>NC_138772.1:276845976-277527812 GCF_965119305.1 Pelophylax lessonae
CCGGCGGACGTCACGTCGCCGGAGACGGAAGCCGGGGCTCGCAGACGATCGGGAGAGAGCTCCGCCGCCGCACACCGCTCGCAGACATCGCTGGATCCCGGAGAAAAGGTAAGTAAAACCTCCTCCAGCATCCAGCGATCTTCCTAGCGCTACCCCGAGTGTGACTCGGGGTTACCGCTTTTGGCACTAAAATCTTACCCCGAGTCACACTCGGGAATACCGCTAGGAAGGTTAAGCAATGTCCAGAGGAAATCAAACACTTCCTAAACAATCATTGCAGCCAGTATTTCATCCTCTAAGCTGCGCAATAGCAAATGCACTGACGGCCAATCCCACCTAGCTCTTTAATAAGTAAAGGTTAAATCCAAAGCAAACACGACAATCCAAATATTGTTGAACATTAAATCATATTTATAATAGAATACAGGTGGAATTCTACAATAGCATAACGGTAAAATAATGTATTGCATCTTGTTTTACATTCCCTATCTTTAATATTATAAATCTATTTCCACAGCAGTTAGAGGAGAGCTAATTGGTTGTTAACAAAGATAAACAGTAGCTATCCTAACAGAGATAAACAGTAATGTTGCATCTGTATTGTATACAGGCACTTGCATTCCTACCAAACTGTTCTGTTTTTTCTGTGAGCGTGCTGTTTTGGGCATGACTCCTGTTTTTTAAGGGAATGTATAGCGTTTTGTATCACTTTCCTTGAAAAAAGATTTATTTTATATTTACCATGTGCAGCCAGGGGCTAGAGCTCTAGAGTTTGCCAACTGCAAATTTCTGCAGGAAAGGAAAAAAAAAAATCAACTTATTGATATAGGGAATGTATTTTGATCCCCTGCTGTCCAGCCCTATCAGAACATAAGCAATGCTGATTGATGTACAGTCAGGTCCATAAATATTGGGACATTGACACAATTCTAATCTGTTTGGCTCTATACATCACCACAATGGATTTGAAATGAAACAAACAAGATGTGCTTTAACTGCAGACTTTCAGCTTTAATTTGAGAGTATTTTCATCCAAATCAGGTGAAAGATGTAGGAATTACAACAGTTTGCATATGTGCCTCCCACTTTTTAAGGGACCAAAAGCAATAGGACAATTGGCTGCTCAGCTGTTCCATGGTCAGGTGTATGTTATTCCCTCATTATTCCATTTACAAGGAGCAGATAAAAGGTCCATTTAATTTCAAGTGTGCTATTTGCATTTGGAATCTGTTGCTGTCAACTCTCAATATGAGATCCAAAGAGCTGTCACTATCAGTAAAGCAAACCATCATTAGGCTGAAAAAACAAAACAAACCCATCAGAGAGATAGCAAAAACATTAGGTGTGGCCAAATCAACTGTTTGGAACATCCTTAAAAAGAAAGAACGCACTGGCGAGCTCAGCAACACCAAAAGACCCGGAAGACCATGGAAAACAACTGTGGTGGATGACTGAAGAATTCTTTCCCTGGTGAAGAAAACACCCTTCACAACAGTTGGCCAGATCAAGAACACTCTCCAGGAGGTAGGTGTATGTGTGTCAAAGTCAACAATCAAGAGAAGACTTCACCAGAGTGAATACAGAGGGTTCACCACAAGATGTAAACCATTGGTGAGCCTCAAAAACAGGAAGGCCAGATTAGAGTTTGCAAAACAACATCTAAAAAAGCCTTCACAGTTCTGGAACAACATCCTATGGACAGATGAGACCAAGATCAACTTGTACCAAAGTGATGGGAAGAGAAGAGTATGGAGAAGGAAAGGAACTGCCTATGATCCAAAGCATACCACCTCATCAGTGAAGCATAGTGGTGGGGGTAGTGTCATGGCGTGGGCATGTATGGCTGCCGATGGAACTGGTTATGTTGTATTTATTGATGATGTGACTGCTGAAAAAACAGTAGGATGAATTCTGAAGTGTTTGGGGCAATATTATCTGCTCATATTCAGCCAAATGCTTCAGAACTCATTGGACAGCGCTTCACAGTGCAGATGGACAATGACCCGAAGCATACTGCGAAAGCAACCAAAGAGTTTTTTAAGGGAAAGAAGTGGAATGTTATGCAATAGCCAAGTCAATCACCTGACCTGATCCTGATTGAGCATACATTTCACTTGCTGAAGACAAAACCGAAGGGAAAATGCCCCAAGAACAAGCAGGAACTTAAGACAGTTGCAGTAGAGGTCTGGCAGAGCATCACCAGGGATGAAACCCAGCGTCTGGTGATGTCTATGTATTCCAGACTTCAGGCTGTAATTGACTGCAAAGGATTTGCAACCAATTATTGAAAACTGAAAGTTTGATTTATGATTGTTAATCTGTCCCATTACTTTTGGTCCCTTAAAAAGTCGGAAGCACATACACAAACTGTTGTAATTCCTACACCGTTCACCTGATTTGGATGTAAATACCCTCAAATTAAAGCTGAAAGTCTGCAGTTAAAGCCCATCTTGTTTGTTTCATTTCAAATCCATTGTGGTGGTGTATAGAGCCAAAAAGATTAGAATTGTGTTGATGTCCCAATATTTATGGACCTGACTGTATCTGCCCCCTCCAGTATGTATTTCCAGACAGTCTGCAAGTAATCAGCTACTGCTGGGTTGTCTTATCTTCAAAACCCATAATGTTCTGAAAACAGATTCTATAAAAGCACCCTGTATTAAATGACAATTTCTAAAATTATATCTATAAAATGAGTCTATGTGTTAAAAGAAAAGTATGGAATGTTTTTTTTTTTTAGAATTGTATTTACCTAGCTGGATGCAGCATTGGTCTGATGCTGCGTTTGTCCCCAACTGGCACTAAGACTAAGAACCAAGCGATCAAACTCATAGAGCAGAGAGCTGCTGATTGTGGAGGGGGCGAGAGTGGGAGTGATGGCCTCAGGCTCTCAGCAGCTCACTGAGAGGCTGAGCTAGGTGCCAGTCCAGACATCTGACCATATAGTTGCGATCTTTCCTGAGCCTGGACTGGCTCTGTGACGTTAGTCGACAGCAGGCTTTAGCCCATTGTCAGATGAAAATGGGGCACATGAGTGCAAAGCCAACTGTGATCCATAGTAGAAGTACAGCCAAGTGAGCTTTGGCTGTACTTCTCCTTTAACAGAAAGATTGTAAACTGGTGAACATAAAAAATTAACTGAATACTGCAATTCAAAGGAGTTGTAAAGTCAGAAGGTTTTTTATCTTAATGCATTCTTTACATTAAGATAAAAAAGCCGCCTGGGTGTAGCAGCTTCCCCAGTACTCCCTAATACTTACCTGAGCCCCATTTCTCTCCATCGATGTCCACGAATCCGTCCTGATTGGCTGAGACACAGCCGGCTGTCAATCAAAGTAGTTAGCCATTTAGGAGAGAGAGGGGGCAGGCCAAACGGCAGCTCCATTTCTGAATGGTCTCGGCTCGGGTCCCCCCATAGCCAGCTGCTTGCTGTGGGGGAACTCAATAGGAGGGAGGGGCCAGGAGCAGGAACGAGAGACCGGAGAAGAGGAGGATCCAGGAGCCAGTAAGTATAACATGTTTGTAATTAAAAAAAAAAAAAAAAAAGAGAGAGAGAATTTACAATCACTTTATATTTATAGATTGTAAGCTCTAAAGAGCAGAGCCCTCCTGTTTTGAACTGTATTGTAACTGTATTGTCTGCCCTCACATTGCAAAGCGCTGCGCAAACTGTTGGCGCTATATAAATCCTGTATAATATAATAATTTAAAATTATTAGTATTTAGTGCAGATATATATCTAACTATTTGTATTTTTTCTCACAATGGGCTATTCATACTTTTATAAACACATGACTTATGCATATAGGAGTTAACTATGGTATTATTCAGAGTTGCCCGTCTGATCCAGAAATATCACATTTAGTTTGTCTTTGTACAATCAAAATGAAGAGGACATCTATCGCTACACTCAGTGTAAAGGTCTGTGTTGACTGGCTATTCCACGTGTCAAGACAGTCTACAGAAATGCAAAATCCACTTGAAGCAGGTCAAATTCAGGCCCAGAGGAGGTCAAGTGCACCCTTCAATGAATTATGAATGATCTCAGAAGGGTCTCAAACTGATTTAACACCGATGCCATCAAACAAGTTTTACATACAGGAGTCTGAGAAAGATTTTTCTCAGAGCACTACAAGTACCCACTATTTGAGCTGCAGCATAATAGGGTTGATTTACTAAAGGTGAATAGACTGTGCACTTTGCAAATGCAGTTGCACTCATTTTCCCTATAGAGCTTACTCAATGTTTCTCCAGAGCTTAGTTAATCAACCCCAATGATGCAGAACAAAACTGCTGGTTTGAATTTATTGTGCTGCTGATGTAGCTTTACAGATACGCGAATGAGCCTGATGATATTTTAAAATGACAAAAAACGCCAAATTGGAAGGAAAAATCTGAAAAGGAAATTATGTAGAGAACAAAAAAATAGACAAATGTTAATTAAAGCGAAACGAAACCCATCAATTCAACTCTTTCCTAAAACAGTAACATTTAAGGCATGCCGTGAATGATAACTGGCAGTTGCTTGTGCTCTCAACTGAAATGTCAAGTCATCAAATGACTTGTGTCTTTTTTTTTTTTTGTAAATAATTTTTATTAGATTTTCAACAATACAAACAAACAAATTTGCATTGGCAAACATCAACAACAAGCAACAGTAATGTTGTAGAGTACATTAACAAGTATGGGATTGGGTAACAATAACCAAAATTATATCAGCAGTAAGGATAATGGCTTTCAAAAAGTTGACCGCCAGTGCTTTCTCGTACTGATAGTTAAGCCTAAGTAGGGAAATTACCTCCGACAGATTGGGGGAGACTACCGTCTTCCATTTACGCAGGATGATTGTCCTAGCGGCTAACAACACATGTGACACCCACGGTCTATACTGCGAGGGGATAGATTCCATCCCCAGGTTCAGAACTGCTAATGCTGGATTAGGCTTAATTAAGCAGCCGGTATGAGAGGCCATATAGCTGAATATCTGATTCCAATAACTGGTGAGCGATGGACAGGACCACATTATATGGAGAATCGTTCCTACTTGGTCACAGTTTCTCCAACATAGTTGGGAGTGGGCGGGCGAGAATCCCGCCAGCCGGTATGAAGTATAGTGCCAACGGTTAATTATTTTAAGCATCATCTCCCAGTGATTTACGCAATGTGTGAAAACGGTGGAAGTAGATGCTGCTAGTTTCCATTGGGAGATAGAGAAGCTCTGCCCAAGATCCCTATCCCATTTGAACATAGGCCTGGATTTGTAAAAGGTGTTGTCATCCAGCAGTATGTGGTAGTAGTGCGTCAGTTTGGGGGGTGATGGATTCTGGGACAGATAAAGGTCCCAGAGCTTGCCATCAACCACCATGTCGTTTAAAGGATGAGTTGACAGGAAACTATATATGCGGTAGATGTGAAAGAAGAGAGAGGGTGGAAGGGCATACTCAGTCAGTAGGTCACCTGGTGGGATCAGATCCCTACCTCGGTAGAATTGGTCTACATGAAGCACATTGTGCAGGTGGAGGGCCCGAATCGGGAGGTCAGGCACGTGGACACTCAACAACGAGATCGGGAGCTGCTGTGTAGAGAGAATGTCACGGTCATTAGTGGGGACCGTCAATTTCCGCCAGGCCCGAATAGAGGCCTGCATAGTCGGAGATACGAGGTTGAGATCCCAAGGGATCCATTTGTCACTGGTAAGTAGTACCCGAAGGTCACGGAAGGGAGCAATATTAGTTTCTAGGTCAACCCAGAGAGGAGAGTCCACCCGACAACCCAATGTCTCGTATGAGCGAAAATGGTGGCCCAGTAGTACAAAGGGATGTCAGGCATGGCCGCCCCCCCCAAACTTCCTCCGTTGAGTGAGAATGGAAGTGGCGCAGCGTGCCCTCTTATGTTCCCATAGAAAGCGCCGCATATGGGAGGTGAATTTAGCCAACTGCGTAGCCGGGAATGTTAAGTACAGAAGTTGCGGAAGTATGAACATTTTGTACGCCGCTAAACGACCGCTCCATGTGAGATACTTCGAGCTCATTTGCGTAGTTTCCTTTGTTATCTTAGTCAGGAGTCTAGTAAATGACTTGTGTCTTAACTGGTCACACCATGGCAACTGCCTGTCATTGATTTAAGCAGGCTGCCTGTACATCCTGCACAGGTGGAGATGGCCTTTCGTATGACTGTATTGATCAATATGCCTGTGTAAATGAGGCCTAAAATATAACACATACAGCAGCAATCATATTTAAAGTGGAACCAAGTGTAAGTAGTGAACAAATGCAATCAGGAAGTCTATTTTGCAAGAGAGTCAAGCTATATCTTTTCTGCAAAAACATGCACTTTCCTTCCTGCTTGCAGTCTTCTACTGTATGTACACAGGGCTGCGCATGCACAGCCCAGCCAGCTTGACAAGCACGCTCCAACTGTGGCAGAAAGACTGACCCCTGTGCACATACACGGGATGACGTCATTCTCCCACCAGCCAACCAAAAGGCCGAAAACCTGACACCAAGAAGTGGCCAGGGAGAAGATGACAGTGGCCATCATGGGGTGTAACCTCCACATCCCTGGATGGTGGAGGTCAGTATTTCTGGGGGTCCCGCTTTAAGAATTAGTAAACTACAACATTTTATAATTATAATATATTTTCATAATTTTTGCCACGTAACCTATCCACATATTGTAAAAACGCCTGCAGGGTCTGTGTGACCCCCATCCTTCTGGTGAGCATATGTTTTAACATCACTATGCCCACAGGGCCGCATCAGATATCCAATATCTGATGCACTCCTGAAGAATTGATTATTCACCACGGGAATCACTATATGGACTAATAAGCCCAATTGGGGCACACTTTGCACATTTTAAACCACTAAAAATTTAATTGATTGCTCTTAGTCACTTTAATATACACCAGCACAGATCACTTTATGTCACTATTATCTCATGATTGAGTAATAGTTGATGAACATTTTTTACCCAGCACTGCACTCATATGTGTTATTGGTTTTTATCTATATATAATTTTAGTATATTAAGCACAATATAAAGCACTGGCACTATCAGTCATAATTAATGTATATTTATAAAGTTTTATAAGAAATATTACTTTGAGCACTGGCACTCTATCACTAAATATCACTTTATATATTCAATTGTGATTATTTTATTGCGATTATTTTGTGAACCTATTGATTGTACCTCATCTAAAAATAAGTGTTTTGGTTTACACTACACACCTTATATTTTATCAGCGCCCTACACTTATACGATATATACCTGACTTTAAAACACCTAACCTTAATTTGAGAAAAACTGATGACCTTTTTTTAAATTAATTGTTGTTTCAGGTCCAGGTGCTTAAAATAAAAAAAAAACCTTAACATCTCTAATGACTCATTCCCTTTGAGAACTCACACCCTTTGAGAACGTCACCGGATGTGACGAAACGTGTCAGGACGTGGACCGCACAACGTGACACACCATTGGAATGCAAGCCGGATTTACCTCCGCTCGCCACTCTGCATGGTCATACTGATTGTCACGGACTTTACCGCAATAGGTCCTTGCTGGATCTTGCTGAATCGCTGTTACTTTGTATATTTTTATGGGAATAAACCCCTTGACAAACAATATCACACTATCTGGAGCCTTTTATCTTTTTCCATTTTAACATCATGAGCTGCCTTATGGAACGGTGAGGAAGAAAACTACCATTGGCACAGGAGGATCTTAAAGGGAACTTGCCAATAAGCGTGATTGGTCTCAATATTGTAAGGTATATGAGACCCACTACATTTGGTAAGTTACCCATTTTATAAATTGATGCACGGGAAGAAGGCACCAAGCACCTGCACTTTATCAGTCACTATTGAATTTTCTTAGAGCACCTGCACAGTTCTTAGAAAAAGGAATAATCACGGAACATTGTTTTTCATAATTTTTATATATTTTTTATATAATTTTAAATAATTTTTATATACATTTGATTGGCACAAAATAACTTGCACATTTGCACTTATATTTGTGAATTTACACATTTTCTGTATATATAATTGCACAGATTTATGTTTACATTTATATTTATAATCATATAATTTTAGCAAGCTCTGTAGATAGCCCTATTTCAGGACTATTTTTTCCTTTCATACCAATTACACACTACTGCTGCTGCTAAATTTTTTCACGTTTGTCACTAATTAATAATGTTAAACACTAATTCCTAGGCGCGGGGAGTACGCCTTTTTAATGAGGTACTTGTTTTATAAATGACTCATTTTGTATATTTGCTCATTCATAGAGTGATGTTTTACCAATGGAGCACCTGTTTGAGCAAATTTTTGACATGAATGCCTGTTAGTTAGTATACTGTTTTTACTGTGCCTATCTGACACTGTCAAGGACAGCAGTTTGTGCAGGTACTTATCAAAGGATTGTTCCTTTTAGATCACTTTGATGAATACTGACAATGAAGAGTAAGCTACAGAAATAAATAATGACTCTGCACTGACACAAGCACATTTTTTTTAATTAGCATGGAAATCTCTACAGCTTGGCTCCTTGGTCTCTCTTGCTCAACTTTGAAATGCTGCAATTTAGTGCAAGTAGTAAGTGTTTATTCTCTTTATTCTCTTTAAAATCAAATGCAATGGTGTGCATAGGCAAGTGCTTTGATGTACACTGCATTTTTTTGAAATTGCCTCTTAAGAATCAGTAAATGAGCTTCAAATCAACTCTGTTGCTTTAAAAAAAATTGCTGAAATAAGCTCACTGTTAAAGAATAAACGTACCTCTCCTCCTACCCTCAGCTCTGATTGCTGCTCCATTTCATTGCGGACACAGGAGACTGGCAGGAGGAACCCACAGGCACTGTGGGGGACACAGTAAATAGACACTCTAGAACAGTGATGGCGAACCTTGGCACCCCAGATGTTTTGAAACTACATTTCCCAACTACACTGCAGAGTGCATGAGCATCATGGGCAATTTAGTTCCAAAACTTCAGGGGTGCCCAGGTTCGCCATCACTGCTCTAGAAAGTGTCAGTTTCAAAAGACACTTCAGGGGATGGTGCATGCAGCAGAAGAGGTAAGTATTCACTTTATTCTTTTTACATTATAAACTTATTTCCGAAACTTTAATAAAGCAACTTAATCTTTAAAGTTCATAACAAAGGCACTTTGGTTGGGTTGTAGTCAGATCTTAGCAGCTTTATCTCAATCTGTTGTCTCTTCCAGCAGTGATTTGGCAGGTGCACCGTGTTTATATTAGAAAGCAGCCAATTCACTGCTGAGAGAGAGAACAGAGGGAGATCAAGCTGCTGAGAATCAACAACCTGACCACGGAGGATTTTTTTTACAAACTATTAAGTACATATCCACCAACTTTTTAAAGAGAAAAAAAAAGTACATCTCCCCCGCACCCCTTCCTCCTCCATGCATACGATGAATAGTAGATGTGGCTACATTGCGATGAACAGTGGGCATAATTTACTAGGGAAAATTACATGGTAAAATATAACTTACTGTATACCCACAAACTTCACCTTAGTTACTGTGCTACATTGGAGGGTCTCAGAGAAGCATAAGCCTCAGGAGAAAAAAATCACTTAAAAAAAAATGAAACTCCTCCATTACATATGCTTTTGTAGACACAGACATATACACTCCCCGACTACTTTATTAGGCACACCTGTTTAATTGCTTGGTAACACAAATTAAAAATCAGCCAATCACATGGCAGCAACTCAATGCATTTAGGCATCTAGACGTGGTGAAGATGACTTGCTGAAGTTCAAATTGAGCATCAGAATGGGGAAGAAAGGGGATTTAAGTGACTTTGAATGGATGGACTGGGCTGAGTATTTAAAAAACTGCTGGGGGCGTGGCCAGGAGCGGCATGTGAGAGGACGCATCTCACCGAGCTCCCGCTAGAATCCTTGCATCGATCCTTTCCCCGGTCTCCACCAATACTTATGGGGTCACCACTGACTCCCTGCACCTTCGGGCACACTCCGGGGCTTACCTTATTGCGTTCCCGGGCGATGCTCCGCCGCAGGACCCGCGAGGAATCCGGGATGCCTGGGACCCAAGATGGCGCCGCGCAAGGCCTTCCACAGCGGCCTACGAAAGGCTCTGAAAAGCCCACCTCCTCCAGTAAGTCCACTAACCCGCCTAAACACCACCCAAGGGACCTGCAGCGCGACATGCGCTCTTACACTCAGAAGTCCCCTAGCTCTGCGGGGAAGAGCACAGACACTAGTGACAGCTCCAGTGGCCCTGGGTCTGCTGTACCGGACGGGTGCGGGCCCAGGGAAAAGGACTGTGCTGAGGAGATCATGGAGGGTCTGGAGGAGGGGGATCGGGGCAAAGATGAGCAGCCCACATTAGCTGACATACTGCAGGCCATAAACAGATGTAATGCTTCCGTGGATCATCTAAAAAAACTGCTGAACTGTTGGGATTTTCACACACAACCATCTCTGGGGTTTACAGAGAATGGTCCGAAAAAGAGAAAATATTCAGTGAGCGGCAGTTGTGTGGAGGAAAATGTCTTGTTGATGTCAGAGAATGGGCAGACTGGTTTGAGATGATAGAAAGGCAACAGTAACTCAAATAAGGACTCCTTACAACCAAGGTATGCAGAAAACCATCTCTGAATGCACAACACATTGAACCTTGAAGCAAATGGGCTGTAGCAGCAAAAGACCACACTGGGTACCACTCTTGTCAGCTAAGAACAGGAAACTGAAGCTACAATTCGCACAGGCTCACCAAAATTGGACAATAGAAGATTGGAAAAATGTTGCCTGGTCTGATGAGTTTTGATTTTAGCTGCATGGTAGGGTCATAAAACAACATAAAAGCATGCCTTGTATCAACGGTTCAGGCTGGTGGTGGTGTAATGATGTGGGGGATATTTTCTTGGCACATTTTGGGCCCCTTAGTACCAATTGAGCATTGTTTATATGCCACGGTTGCCCTGAGTATTGTTACTGACCATGTCCATCCCTTTATGACTGCAGTGTATTCATCTTCTGACGGCTCCTTCCAGAAGGATAATGCATCATGTCACAAAGCTCAAATCATCTCAAACTGGTTTCTTGAACATGACAATAAGTTCACTGTACTTCAATGGCCTCCGCAGTCATCAGATCTCAATCCAATAGAGCACCTTTGGGATGTGATTGAAAGGGAGATTTGCATCATGGATGAGCAGCTGACAAATCTGCAGCAACTCTGTGTGATGCTATCATGTCAATATGGACCAAAATCTCTGAGGAATGTTTCCAACACCTTGTTGAATCTATGCCAGGAAGAATTAAGGCAGTTCTGAAGGCAGAAGGGGGTCCAACCTGGTACGAGGTGTACCTAATAAAGTGGCTGGGGAGTGTATATTATAGACATGAAGCTAACAGTTTGTAGGGGACTACATAGCAACCAGGAACCAGTGCAGTAGGGATGTTTCAAAACATTGTACTGTAGCTAAACTGATACATTTAAGGGTCTGTACCAGCTCCACAGTCCCGGCTGGTACAGAAGTCAGCAAGGGCTCATCTTAAAGCGGAGTTCCAGCCACAAAATCGACATAATCGATTTTGTGGCCATCCGCTTGCTTTTCTTCACCTGAAAAGGAAATGGATAGTTAGGATTTTTTTTTTACTTACCTTGTTATTGTAGAAAGAAATCCTCACCTTTCTTCCACTTCCTCCCTCTGTGGCCGCGGCCCGCGCCGTCACTTCCTCTTTGCATTGATTCCTGGGAGCTGAACGTCATCGCTCCCAGGAATCAATGCGACGGCACCGGCCCCGCTCGTCACTTCCGGTGCGATGCCGCATTCCCTGCTAAACAGCTTCTGGGCATGCCCAGAAGCTGTGGAGGGATGACGCGCCCGCACCGGAAGTGACGAGAGGGGCCGGTGCCGTCGCATTCTGGGAGAAGAAGACACGGAAGAGGATGCAGAAGAGGACGCACTGGCTTCAGCTGCCCACATCCGAGATGGCAGTGCTGGAGAAGAAATTTTAAAAGTGAGTATTTCTTCTTGCAGGTAAGTGCGAACCCGGGACAGATCAGAGGCTATCCATTGTGGAATGTACTAGCCCTGACTGTCCCGGGGGTATGTTCATTGAAATTATTTTTTTGTGGCTGGAACTCTGCTTTAAAGCTTATTTGTTGTTCAATAAAGTGATCTTAAAGGTTTAAATGTTTTTCTAAAATAAAAAACAGGTCATACTTACCTGCTCTGCGCAATGGTTTTGCTTTTATGGGGTCCCTCGTCAGCACACCTGGTTCCTCCTGCCTTCAAGCACCCCCCCCCCCCCCCCCAGCAAGCTGCTTGCTAAGGGATTGCTTGAATGGGCTCAATCCCCAGCTGCACTGTGTCTGTCTTTTCACACATGTAGTGTGCCTCCCCACTCCCTACTCCCTTATCACTCGGTTTGATTGACAGCAACAGAAGCCAATGGCTCCCGCTGCTCTCACTATGTCCAGTGAGGAAGAAGAGAAAGCAGTGCCGCTGCTTCCGGGAACAGTGCTGGACCGAGATCAGGCTCAGGCGAGCATTTGTGGGGGAGCTGCACCTAAAACATTTAGCCTTTACAACCACTTTAACCAGTTCCCGACCTACTGCGGCAGGGTGGCTCGTATAGGCAAAACGACGTAGACCTACGTCGCTCGCCTGAGAGGAACTGGGGGGCAGTGGGAAAGCCAATGCGTGTGTCAGGAGGCTCTGATTGCCGCCTGACACTCTCGATCCCTCCCTGCTGAGAGAGAAGGACAGTTGACTCTTGTAAACACAGCTGACTGTTTTTCTCCCTAGGATGATCACAGGGCTCATGTGATCCTGCTATATAGGATCACATATCTTTTTGGTCATCTCCGAAGCCACGCCCCCCCAGAGTTAGAATTACTCCCCTAGGGTCACATTTAACTCCTTGATCACCTACACTGTTAACCCCTTCCCTGCCAGTGACATTATTACAGTAACAGTGCATAATTTTTATCACTGATTACTGTAGTAATGTCACTGGTCCCCCCAAAAGTGTCACAAATGTCAGTCAGGGGACCAATCTGTCCACCGCAATGTCGTAGTCCCGCAAAAAATCGCAGATTGCCGCCATTACTAGTAAAAAAAAACAATAAAATTACATAAATCTTTCTTTTAGTTAATAGACGCAATAACTTTTGCACAAACCAATCAAAATACGCTTATTGCGATTTTTTTTTACCAAAAATATGTAGCAGAAAACAAATTGGCCTAAAATGTTAAAACATTTTGATTTTTAAATTTTTTTGGGAATGTTATATAGCAGAAAGTGAAAAATATTGTTTTTTTTTTTCAAAATTGTCGCTCTTTTTTTGTTTATAACGCAAAAAATAAAAATCGCACAGGTGATCAAATACTACCAAAAGAAAGCTCTATTTGTTGGAAAAAAAGGACATAAATTTTGTTTGGGTACAGCGTCGCACAACCGCACAATTGTCATTTAAAATAACACAGTGCCGAATCGCGAAATAGGGCCTAGTCATTAAGGGGGCAAATCCTTCCAGGCCAGAACTGGTTAGGTGCCAGTTCACACATATTTATTTTATTTCAGGTACTTATATAGCACTGTCAATTTATGCAGCGCTTTTACATATACATTACACATTCACATCAATCTCTGCCCTCCAGGAGCTTACAATCTAAGGTCCCTAACTCACATTCATATGCGATGTCTGACAATGCATGTGGTTCGCACCTCACTGCTCTGCAAATCACATGCGATGTCTGTGTGTTGCGAATTCAGGCATACAGATTGTATGGTTAAATTCACATCGCATTCGGACCAAAGTCGCACAGGACCCTTTTTTTTGGTCCGCACCAGAATCAGATTGCATGGGTGTTCACACCTATGTGATCCCATACATGTCCGAATGGACAGTTCGCACTGCGATATGCGAACTGATCTGGGGGTGTTGTTAACTTTGTATTGACACCCCCAGCAGTTTGCATATGGCCGTGTGAACTGCCTGCGAGTCGAGTGCGATGCGGGAACCCGCAGTAGATTGGCAGGGTTCCCGCATCGCATTTGTGTGAACTGGCACTAAGAATATGTCCATAATCCAAACACAGGTTCACTTGAACGACAATACAATTTCTGTTTTTTTCTCCAAATTTTGTTAGACCCGTGGAAGATTAATTTCATATCATTTATCTCATAACAAATCTCCACCAATCTCTAGCAGCTGCTGACTTTGGTTCTTGTATTATTTTATATGTCTCTCTGGAATGAGCTAATAAAACGAAAGAATTCTGAAATGTATACTTTTCATACATCCTTTTTGGAAAGATGAATGAAAACGAGAGCATTATTTTTGTGTGATTCTGTCAGCCTCTGGATAGTAATTAAAAAGTGAGATGTGGTATCCTCTGAGGTGGATTGTTGGCCCTTATAAAATGAACTGCCCATGAGAGGATAGAGGGCTGATCGACTCGTGGTGTGTGATTTATTGTGGCCTTTAAAACATAAGGATCAAACACTCAGGGTGTATATTAACTTTGACACTGTGCTAAATCTGCTTGTCATGGGATACTTCAAGAAGCATTTTTCAAACATAAAGGCATCTGCTTTTTATAAAGCTCCACACTATGCTCCCTATTCTCACGGCATGATTAGAAATACTAAATGTCACAGTTTTTTTTACCAGCACGGCACACATGACAAATAGGCAGCAATGAATACAGTATGTTGAGTCAGTCGGACTCATTGTGACCATGTGTTTACAGTGGTGATCGAAACTTTGGGCACCCCAGGTAAATATTTATATTAATGTGCATAAAGAAGCCAAGGAAAGATGGAAAAATCTCCAAAAGGCATCAGATTACAGATTAGACATTCTTAAAATATGTCAACAAAAGTTAGATTTTATTTCCACCATTTACCCTTTCAAAATAACAGAAAACAAAAAAAATGGCGTCTGCAAAAGTTTGGGCACCCTGCAGAGTCAATATCTTGTACTGCCCCCTTTGGCAAGTATCACAGCTTGTAAACGCTTTTTGTAGCTAGCCAAGAGTCTTTCAATTCTTGTTTGAGGTATCTTTGCCCATTCTTCCTTACAAAAGTCTTCCAGTTCTTTGAGATTTCTGGGCTGTCTGTCACGCACTGCTCTTTTAAGGTCTATCCATAGATTTTCAATTATGTTGAGGTCAGGAGATTGTGAAGGCCATGGCAAAACCTTCAGTTTACGCCTCTTAAAGTAACCCCCCCTGGATTTCGAGGTGTGTTTAGGATCATTATCCATTTGTAGAAGCCATCCTCTCTTTAACTTCAGCTTTTTCACAGATGGCATCAAGTTGCCATCCAAAATTTGCTGAAATTTTATTGAATCCATTTTTCCTTCTACTCGTGAGATGTTCCCTGTGCCACTGGCTGCAATACAACCCCAAAAACATGATTGATCAACCCCCATGCTTAACAGTTGGACAGAGGTTCTTTTCATTAAATTCTGCACCCCTTCTTCTCCAAACATACCTTTGCTCATTCCGGCCAAAAAGTTCAATTTTAACCTCATCGGTCCACAGAACTTGTTTCCAAAATGCATCAGGCTTGTCTATATGTTCATTTGAAAAGTTCAAACGCTGATTTTTGTGGTGAGAATGTAGAAGAGGTTTTCTTCTGATGACTCTTCCATGAAGACCATATTTGTACAAGTATCTCTTTATAGTGGAATAGTGTACCACAACTCTGCCAGATCTTTCTGGAGGGATCGTGCAGTCAAACGTGGGTTTTGCATTGTTTTCCTCACAATCCTGCGAGCTGTTCTGTCTGATATTTTTCTTGGTCTTCCAGATCTTGCTTTAACTTCCACTGTTCCTGATGACTGCTATTTCTTAATTACATTCCGAACGGAGGATACTGACATCTGAAAACGCTTTGCTATCTTCTTATAGCCTTCTCCAGCTTTGTGAGTGTCAACTATTTTCAGTTTCAGTTTTCTAGACAACTGCTTAGAAGATCCCATGGTGCTGATTGTTTGGGCAAGGTCAGATGAGTCTGGGCATTTAAAACCTTTGAGATTGTCATCACCTGGTCTTCCCAGACGATGATTGAGAACAATCCATGACACTGGCAGGTCTCAGCCTTGCAAAGGGGGCAGTGCATGCTATAAATTCTGCAGGGTGACCAAACTTTTGCAGACGTAATTTTTTTGTTTTCTGTAATTTTGAAAGTGTCAATAATGGAAATAAAATCTAACTTTTGTTGACATATAAGAATGTCTAATCTGTAATTTGATGCCTTTTGGAGATTATTTCAATCTTTCCTTGGCTTCTTTATGCACATTAATACAAATTTTTACCTGGGGTGCCCAAACTTTTGATCACCACTGTATACTATACATTGCAAAGGAAACCTAAATTTGTATAGCTCTGATATTTATTGAGGTATTAGAGATCTGCTTCATTTCCAATGTGTAAGCAGGCTTTTTTTTATTTTATTACGAGAAAGAACAAAGGTTACAAAATATGGAATCAAAGAGGAATCGTCCCCTAGAGGAGGGGGGAGGCGTAGATTGTAAAGTGACATGTGCAATGGTAGGGACGCAGTCCATTTTAGCATAACATAAATAACAACATTACACATGGAGGCTTTAGGTGGCAACTCGCTGTGCACAAATTCAAAGACACATAGGCGACCAGTGGTAAGTAATTAAGACTGCCCCAATATGTGATAGAAAACACAGTTCTCCTTAACCAGCTCCCCTCTAAGTCCCTCACCCCCTCATACTCTCCCCCTCCTACTTCTCCCCCTCTTTCCCCTTTTCTCCTCTCTTAAGTTTATTCCTATCTTTCTCTTTTCACTCTTGCTATCTTCCCCATTACTTTAACATACAAGGCAAGCCATCATAACGACATCCAGTGATGCTAAATTGACCAAAATTACACATCTTCCAAACAAACACAACCTATCTCTAGAAAACACCCTTTTATTCCTAAATAGGCACTTGAGCTTGTACTTCAACCCTTCTGAGCCAATTTTAACACAAGAATAAAAAAAAAGAGATACCACTTCATCATGCACCATGCTTCACAGGCTTTAGTCTGGTAAACTTTCTTGCTCTCATTAAAACATACACTCCTGCCGAATATTGGAACTGTCGGCCATTCAAACGACTTAGATATGTACCGATAATTGCTTTTTACGTTCACAACGTACATCTCTTTGATGTCTTTATGTTCAATATATCTACACTTTGTATTGATACAATCTCTTCAATAAAACTTGTTTGAAGGAAAAAAAAAAAAGAAAACACAGTTTTAGGGGTCCTTGGAGTGGGGAGAGGGGGAAAAGGAGGGTAATCACCAAGAGCAATTAAGATTAAGGGCTTGTGAGTGTCTGGTCTTTGCACTACGAGCCAATTAGACCGATTTAACCACTTTATGACCGCCCACCACAGTTATACTGCGGCAGGGAGCTGCTCCTGCGCAAACCGCCATAGGTATACGTCAGTCGCGCACAGAGAGCTTCGGGGCGAGCGCGCTCCCCCGCTTGTCAGAGGGGAAGCCGATGCACGGGGAAGGCAGCTCCGATTGTCGCCTGACACCTGCGATTGTTCCCCACTGAGAGAGAAGAACGGTCAGCTGTTGTAAACACAGCTGACCGTTCTTCTCCCTGGAATAATCATAGAGCCCCTGTGATCCTTCTATATAGAATCACAGTTAGAACCATGCCCCTAGGTACACATTTAACCCCTTGATCACCCACACTGTTAACCCCTTCCCTGCCATTGTCATTATTACAGTAACAGTGCATATTTTTAGCACTGATTACTGTAGTAATGTCACTGGTCCCCCCAAAAGTGTCAAAAATGTCAGTAAGGGGTCCAATCTGTCTGCTGCAATGTCGCAGTCCCGCAGAAAAATCGTAGAACGCCGCCATTACTAGTAAAAAAATAAAAATGACATAAATCTTTCCCGTAGTTAGTAGACGCAATAACTTTTGCGCAAACTAATCAAAATACGCTTATTGCGATTTTTTTTACCATAAATATGTAGCAGAAAACAAATTTGATTTTAAATTTTTTTGGGAATGTCATATAGCAGAATGTGAAAAATATTGTTTTTTTTTTTCCAGAATTGTCGCTCTTTTTTTTGTTTATAGCGCAAAAAATAAAAATCTCACAGGTGATCAAATACCACCAAAGGAAAGCTCTATTTGTGGGGGAAAAAAGGACATCACATTTTATTTAGGTACAGTATAACACGACCGCACAATTGTCCGTTAAAGTAACACAGTGCCGAATCGCAAAATATGGCCTGGTGCCTCTGAGGAAGAGGCAAAGCCTCATCCAAACAGGACTATGGACAATTGTATGGACTACTCCTGATACTCTAGCAATTGAGTCTGATATGATCTTTTTTCACCTTTGTTTGTGAGTAGCCATTTTTATGTTTTATTAATAAAGCCAAATATTGAGGATAATGCGCTAGGTCAGTGCGCCCTTCTTTGTGTGTTTTTTTTTTTTATTTTATACAGCATGTTTGTCATGGTTGCAATAGTTTTGGACCACCTTCGAATGGGTTGTATTTTTTCGGGTTACAGTTTTTGAGGTGCCAGGTTGCCAAGCAACCTTTTGATGAACTACATTGACCATTCTATTTGATTTGCTGGGGTAGGAAATAAAATTGGAACCGTATTCCAGAGGATTAGAGTGTGAACAAACATGTGGAAGACTGCAGAGGGATCTAAAAATATGCAGCCTGGGCAAGTAGCTACCCTAAATGGCAACACTAGTTTAATGGAGGAGTCAGGGAAGGCAACAATCAGACAAGGCTTTTTAATCAACTTTTTTGTATAGCAAAGATTCTCATTCATAGCAGCAGTGTTTATCCAATAGGGGCTGGATCAGGAGACATCAGCATTTTATAAGTAATTTACCATAGTTTAATCAACCACAAGAGCTCATCCCTTTGAAAGGAAAACCAGGGCCACATAGTGAAGACCTCACAGAAGCTAGGGCAATGAATATAAGTTTTGGTGGGGCGGGGGGGCGGGGGGGGGTTCAGGAGGAAGAGTAATTTAAAGCATACCTATACCAATGGTAGAATTTTCCTCTAAGGCTTGGCTAAATAGTATTTTCAGAAAGAGAATTTTAGCAATGATAACCTTTAGCCTTTACTGTTGGCTTCCTTTAACTAAAGCTCTGGAGTACAGGTTTACATTGATCTGCTGAATTACCGTTTGCATGTGTATAGTAACAATCATTTCAAGATGGTTTAGAAAATGATTTTAGTGATTGCAGCTAGCAATATCTGTATGACATTGCAAAGTTCTTATGTAAAGTACGGCTGAATTTCTTAGCTCAGTTTTTCTATTTTATGCAGTATGATATCCATAATTACATCTCACATTTTATTTTACAACTCCCCATATACATGGCTCATAAATATATATGATTGCACTCGTTTATTTTAATTGTAAGATTTAAGATTAGTCTAACTTTGTCTTTTTACAGTTCTGTAGGAACAATGTTAAGATACTGTGGATGTTTTGTGAAATAAGCAAAGCAAATTTAATGCTTGAATGACACAACACAATCTACTTACATATGAAGAGCTATATACCTCTCCACCTTGACAGTTATGCCCCAAATCCAGGCTATGCTACTGACTTAGACTTCCTTTAGCAATACACATTTACAGTGTGTTCATACAAGAATTGCCCCTCTCCCCCTCCCCCTCCATCCCTGCATTAGATATCATTCCAATTATGTTTGAAAAGCTACCCCAAAAACACTTTTTAGTGCCTGTCTACAAAAGCCCTAAAGCTAAACTCTGGGTATCTCCAATGCAGGCCATACATTGTGTTATCATTGAATTGACTTTTGTTGAAGTAGCCTGCTGGAGTATTTTCTGCCGAACAGAGCATTAAATGAGATGCGGCTGCTGTATGGGTATTCAAAGTACAGTATCTGTAGTGGGAGATTCATCCATAAGGTGCTGTACAGTGTGGACTGAGGAATCAGTCAGCTTTTGTCATTCAGCCTCCAGTGTCTGAAAGGTAAAGTCCAGCTTTGTACTTCAGTGCACCATCCCCCCCTCCCCCCCACACACACACATGCACGCACGCATGCACACATACTGGAAAGGTTGAATGTTGATTTTGTCCAAAAAAGTGAAGTAAGCTCCTCTGGGAGTCTGAGTTCTTCTCTGTCCGTCCTCCAAGTTATATAAAGGCGGCTAGGCATGGGCATTAACAAATCTTCCAGTCTTTGAACTCACCAGTATCTACTGCACTGCTAAACTGGCTCATACTAAGAGAGTTTATAGTTCATAGTTAATATGGTCGAAAAAAGACACACATCCAGTTCAACCAACAGAGGGAAAAAATAAAAAATAAAAAGAAAACCATCACTCTCAAATAGAAAACCTCCATACACTATCCAATCCCCACAGTTCATCCAGAGGAAGGCAAAAAAAAATACCCCAATAAAGCATGATCCAATTTGCTCCAGCGGAGGAAAAAAAATCCAAGTGTTTTCCAGCTTTTCAACTCAATGGAAGTACTTGTGACACATAGAAGTACTTCCTTCCCTTCAATTCCATTACGTTAAAAAGCTGGAAAACATCTCTATGTGAGAAGTGTTCAAGAACATCTACAGCATGTTCTAACTTTGCCAAGGATTGTACTATGTTGTTGAATTTGGGCAAAAATGACTGTATATTGCCACCAATACTAGACACACACTTAGTTCAAGCCAGTTTGCAAAGGAGTTTTCTGCTTATCAACCTACTTGTGGAATACAGATTAAATAAAATGGGTTTTTAACAAATTTTGTATTCAAATTCCAAATTGTGGGTTTTTCTAGAATAATCCAGTTCCTTGCACTGTTATTTGATATAAATATTGATACAGTGTAAACTTTTTACAAAAGGTAACACACATTATAACAAAAAAATTCATAGACCTTTTCTGTAATCATCGTAACACAACTTAGAATGTGCCATAACTCATCAATCATCATCATTAATCAATTAGAAATGATCAATATTTAATTGCTGAAAACTGGAGAATAGTACTTGGATTTACAAAATTTTGCATATCAGCATTGTTTTGTGCACTGCTTTACTAAAGAAGCCTATTTATACTAACTTCTTGAACCAGTTATTTGTTAGGTAACGTCCATCTGTTAGTAATGTTGCGTATATTATTAAGCCCTCAAATTAACCAATGTGTATCAATAATACTACAAAACTCAGAAATGTATTAGTATGCTTGGAATTAGTTCCAATTGACATTAAACAGTAAAACTCTAAATAGATATAAAACACATTTTAATATGTTTATTTGCTATTATATTGGCTCCTTAATACCCTGTATAGCAGCAATCAGAATGAGAGAAGGAGTGTCACCCTTGGAACCAATCAGGCTCTATAGCATTACATAATGTTGCCAATGTAATGGTGGCAACATGCTTACAGAAGGGGACATCAGAGAGGGGACTTAATTAGTGTTCTGCTACTCCACTTTAGTCAAGTCAGCAGACTGGGTTCAAGGGGAGACACCACTGAATTGTAATAAAGACAGTGGTCTTACCCCTCTGGCTATACAGTGTGGCAGATGTGTGTGTAAATTAAAAGAGAATGGAAACTATTTTGCCATTTTTCACCAAATGTATTTTTACCTAGTTGTTTTCCACAATGTAGCTTTAAAAATATCTGTATATGTCCCTTCTATCCATAAAGCCCTAGAAATTAATACATTTACATGTTCATTGTGTAAAGAAAAGTATTTCATAAATACAATTTTATCTTACCTCCTTCTCCAGATCCAGATGCAGCATCTAAGTAGATAAAAAAAAAAGAGAAAAAGAAAAGAGACATCAATTATACTGTCTTTTTTGCTACCTATTTGTTATTTCTGGATTGATATGTAAATGTAGATTTTATTGCAATGTTGTAGCAGATGTCAGCCAGTCTGTCTTTTTGTAGTTATAAAAGATTTAGCTAGCTGTCTTCTAACAGCAGTGATACAAAAAAAAACAGTAAAAAGTAAAAAACAAATTTTCAGTCAAAAAAGCACACTAAAACAGTATATACATTTGAAAATAAAGAAAATAAATTGTTATCCCTGTATTTTTCCATTTACACAGCACAATTCTGGTGGTCTTAGGCTAGTCAACCCAATTGATAATTATATGGCCATATGCACACTGGGTGTTTATCCCCTGCGTGTCCAATGCGCATTTCCCCTCTGCCTGCAGCCTGTCAAAGTCTGCGATAGGTTGAAATATGATGTAGCGGAATGTTGTACTGAGTAAAAAGGACCTTATTTATTTAGGAATGTATGATGTATGGGATGCAGAATACATCCCTGAACACATAGGGCTCTAAATGCAAGTACCACTCAGTACAGTGATCAGCCGCAATATACTACGCAATACATAATACGCAACTGTTATAGACTTTGACAGGCTGCAGGCAGTGGGGATGGATGTTGCATCTGTTCCTCCGGTTGCACAAATGCCAGAATTTGATGCACAGGGGCTAAACTCCAAATGCACATGTGGCCTAGGAGCTATTTCAAATTTTCAGAATGTATTAGCGATTGGGGGAAAACATCAAAGCACCATGCATATGCTGTTGTCACTGTTGGGCTGAAACAAATCATTCACTAGTGTGTACTTCCCAACATACAATACCTTAGATGAGAAATAGGGCCACCTTTTGGCAAAAGATATGTAAGCAAATGACTCACCGCTGCCAGTGACACTCCCAATTAATTACATGGGCCTCAAATCGTTTTTACTTTAAAAAGTAAGTTGTTAAAACCTCAAGTGCCTTTTTACCAATACATTTCCAGAATGCTGGCTTTTCAAAACAGAAAATACAATCATTTTGAGGTCTGATAAATGGTATAGTCCAGGTAAGCACATTTGTAAGTGACAGTCCCACAAAATGAGGGACAATAAAGGGCAGTTGGGAGCTAGACTAATAGAGGATATTTCCCTGCCGCTTTGTGAGGACAGTAAAGCCAGCCATAGACTTTCGAATTTCGGCCGGTTCAGCAGGAATCGACGAAATTAGAACCATGTATGGGAAGGCTGAATGTACCCTAGTTGATCGATTGATCAATCTGTCTACAATCAGCCTGTCAGATTTTTCATACAAATTATTGCCAGCGACTATAGCCACTAGTAATAATCACTGTGGGATTGGTTTACTAAAACTGGAGAGAGAAAAATCTAGTGCAGCTCTGCATAGAAACCTATCAGCTTCCAGGTTTTTTTTATCAAATCCTGATTGAGCAAGCTGAAGTTAGAAGCTGATTGGCTAACATGCACAGCTGCATTAGATTTTGCTTTCCCCCCACCCACCGGGAGAACACAATAGGTCACCGGGAGAGATTCCCCACAGTCAGTGGGGAATCAAGCGATTTTAGAAAATCAAATCATCTATGGCCAGCTTTAGGCCCCTTTCACACAGGCGATCCGATCCGCCTGTCAGTTTTTCAGGCGGCCCTGATCGGATGCTTCATGCATCCCTATGGGGCAGCGGATGTCAGCGGAGACATCTCCGCTGACATCCGCTGCTATCCAATCCGATCCTGTCTGTGAAATCCAGACAGATGGAAACCCTATTTTCCATCCGTCCAGCAGATCGGATGAGAACGGACAGGCGGTCCGTTCTCATCCGATTCCCCCATAGAGGAGAGCGGGAATCTGACAGCTCCATCTCCACACACAGAGCAGAGACGGAGTTGTCATCTGCCTGCTCAGCGGGGAACAGCGGATCGATCCCCCGCTGAGCAGAACGGAGTCTGCCGACGGAGCGGACAGTGTGAAAAGACCCTAAAGCTTCTTGGACATTGGTGTAGTGGGTATATGTATGCAGGCCAGTTAGTCCATTAGCTGCTACAGGTACATTTACACATATACAAACCGTGCATGGTAGTTTGCTCTCCTGGGTGTCATATAATATTGCTATTATTTATTAAGGGTCATATAGCTGTGTATACCCTCTTTTACTTCTATGGCTTTTTTTAATTTGGTTTTTAATAAAACATATTCAGTGGGCAAAACTGTTGGTTCTCCCCCATTAAGCCATTAGTAGTTTTTTTAATCTACTTACGTAATTACCTTCTGCTGCCGATTGTTTTAAAAACATGTTACTTTTAAAAGATTGACTGGTTAACGTAACGCTACGATAGCATCAAAATATAAATAATTGTAATACAGCGCTTCGTTCTTCCTCAAAGTTGGTCAGGCTTGTCTGATTTGGCTGGTGTGTTTGCCCTTTTTCCAAAATCATGGTTCTTTTTACTTAAAAAATGTACTTAATTACTAATAACTTAATTACTTACTATTGTTTAAAGTTTTCTAAAAATTATTCCAGCAAAAACTTTCCTTTTTCGGTTTGAGTGGATAAGATCTAAACCTGACAAGTATTTATTGCTCTGTATGCAAAAAAGAAAGCCCCAATAGCAGTATGTAATAGATTAAATTTTACTCAGACTCTCATATCATTAACAATCAATGTGCATCGGAGGGTCAAGGGTGCCCCTTCATCAGAGCTTAGTACTGTTGAGCAAAGTTTATTGGTTTTGACACATCCCGCATTGCACACCTGGCCTCTACAGTAGCGAAGAGACTACCTTAACCACTTAAGCCCCGGAAGATTTTACCCCCATTCCGACCAGGGGGTATTTTACGACTCGGCACTGCGTGACTTTAACTGACAATTGTGCGGTCATGCAATGTGGTACCCAAACGAAATTTACGTCCTTTTTTTCCCACAAACAGAGCTTTCTTTTGGTGGTATTTGATCACCTCTGCGCTTTTTATTTTTTGCGATATTAATAAAAAAAGAGCGAAAATTTTGCAAAAAAATGACATTTTCAACTTTGTCTTTTAAAAAATATCCAATATACTCAATTTATGTATTTTTTTTTGGCCAAAATATATTTAGCTACATGTCTTTGACAAAAAAAAATTCAATGAGCGTATTTTTATTGGTTTGCGCAAAAGTTATAGCGTCTACAAACTATGGTGTAAATACAGAAATTTACGCAGCTTTAATTTTTGACTGCCTATCTCATTTCATGAAGTGCTAAAATGGCAGGGCAGTACAAAACCCCCCCAAACTACCACTTTTTGGAAAGTAGACATCCTAAGGAATGTTCTGAGAGGCATGTTGAGCTCATTGAATATTTCATTTTTTTGTCACAGGTGTTTGAAAAATGACTAAAAATTTTTTTTTTTTTTTTTTTACACAAAGTTGTCATTGAAATGATATATTGCTCACACATGCCATGGGTATATGTGTAATTACACCCCAAAATATATTCTGCTGCTTCTCCTGAGTACAGGGATACCACATATGTGGGACTTTTTGGGAGCCTAGCTGTGTACGGGACCACAAAAACAAATCCCCACCATCAGAATTTCAAAGGGCGTACATTTTTCATTGCATTTTCTCACTACCTCTAACGGTTTAGGAGGCCCTGAAATGTCAAGATACCACAAAACCCCCCCAAATGACCCCATTTTGGAAAGTAGACACCCCAAGCTGTTTGCTAAGAGGCATGGTGAGTCCATGGAATATTTTATATTTTACCACAAGTTTTGGGAATATTACTATTTTTTTTTTTTATTTTTTTTTTTTACACAACGTTGTCACTAAAAGATAAAATTCTCACACATGACATGGGTATATGTGGAATTACACCCCAAAATACATTCTGCCACTTCTCCTGAGTATGGGGATGCCCCATGTGTGAGACTTTTTGGGAGCCTAGCTGTGTACAGGACCGCGAAAACCAATCAACACTCCCAGGTTTTCTAATGGCGTAAATTGTGCATGTCACCTCTGCACTACCTGTCACAGTTTCGGAGGCCCTAAAATTCCAAGATAGCACAAACCCCCCCCAAATGACCCCATTTTGGAAAGTAGACACCCCAAGCTATTTGCTGAGAGGCATGGTGAGTCCATGGAATATTTTATATTCTGCCACAAGTTCCGGGAAATACATATATATATATATTTTTTTTTTTTTTTTTCACAAAGTTGTCAGTAAATGAAATATTGCTCACACATGCCATGGGTATATGTGAAATGACACCCCAAAATACATTCTGCTGCTTCTCCTGAGTACAGGGATACCCCATGTGTGAGACTTTTTTGCAGTCTAGCCGAGTACAGGTCCCCGAAAACCAGTCCCCGCTTTCAGGCTTTCCAAGGGCGTAAATTGTTGATTTCACTCCTGACTACCTATCACAGTTTCGGAGGCCCTAAAATTCCAAGATAGCACAAAACCCCCCCAAATGACCCCATTTTGGAAAGTAGACACCCCAAGCTATTTGCTGAGAGGCATGGTGAGTCCATGGAATATTTTATATTTTGCCACAAGTTCCGGGAAATATATATATATATATATATTTTTTTTTTTTTTCACAAAGTTGTCAGTAAATGAAATATTGCTCACACATGCCATGGGTATATGTGAAATGACACCCCAAAATACATTCTGCTGCTTCTCCTGAGTACAGGGATACCCCATGTGTGAGACTTTTTTGCAGTCTAGCCGAGTACAGGTCCCCGAAAACCAGTCCCCACTTTCAGGCTTTCCAAGGGCGTAAATTGTTGATTTCACTCCTGACTACCTATCACAGTTTCGGAGGCCCTAAAATTCCAAGATAGCACAAAACCCCCCCAAATGACCCCATTTTGGAAAGTAGACACCCCAAGCTATTTGCTGAGAGGCATGGTGAGTCCATGGAATATTTTATATTTTGCCACAAGTTCCGGGAAATATATATATATATATATTTTTTTTTTTTTTTTACACAAAGTTGTCAGTAAATGATATATTGCTCACACATGCCATGGGTATATGTGAACTGACACCCCAAAATACATTCTGCTGCTTCTCCTGAGTATAGGGATACCCCATGTGTGAGACTTTTTTGCAGTCTAGCCGAGTACAGGACCCCGAAAACCAATCATCGCCTTCAGGCTTTCCAAGGGCGTAAATTGTTGATTTCACTCCTGACTACCTATCACAGTTTTGGAGGCCATGAAATGCCAAGACAGCACAACCCCCCCCCAAATGACCCCTTTTCGGAAAGTAGACACCCTGAGCTATTTGCAGAGAGGCATGTTGAGTGTTTTGCAGATCTCACTTTTTGTCACAAAGTTTTGGAAATTGAAAAAAGAGGAAAAAAAATGCATTTTCCTGTTTTTTCTTCATTTTCCAAAAAAAATTAGAGCTGCAAAATACTCACCATGCCTCTCAGCAAATAGATTGGAGTGTCTACTTTGCAAAATGGGGTCATTTGGGGGGGGTTTGTGCAATCTTGGCTTTTTATGGACTTCAAAACTGTGATAGGTAGTAAGGAGTGAGATCAACAATTTACGCCCTTAGAAAGCCTAAAGGTGCGCATTGGTTTTCCGGGTCCTGTACGCGGCTAGACTGGCAAAAAGTCTCACACATGGGGTATCATTGTACTCAGGAGAAGCAGCAGAATGTATTTTGGGGTGTCATTTCACATATACCCATGGCCTGTGTGAGCAATATATCATTTACTGACAACTTTGTGTAAAAAAATAAAAAAAAATAAAAAAAATTTTTTTCCTCGAAACTTGTGGCAAAATATAAACTATTCCATGGACTCACCATACTTCTCAGCCAGTAGCTTGGAGTGTCTACTTTGCAAAATGGGGTCATTTGGGGGGGTTTTGTGCCATCTTGAAATTTCAGGGCCTCTGAAACTGTGACAGGTAGTCAGGGGTAAAATCAGCAATTTACGCCATTAGAAAACCTGAAGATGTGGATTGGTTTTCGGGGGCGCGTACACAGCTAGGCTCCCAAAAAGTCTCACACATGTGGTATCCCTGTACTCAGGAGAAGCAAAAGAATGTATTTTGGGGTGTCATTTCACATATTCCCATGGCATGCATGAGCAATATATCATTTAGTGACAACTTTCTGTAAAAAAACAACAAAAAAAAAAAAAATAATAATTTTCCCGAAACTTGTGGCAAAATATAAAATACTCCATGGACTCACCATGCCTCTCAGAAAAAAGCTTTGGGTGTCTACTTTTCAAAAAGGGGTCATTAGGGGGGTGTTTGAACAGTTCCGGCATTTTATACTCAATCTTATCCACACATCACCCACTCTTCTAACCACTTGAAAACCAAGCCTTTTCTGTGCCTTTTTGTTTACATGAAAAAATATTTTTTTTTTACTAGAAAATTACTTTGAACCCCCAAACATTATATATTTTTTTAAAGCAGAGGCCCTATAGAATAAAATGGTGGATGTTGCAAATTTTTTTGTCACACGGTATTTGCGCACAGATTTTCCAAACGCAATTTTTGCGAAAAAAATACATTTTTTTTTAATTTATTGCACAAATACACTATATAATTCCAATTTTTTTGGTAAAATTTAAAAGATGATCTTATGCCGAGTTCATAGACACCTAACATGACATGCTTTAAAAATTGCGCATGCCTGCGCAGCGACAAAAACGTATGTACATTTTTGAAAACCTTTAAAAGTCTCTACAGGTTACCACTTTAGACTTACAGAGGAGGTCTACTGCAAGAATTACTGCACTCGATCTGGCGATCGCGGCGATACCTCACATGCATGCTGCAATTGTGGTTTACATATGACACTAGACCACCGCTTGCGTGCGCCATTGCGCGCAAGCACCGGGGGTAAGGGGGGGGGCTCAATTTTTTTTTTTTTTTTTTTTTTTTTCTTTTGCTTTTTTATGTTATTTTGACACCTTTCCTTTAATTTTTTTTTTTTTTAAATCATTTTTATTGTTATCATAGTGAATTTAAATATCCCCTATGATAGCAATCTGTAGTGACAGGTACTCTTTTTAAAAAAAATTGGGGTCTTTTAGACTCTAGATCTCTCCTCTGACCTTAACGCATCTGACCACACCAAAATTGGTGTGATAAAATACTTTCCCAATTTCCCAATGGCCCTGTTTATTTCTGGCGAAACAGAAGTCATAAAATGCTCGTAGCCTCCGGCATCTTAGGCCATAGAGATGATTGGAGCCATTCTCATCTCCAATTAGCTCTATGGTTAGATAATTGAACCACCGGCTGCACTCTCGGGTTAACCGGTGGGACAGGAGAGCCAGAGAAAAACCATGGAAGGCTGCGGAAGGCGGCGGTGGGGGGGGGGGAGGCCCCTCCCACTGCATGTAAAAGCAGTCTAGCGGCCAATTACCTGCTAGAATTGCTTTTACATGTAAGCCGACCGCTGGCTGTAAAAAACGATACCAAGATGATGCCTAAATCTGCAGGCATCATCCTGGTATAACCACTCAAAGTCCAGCAACGTACCAGTACATTGCTGGTCCTTGTTTGGCATATAGGTTTTTTTTTTTTTCATGCAGCCTGTGGGCTGAACGGAAAAAAAGAGAACCTATCAGAAATCAGCACAGGAATAATGCGTAGTATTACTCATCATTAACCGCCCAAACAACCACCCACTGAATTTAATGATGGGTATACACGACACTATCCACGTATACCAAAATAGGATTTTAACTGCAGTGCTGAAATCAGAAAATCACCACAGCTGCTATCAGCAAAGGTATCCATATATGCTGAGCGCAAACGCTGTTTGTGTCAGAATATATAAAATCAATGCGTGGTAGCCGACGAGGGACCTGCAAGAGAAACAGGTCACAAAAGAATGAAAAAACAAACAAAGGACATTGAAAAAAAGTATAGTAGGAAGGAGTAGAAGGACATATAAAATGACTGACAACAACAGTTTTTGGATTTTCATCATTAACCGCCCAAACAACCACCCACTGAATTTAATGATGGGTATACACGGCGCTATCCACGTATACCAAAATAGGATTTTAACTGCAGTGCTGAAATCAGAAAATCACCACAGCTGCTATCAGCAAAGGTATCCATATATGCTGAGCGCAAACGCTGTTTGTGTCAGAATATATAAAATCAATGCGTGGTAGCCGACAAGGGACCTGCAAGAGAAACAGGTCACAAAAGAATGAAAAAACAAACAAAGGACATTGAAAAAAAGTATAGTAGGAAGGAGTAGAAGGACATATAAAATTACTGACACCACAACAGTTTTTGGATCCTTTTATTTTTCTTTCTAACTGTTCCTTTACTTCTTGATTTGGGAGGGACTGCGATCATCTGCGATCTTCTCTTCCAGCTTGGGTCTCTCAAAATGTCGATGGACATCCAACATCCTTCGAGACCCTGTGTTTATGTGCCCTACACTGTGTCGTGCTGTACCCTACGCTAATAATCCACTAGTGTATGGTAGCGCTCGAAACATTCCCCGATGCAGAGACCAGGTTGGTCAGGACATTTGGGACAATAATAACGGGTGTCACGCCTAAATCCGCGCTTGCTACAGACACGACATCTTCTTTGGGGCCATCTTTGGGTAGGGGTACTCGGGAGGACATGTGAAAAATGCCTCTCATGCAGCCGGCTCACTGCATCTGGAAGGGGAAGTTGGGCAGGCATGCCTCCTGGGTACAGGTAGGCAAGGATGATCTCTTCCTGGAATTCCCGGAAAGATCCAGTTCGTCCTGACGCCCTGTATAGGACAAAGGCGTTCAGCATAGCCAATTGGTATAGGTAAACAGACACTTTTTTGTACCAGCGTCTGGCTTTACGGGCAACTAAATACGGCGCCAAAAGCTGGTCGTTAAGGTCCACCCCTCCCATGTTAAGGTTATATTCGTGGACACAGAGGGGTTTCTCCATAACGCCAGTTGCCGTAGGAATTTGGATCGTCGTGTCTGGGTGAAGGGAGGACAGAACATAAACATCCCGTGTATCCTTCCACTTCACCGCAAGTAATTTGTCCGTTTTCAAGCAGGCTCTCGCCCCCCGACTAAGACGGGAATCTACAAGCCGTTGGGGGAAGCCCCGGCGATTAGGTCGCACGGTGCCACATGCGCCAATTTGTAAATCAAGAAGGTGACTAAATAGTGGCACGCTTGTATAAAAGTTGTCCACGTACAAATGGTACCCCTTTCCGGATAAGGGTGACACCAAGTCCCAAACGATCTTACCGCTGCTCCCTATGTAGTCTGGGCAGTTGGGGGGCTCCACACAGCTATCTTTTCCCTCATAGACCCGGAAACTAACTGTATAGCCTGTGGCCCTGTCACACAATTTATACAGTTTGACCCCGTACTTGGCACGCTTGCTGGGGAGGTACTGTTTCATAGCAAGGCGGCCAGTAAATTTAATCAGGGACTCGTCAACGCAGACAACTTGTTCGGGGGTAAACAAGGCTGCAAACCGCTGATTGAAGTGGTCTATGAGGGGCCGAATTTTGTGGAGCCGATCGTATGCAGGGTCTCCCCGAGGACGACAGAGTTCATTGTCGCTGAAATGCATAAATCGCAGAATTTGCTCGTATCTCGTCCTGGACATAGAGGCAGAGTACATGCGCATATGGTGAATTGGGCTAGTGGACCAATATAGCCGCAATTCACTCTGTTTAGTTATGCCCATGTGGAGGGAAAGGCCCAGAAAGATCTTAAATTCGGAAACCGTTATAGGTTTCCAGCCGAATTGTCTGGCAAGGTGTGAATTTGGGTTGGCGGCGATGAACTGTTGTGCATACAAATTTGATTGATCCACAATAGATCTGTAAAGATCTTCCGTGAAGAACAGCTCAAAAAAGTTCAGGGGCGTAAAACCAGCTGTCTCCACGTGGATTCCAGGTTGGGCGGTGAATGGGGGAAGTACTGGCGCTGTAGTATCGGTGGGTTGCCAATTAGGAAATGCCAGCGCATCAGGGAGGGCACTATGGGCTCTACGGGCCTGTCTTCGAATACGCGGTGGCTGCGGGCCACTACTTGTGCTAGCCACCGCACCAGCTTCAACTGCACTTAGGGGACTCGCCACGTCACCAGGTCTTACTGCAGTGCTGGTTGTACTAGGTCCAGGTTGTACTAGGCCGCTGGCGCTTGCCAGGTCGCCAGAAGGATGAGCGGCACTAGTACCCACACTCTGCTCCATACGAGCACCCTGCGATTCCTGCATCACAACAACTTCAGAATGGGGTCGGGTACGCCTGGGTCTAACAGGGACCCATCTGTCGTCGGAGCTATCTGTCAGGGAGCCGCTGCCATCATCAGGTTCATATACTGACACTAATTCGGTCATTGTAGCTTCCCCTTCGCTATCAGATGACTCGGTCAGCATATAACTGAGAAGCTCTTCATCCCTGTACGAACGTTTGGTCATTTTGGCAACTAAATTTACTCGTACAGTGATGCGACTCACAGGTAATAAAAGCACCTGGTTGTCGAAGACTATTTCAAGCGCTACAAAAAAAACTGCTAATGCTAGCAGGGATCAGGCCTGACTCTGCTAACACAGCGGTTTTGTGTCTTGTGTTTTTTTGCAAGTGACAGTAATCTATTGATTACTACACTTGCCTGGGTGAAAGGGTTAAACGCAGGTGCTGGCCGGAATCAGTACTGATCGTGCAAACACCGCGTTTTGGGAACCCTAAACTATGGGGGCGCTAGTATAGTTCTGATCAGATCAGATATTGATCTGTTCAAACACTATACTAGAAATGGAAGTGTAGGTGCGTGCGTGCGTGCGTGCGTGCGTGTGTGGCAATCAAGGGGTTACTTCTAAACTATGCGCTGGGGATCTGGGGGGGGGTGGCGGGGACCCTAAACCTCCTTTGGGAAAGAAACTAGCTAGCTAGCGCAACCTCAAGTCACAATGACACCAATACAAAATACAGTAAAAACAGTATATTATGTGTGTATTAGTGCTAATGTGACAGAGGGTGTAGGGGTTAACGGGATGTGATCAGGGGGGGATCAGGGGTTTAAATCTTTATTGGAAGGGACTGGCGGGTATCCTAAGGATAAAAGGAACGGTGGCAAGCGCTAAACCTGGTCACAAGTCACACTTATACAGGTATATAGAAAATGCTATATACTGTATACAGTGTGCGTTGTGGCAGGGGGTGTAGGGGTGATCAGGAGGGGATCAGGGGATTAAATCTTTATTGGGCGGGTGGGGGGGACCCTAAACCTGCTTGGGACACAAACTTAGTCGCCTGCGCTAATTCTGATCACAATGACACTAATACAAAAATACAAAAACACAGTATATTACGTTTGTATTAGTGCTGATGTGACAGAGGGTGTAGGGGTTAACTAGCGGTGATCAGGGGGGGATCAGGTGGGATCAGGGGCTTAAATCTTTATTAGGGGGGGGTGGCGGGTAATTCAAGTGGAAAAAGGGGGGTCGCAAGCGCTAGACCTGACCACAAATCACACTTATACGGGTATATAGCAAAATGCTATATACTGTATACGGTGTGTGTTATGGCAGGGGGTGTAGGGGTGATCAGGGGGGGGTCAGGGGCTTAAATCTTTATTGGGCGGGTGGCGGGGACCCTAAACCTTCTTGGGACAGAAACTTAGTCGCCTGCGCTAATTCTGATCACAATGACACTAATACAAAAATACAATAACACCGTATATTGCGTTTGTATTAGTGCTGATGTGACAGAGGGTGTAGGGGTTAACGGCGGTGATCAGGGGGGGTTCAGGGGGGATCAGTGGGTTAAATCTTTATTAGGGGGGGGTGGGGGGTAATTTGAGTGGAAAAGGGGGGGTCGCAAGGGCTACACCTGTTCACAAATCACACTTATACAGGTATATAGGTATATGCTATATGCTGTATATAGTGTGTGTTGTGTCAGGTGCTGTAGGGGTTAATTGGGGGGGCGATCGGGGGTGAAATGTGCCTATCTAACTGTGTGTGGGTGTGCTTGGTGCAGTACTCACAGTAAGATGTGCTCTCCTCTCACGCTGGATCCGAAAAGACCGTTGTGGGGGGAGGGCACATCTCCTCTAAGCCTGTGTTTACATTTCACAGGCTTAGAGGATGATCTGATTGGGCAGGACCGATCAACAGGTCCAGACCAAAAATGATTGGCCTGGACCTGATGACTGATCGGTTCTGAACCCAATCGAGTCATCATCGGCGGCGGGGACGCGCGGGAGCGCGCACAGGGCCGGCAAATTGTGCTGACGTAGGCCTACGTCAGTTTGCCTGGCCGGGGCTGAGTGCCGACGTAGATCGTCGTGCGCCGGTCGTAAAGTGGTTAAGGCTGCTTTCACACTGAGGAGCTTTACAAGCACTTTTACGTTAAAAAAAAAAAGTGCCTGAGAAGCTCATGAAAAAGGCTTCCCTTTAAAAATCAATGAATGTGTTCACATAGGGGTGATAAGCTCCTGTTGCAGTAAATGCAGTATTTTTAAAACGTGTTTTGGGAGGCAAAATAAAGAACTGAAAATGCACCTTCCCATTGATAGCAATAGAAAACGTGGCAGAAACGCGGTAAAACATGGCATTAATGCATTCTGCGTTTTTGGTGCAGTTTTTGAGTCTGTAAGAAAAAAAGCCCTGCAAATGTGGTAAAATCATTTATGCAGCGGATCAATGTGAAAGTAGCCTTAGCCATTGCTCCTGGAAAAGCTGCCAATGGGAAATCATTCCCTCTATACAGACTGAGAGCACCTGGCCTGGAAGACTTGGTTAAGAACATTTACTGCTTTCGAAGATCCAGCACTCCCCAGCTTTCTTCTGTTTCCTAAAGTTTTGACTGCTGTTTGAATTATGGTCCCACGAAACGCGTCGAGTTTTCTACTATGTTGTACACTATATATAAGACAATTTTGTGTGTATTCTGTTCATTCCATGATATATGACCTTCTATATCAATATTGCTGTTGAAATCTTGCCATGCCATATTCTGTACTCCATCTGTTGGTCAATGCATGTCATTGCTTACATGTTTTTTACTTATTAAAATCTATTTTTATGCATTAACGACTCATGCATCCACTTCAATTAAAGTCCCATCTGGGCCATTTCTCTCCTTCCTGTTTGAATTATGGTTGAGGAAATCTGCCTTTATTTCCTATCCCCCTGACAATGTTGTCCCTGGAGTAGAAGTGAGAAAAAAATCACCCTAATAAAACTTAGGCAGTTATAATGAGCTGATGGGGATCTAGCCTAATCCAAAAATGAAGGGACATAGGAATCAGAGCAGCCAGTGGAGGACACCCAGAAGTATGCAATGCTTAGTGCCATGACCTCTGCTACAAAGAACATTTTTCGTAAACAGACTGATGAACAGTTAAATATAATGCTGCTTTTTTTTTTTAGAATAGTGGTTGTGCAACTTTGTTTTCTCAGTTTACATGAATAAGATCTGGGACAACTCAATACTGGAGCTAAATATATATGATATAGTGTGAACACAGCTGACACACTTCTGTAACACTGTAGGAGAACACTATTAAAATGGTATAATTCTTTTCTTATCTCAGTTTATTTCATAATACAATAATCATCAACAGCAGTGCTGCCATCTCCCTGTTGAGTAGGTCCAATGCTCCGTCAGTGAACTGTAAGATGCAGGCCTAACCTACCAACATAGAAAAATGTCTCACTCTTAGGCATCTTTTATATGGGCAGCCGAGGGTGGCAGTAAAAACAGACAGGCTTAACACTCCCATGCACCCCCCCCCCCCCCAAGCTGCACAGCAAGGGGTAAAATACAACCAGAAGAGGTTGTTTTATACGTTTTATGTTATGCCTCAAAGCTGTAGCAAGTTTAACTTCAAATGCCAGGAGGCACTACCATTTAAGTCAATGGGGCTGCATGCCAAATGCTTGACTCGTGGTTGTGGCACATTAGTCAGATTAAAGGCTGCCATCTGGCAAAAGAAAAAAAATGAATTTTTGTAAAATCTTACCGTAAAATTCCTTTCTCTGAGTCCTCCGACAGTCGCCGCCCCTCACATAGTCTTCACCAATGGGTATTGACTTCCGCTCCGCAGGAGTAGCTAGGCATAAGACTTGCTAGAAACAAAAGCTTTCAGCATAGACACACCCATGGGGGCTGTCCCACTGGTCAATACCCCCCCTGCATTAAGCCATCCCAACTCAGTTTGGTAGCATAGCAGTAAGTGTACAAGAAAACCCCAAAAGAGGGGCGGGGGCGGCGACTGTCGGAGGACTAAGGAATTTTACGGTAAGATTTTACAAAAATTCAGTTTTCTCTTACCTCCTCCGACAGTCGCCGCCCCTCACATAGTCTTCACCAATGGGATGTCCCAAAGCAGTGTAGACATGAGGGGTGGGAAACGCAACCATAGAAAAGGCAACGCAGTACCCACATCAGAGAAAGGAACCTTACACACATAGTAAGAGAACCTTCTGGGCAATGGAAAAGGCTCAACAGGAGCAAGAGCCCAGGAAAGCAAATAACCCAGGGGATAAATAACCCCAACAGCCATTTTGCAAAATAAAAATCATAAGAAAAGATTAGAAGGCTGAGACTGTAGCCCCAGCACAGGGAAGCCTATCTACTCCTAACGCTAGGCAGAGACAAACTGAGTTGGGATGGCCTAATGCAGGGGGGGTATTGACCAGTGGGACAGCCCCCATTGGTGTGTCTATGCTAAAAGCTTTTATTTCTAACAAGTCTTATGCCTAGCTACTCCTGCGGAGCGGAAGTCAATACCCATTGGTGAAGACTATGTGAGGGGCGGCGACTGTCGGAGGACGTAAGAGAAAAAGAAAAGCTTTCTGAAGGCAGAAGATCTCCTCCTGAACGCCTGATGGTGGCTGCTTAGCCACACTCTGAAAAACATCACTTCGTATTTCAGAGCTTTGGCTAGTGTCGCCCAAGACTTATAGGAAGTGCATGGCAACCACTCAGCTTCTAGTTTTCATTTTCAAAGCTTAACTGAACAAGCTGCAGATAGAAGCCGATTGGTTGACATGTACAGCTGCTCCAGATTCCGCCTGCTCCAGTTTTGATACATTTTCCACCAAAAGTAGTAAGCCCTCTGTATTCGACTTCCTAGGGCTATGGTTCTATCATGTTCTTGAGAAATACAGCAGGTAACTCAAGATTTTCTGTATTTTCTATAACCTTGCTTAGATGGCATACATTTTTAAGAAAAGTGCACATAGGTGTTATAGGCACAAAATCTCCATCGTGAGCACTGTAACATAATATCTGCAAAGACCAAACAGGCAGAAATATTTCAGTTATAGGCTCATGATCCCTGTTATCATTTTAGTTGTTCTATTTCCTATTTCATGAAACTTTTTTTTGTATATTATTGTGAGAAATGTGTAACAAAAATTTAAACATAGTGAGCTCTGACCCATTCTATTATAAAGGGTCAATAGGTCACCTGTTTGCAGATATTCTTTGCTAAAATAACTGCAAGCTGCTCCATTCCATTTTAAACATCCATTTCTAAAAGAACAATATATCTAAAATAACTCTGTTAGAACAAAGTAGAGCATTGTGTTTTCTGCTGTACAAAGCTGGCTGTCACCTGTTCAGCTGCTAGGAGAAATTTGAAAAGATTTGAAGAGCTTAATTCACCATGTATCCTTTTTTTCACTTTGATTTTTAACAAAAGACATAGGATTCACAGATTTGTCGAACATAATTTTTTGGTTCCTGACAATGCTAAAATGCACAAATGATATACATGAATGTACACAGTACATTTATAATAATATATTAGACGGAGTGTATGACACTTGGTAATATCTTTATAAGACTTCTCTTTTTATTATTGAGCACTAGAGCTGAAATACAATACCTTGCACATAAATAAAAGCACCATTCTGTCAGACAAAGCACCAGAAAACGTATCCTTATTAAAATGTAGGGTTTATATACTGTATATGCTTTTAATGTGCTTTGGCTAGAGGGCCATAAACAATTACACTGCATGGTGTGAAAAAACACAAATGGTTTATTAAATTGCATCTTTTAGAATGTATCATTCATGATAATTTATGAATACAATACTTATTGATAAGTAAATATGCTCTACCCTTCTTTCGCTGGTAAATGGACCCCAATGTGTGTATGAACCCTAAAGGGAATCTGCATCTGCTGATTTTTTATTTTTTTGTACAGTTAGGGCCCTTTCACACGGGCTTACCCATCCGGTCCGCCTGTCAGTTATTTTTAGGCGGACCTGATCGGATGCTCCATGCACCTCTATGGAGCAGCAGATGTCAGCTGACACCCGCTGCTATCTGATCCTGTCCGTGAAATCCAGACAGATGGAAACCGTATTTCTCATCCTTCTGGAGGATAGGATCGGATGAAAACGGACACGCCATCTGTTTTCATCTGATCTCCCATAGAGGAGACCGGGGATCTGACAGGTCTGTTTCTGCAAAGTAAGCGGAGACGGACCTGTCATCCGCCTGCTCCGTGAGGATAGGTGGATCGATCCCCGCCGAGCAAAATAGAGTCCGCCGGGCGGAAAGTCTGTGTGAAAGGACCCTTAGGCATCATGCACACAGCCTCAAAAAACACCCTAATGTTAGTCTATGTGGTCATGAACACATAAGCAATTACAGGTGTATTCAAAAAGGGAGGTTTAGAGGCTGAAAGAAAAACATCACTTGTTCCTTCAGGAGAGGAGTGTTAGAGAAACATTTGAACAGAAAAAATGCTTGACATACCTAAACAAGCGTAAAAGCATCTAAATGCTAGGGTGCACTTAGCGTTTGAGCATTCATTCATTCTATTAGCCAAAATAATTTAGTAATTTTGCCAATGGAATGAACAAACACCCAAAAGCTTGACGCACACATTTTTCAGCTGCTTCTTTTTCCTGCCAGGAGCAAAGGCATTCAGAGGAGCTGGGCCTAGTGTGCATGAGGCCCCAAATACACAACTAAAATGATACTTGTTAAAGGATATCTGTCCTGCCAGTCCTACAACTTACACATTTTTCCAACACAGCATAGCCAACATAGTGACCTGACCCGGCTGAAGTTTACCAACACAGCAAGATCCCCCTCTTGTTTCCAGCCTCTGACTGGACAAAAAAGGAACAACAGTGAGAAGTGGTTACCTTTCTGTTCTGTGTTACTGTATGTAGGTAACAACCCATGTGCATTGAGCACACCAGATTGGTTTCTAGTGCTGCTGTACTGTGCGTTATAAGAGACTTAAAACAAGCCAAATTTGGGTATTGATACTAGCTGCATTAAAAACTGGATTTTTGTATTTACCGTAAAATCCTTTTGTCTGAAGTTCATCGACAGACGCAGCTCCAAATCTTCTTAGACCATTGGGTTATGCTCATCCAATCAGGAATAGGTCACTAGGCAGGAAAAAGCTTTACTACGTCTATGGGGGCTGTCCCTGCAGGCATAACCCCACACACTCTGCTACAGCAGCCAGTTTTGTTGCAAGCAGTGTTTAGAAGACAAAAAAAACCCCACACATTCAGAAGCAGATGGGCGGGTGCTGCTTCTGAGTGTGAACTTCAGAGAAAAGCATTTCACGGTAAGTACAAAAATCCAGTTTTCTCTATCGTTCATTGACAGATGCAGCTCCATATCTTCTTAGACCAGTGGTCCTCAACTCCAGTCTTCAGGACCCACTAACAGGCCAGATTTTAAGTATTACCTTGGAGAGATGCAGACTACAGTACTGCAATCACTGAGCAGCAAATTATATCACCTGGGATGTATTTCAGTTATCTTGCAAACCTGGCCTGTTAGTTGGTCCTGAGGACCGGAGTTGAGAACCACTGTCTTAGACCATCGGGATGTCCCAAAGCAGTATTTTCATGAGGGGTGGAAAGATAACACAAAGAACGTAACTCCCCAAAGGCTAAACATAGCCAACCAGGTAATATGGCGCTCAACCAGAAACAACTGGAGCTCACCTAGCAAAAACATACACCCTCAAGGAGAACAAAAAGGATTCTCTTTAAACAGCAGCCTGCAAAACCTTGCGGCCAAAAGAGGCATCCAAAGATGCCAATACATCAACTTCGTATAATTTCGTAAACCTATGCACAGACCAAGTTGCTGCTTTGTAAACTTGCATCACTGACGCCTGATGGCGAAACGCCCAAGAGGCACTCGGCGTCTAGTAGAATGCGCCTCCACTGGGAAAGGAGAAACCTGACCCTTCAGCAAAGAAGCCTGAACAACCGTCTGCCTGATCCACCTGGAAATGGTCGCAGCAGACGCAGCCAATCCCTTATGAGGTCCCTCAGTAAGGACAAAAAGAGCATCTGGCTTTGTGAAAGACTCAGTAGCCGCCAGGTAAACCCTGATCCCCCGAATCACATCCAAAGAATGCAAGGCAATTTCCTTAGAATGCTTGGGGCAGTGTGAAGGCAACACGATGTCTTCATTCAAATGAAATTCAGAAATCACTTTAGGGAGAAAAGATTGATTTGGTGGAGTACCACTTTATCCCTGTGGACCACTAGATAAGGTGAATGGCAGGACAACGCTCAGAGGGTCCCTAGGAAGGGACCCCAACAGGACAAGTCCACCCCCGAAGAAAAAATTTGCCGCGCCTGCAATTTTTCCACCCCCGGAGGTAGCACCTGCTATGGGTAGGGGAAAAGACTTGGAAGGGGTGTATCCCAGAGGCCAGGGGAACTAAGGGAGCTCAGACGGTCCAACTATTCAAGGGCCTACGTCCACCCCGAGACCACCAGAGGATTGGGGGGACAGTATTACTCACCATACCACAGTACCAGGTGGGCATCACTCTGAACAGTTCATCTCCTACCCCAGGTGGGGGCGCTGCCAGCCAGGGGGTACGCTGCGACTCGGCGACAGGGCGTTTCAGCTTGATCGCGTCCCAGCAAGACTTGTCCACTCGCAGGGTCATCCCCATCCATCGGGGGTCTGTCGTTGAGAGGCCTAGTTCTGGACTATAACCTGCTCACGCTCACTGGCCAGGCTGGGAGACCATAAGGATCTAGAATATCCAGTCCGAAACCACAGCCGGCTGTTGCTTGAAGTTCTCCAGGAACTCTAACTAGTGAAATATAGAAAAATCACAAAATAACAAGTTTCCCTATTAATAGCTAAGACCGAAGTCCCAGCAGGGAACTAGGTCCTAATCCTAAACTAGGCAGAAACAAACTGGCTGCTGTAGCAGAGTGTGTGGGGTTATGCCTGCAGGGACAACCCCCATAGGCGTGGTAAAGCTTTTTCCTGCCTAGTGACCTATTCCTGATTGGAAGAGCATAACCCAATGGTCTAAGAAGAAATGGAGCTGCATCTGTCGATGAACGATAAAGAAAATTATTCTTTTTAAAATAAATATGTAAGGGCATTTATAGTTGTTTTTTTTCTGCTTGAAGTTGTATGGATGTTTCTGATTCTTGCTTAATTGCCTAACAAGTCACTCATAGATTCCCATTAATAGAGTGCTCAAGTACAGTATCTACCATGCTGTGTCCTTTTTCTGTAGAGCTGCACTTGGTGCCAATCACTGAAGAGCCTGTAGAGGCACAGCGATAACTATATGTTGCTGCCTGAGCTACAGAGAGTCCTATGTTCCCCGCATTCACCTGATTTTCCTATAATAGGCACAGCAAAAATATTGAGGAAAACATTTTTAAATGTTGTGTTTTGGCACTGCCTCCTTGTATACTATAGTCCTATGCAGATTCCACAAGAAAGATTCTTATAGCAAATGCAGCCCCAAGTACAAATTAACAAGCTACATAAATTGCATAACATCAAAAACTAAAAAAGCTATATTTTGCGCAGGATTCAGGAAACATGTAGCCCCCCCCCCCCTTCCATCCAGGTTGACCTTTCTATTTCTACTGCTGGGAAGGTGCTGGTTTGTTAAATGCCAACACAGGTTGCCAAGGAGTGTGAAGAGGGGCAACATTTCAGCAGGGAAGAAGTCAACTTATTTTACTAATGATCTTGATTTGGATAGTAGAGTCTGTGGTTTTTATATACTGTTGATTCCATTTCCTAGTAGAAGTTAAACCTTTTTTTTTTTTTCTTTAATGTGTTGTAGCCCTGAGCTTTAGTTGCTGCAATTGGTAGGAGAACAGGGCTTGGATCCAGTGACTAAATGAAGAATGGAAAGCCAAGATGAGAAGAAATTGTGTAAGTCAATAAGAACAGTAGGATGTTTTACACTGTTGTAACACTTAATAGCTTTTTCTTTTTTGTTTTTTGCCTAATGTGTCCCATTGGAGAGATGCCCCTTCACTTCCTGTTACATAGTTAAAACAGGAAGTGAGAAGAAATCCCTCCTTAGTGAGAGATTCACTGGTTGTCACCAGCATCACAAGAACTAGTAAACCCATTCAAAGATTCCCCCCTCTATTCCTGTTCTGGTTACAACTCAAAATTTTGGATTTTCTTTTACTTTGACTCTTTGTAATATATAATGGACTATTGTCAACATTGGTTATTTTTTCACTCAGTGGTGACTACTAGTCTAACCTTATTCTGAAAGCTGTATAAAGAAATTTTAGTTATTCTTTCATGCAAACATTTGTGACTTATAAAATATATATGACCATGGTAATTGATCTTGTTTTTGTTCTATTACAAGGGTATTGGTGCAACATTTGTTCTCTATAATAACCATTTTAGTAAACAGAATGATTTATAACTAGTTCTCTGATACTTACATCAATGATATATTCATATATTATAGCAGCAGATATTGTTTAATCTCTTAATCACTACAGCTGTTCTCTGAAATTCCAATAATACATTATTACTGAAAACTGTAGGAAAAAGGTTAATTATGTCTATTTATTTTCTGGATTATGGAGATTACATTTTCAAACAGCACCCTACAAGGCTATTCCTTAAAAAGTTAAATCATTCATGACCAAAATGCTTTTCTGGTAATTTAGCTTTTCGGTCAACACAGAAGAAATGTCAAAAGTGAAGAGTTAGAAAAAAATGTAAAATTTGGTAATGCAAATATTCATAAAATACTAAAGACTATCTAAAACACTTTGGAATTTGAGTCATTTGCAATATTATGGATTTCTAAACCGTGTACAAAACCAGCATATTTAATAGAATATTACAATATGGGGAATATGTTGTACAACATAATCTAATAGTTGGATCTCTTTGCAAACTTAAATATTTAGTTATTTTGAAGGCTTTGGATTCCAAACTCTATACACCACCATGGATGGATTTAAAATGAAACAGGCAAGATGTGCTTTAACTGCAGACTTTCAGCTTTACTTTGAGGGTATTTACATCCAAATCAGGTGGACGGTGTAGAAATTACAACAGTTTGTATATGTGCCTCCCACTTTTTAAGGGACCAAAAGTAATGGGACAGATTAACAATCATAAATCAAACTTTCACTTTTTAATACTTGGTTGCAAATCCTTTACAGTCAATTACAGCCTGAAGTCTGGAATGCATTGAAACCACCAGACGCTGGGTTTCATCCCTGGTGATGCTCTGCCAGGCCTCTACTGCAACTGTCTTCAGTTCCTGCTTGTTCTTGGGGCATTTTCCCTTCAGTTTTTTCTTCAGCAAGTGAAATGCATGCTCAATTGGATTCAGGTCAGGTAATTGACTTGGCCATTGCATAACATTCCACTTCTTTCCCTTAGAAAACTCTTTGGTTGCTTTCGCAGTATGCTTCGGGTCACTGTCCATCTGCACTGTGAAGCGCTGTCCAATGAGTTCTGAAGCATTTGGCTGAATATGAGCAGATCATATTGCCCAAAACACTTCAGAATTCATCCTGCTGCTTTTGTCAGCAGTCACATCATCAATAAATACAAGAAAACCAGTTCCATTGGCATCCATACATGCCCACGCCATGACACTACCACCACCATGCTTCACTGATGAGGTGGTATGCTTTGGATCATGAGCAGTTCCTTTCCTTCTCCATACTCTTCTCTTCCCATCACTCTGGTACAAGTTGATCTTGGTCTCACCTGTCCATAGGATGTTGTTCCAGAACTGTGAAGGCTTTTTTAGATGTTGTTTGGCAAACTCTAATCTGGCCTTCCTGTTTTTGAGGCTCACCAATGGTTTACATCTTGTGGGGAACCCTCTGTATTCACTCTGGTGAAGTCTTCTCTTGATTGTTGACTTTGACATACATACACCTACCTCCTGGAGAGTGTTCTTGATCTGGCCAACTGTTGTGAAGGGTGTTTTCTTCACCAGGGAAAGAATTATTCGGTCATCCACCACAGTTGTTTTCCATGGTCTTCCGGGTCTTTTGGTGTTGCTAAGCTCACCGGTGCATTCTTTCTTTTTAAGGATGTTCCAAACAGTTGATTTGACCACACCTTATGTTTTTGCTATCTCTCTGATGGGTTTGTTTTGTTTTTTCAGCCTAATGATGGCTTGCTTCACTGATAGTGACAGCCCTTTGGATCTCATATTGAGAGTTATTACTATTATTTCAGGTACTTATATAGCGATGTCAATTTACGCAGCGCTTTACATATACATTACACATTCACATCAGTCCCTGCCCTCAAGGAGCGTACAATCTAAGGTCCCTAACTCTCATTCATACATACATACATAGTAGGGCCAATTTTATACAGGATTTATACCAGCATGTCTTTGGAGTGTGGGAGGAAACCTGAGTACCCGGAGGAAACCCACACAGGCACAGGGAGAACATGCAAACTCCAGGCAGTTAGTGTCATGGTTGGGATTCGAACAAGCAACCCTCTTTCTGCTAGGTGAAAGTGCTAACCACTACACCACTATGCCACCCCAGGGTAAAGGGTGCTTTCTTCACCAGTTGATTTGGCCACACCTAATGTTTTTGCTATCTCTCTGATGGGTTTGTTTTGTTTTTTCAGCCTAATGATGGCTTGCTTCACTGATAGTGAAAGCTCTTTGGATCTCATATTGAGAGTTGACAGCAACAGATTCCAAATGTAAATAGCACGCTTGAAATGAACTCTGGACCTTTTATCTGCTCCTTGTAAATGGGATAATGATGGAATAACACACACCTGGCCATAGAACAGCTGAGCAGCCAATTGACCCATTACTTTTGGTCCCTTAAAAAGTGGGAGGCACATATACAAACTGTTGTAATTCCTACACCTTTCACCTTGGATGTAAATACCCTCAAATTAAAGCTGAAAGTCTGCAGTTAAATCACTTCTTGTTTGTTTCATTTCAAATCCTTTGTGGTGGTGTATAGAGCCAAAAAGATTAGAATTGTGTCCATGTCCCAATATTTATGGACCTGACTGTATACATCCCTTTTTTAGCCAGTGATGGACATTTATATAGAAGTAAACCAAGTGGTTCTACAGCTGCCAATATGGGTCTGGAAGGTGTTTGTGTGCACTAAAATGTACAAAAGTATATTTTTTCCTGCACATTTGCATTTGAGAAAGCCTGCTGTGCAAATATCATGTGACATAAAAAAAATTGCAACAGATATTATTTTATTCACCTGGGCCTTTGCTTTAAGAAAATACATTATCTCAAAAAAGTGAGTACACCCCTAACATTTCTGTAAATATTTTATTATATTTTTGCTTGTGACAACACTGAAGAAATGACAATTTGCTACAATGTAAAGTAGTGAGCATACAGCTTGTAGAACAGTGTAAATTTGCTTTCCCCTCAAAATAACTCAACACACGGCCATTAATGTCTAAACCGCTGGCAACAAAAGTGAGTACATCTCTAAGTAAAAATGTCCAAATATGGCCCATTTAGCCATTTTCCCTCCCTGGGGTCATGTGACTCGTTAGTGTTACAAGGTTTCAGGTGTGAATGGGAAAAGGTGTGTTAAATTTGGTGTTATCGCTTTTACTTTCTCATACTGGTCACTGGAAGTTTAACATGGCACCTCATACCAAAGAACTCTCTGAGGATCTGAAAAAAAGGAATTGTCGCTCCACCTAAAAATGACCTAGACTATAAGAAGATTGCCAAGACCCTGAAACTGAGCTGCAGCACAGTGGCCAAGACCTTACAGCAGTTTAACAGGACAGGTTCCACTCAGAACAGGCCTTGCCATGGTCGACCAAAGAAGTTGACTGAACGTGCTTAGCGTCATATCCAGAGGTTGTCTTTGGGAAATAGACGTATGAGTGCTGCCAGCATTGCTGCAGAGGTTGAAGGGGTGGGGGGTCAGCCTGTCAGTGCTCAGACCATTCACCGCACACTGCATCAAATTGGTCTGCATGGCTGTCGTCCCAGAAGGAAGCCTCTTCTAAAGATGATGCACAAGAAAGCCCGCAAACAGTTTGTTGAAGACAAGCAGACTAAGGACATGGATTACTGGAACCAAGTCCTGTGGTCCTGATGAGACCAAGATAAACGTATTTGGTTCAGATGGTGTCAGGCGTGTGTGGCAGCAACCAGGTGAGGAGTACAAAGACAAGTGTGTCTTGTCTACAGTCAAGCATGGTGGTGGGTGTGTCATGGTCTGGGGCTGCATGAGTGCTGCCGGCACTGGGGATCTACAGTTCATTGAGGGAACCATTAAAGTCAACATGTACTGTGATGTACTGTGACATACTGAAGCAAAGCATGATCCCCCCCCTTCGGATCATGATAACGACCCCAAACATACCTCCAAGACGAACACTTCCTTGCTAAAGAAGCTGAGGGTAAAGGTGATGGACTGGCAAAGCATGTCTCCAGAACTAAACCCTATTGAGCATCTGTGGGGCATCCTCAAACAGAAGAAGGAGGAGCGCAAGGTCTCTAACATCCACCAGCTCTGTAATATTGTCATGGAGGAGTGGAAGAGGACTCCAGTGGCAACCTGTGAAGCTCTGGTGAACTCCATGCCGAAGAGTGTTATGGGAGTGCTGGAAAATAATGGTGGCCACACAAAATAATGACACTTTGGGCCCAATTTGGACATTCTCACTTTTTGTTGCAAGCAGTTTAGACATTAATGTCTGTGTGTTGAGTTATTTTTAGGGAACAGCAAATTTACACTGTTATACAAGCTGTACACTCACTACTTTACATTGTAGCAAAGTGTCAGTGTTGTCACAAAAAGATATTTACAGAAATGTGCGGGTGTACTCACTTTTGTGAGATACTGTATATAATGTTTAGGGGTTCTAAGCAATTTTTTAAGCAAAATATGCAGATTGTTACATGTATGAGGGAAATGTCAGAATTGGCCTGAGTTTGAAGAGAAGCCCATATAATGACTTTGTTATAAAAATTGGATCGATTGTTTTTAGAATTAATCAGAGAAAACAATTTGCAGTTAGTGTCTTGAAATGTACCTGTGGACCGCATTATGTCACTAAAACTGAAACAATAAGATTACAAATAAAAACATTTTTAACAGATAATAAAAATTAAAATTGGTAAAACGTGAAATGCACAAGATGTTCAGCAATACATAAAAAGCTGCACTCCTACTATCTGCATTTGTACATGAATGTACATCAGAAAGCACATCATTTCATGGTTTTGTAAAGCATCCACCATGGTTGAATATGCATGCAGGAACTAGGATGGAAAAACCCAGAGTCTTATATGCACTGTCCTCATGCATATGCATAGTTCACAAGGCTTTGCCATATCCATCTGACAGTAACTGTTTTAGTTCATAGGCAGAATGACAGCATGTGGACATGTGGCATTCTTAAACAAAGCAGGAAGAGTTCTATACATATGTGCGTTAGGAATTTAGAAGCCAATTAGCCTGCTGTTGATTGAAATGCTCTTCTCTTAACGAATGAAAAGGGGGACAGCATTTAGTGGTCCCCTTTATGGGAATATATTGGTTCTATAAAGTTATATTTATATGTTGCTCCCAGAATCACACCCCCCCCCACGTGCCCCCTGTGATCGGGGTAAAGCACCAATCATAGCGCCCCTTTACCATGTGATCAGCTGTGTCCAATCACAGCGGTTCACATGTAAAGAAACTTGGCGGTTATCGGCATTCCTTTTCTCATGCGCTGTCAGTCTGAGGAGAACCAGTAACTGGCTAATGTGACAGGGAACATCCGTGTCCTGATGATCAGTGGAGCCCCAACAGTGCCAATCAGTACCCATCAGTGCTGCCTATCAGTGTCTATCAATGCAGCCTATCAGTGCCAACAATCAGTGCCTCCTCATCAGTGCCGCATATCAGTGAATCTTCATCAGTGCCCCTCAGTGCTGCCTTATCAGTGCTTCCTCATCAGTTCCCATCAGTGCTGCCTCATCAAAAACACATTTTTTTTTCAACATTTTCCGTATTTTTTCGTTAGTTTTGCAAAAAATAAACAAACAAGTGGTGAATAAATAACACCAAAAGAAAGCTCTGTATGTCTAAAAAAATGATAAGCATTTCATATGCAGTGTTGCATAACCACGCCATTGTCATTCAAAGTGCGATAGCACTGAAAGCTGAAAATTACCCTGGGCAGGAAGGGGATGAAAGTGCTTGGTATTGAAGTGGCTAAGTATAATGATTAAAAAATTGATAACATTGCTCAACTAAACCTAAGGAAATAAACAGCATTCTTTATATAGTATACCTAAAAGGCACATCCAAAACCAACAAAACCAACATGAACAGAAAATATGGGAAAAATCACACGCCTCCCTGATGGTATGGTTTGATTTGATAAGTATCTGCCTGTATTTCTCAGCATTGAGGACACCAACGTTGAGGATGCAGTGGCCAGGCAAGGAAACGTAATGCAGCAGATCAAAGATACATCATGCTTACTTCCCTTCCACATCAGAAGATGTCCAGCAGTGCCATCAGCACAGAACTGGCTGAAACCAGTGGGACCCAGGTACACCCAAAGACGTTTGGCCAGAAGTGGTCTTTGTGGAAGAATTGCATCAAAAAAGCCATATATCCAATGTGGAAACAAGGCTAAGTGACTCAACTATACAAAAAACATAGGAACTGGGGTGCAGAAAAAACGCAGCAAGTGCTCTGGACTGATGAGTCAACATTTTAACTATTTGGTTGTATCAAGAAAAAAGTTTGTTCACCAAAGGGCTGGAGAGCAGTACAATAATGAGTGTCTGCAGGCAACAGTGCAGCATGGTGGAGGTTCCTTGCAAGTTGGAGATTTGGTCAGGATCATTGGTGTCCTCAATTCTGAGAAATACAGGCAGATACTTATCTGTTATACCATACCATCAGGAGGATGTGCGATTGGCCCCAAATGTATTCTGCAGCAGGACATCGACCCCAAAAATACAACCAATGTCATTAAGAACTATCTTCAGCGTAAAGAAGAACTAGGAGTCCTGGAAGTAATGGTTTGGTCCCCACAGAGCCCTGATCTCAACATCATCAAGTCTGTCAGGGATTACACGAAGAGACAGAAGCATTTGACACAGCCTACATCTATAAAGATATGTGGTTAATTCTCCAAGATGTTTGGAACAACCTACCTGACAAGTTCCTTTAAAAACTGTGTGCAAGTGTACCTAGAAGAATGGATGCTGTTTTGAAGGCAAAGGTTGGTCAAACCAAATATTGATTTGGATTTCTTTTTTTAATTTTTAATAAAAATAAACGATTAAAGCGGTAGGAAAGTCCAGAAAAAAAATGGGGCCTGGGAGTTTGAAAAAAAAAAATCAACAGCGGTGACAGCTTGCTGCTGGAGTGCTTAGTTTTAAGGTAAGTCTTTCATAATGTGCTAGCATGCAGTCCATACTAGCACATTGACAGACTTACCTTAAAACAAAGGCCTCCAGCAGCACGCTGTCACCACTGTCGGTGCTTCCATCTTCACCCGGTCTTTATTCCGGGTTTGCGATCTCCACCCGTTTGAATGGTGCAGTGGACATGCATGGGTGACATCACTGGCCTGCAAAAATGTGACTATCTCCTAAACAGTACACATTTAGGAGATATTCACTGTACCAACAGGAAGGCCTTATTATAGGCTCTATAGGTACAAGTCATAAAGCAGAATTTACTGCTATTTCTGAATGCATTCTTTATTTACAGCATTTTTTCACACCTGCCTAAAATTTTTGCACATAGATTATTATTGCACCTTTGGACGCAGTGGAATGTCCTAGTTATCTAGTGACTGTGTCATTTTAATGGACCTTCAGGCACCAAGGCAGGATGGGAGAGTGATAACATGTGATAAAATCCTCTCAGCTATCCTTACCTGGTTGGAGTTCATCCTTCAACCGGAGGTGGCGCTGTGCATGGCTCAGATGCGGCTCAAGTTGGTGGTTCCTGTCTCCGGGGGCCGTAGCGGGCTGCGCGCATGCGCACTAGTCTCAGCCCCCGCACAGGACATGAAGTTACTTGCCCACGTCATGGCCTTGTCATGTCCGGCGGGACTATATAAAACATGTGAGATGGCAGGACCAGTAGTCGGATACAGCACCAGTGGCTCCTCTTGTTACATCTGCAGTGGCAATATTACAATTGAGACTATCAGGGATTAGACTACTGGCACACTATACGTGTTTGGGACAGCTGACAGGCTATGTATTCCTATGGTTCTACACAGCTACCCTCATTTGTGTGTCTGGAGGGTTTCCCCATTGGGGGACCTCAGGGATTACACTGAGTGGATGAGCTGTGTTGACTATATATTTGGAACACCATAGTGTATTGATGTTATTGGGTATGGCCATCCCAGCCAACATGCTAAGTTGGTTTATGTGTGATGTATGAGGGAAAGGGGGGAAGGGGGTGGGAAACTGTTATGATTATGGAGGTATATGTCGGGATATGTGGTATGGGGCTGCATGTGGAGGTGAGATCCAGTTATTTTACTAGGACCCATTGGGATCTGGGAGAGATGTGGATGATTTGTGAGTTGTTGTGGATTTGTTTGTTGTGCTGTATGGTTAGGATGTCTAGGTATATGGATGTGGGTGGTTGGATGCTAGGGTGCAAGTATGTCATAAGTGATAAGCAAGCATATTGGATAGACCTAGATTATTAGTGGTATAATAGCACCGATATATACTCATTGAGTGAAATATGTTTCCATTTCTAGCTACGTTGCAACACTCTGGTCCGCCCAAATCTCATACATATCATACATGTGGTCCAGTGTCCTTTAGACCTGACCCTGGTACTTTACCAGGGGACAGTTGGTCACTATCTGACTTAGGTTGTGCCATGTGTGTTTCGTATAGTGGACTGTGAATAAATTGGTAAACACAGATATTTGTTTATGAATAATAAATGTTGATTTCAAATGAAAATGTTTTGATGTATAATATGTTTCTCTGTTTTCAAACATTTCACAACAATGTAGGTACATACAAAAAGTTCCCTGAAGAAGCAGAGAAAGTGTTCTGCGAAATGCGTTGGACCTTTCTGTATTCACAAAAGTACTGTAATGTAACAGTTGAGGCTGTTGGACTATAAACCTGTACACGTTTTATGTCTTAATTGTAGACCTTTTTTAATCATGTTTACATAATAAATCTTTTCTTTTTTTTAAAATGTACGTGTATATGCTCATTTTAGTGGCAACACCGCTTCCTCTAGTCCTGTTTTTTTATGGGAGAGATACATACTGTGCCTTCCTTCTCTTTTCTATGTGATATATTTTTGATGTGGATGTGGTTAGTTGCCCCTTGGACTGGTATAATTGATATTAACTACGTTATGGTGTGGAGTTGTTTTTCAGTGGTTGGGCTTTGCTCCTTAGCTCCAGTAAACGGAACTTTAAGGTGTCAGCATAACAAGACCTTGTGGGGACAGTTTGGGGATGGCCCCTTACCGTTTCAACATGACTGCACCAGTGCACAAACAAGGTCAACAAAGACATAAATAAGTGAGTTTTGGGTGGAGGAACTTGACTGGCCTGCACAAAGTCCTGACCTCAACCTGATAGAACACCATAGGAATGAATTAGAGCAGAGACTGCGAGCCATGCCTTCTCATCCACATCAGTGCCTGACCTAATGAATGTGCTCCTTCAAGAATGGTCATACATTCCAATAGACAGACTCCTGAACCTTGTGGACAGCCTTCCCAGAAGAGTTGAAGCTGTTGGGCCTACTCAATATTGAACCCTATGGACTGAGACTGGGATGCCATGAAAAGTAATGTTTGTGTAAAGGCAGGCGTCCCAATACTTTTGGTAATATAGAGTGTGTGTGTATATGTAACTATATATATATATATATATATATATATATATATAGCACCCTCCTAGGTAGGTGCTAGGAAAACCATATGGGGGACCTGTCTGCTTATCATGGGGGCCTGATTGTTCAGTTAGGCTGTCATGTGTTTCCAGGGTGTCTGTCGAGTGTGGGGAGTCTCCCCACTGTGTCCATTGAGGGCTCTTATTGGACAGTGGAGGAAACCTGACCAATAGCACACCAGGGCTTGTGTCAGGAATGGCATTCCCATAGACAGAATGGCTCTTCTAGACAGCTTGCTGTGCATAGGCTATGCCCATTGCACAAGTGCGTGCACCTGTTGCTTGTATGGTCATCAAGGGGGCTATTTAAACTGAGCCTATGCTGTGCTTCAGTGCTGTCTTGTCTACAGCGTTTCTGTGTATACCTGCTACCTGTAAACCCGCATCTGATTAGTGTTATCAACCCAGCTTGCCTTGACTTGTCCTGAACTCTGCCTGCATTGACCCCAGCTTGTCTTTGACCACGCTTCTGCCTGTACATCTGCACCTGATCCGTCTGCCAGTGTATGACCCGGTTTGCCTGACCCTGTTCCTGCCTACTACCCTGCTGGACTGCCTGCTGCTAGTCTCTGCCTACTTTCCACTGGTCACCATCCGGCATTCCTGCTCCGCTGCAACCCGCTGACAGGCTCAGCCTGCTCCTGTCTCCTGTTCAGTGGTGTCCATACGGCACTCCTGCTCCGCTGCGGTCCCCCGACAGTCTTCCCCTGCTTGATCCTGACAGTTTGTCCGGCTAAGCTACTATCAAGACCAATAGGCACTCGTGCCACTCTGCACTCCTGTGCTACCTGTCTGCTCTATCAGGGGCCCTGAGTCAGAGGTGTAAGAGAGGCTTTCCTCATCGTATCAGGCTCTTCTACCAGGTACGTGACAGCTTGTATCCATCCCAGAGGGCAGAATCTGCCACAAAGCATCCTGGGATAGGGTATAAGTCTGAGGGGAACACATGACAGAGCGTCTTTGGCAGGAAGAAGAGTCCCAGGAGGAGGATGACAGCTGTCTCTCCTCCTGTCAGCGTGAGGAAAGGTCCTTGGCAGTCGGCCTAGAGGAGGGAAGGTTGAGCTGAGCCGCAGAGAGGGATCCAGTGTGCTGTGGACCGAGTGGAGCTGCTGGGCAGAAGTTTCCAGGAAAGCAGTGTCGTGAGTACTGTAAACTGCCTAGGGGTCTGCCTAGGATAGGGGACCACTCAAGAAGGTTAGAGGGATCCGGGAGCCAGCTAACCAGTAGAGAAGACTTAGAAAAGGGGTGCCAGTGTCTAAGCCCTGAAGATAAGTGTATGAAAGAGGGTGCCAGTGTGGGCCCGGAAGTGTTCAGCAGTGATACAAGTAGCTACCCCAACAAGGAGTGCCTGAGGGAGCTTCAAAAGGACTGCTAGACACAAGTCAGTTCAGTGTTAACAGGCATCAAACCAGCGTTAACCGGCATTGACCGGCATCAAGCCAGCGTCAAGTCAGCGCCAACAAGCGTTTTTCACTTGTCCCCTGTGAATTGTGCATAGTTGAGCCAAAGGAGTATACCACTCATCCCTTCTCCTATCCAAGTTCTCAATAAATATAGAAACCCAAATATACTGGACTGGTCATTGTCTCAGTGCTCACACTTGGAGAAACATGCACAAAGGTACTATTGTTACACCCGGTGACCCAGGGAACCCATATCCAGCAAAACGGCTGGGAATCCTGCTATATATATATATATATATATATATATATATATATATATATATATATATATACAGTGCCTTGCGTATGGTCTGAGCGCTGACAGGCTGACCTCCACCCCTTCAACCTCTGCAGCAATGCTGGCAGCATATGTCTATTTCCCAAAGACAACCTCTGGATATGATGCTGAGCTTATGCACTCAACCTCTTTGGTTGACCGTGGCGAGGTCTGTTCTGAGTGGAACCTGTCCTATTTAACCACTGTATGGTCTTGGCCACCATGCTGCAGCTCAGTTTCAGGGTCTTGGCAATCCTCCTATAGCCTAGGCCATCTTTATGTGGAGCAACAGTTCTTTTTTTCAGATCCTCAGAGAGTTATTTGCCATGAGGTACCATGTTGAACTTCCAGTGATGAGTATGAGAGAGTGAGAGCGCTAACACCAAATTTACCACCCCTGCTCCCCATTCACACCCGAGACCTTGTAACTCTAACGAGTCACATGACACCGGGGAGGGAAAATGGCTAATTGGGCCTAATTTGGACATTTTCACTTAGTACTCACTTTTGTTGCCAGCAGTTTAGACATTAATGGCTGTGTGTTGAGTTATTTTGAGGGGACAGCAAATTTACACTGTTATACAAGCTCACTACTTTACATTGTAGCAAAGTGTCATTTCTTCAGTGTTGTCACATGACAAGATATAATAAAATATTTACAAAAATGTGAGGGGTGTACTCACTTTTGTGAGATACTGTGTGTGTTACACATATACATTTTTTGTTTTTCATGCCCATCTACCTCTTAAGCTCTTTTAAAAATATTGTATCTTTAAATTTAGTTTTTCAGTTTTTACCATTTTATGTCCTTGTAACTTTATTTGTCTGCCTTCCTTCTGTTGAAGCTATAATCTGTAAATAAGTAAATCATGCGGAGAATAACAATATCCAAAAATCAAAGGGTGAGCATAAGCTCTGCAGTGCTCAGGACTGAAAAAGGAGATTGCTATCAAGTTTTAAGTGTGGCTCATGTGCGTTCTTAGAGCTTTTCACCCTTTATTCCCAGCTGCTGCTTAATGAGTCATAACTGGCACGATAAACTATCAAAGTGATAATTCCTGGAGAGGGTTTCAAAATATATATTACTATGTCAATATTTTTAAATAGAGGACACTTACCAACTTAGAATACAAACACACCTATATGTATAGAAAATATAGTTTATCAGTACCAGATTTTACTATGGGCACTCTGGAGTCCCAAAGTCTTCAAGAGCCAGAACTTAAGCATTCAAAATCAGGGGTACAGTTATGACATAAAAAAAAGGGTGCCAAGACTGGAGTTAAAATAGTGAACATTTACCCAACTGTCCCCCAATAATGTGGTCCAATGCAAGACATAGTCAAAGATATAGCAATTTAATGACTTGCCTGCTGGGAACTTTCACCCCCTTCCTGCTGAGGCCAATTTTCAGATTTCAGCGCTGTCTCAATTTGAATGACAATTGGGAGATCATGCAACACTGTACCCAAACTAAACTCTTACCATTTTTTTGAGACAGATAGAGCTTTAGTTTGGTGGTATTTATTAATCACCACTGAGTTTTTTATTTTTTTGCTAAACAAAAATACAGTCCAAAAATTTTGAAATTTTCTTAGTTTCGGTTATTAAATTTTGTAAATAAGTAATTTTTCTCCTTCACTGATGTGCCCTAATGAGGCTGCACTGATGGGCATTGATAGGCAGCACTGTCGGGCACTGAAAAGGCAGCACTGATGGGTGACACTGATAGGTGACACTGATGGCACTGATAGGCTGCACTGATGGGCACTGATAGGTGGCAATGATGGGCAGCACTAATAGGTGGCACTGACAGGATTCACTGATGGGCACCGATTGGCAGCACTGGTGGGCACAGATTGGTATCACTGGTGGGCACTGTTGGGGCTGCACTGATCATCAGGACAGTGATGATCAGTGCCCTGATTGTCAGTGCAGATGTCCTCTGTGTGGATTGACTAGTTTTTGGCTCTCCTCTCTTGACACCCTGTCAGCCTGTGGGGAGGATTGCCAATAAACGGCAAATCCTGTTTACATCTGTAATCAGCTGTGAATGGACACAGTTGATCACATGGTAAAAAGCTGCAGTGATTGGCTCTGTACCCCGATCACAGATCGATGCCGATACGCACTGCAGGGGGGGGGGGGGGTCACAGGCAGCGTGAGAACTGGAGGACATTATATGATGGCCTATCGGCAAAGTGGGGTCGCTCTGTAGCCGTCATTCGGCTATAGCGTAGTCCTGAAGGGTTAAGGGTTTTTTTAATGTGGTTGTAAGCCTTACATATACCCAGTGAAGTGACAAGCCTTGGGTGATATACAGAGATTAAACAAATACTCCTACATAAGTTGTACCTGTTTATCTGCAGTCTTCTCTTTTATACATCAATTTAAAGTGCAGAATTTACAGTATGCAACATTTCTGAGCTTCCAGAGGTAGGGGACAGGGATCTGATGGCACACACTGTTATCTGAGACTTGACCGGAAGGAAGGGACACACCCACTTTTACACAATCTCATATGGAAACATGCACAGCTGAGGCTGTCAATCACGTTGTCTGTGCTGGAGGCCCCCTCCCTGCCTTCCTTGATCCATTGGCAAAGAAAAAATAGTTTTATGTTGTAACAAGACACAAGAAGAGGTCCAAGGTCTCAATATCACACAATATCGAATTACTTTGCTTCACACATTATAATATAATCCCTTCATAATGGTGCAATTCTCACTGAAGAGCAAAATACTGCCTACATTTTTTATATTTTGCTCAGAGTAAAATCTATTAAGATATAAGTTTGCTGAAGTTTTTTAATACATGAACATAGATATACAGTATATAATATATATATATATATATATATATATATATATATATATATATATATATATATATATATATATACACTGTATATATATATATATACCATTTTTATCGGCGTATAACACGCACTTTTTTCCCCTGAAATTATAGTGCAAACAGTGGGTGCGTGTTATACGCCGATATTTTTTTTCCAACGAGGGGGGGGTGGGGATCGGGCGATCCGCCCCACCTCTCCTCGCCCTGGGAAAGCCCTGCCAGCATACTCTGCAGTTAAGAAAAAAATCACTGCCAGCCCTTTTTATAGATCCTTACTACATTATATCACTGTCATTGAAAAACGCTGCCTCTAAATACCTTGTTAGCTTCATTCTTGCTGGCTGCTCTCCTCCTCCTCTGAGTGTAGCTTCAGATTGGTGGAGGAGAGCGATCACATGACCGGCCATTAAACGTCAGAGAAGAGCAGTCACATGACCGGCCGTGAAAGAACGGAGCTACTGAGGTATTTAGAGGCATCGGTTTACAATAACAGTGACACATTGTAGGAAGAATCTATGGAAAGGAGCTGGCAGTGATTTTGTTTTTACTTTAGAGTACGCTGTCAGGGCTGCCCATGGAGACTGGGGGTCTCCTGGGAGTGCAGGGGAGCTGTGCAATGTAAAGGGGGCTTTGTAATAAAAGGGGGTATGTAGTGTGCATGGGGGGAACTGTGCAATGTATAGGGGGGGCTGTTTAATGAAAGGGGCAGTGTACTGTTATTTTTAAATATTTAAAATGTTTTTTTCCTAAAACTTCCCTCTTAAAGTGAAGGTGCGTGTTATACGCCAATAAATATGGTATATATATATATATATATATATATATATATATATAGTATCTCACAAAAGTGAGTACACCCCTCACATTTTTGTAAATATTTTATTATATCTTTTCATGTGACAACAATGAAGAAATTACACTTTGCTACAATGTAAAGTAGTGGGTGTACAGCTTGTATAACAGTGTACATTTGCTGTCCCCTCAAAATAACTCAACCCACAGCCATTAATGTCTAAACCGCTGGCAACAAAAGTGAGTACTGCCCTAAGTGAAAATGTCCAAATTGAGCCCAAAGTGTCAATATTTTGTGTGGTCACCAATATTTTCCAGCAGTGCCGTAACCCTCTTGGGCATGGAGTTCACCAGAGCTTCACAGGTTGCCACTGGATTTCGCTTCCACTCCTTCGTGACAACATCACGAAGCTGGTGGATGTTAGAGACCTTGCGCTCCTCCGTTTGAGGATGCCCCACAAATGCTCAATAGGGTTTAGGTCTGGAGACATGCTTGGCCAGTCCATCACCTTTACTCTCAGCTTCTTTAGCTCATCTTGGAGGTGTGTTTGGGGTTGTTATCATGTTGGAATACTGCCCTGCGGTCCAGTCCCTGAATGAGGGGTGTTCTCACTTTTGTGAGATACTTTATATATATATATACATACAGATTGATGGATTTATAACTGTACATAAGGGACAATAGCCCCAGTCCCCACTGCCAGAGGAGGCCCCAGACTTCCTTTATAAAAAATGTAACAATTATAAAATTTGTTTTATTATTAGAAAAAAAAAGAGTTTGGGGTGTCAGCATATGGAAAAGTTAAGCCTGATTTCAGAAGCAAAGAAAGGAATATGGGCTTCTGGCAGATGTTTTTCACATTTCAATTATATTATTTTACTATTCTAGATGTTTGTTTTAACATGACTGTGCCAGGTTTACGAGGCCCTTGTTTACGAGGGACAAGGGATCGGCATCAATTTATCCAAGTGAGACACATAAAAGAGAGGATCACACCCCAGCTTGACCCTGATTGGGTCAAGGGGCGAATCCGACACTCCACAATCAACAAACAATGTTTTACCCAAAATTATGAGATTGGTTGAACAAGGCATGGCCCTGGATTGGAATTCGGCCTGAATGACATAGCAGGGTGTCGGATCAAATCGGCAGATAGTAGAGGACCCCCCCTCCTTAGATATCTTGGAAAGAACCTAACATATTTTGAGAACAAATGTGGCTTATTATTCATTTCAGTTCAATTTTTTAGTTGTGATAAATTCATTTCTATGTTGAGGTGCCTCCCAAGCTTGAAGTGCCACGGGCCCCCTAAGGTCTAAAACCTGCAACTGTGTATGTATGTGTGTGTGTATATATATATATATATATATATATATATACATACACATTTACTGGACACTGTGTTAGGTACACCTTGCTAGTACCGGGTTGGACCCCCTTTTGCCTGCAGAACTGCCTTCATTCTTCGTGGCATGGATTCAATAAGGTTTTGGAAACATTCCTCAGAGAATTTGGTCCTTATCGACATGATAGCATCACACATTTGCTGCAGATTTGTTGGCTGCACATCAATGATGAAAATCTCCCATTCCACCTTATCCCAAAGGTGCTCTATTGGATTGAGATCTTGTGACTGGAGGCCATTGGAGTACAGTGAACTCATTCTCATGTTCAAAAAAACAGTTTGAGATGATTTGAGCTTTGTGACATGGTGCATTATATTGCTGGAAGTAGCCATCAGAAGATGAATACACTGTAGTCATAAAGGGATGGACATGGTCGGCAACAATACTCAGGTAGGCCGCGGTATTTAAACAATGCTCAATTGGTACTAAGGGACCCAAAGTGTGCCAAGAAAATACCCCTTACACCATTAGTTCACCACCACCAGCTGAAGATGTTAACACAAAGGAGGATGTCGTAGCTGAAATCGAGACTCATCAGACCAGGCAACGTTTTTCCAATCTTCTATTGTCCAATTTTGGTGAGCCTGTGCAAATTGTAGACTCAGTTTCCTGTTTTTAGCTGACAGGAGTGGCACCCCATGGGGGTCTTCTGCTGCTGTTAACCCATCTGCTTCAAAGTTCAATGTCTTGTGCGTTCAGAGATGGTAAATTGACATCTGACCTCTGACATCAATGCATTTTTGTCCACACAACTGCCGCTCACTGGATTTTTTCTCCTTTTTAGACAATTCTCCGTAAACCCTAGAGATAGTTGTGTGTGAAAATCCCAGTAGACCAGCAGTTTTTGAAATACTCAGACCAGCCTGTCTGGCATCAACAACCATGCCAACTTCAAAGTCACTTAAATTCCCTTTCTTCCCCATTCTGATGTTCTTCTGATGAACTTTAGCAAGTCATCCTCACCACATACAGATGCCTAAATGCATTGAGTCACTGCCATGTGATTGGCTGATTAGCAATTTGTGTTACCAAGCAACTGAACAGGTGTACCAAATAAAGTGGCCAGTGAGTGTATATAATCGTACATTTAATGTTAAAGACCACCAGTATACCCATCCTGTTTTTGACATCAACAGATGCAAAGTTAGAAGCAAAATTGAAAAAGAGGTTCAGGATGGCAAACATCATGTATGCACTGCAGAATAATAAAATGTGGATCATGAAAGCTGTACAACATGGATTCTTAACAGCATGTTTTTGAGACTCAGGATAACATGTAGCTACATAGCATAGTTTCTATAAGAGTCTATAGCAACCGAAAGTCAAGATTAGAATCACTGTTCCAGTACAACAGTTTAGAACACAAACATATACTTGCAATTGCCTTTAAAAATCAGCTTAAGCAGCATCCCTCCCATTGAAGTTCACGGCAGTCCTGGTAACACAGCAAACTGCTGGTGGGATGCAGGGCCTAAGGACAAAGGACCATCTCACTGAAACTGAAGAACTGGTAGCTGTTAAGGATAGGCTTTCGACAGTAGTTGGGCCCTCTGAAGAAGCCTAGTGCTATTAGGCTTCTGCCTGCTCACCAATTCTGACAGTGGAGGGCTGCTTATCTGGACGCAGATCACTTGCATAGCCACTCCAGCCTCATCAGGTGTGGCCCTTTTAGGCTGCTAACAGAGGGGCATAGAGAAACCTATTTTCCCTGGAAATGTCCAAGAACCTGAGTAGTTGTCACAATTGGAGTTCAAAGAGAGGTCCAGCCTAACACTAAAATTTGGCACATCTATAAACATCCACGATCTAACACTAACCTATCTAACCCTGTAAAGAGGAAATCAGTATACATACCTTTTCTGAAGTCGATTCGACCCGATACCACACTGAGCTGTCAGCCGCAGCTTCGCTGTGGAGGTGGGTGTAGAGGAGGTAGCCGACAAAAGAAGCCCCATAGTAAGTCTATGGGTGACGTCACTTTCCATTCATTTCTCAGCCGTTGTCGGCTGTGTCCTCTGCAGAGCTTCTGCTGTATGAGACCGGATTGGATCGGCTTCAAAAAAGGTATGTATACTTATTTCTTCTTTACAGGGTTAGATAGGTTAGTGTTAGATCCTGGATGTCTATAGCTGTAGTGATTTTAGTGTTATGCTGGACTTCTGCTTTAAAGCAGCCTGCACCTACATCTGAGCATGGTGAAAAAATGTGCACTCCACTACACTGAAAAATAGCTGGGAACTTGCATTAACATTCAGTTGACATTTAATAATGTTTTATTTCACTACAGGTACACATTAATGTGTATTTCAGCTAATTCTTCTAACGTTCACTCAGTATAGACAGTTTATATTCCTAATTTATTATCAATATACACCCATTACTTTTCTGTATCGACCAAGGATGAAGTCAGAACCGCTTATTGCAGCCATTTTTACATTCTAGAAGTACAGTGTAAATCACACATTTGCAGCGAGGAGACCTATCAACAGCACAATCTTGAATAAGAATCAGTGTTTCTTTAGCAACTAATACTATAAAGGCAGGTTTATTGCTCTATGGCTCTTACCAGAAATGCAAGGTCCTCTTAACATTACAGTTAAATGTTTCTGTTGTTTGCAGGCAGATCTCCTTAGGAAGCATTCATTTTGGTAAGTGTCTCCATTTGATCCACAAACTGGTACATAATTTGTGCCACACTGCAAAATAACATTAAACAGGCATCTGTTAAAGTACAAATAAACCTTAATCATAAATTAAAGTGCACTTGTGTCCAGACTTGGACATTAAAGGATATACATATTCTCTACAAGCACTTCAAGGGCTTTGATACAAGCCATCCCTGACCTCTCTAGCTTCATGTACCTCACACAACACAAAAAAGACTGTAAGGGTTAATTCACACCATGATGCATATGCACTGACAATCGCTGATGATGTGCGTTGCAGTGCGGACTGCAGTGCGTTTTCTTTCATGCGTTTTGGAGTTTTTTAAAGACCTATTGCTTTTCTTTTATCTCACGATCACTATAGCACATCTTAACACCGCAATCAAATGCTGGCTGCCTCTTTTTTTCAGCGTGCAAAAACGTAGCACATATGTGTGAGCTGATCCAACAATAAACAAGTCTTTTTGTCTTGTCCACACATTTGGACTGCCTTAAGCAACACCGCTTAATTAACCTTGTGTGAAGAAGCCCTAAAGTCAGGTTTTAGTGTGTAGAGAACTGTCAGGCTGGCAAAATTCAATTTTCAATTGAAAAAAGCTGTCATTTAAATGCATCTGTTGAAAAATTTGAAAATTAATTACTCCATTATGCCTATAGCTACATCTGTAAATGATGGCTTGTTTTTAATTGATTTTACATATGAATTAGAAAATGTTATGTAAATACTTTTGTGTACATAGTTTGAGCACAGATTCAAAAACGAATTACCCTATACACATGCCTTTTTTATTTGTATAAACATACTATTAACTTAAAAAAAAAAAAATTTTAACTAAACATTTCAACAAAGTGTTATTTTATTGAAATTGTTTTTTCAAATAGTAGCATAAAAGGAAGTAGTAAAAAAAGACACTTTTGAGTTTAATTTATATTTTTGAACAATAACTCTTCATGGTTTGTATATTCATTACCTGCTTCCTACTCGGCCTATTGTAAAATGACTGCTGAATGGGAGCTCTGTTATGCTGGGAGGATGTTATATGACGTCCTCGCACGATCACACCTCGCACACGCACCATGGGCCACGCTCTGGCATGATCTGCTAATATACACAGCCACTGTACTAGTGACTGGCTGGGAAGGGGTTAACATCTAGGGCAATCAGAAGGTTAACTGTGTGCCTAACAAGTGTTAATGTGTGTACTGTTTTTACTAAGCAAAGTGCAGGTTTTTACTCCCTGCTTCTCAGGGAGGAAAAAAAATGGCACATTGCTGATGTCTGTAGAGAGCCCTTTTGTAAGAACAGTAGCGGAATGGTCGCACTTCCCATGGGATGCAATTAGAATTTATTAATAAAGTAAAAAAAGGCACAGGATTTCACAGGCATCATGCAGGGTACAAAAATATGACGCCTTTCACACGATTAAGCGTGCTTTATCAAACTTAGTCTTGTGAAATGCGTCATCCTTTTGTCCCATGCATGATGCCTGTTACATCCTGTGTTTTTTTTACTTTATAATAAATTCTGAAAGCATCTTATGGGAAGTGCGACCATTCCTCTACTCTTCTTACAGCAGTTTCCGTCTTGGCTTTTGTAGAGAGCCCTGTGTTGTTTACCAACACAGGGCTCTTCTGTCATTCGCTTAGCCGATCAGTGGGTGCAGGCCATAAATCATGCGCTGGGATCCGCTGATTGGCTTGTGCTACAGCAAATGGCAATTCAAGCTTCTGAGTGAGTGCGTGCATGTGCGAGCAGACCAGAAAAAAAGCCACGATATACAGGTATGTGCTGCCTGTATGAGCCGATCTACCGCAGTAACTGTACTGCAGCGGGTCGGCGAGTGGTTTAAGTGGTCAAACAAATATAAGAAAACACTTTCAATGGTATACTTTATGTAACAGAACAAAAGGGAACAAATAAGAGAAGTTTACTTCTAAGTAAAGTCTTGTTCACACATGGAGTACTAAAACGCACACCCGTAGGGAGCCATGTTCACCAGCATGGGGATGCACAGGTGTTCCAAGCAGGCAAAAAATTGTGTGTCAGGGCTAAGTCGGTCAATCTGTGGCAGCGTGCAATACGTGTAGATATACAGACACTAAATAATAGGTGTAAATAAATGCAGTGCTGAAATAATTCAATTATTCCTTATGTATCAAAAAAGTATACATAGAATCAAGTGAATAATAATCAATCATGTAGTAAAAAACTATAGTGACATAGTGTTACACCATATACAGTACATAGTGCAAGAAAAATACACATAATAAAGTTCATAAGAAAACAAAGTTCCCTGTAGGCAGTTGATGTCACCTGGGATGCAGCGGCTGCACAGACACAGACGATGCTCCCAATCTGACATCCACATGGGTATGCGTGCATGGTCCCAAACACACACTGTCTGTATTTCAGGATGAACAAATGCTTCTGTACGAATCTCAGATTGAGAGCCGTGTCTGTATCCTTGCAGCTGCTGTGTTCCAATTGACAGCAATGGGTCTGCCTGCATGGAAATCCTGTGCTTTCCCGTGCGGGTAAACAAGGCCCTCTACAGGCGTACACTTTACCACACCCTGTGTGAATTGGATATACATCAGGGTCTAAAAATCTTCCACTAAAAAGTGTCCCTTTTTCCCATCTCATGATGATGGAAGATATGCTTGGGTTAAAAAAGGGTATAGAGTATCTTTAAGGATCACAAAGATCAGACTGAACCAAAATAAGATACTGTCCACTCACACTGAGAGGGGAATATAATAAAAAGTAACTGCAAAGGGAGAGGAGAGTGTTTTTCTTTTAAAATGCCATAAACCTCTTCACCCCCAGTCCACTGGGTAATCTCCATGACTTGGAAGGATAATTTTACAAAGCTGACACTTATTCTACATACCTGACTTAGCTATAACACTTTCCATGTAACCTTTATGACCTTACATCTCTGGTAACAAGAATTAGGCAGTAAAAAAACAGCAGGGAATGGAAAAAAATGCAATTACATTTACAGAAGTATAACACTAGACATGAATAAAAATATTACCCTGAAACACAATTTGAATAAGTATAATCTTGACAACCTTGTATCTGATATTCTATGTTTTGAACATTGACAGCCTTGTATCTGATATTCTATGTTTTGAACATTGATGACCTGGTATCTGAAATTCTATGTTTTGAACATTGACAGCCTTGTATCTGATATTCTCATAGGTGTGCGCAGCCTATTGCATTAGGGTGTGCACCCCAAAGTTTAAATACACATGCATGTGTTTGCCTACATGTATATGGCCCCGGTACATTACTCTCCCTGCTGGCAAAGTGAAATAGAAGTGTGTGGCACTTCTCTTATGGCAGAGCAGGTCCGAGGGAGATCTTTCCCATCTCCTCACTGGCAAACAGAACGATAATGCTAATGTGCCCTAGGTGATTAGGGTGTGCCCAGGCACACCCGGCACACCCTGTGCACACGCCTATGGATATTCTATGTTTTGAACATTGACAGTCTTGTATCTGATATTCTATGCTTTGAACATTGACAGTCTTGTATCTGATATTCTATGCTTTGAACATTGAAAGCCTTGTATCTGATATTCTATGTTTGGAACATTGAAGACCTGGTATCTGGTATTCTATGTTTTGAACATTGAAGACCTGGTATCTGGTATTCTATGTTTTGAACATTGACAGCCTTGTATCTGATATCCTATGTTTTGAACATTGACAGTCTTGTATCTGATATTCTATGTTTTGAACATTGACAGCCTTGTATCTGATATCCTATGTTTTGAACATTGACAGTCTTCTATCTGATATTCTATAATTTTAACATTGAGCCTTGTATCCGATATTCTATGTTTTGAACATTGACAGCCTTGTATCTGATATTCTATGTTTTGAACATTTACAGCCTTGTATCTGATATTCTATGTTTTGAACATTTACAGCCTCGTATCTGATATTCTATGTTTTGAACATTGACAGCCTTGTATCTGATATTCTATGTTTTGAACATTGACAGCCTTGTATCTGATATTCTATGTTTTGAACATTGACGACCTGGTATCTGATATTCTATGTTTTGAACATTGACAGCCTTGTATCTGATATTCTATGTTTTGAACATTGACGACCTGGTATCTGATATTCTATGTTTTGAACAGTGACAGCCTTGTATCTGATATTCTATGTTTTAAACATTGACGACCTGGTATCTGGTATTCTATGTTTTGAACATTGACAGCCTTGTATCTGATATTCTATGTTTTAAACATTGACGACCTGGTATCTGGTATTCTATGTTTTGAACATTGACAGTCTTGTATCTGATATTCTATGTTTTGAACATTGACAGCTTTGTATCTGATATCCTATGTTTTGAACATTGACAGTCTTCTATCTGATATTCTATAATTTTAACATTGAGCCTTGTATCCGATATTCTATGTTTTGAACATTGACAGCCTTGTATCTGATATTCTATGTTTTGAACATTTACAGCCTTGTATCTGATATTCTATGTTTTGAACATTTACAGCCTCGTATCTGATATTCTATGTTTTGAACATTGACAGCCTTGTATCTGATATTCTATGTTTTGAACATTGACAGCCTTGTATCTGATATTCTATGTTTTGAACATTGACGACCTGGTATCTGATATTCTATGTTTTGAACATTGACAGCCTTGTATCTGATATTCTATGTTTTGAACATTGACGACCTGGTATCTGATATTCTATGTTTTGAACAGTGACAGCCTTGTATCTGATATTCTATGTTTTAAACATTGACGACCTGGTATCTGGTATTCTATGTTTTGAACATTGACAGCCTTGTATCTGATATTCTATGTTTTAAACATTGACGACCTGGTATCTGGTATTCTATGTTTTGAACATTGACAGCCTTGTATCTGGTACAATATTTTGAACAAGTTTGTGCACACATTAGATACACAAAATATGTGTGGAGACATCTCATGGCTCCTCATTCTGCGATTCAAATCTGTAAAGAAAAGCGCACGCAACCTCGGGCAATAACGCTTTAATAAAGGACAACAACACAGTACATTGGAATTGCACTCACACTTTTCCTTTAAGACAATCGCTTTACAGCATTCCAACAGGAGCTACTCGCTCCTCCCGTCCCTCCAGATGGTGACTCTGCGGTCTCCTCATTCGCGGCTGCCGCCGCTGTTTCCCCGCTCTCCTTCACTTCCTGTGTTGCCTGGTCACCGGATGCCGGTTCTAGTGCGCCTGCGCACTATACCAACGTAATCTACGGCGCCTCAGGAAAGCCTCAGCCAAAGCCGGAGCCACAAGTTGTACAGAGCTGCGAGGTGGGAGATTCAAGACACGGGTGCACTGCCTCTGCTGTTACTATGGACAACGCGTTTCGGAGGCGGAGCCTCCTTCCTCAGGTCCCACCTTGCTGCCTGCTAACGCCCCTCCCTATATACCCGGGATACCATCGGCCCTAATTATTTGATTGTGTATTCTTAAAGGGGCCAGTAACCAATAATCCTTATCCACCTTGGCTGGGACGGGAGAAGCAAGGGGCTATCCACTTTTAAAAAACATATATTAAAAAACATATATTAAAAATACAGTTTAAGATACAATTTAAAATACAATTTAAAATTTAAATTAAAATACAATTTAATACCAGCGCAGATATTAACCAGAGCAATTATAGATACATGTTTGGATATCACATTCCCTACATAGCAATGGTTGTCTCCTGCTAAAAATACATAAACGTATCCTAAAAGTATATATGTATATAAGACTGTAAGCTACATCAGCATTTCCTAATACCAATAGTCGACGGATCATATTAATTCCACATTATCTCTCATCCATCTACCAGGATAATTTCATAAGTCAGGATAATACACATAATAAATATATAAAAATACTAGTCTCATTAGAATTCAGTAAGATAAGATTCAATTCCATATGGCACATATGCAAATATCAATCAGTATATGAGGATACTACTCCATATAGGCCAACCAAATATACTACACGGCAGTTGTTTATATTTCTCATATATATATACACACATATATATATATATATATATACACACACATGAGAAATACATATACCTACACATACCCATCGGTGGTGACACCCTGAGTATCCCCAAATATATATCTATACATATACACCTATTCACATACCCAGCTGCTCAGATATTGTTGTGTGGACACGAATGTGCGTATGCCTCCGTGCACACTTCACAGACACATGGCCGGGCAGGGACTATGTTCCCTACCCTTGGTAACCATGTGTATGTGCATGTGCTGGAACCCACTCTACCATGCCCACACCCCCGTGCTGATATGTCAAATGATCATGTTGACTTCCAGCTCCTCATTGAGCCCACCCGGCGACATGGACCCAAGCGTAAAGATCCAGAATGTTTCTTGCCTGCACAGGATCGAAAACCTTTCACCTTCTGGGAGAGTCATAGATATGGCTTCAATCCCAAATAGTTCCAGGCCTGCAGTATATATATATGAGAAATATAAACAACTGCCGTGTAGTATATTTGGTTGGCCTATATGGAGTAGTATCCTCATATACTAATTGATATTTGCATATGTGCCATATGGAATTGAATCTTATCTTACTGAATTCTAATGAGACTAGTATTTTTATATATTTATTATGTGTATTATCCTGACTTATGAAATTATCCTGGTAGATGGATGAGAGATAATGTGGAATTAATATGATCCGTCGACTATTGGTATTAGGAAATGCTGATGTAGCTTAGAGTCTTATATACATATATACTTTTAGGATACGTTTATGTATTTTTAGCAGGAGACAACCATTTCTATGTAGGGAATGTGATATCCAAACATGTATCTATAATAGCTCTGGTTAATATCTGCGCTGGTATTAAATTGTATTTTAATTTAAATTTTAAATTGTATTTTAAATTGTATCTTAAACTGTATTTTTAATATATGTTTTTTAAAAGTGGATAGCCCCTTGCTTCTCCCGTCCCAGCCAAGGTGGATAAGGATTATTGGTTACTGGCTCCTTTAAGAATACACAATCAAATAATTAGGGCCGATGGTATCCCGGGTATATAGGGAGGGGCGTTAGCAGGAAGCAAGGTGGGACCTGAGGAAGGAGGCTCCGCCTCCGAAACGTGTTGTCCGTAGTAACAGCAGAGGCAGTGCACCCGTGTCTTGAATCTCCCACCTCGCAGCTCCGTACAACTTGTGGCTCCGGCTTTGGCTGAGGCTTTCCTGAGGCGCCGTAGATTACGTTGGTATAGTGCGCAGGCGCACTAGAACCGGCATCCGGTGACCAGGCAACACAGGAAGTGAAGGAGAGCGGGGAAACAGCGGCGGCAGCCGCGAATGAGGAGACCGCAGAGTCACCATCTGGAGGGACGGGAGGAGCGAGTAGCTCCTGTTGGAATGCTGTAAAGCGATTGTCTTAAAGGAAAAGTGTGAGTGCAATTCCAATGTACTGTGTTGTTGTCCTTTATTAAAGCGTTATTGCCCGAGGTTGCGTGCGCTTTTCTTTACAGATTTGAATTGTTTTGATCCACCCCCCCCCCCCCCAGTGGAGTGAGAGAGGAGCAGCAGCAACCAGGACATTTCAGCTATAAAACATACAAACAAAGGAGGTGAACACATGGACAGCGCCATGGGCTGGTGAAGTACTCCTCTTTGTACTTGTTGTATATCAGCATGTGCAGGATCTGTCCCTCCTGATTCTGCGGCAGTGTGTTATTGGAAACTAAGTATATTATTTTCTACAATCTGCACTTACAGTAATATTACAGGAGAAATACAGCCAAAGCCCCTTTATGGATCACTGCTTTGCCATGTTGAAGGGGCTTGTGTAATTCAGTGAAGCTATGAGCTATCCCGTGTAGGCTCTGCCAAAATGGACAGGTCATCCAATATGCTACTGGGGAAGAGCAGAGCGGCAATTTCAAGTAGCTCCAGAACTAATGAAATTACTGCTTCAAAGCGACAAGGACTTTCAGCTTTGGATAGTAGGCGTGGAAGGAAAGTAATATGCTGTAAAGAAGAATACTGCATAGGGACATCAGGGTAAACTTGATGTGGCTGGAAGGGCAAGAATAAACATCAATATTTTGGGAATTAGTGAACTAAAATTGACTTGAATGGGCAAATTCCACTCAGATGACTAATATATATATATAGTACTGTTGACAAGAATCTCTCAGATGAAATGGTGAAGCCCTCATAGTCAACAAAAGAGTGAGGAAAGCAGTACTAGGGTACAATCCCAAAAACGACAGGATGATCTTAGTCCGTATCCAAGGCAAACCACTCAACATCACAATATTCCAAGTTTATGCACCAACCTCCGATGCTGAAGAAGCTGATGTTGACCACTTTTATGAGGCTCTACAACAACTTTTAGAACTAACTCCAAAAAATATATCCTTCTCATAATAGGAGATTAGAATGCTAAAGTAGTAAGTCAAAGCATATCTGGAATAACAGGTAAATATGGCCTTGAAGTATAAAATGAAGCGGGACAAAGACTTATAGAGTTTTGTCAAGAAAACCCACTGGTAATAACAAACACTCTTTTCCAACAACCAAAGAGGTGACTCTACACATGGGCATCACTCTATGGTCAATACAGAAATCAGATTGATTATATTCTCTGCAGCCAAAGAATGAGAAGCTCTATACAGTCAGTCAAAACAACACCTGGAGTGGACTGTGGCTTAGACCATGAGCTTCTTATGCAAAATTCAGGCTTAAAGTGAAGAAAGTGTTAAACGTCACTATACATTTCAGATGTGATCTATATCTGATCCCTTGTGAATACTCAGAACTAAGAAGGAAGGCAAAAGGCAATGGAGAAAAGGGAAAATATACCCATCCGAATGCAGACTTCCAGAGGATAGTAAGAAAAGACAAAAAGAAAAAAAAAAAACACATGGTTAGAGGCTTTGTCTTTACCCCGAGACACAGTATGTTCCCAGATGGGGTGTCTGCGGGTGCTAGACAATGCTTCTATGAACCTATCTACAGTTGTTTGTTATAACCAACCTTGTATATTACACCCTGCCATGTGTTATTAAGACTTATGTAATGTTGATACTGTTCACCTTGCTTTTTATTTTCTGTCCTCATGGAAAAACACAATAAAAGAATATTGAAGAAGAAAAAAAAAAAGACCTTCTTAAAAAATCAATGCAAAAAATTTGAGCTTTTCAAGAAAATTGGACATATCAAGGGATAGTTTTGTGCAAAGATGGGCATGATAATAGACAAAATGGCAAGGAGCTGACAGAAGCAGAAGAGATAAAGAAAAGATGGCAAGAATACATGGAAGAACTATATAAGAAACATCTGAATTTCCCATATAACCACGATGATGCAGTCATTGACCTTGAACCGGATATCCTGGGGAGTGAAGTCAAGTGGGCCTTAGAAAGCATTGCTAATAACAAAGCTAGTGGAAGTGATGGTATCCCAGCTAGAGCTGCACGATTAATTGTTAAAAAATCGCGATCTCGATTCACCCCCCCGCGATCCTAAAACGGCATCTCCTCGATTCATACAGTGCAGAGTTGTTCTCTTCTCACTCTCAGCTGTCAAAAAAAGAGCCTCCAGCAAATGTTTATCAACATTGGTAATGCCCCGTACACACGTTCCGATAATCGTACGATAAAACTCGCTTTCGACCTGATCGCATGATAATCTGATCGTTAGTACACAGCTTTCGACAGCCGATCACGACAGTTGGTCCAACAAAATCCGAAGGGACAAACAGGAAAACTTCTGTCGTACGAAAACCCAATCAATCGTGACAATCGTTTCATCAGTACACTATGCGTCCGCTTAAAATCAATCGACAAAGACTGCGCATGAAACACTAAAATAGCACGGAAAAAGCCTGGCTGCCATTGTTTTTGTTTTGCACCATCTGATACGTAGCTAAGCAACCAGGAAGCTTTTCCAGAATCGTACGACAAAAATCATACGGCTTGTACGCATTGTTGAATTTGATGTTAGTATCATGCAACAAAATGCGAACGATAAGTCGTCCAATTATCTGAACGTGTGTAAGGGGCTTCAGGCTGTGGGATAACTATAAACACAATGTTTTACAATGTATCGTTTTGTTCTCCAAAGAATTAACTTCCTTCTGTAAAGGAGGGCAGTTTAACTTCTTAAAGACTAAGCCTTTTTCTGACACTTGTTGCTTACAATTTAAAATCAGTATTTTTTGCAAGAAAATTACTTAGAACCCCTAAACATTATATATATATATATATATATATATATATATATATACAGTGGGTACGGAAAGTATTCAGACCCCCTTAAATTTTTCACTCTTTGTTATATTGCAGCCATTTGCTAAAATCATTTAGGTTCATTCTTCTTCCTCATGAATGTACACATAGCACCCCATACTGACAGAAAAACACAGAATTGTTGACATTGTTGCAGATTTATTAAAAAAGAAAAACTGAAATATCACATGGTCCTAAGTATTCAGACCCTTTGCTCAGTATTTAGTAGAAGCCCCCTTTTGATCTAATACAGCCAGGAGTCTTTTTGGGAAAGATGCAACAAGTCTTTCACACCTGGATTTGGGGATCCTCTGCCATTCCTCCTTGCAGATCCCCTCCAGTTCTGTCAGGTTGGATGGTAAACGTTGGTGGACAGCCATTTTTAGGTCTCTCCAGAGATGCTCAATTGGGTTTAAGTCAGGGCTCTGGCTGGGCCATTCAAGAACAGTCACGGAGTTGTTGTGAAGCCACTCCTTCGTTATTTTAGCTGTGTGCTTAGGGTCATTGTCTTGTTGGAAGGTAAACCTTCGGCCCAGTCTGAGGTCCAGAGCACTCTGGAGAAGGTTTTTGTTCAGGATATCCCTGTACTTGGCCGCATTCATCTTTCCCTCGATTGCAACCAGTCGTCCTTTCCCTGCAGCTGAAAAACACCCCCACAGCATGATGCTGCCACCACCATGCTTCACCGTTGGGACTGTATTGGACAGGTGATGAGCAGTGCCTGGTTTTCTCCACACATACCGCTTAGAATTAAGGCCAAAAAGTTCTATTTTGGTCTCATCAGACCAGAGAATCTTATTTCTCACCATCTTGGAGTCCTTCAGGTGTTTTTTAGCAAACTCCATGCGGGCTTCCATGTGTCTTACACTGAGGAGAGGCTTCCGTCGGGCCACTCTGCCATAAAGCCCTGACTGGTGGAGGGCTGCAGTGATGGTTGACTTTCTACAACTTTCTCCCATCTCCTGACTGCATCTCTGGAGCTCAGCCACAGTGATCTTTGGGTTCTTCTTTACCTCTCTCACCAAGGCTCTTCTCCCCCGATAGCTCAGTTTGGCCGGACGGCCAGCTCTAGGAAGGGTTCTGGTCGTCCCAAACGTCTTCCATTTGAGGATTATGGAGGCCACTGTGCTCTTAGGAACCTTAAGTGCAGCAGAAATCTTTTTGTAACCTTGGCCAGATCTGTGCCTTGCCACAATTCTGTCTCTAAGCTCTTCAGGCAGTTCCTTTGACCTCATGATTCTCATTTGCTCTGACATGCATTGTGATCTGGAAGGTCTTATATAGACAGGTGTGTGGCTTTCCTAATCAAGTCCAATCAGTATAATCAAACACAGCTGGACTCAAATGAAGGTGTAGAACCATCTCAAGGATGATCAGAAGAAATGGAAAGCACCTGAGTTAAATATATGAGTGTCACAGCAAAGGGTCTGAATACTTAGGACCATGTGATATTTCAGTTTTTCTTTTTTAATAAATCTGCAACAATGACAACAATTCTGTGTTTTTCTGTCAGTATGGGGTGCTATGTGTACATTCATGAGGAAGAAGAATGAACCTAAATGATTTTAGCAAATGGCTGCAATATAACAAAGAGTGAAAAATTTAAGGGGGTCTGAATACTTTCCGTACCCACTGTATATATATATATATATATATATATATATATATATGTATATACCGTATATATATATATATATATTTTTTTTAGCAGAGACCCTAGAGAATAAAACGGCGATTGTTGCAAGCTTTTATGTCACACTCTAATTGCGCAGCGATCTTTCAAACGCAGTTTTTTGGGAAAAAATACACTTTAATGAATTAAAAAAAAGTAAACACTAAAGTTGGCCCAATTTTTTTGTATAATGTTAAAGATGATGTTACGCTGAGAATCTTTATTCTAAGTAATAAAATCGGGATTCTCATTTTATCCAGAATCGTGCAGCTCTATTTTTAGCACTGATTACTGTAGTGATGTCACTGGTACCCCCAAAAGTGTCAAAAATGTCAGTTAGGTGTCCGATCTGTCCGCAGCAATGTCCCAGTACCACTAAAAATCGCGAATCGCCGCCATAACTAGTAAAAAAATAAATAAATAAAAATGACAAATCTTTCCTCTAGTTTGTAGATGTGAAATATTGTTTTTTTTTTTCAGAATTGTCGCTATTTTTGTTTATAGCGCAAAAAAATAAAAAACCGCAGAGGTGAACAAATACCACCAAAAGAAAGCTATATTTGTGGGAGAAAAAGGACATCAATTTTATTTGGGTAAAGAGTCGCACAACTGCGTAATTGTCAGTTAAAGTAAGGCAGTGCCGTATCGCAAAAAATGGCCCGGTCATTAAGGGGGTAAAACATTCCGGTCCAGAAATGGTTAACCTATATGCAGAGTACATCATGCGAAATGCCAGGATCGATGAATCACAAGCCGGAATTAAGATTGCAGGGAGAAATATCAACAACCTGAGATATGCAGACGTTACCACACTAATGGTAGAAAGTGAAGAACTAAAGGGTCTCTTAATGAAGGTGAAAGCAGAGAGTGCAAAAGCTGGCCTGAAATTGAACATTAAGAAAACTAAGATCATGGCAACCGGTCCCATCACTCCTTGGCAAATAGAGGGAGAAGAAATGGAAACAGTGACAGATTTTATCTTCCTAGGCTCCAAGATCACAGCAGACGGTGACTGTAGCCATGAGCAAGAGAAATGCTTGCTTCTTGGGAGGAAAGCATTGGCAACCCTAGACAACATTAATAAAAGCAGAGACATCACCCTAGCAACAAAGTGCCATATAGTCAAACCTATGGTTGTGAAAGTTGGACCATAAGGAAAGCTGAACGCAGAAGAATTGATGCTTTTGAACTATCTCTAAGAAGACTCTTAAAGGTCCCTTGGGCGGCAAGAAGATCAAACCAGTCAATCCTGAAGGAGATCAACCCTTAATATTCACCGGAAGGACAGATCACAAAGCTAAAACTCAAATACTATGGCCACCTAATGCGAGGAATCCTCTCTTGGAAAAAACCCTGAAGCTGGGAAACATGGAAGGAAAAAGGAAAAGAGGACGATAGAAAACAAGATGGATGGATAGCATCATCGAAACAATGAACATGAAGTTAAGCAAGCTCCGGGAGGCAGTGGAGGACAGAAAAGCCTAGAGTGCTAAGGTTTAATAGGTCACAAAGAGTCGGACATGACTAAACAACTGAACAACAACAGCCAAAGCTCATTTGGCTGTACTTCTGTGGGTCAAAGAAGTGCATTTCATTCTGCACTCCCATGACCCGTTTTCAGTAAACGTGCGGGCTGAAGCCCACTATCAGCTGACAATACAGTGCTGGTCCAGGGCTAAGGCAAGATGGCAACAATGAAGTCTGGATCCACCCACATGCCTGGACTGGCACCCGCTGAGAGCCTGAGCCTGCCACTCCTGCCCCCTGACAGTCACCAGCTCTCTGCTTAGGGAACCCTGAGAACCGAGCGATCGGCAGTGTTTGGTTGCTCAGTTCTCAGTCTTAGAGCTGGAGAGGGACAGATGAAGCATTGGACTGATGCTGTATCTGCCTAGGTAAGTATGATTCTGAAAAAAACATACTTCTGTATTCAGCTTCTTTATCTTTTTATCCTTGCCTATGTTCCCATTTAAGCTGGTGTCTCCCTACACTGTCTGCATCAACATAAACACACAGCACCATAGCCTAGGATGGCAAGGCACTCCTTGGCTCTTCCTTTCTCTTCCCCCTCCTTTCTCCAAACTAAACAGACTGGCTCTAGATCAGAAGAAACATGCACAGAAAGCAGGAGCCAGCAGCATTGAAAGTTGTAAACTGCAACTGCTGGGGTAAGAGTTAGAAAGAAGATTTGCAGGTATGAATATTTTTACATAGTTAAATTAGTCCAGCTCTGGAATTTCTGTAGTAGACACCACTATTAAAGTGATACACTAGCTTTCAGGCCCCATGCTGATAATCAGCCTGGCTGCATTGTGAACACAGGAGGTTACCCGATCACCACAGGCACCATTCAAAGATCGCTTTGCATCTTCTCAATATTTGCAAAGCATTCTTTAATTGGACAAGGTGGAGAAGCAGGGCAGTGACGTTACACTCTCCACCTTGTCCAATCACAGTATGCTTTGCATTCATTAAGGAATTGCAAAGCATTCTCTGAATGGTGCCTGTGCTGAGCAGGAGGCCAGTGTTCGCAAATCAGCAGGGCAGCTGTTCAGCACAGGACCCGGAAGCAAGTGGAAATAACAAATCACTGTATTAACAGTGTCTACTACAGTTATTTCCAGCTTCTAGAGGGATTCCACAGGTATGGTATATGCAAGCTGGACCAATGTAACTATGTAAAAATATCCATACCTAAATCTTTAACAGTTAACTGGAGATTTTTTTCCCTACAATTAATTTTTATTGAGTTTTGCAGGGAAACAACAAACAAAAGAAAAAAAGGATATAACATAAAAATGCAACTGGGTCTCTATAGGGCAATACATGGGTAAATAGGCATATGTAATCTGATGCCCAGTGTGAAGTTCCTATGAGTCAGCTAACATAGTATCTAACTTTTTGCCTTATAGGGCTCAAGGAAGTGGCGAATATTATTGTTATTGTGCTCAATGTGTTAAACTAAAGAATTTGAGGGTTTACTACTACTTTTAAGTGAGAATAAACCCAAAAGCAAACATTTATTATATTGCTGCGTACCAATTATTTCATGCAATGGCTGCATTTGTTTTCTTTTTTTAGGCTTATTTTCTTCTATTTTAATTAAGTGAACCAGCCACAAGGTCTGTTTTTTGTTTTTTTTTTTTAAAAACAAGCTATCAAGCAGAATGTATCAGTTACAGAGATGAAACAAACCATTTAACACTGACAGGGGTGCTTACAATGATTGTCTTTTATTTATGTAAACCCTTTATTCCAAGAGGAAACAACTGTTTGAAACCAAACTCCATCTAATACGTTAGAAGCAGTTGCAGCAGTTTGTTAGTGTATTTAAATCCACTAGTACACTGCATCTAACACCCCCTCCCCCAGACTGACAATGCTGCTGTCTGCTGTGCCCCCATGTGCTCCTTCATCCAGAGTGGGGGCACTCTAATACAAGAGATGTGTTACAGGCCAGATCTCCAGGTGAAAATAGAGATAAAAAGCCCATAAAAGAAAACAAATTGAATAGTAAACTCAGGCTGTCACTGGAACACAAACTTCTGTACAAGCTCTGCCCATTAAATCATTAAATTATTACCTTACCTCAAACTGGCAGGCACACTTCAGTATACCTCCATCTTCTTTGCACACACCCTCATATTTACACGTTGATTCATCACACACTCGTCGTACTTCAGACTCCCGCATATTCAGCTCTACAAAAGAAAAAGTCATGCTGTAAGTAAATCTGGTAGAATCTACATCTCCAGAAATCCCAATACATTTTTACCCATCTCCAGCAAGCAGTCTTTGGTCCAGTACAGAATTTGGTGGGGATCTGGGGTTCACTATATGGAGGGATAAATGCTGAACAGTGAATAACCTAATAAAGTCATACACCTAAAGCTTTTGTAACCCCAATCCTTCATATTCCTGATATGTGCCTGCTGTACCATGTACTTGAATGACAAAGTATCCTGTTCTTTTGTATTGCTTCCTTTATGTGAAATCCCTGGTGTTCCTGTCAGTCCCTCTGCTTTCCTATAAAAAAAAAAGTTCTTTAGCTATGCTAGAAACTTATTACTCTGCTTTAATGAACAGACTTGTCCTGACACGCCCCCCCCCCCCGGTGCACAGCCATTCACTGGGAAGCTCAATGTGCTGCTGCTTTTCCTCTCCCAGCTCTAATGCATCTGAGAACAGAGGGAATGTGATTGCTTATAAAAAAGGCAAAAGGGTATTTATATTTTTTTATATATATATATATCTATACACAAATGTTTGCCATTTCTGTTTAAAACTGAATGGGTTGTTTTACAAGGTGATCGTTTAGAGCCGGTTCACATTGCAGCGACCCGACTTGCCGGGGCGACCTCGGAGCGGCCGGAAAGGAACTTCATATCATTGAAGTCAATGCAGGTCACTCCAGGTCGCCCCAAAGAAGCTCAGGACACTTTTTCTAAGACGGAGCGACTTGTGTCGCTCCTATTAGAACGGGTCCTGTGCTAATCTATGGCAGGTGACCCACGGCCTGCCATAGTCGCCTGACAAGTCGCCCCAGTGTGAACCGGCTCTTACAATCACTAGAAAAGATGTGTTAATCTCAACATGGTAACGTAATAATTGTGATTTGTTTTTGTTTTTTTAACAGTGTGTGGGCATATTTGAGCAACCACTTCTTAATCCAGAAAGCCATAGGAAGATGTTGTTGGGGATTGATAGAGCCTACAAGACGTCTTAATCTTATGTTTCTTGTACATGCAGTTTAATCTCTGGTAGGGTGTGCGGTATAAAGGAGTAATTGTTTTCACCGTATAAAATGCCTACTAGTAGGCAATATACTGACATTTCATAGAGCTTACACATATACACGCATCAAAGCAGACTAAAAACTGTGAAATGTGACAGTCAAAAGGAATTCAAGGCTAAGAAATGTTAACTAAGCCCAGCATGTAAATGCCTTGTGTTTCTTGTTACCTGACAGCTTTTTTCTTCAAAACAAATGATCCACCTCAATAAAACAGCTGGAAAGTCTGCACAAAACCACTGAATGTAAAAGGCAGATGTACTGTTCAGTGCTGAATGTATGCTGTGCTAACAAATAAAAAAAAAAACTTGGTGTGTGCAATATGATCGTTGCATTGCTGACTTTGCAAAGGCAGTATCAGTGGACCTGAACTGTAACGTGAACCATGGGTCAGCACTGAGCCATGGTATCACATCATAAACAATAAACAACAACAAAAAAATCCTTTGTCGTATTAGATTTTTTGTACATCATTTCCTGCCTCAGTTCCGACTTGCTGTTAAACAAGACAAATCGCAGGATTGTTCTCCCGATTAGTGATCGACCGATATCAGATTTTTCTCTGCCGATACCAATACCGATATTCTGGTCATTAAATATCGGTATCGGCCGATATTGGCCAATATTTTTGTATATTTAAAAAATGATTTATTTTTTTATTCTTACACTTGAAAGGTACTGTTGTGGAGGGACCCCAAAACCCCTCCTCTGCACTTAAAAGCATTTAAAACAGTCAAGTTTGGCTGTTTTGAATGCTGTAAAGTAATTTTCATTTTTTTTAATCTGGCGCCGAATACCCAGAAGTGATGTCATGACATCACTTCCGGGTTTTACATGGAGACCCGATCAGAGCGGAATGCGACTTTGATCCGGTCTTCTCTTCCGTGGCTGTGCAGGTAGGATGCCCGGGTCTCCTGGTGAAACGGGAGACCCGGGCGAGCCACAGAAGGTGGTGGGAGGGGAGCGTCCTCTCCCGCTCCTTGTAATGACAGCCGAGCGGCTTCTCAGCCACATCGGTTGTCATTACAAGACAGCCGACCGTCGGCTATGGATGCTGGTACTGGGGTGATGCCTCTAGCTGCAGGCATCACTCTGATACAGCACTTTCCCCAAAATGTCGGCAATATCGGTAACCTCAGGGGCCGATTCCGATATATCGGGGAAAGTGCATTTCGGCCCTCGATATATCAGCTTTGCCGATAATCGGTCAATCCCTAGTGTGTACCCTGCTTAAGTCCTAATTTTGTGATCCAGAAACTCCTGTCAGACGGCACAGCTAGGCTTTTGACCTACAATGCAGGTAAAGTTTAATTGCATTTTAAAGGACTCACCTATAAAACCCCAAATCCTTTTAATTCATATATTATTAGTATTACGGGTACTTGCATAACGCCACCAATTTAGGCAGCACTTTACATATATATTATACATTCACATCAATCCCTGTTCTCAAGGAATATATGAAAGAAGAAAATGGTCGCACACCACCAAGGAATTCAATGAAAAAAGTTCCTTTATTCACATAAGTGGTACAAGGTACAGCAGGGTAGGACAGTAGATGTGTTTCACATGACTTCGGTAATGAGCAAGAATGTAGCAGTCGTATAAAACGCGTCTACTGTTCTACCCTGCTGTACTTTGTACCACTTATGTGAATAAAGGAACGTTTCTTCATTGGATTCTGTGGTGGTGTGCGAACCATTTTCTTCTTTAAGGCCCAATGCACACAGCAGCTTAAAAATGCCCCTCTGTGTTATTCTATAGCCTAATGCACACACAGGCTTTTAGGAGCTCCAAGTGGCATAGGCGTTTTAAAGCTGCAAAAAAAAACTTGGCCAGTGCATTCAGGAGCAGCAGCGTTAAGCTGTAAAAACCCCCGATGCTGCTAAACGCGCCTAAACGCGGCTTAACGCTGTATATCGGCTTTTAGCAACGTCAGGTGTTTTTTAAATGTGAAAAATTAAAAATGTGATTGGTCACAAATAGAAGAGGGTCGTGTTTATTTAAAAATGCTGCTAAGCGCCGACGCACCTAAACGCGCATTGAGGCCAATGCGAAATGCTGCTAAAGACGCGTTTTTGACGCGCTTTTTCCTGGCGTCAGGAATAGCTTTGCAGCTCATTTTTTCTGACGCCCTGTGCGCATGGGGCCTTATGCTTCTGGTGGTGAGCCGAGGTTCAGCACCCACCTTGAATCGTTGACTTTGACTAGCCTGAGTGGTGTTATCTCTCTTCATTGCTCAAGGAATATAAATATATGTATATATATATATATATATATATATGTGTGTATGTATATATATGTGTGTGTGTGTATATATATATATATATATATATGTGTGTGTGTATATATTTATTATATATATATACACACACAGTATATACAAAATAGTGTATTGTACCTATTTTAATGAGTTGAGAGCTAGAATATCATCACAAAATCAGATCCAATTTGTTGAATGCATTATAAACATTATCCAAATGTTCCGTATTTTCAGGTATATATGTTCTGAATATATTGTGTTTTTGAGTTTGTAAACTCATTTCTAGTAAATAACAGCAAAATAATGTCTCTTACAAGAGCAGATTGCTTACTACCACTACTATGGAGGCTATAATGTGCCAAGTTCAAATATTTAAACAGTAATAAAAACAATAGTTACATACTGTAAGTATGAAGAAAACCAAAAGGTTTATAGGTCTACTACCACATATCCTGTAAAACAAATGATTCGGTATTTTTCAGTTTAATTTAGAAAGTAGTGTTTTCTGTGTACGCTAAGAACCTTGGCAGAGAGATTCTGGCACTGAAAACAAGGCTTAATTGAAGTTCTTCCAAAAATTGCATTGATCTTTAATTAATACCCTGACCCTAAGGGCTAATTCACACTAGTGCGTTACAGAAACAAGTGGTAAATCGAGCATTTTACTGCAAGGCACTGTAATGTATGAAGCTCCATGAAGTGTGTTGTTGTGCCATTAATTTGGAAAGCACCCTAATGTACCTAGGCGGCATACCAAACCTACATTTTAGCTTGCTGCAATGCACAAATATGAACCATCTGTGTGTTGTGGTATGCCGGATTTAAAAAAAAACAAAAATAACACATATGCTGTGGTGCATTAAGGAAATGCGTGTTACCATGCATGCGGTACCACAACGCAACATATTGGATGAGTTTAAATTTGGCCTAACATTTATTCTGAACAATCACCAGAATCCCAACGCTGAGCCCGACCCTTAATATGAATCCTTAACACTTAACCAGATCCTAACATTTAACCATTAACCTAATTCCTAAAACCAGGGCTTTTTTTTTTAGAAAAAAGGTGCAGGAACTCAACCACGACCCTGTGTTTACAAGTGATAGTGATGAGCAGGGAGCAGAGGGCCTAAGCAAAGGTGGGGGAAGTTCCAGCTGAAAAAAAGCCCTGCCTAAAAGCCATAAAATTTGTTCATATTAGTTGAAAAAAAACTAAAGCTGGCCAAAATCAGTAGGAATTCATACTAATGATGGTACAGAAATTCAGAAAAATTAATAGTCAAAGCATTTGATCTTGCCATCATTCAAGCTAACTTCATTCAAAAGCTCAGAAAATGTTGTTCAGACCTGCTACTTGAATTGAATCCTAGATATATTAAACAAATTTATTTTGTGCCTAGAACATGCACATTACAATATGTATAATTTTCCTGAATGAAAACCTCATTCACAGTTAGAATTGAATTTGTTTGAGAAAAAATTTCCATTCTTCAAATTTCATTGACACATATTTTGACACCACTAACCATTAAAAAATTGAACAAACATTGCGACGATTAAAGTTCTACTGGGGTATGGCCAGCTTTACTCCAACCACAGCCCTTAACCACTTAAGCCCCGGAGGATTTGGCTGCTGAAAGACCAGGGGGTATTTTGCGATTCGGCACTGCGTGACTTTAACGGACAAATGCGCGGTTGTGCGACGCTGTACCTAAACGAATTTGACATCCTTTTTTTCCCACAAACAGAGCTTTCTTTTGGTGGTATTTGATCACCTGTGGGATTTTTTGATCATGCGCTATAAACAAAAAAAGAGTGTAAATTTTGCAAAAATAACAATATTTTTCACATTTTTTTATATGAAATTCCCCCCCAAAAAAATGTAAAAATCTAAATTTTTTAACATTTTCGGCCAATTTGTTTTATGCTACATATGTTTGGTAAAAAAAATCGCAAAAAGCGTATTTTGATTGGTTTGCGCAAAAGTTATCGCGTTTACTAACAAAGGGAAAGATTTTTGTCATTTTTGTTGTTTTTTTTTAAACGCGTAATGGCGGCGATCTGCGATTTTTTTTGCGGTACTGCGACATTGCGGCGGACAGATCGGACCCTTGACTGACATTTTTGGGGTTACCAGTGACATTTCTACAGTAATCAGTGCTATACATATGCACTGTTACTGTAAAATTACACTGGCAGTGAAGGGGTTAACTTTATTTGAGAGGGAGGGGCTGTGTGTGTCCCTAGGGGCGTGATTCTAACTGTGATTGGCTGTGGCTTGAGCTGTAGGAACACTGATCAACGGTCCTACATAGTAGAACCGTATGATCAGTGTTTCTACACAGGGGAGAATGACAGGCGGCTTGTTTACACAGCCTGCCTGCCTTCCTCCCTCTCCCCCGACGATCACTGAGTGACCCGATGTCCGCCGGTCACACGCGCGGGGGGGTCCGTGACCGCGCGGGAGCGCGCTGCCGGCGGCGCTCGCTCCCCAGAGCCTCACAGGCTAGCGACGTACCGATGCGTCACTCTGCCTGTGAGGGGCTGACCGCCGCAGTATATGTACTTGCGGCGGTCGGCAAGCGGTTATCCTACGTCCCCTGATATTTAACAAGAACTAAACCCTTAACCCAATCTCTAACACTAACCTAAACCCATTCCCTAACACTAATTAATGCTTAAAACACTGTGATTGTGATTTAAGGCATCATAACTATGAGCACCAGAAGACAACACCCCTAATCCGGAGTACTTTTCGAGTGGGTGGCATTCCCTCACACCTGTGAGACCAGAGAGTCAGATTAATACCTAAACTGAGTTGGTTCTAGAGTTTTCAACTCAGCATACATAATTGGCTGCAATTCTTAATTAAAAAGTGTTTAAAAAACCAATTTGACTTTGCTCTAACAACCAGGCTTCACCACTAAATTAGGCCAGAGTTAGTTGAGCTGGTAAATATATGGGATAAATAGGAACACTAAAATGCATTGCTGGTTGCTTAAGTAAGTGTCTGCTGTCAGCAAACTATTCAAGTCCTACAACAAGCAAAAACCTGTGATTATTTTAACTTAGCAGGACTTCATGCAATAATCCTGTGGCAGCTGCCCTCTCTCTCTGTCAGACGTAGAGATGCTTAGGATACCATGCATGTAGACAACATTCCTTAGCTATCTCTTTTTAGCCTTTGTCTGCATAACTCCTCATCCCCACTATTCATTAAGTAAGACTATACATTACTGAGACAAAAACAGGCACGCAAATATGACGGTATATAAATATATTTATTTACATAAATAGTGTTCTATATTATATGCAGACATGCGAGTAAGTCACACATGTGCAAGTCACAAGCAAGTCTCAAGTCTTAACCTTCAAGTCTCAAGCAAGTCCCAAGTTACTGTGGCAAAAAGCAAGTAAGTCAAGTCGAGTCCCTGCTAGAAGTCAAGCAAGTCAAGTCAAGTCATTTATTTTGGTCAAGTCACAAATCAAGTCAAAATACTGATCTACCCCAATTTTCACCTTTAAATCAGTTAAAAGTCAGTGGTCAGGAAAGGTTTTGTTTTATTTTCAACATTAATAAAACTGCTTAGTGCTTTTTTCTTGGCATATTAAAGAAACACTTTGAATGCCCAAACAGCTCAAAATCCTTCGTCCAGTCATGTTTCAACACTGCAGTCACTAAAAACATGTTAAGTATTTCCATTGTTAAACAGCCAGTGTCCTAAAAATCAGAACACACTGAGGTGTTTTAAGTGACTATGGTGTCAGAAACATAACAGGCACATTCATTTTCCTTTAACACGTATGCAAATATTTAATAACTTAAAAAAGTAAAGTCATATGTCTCAAGTCAAAGTCAAGTCTCAAGTCATGAATACCAAGTCAAAGTCAAGTCGAATCTTTTATTAATTTTAGTCAAGCAAGTCTCAAGTCCTCAAACTGGTGACTTGAGTCTGACTTAAGTCAAGTCGTGTGACTCAAGTTTCCCACCTCTGATTATACGTAATACTTGCCCTTTTTTTTCTAATATAATGTTAAATATTTTAAAGCAAGTCATTCCTGCCCTTTTATTTTTCTAATATAATGTAATGCTTGTAATGCTTGCCCCTTTTTTGCCTAATTTATTGTTATATATTAAACATAATATCTGCCCTTTTATTTTTCAGAATTTTCCTCTGCTATATCTTACATGTTTAATAAATAAATAAATAATACAAATTCTGCAGGGAGCTTTGGCCCTCCTTCTTTTTTTGTAGAGGGTGTACAGACCTGGAAGCTCAAGTGCAACTATTCTACTACAGAAATCCCTAAGAGATTTCTAGAATAGCTTTTCTTTTGTTGTGAAAAAAACATTCCCCTCTGGGTGATCTCTGTACATTCCAGGGATTTTATCAAACTTTTGTTGCAGATTCCTACCTTTTGTTATTCTGAAGAAATCTCTGTGTATTTGTCTGTGTCTATGTGGACAATAATTTCTAATGGGAGTGGTTTCATAATTATCAGCTGCTGCACCTGCAGGGCTCTAATAAAGAAAATTGCAGAGTCTGAATTCCTTTAGTCGTGACTTCCTATTGGTATTATCTCACCAAAAATACAATTTTTGTTGCAGGGGATGCCTGAAATCTGACTTGTATCTTAGTGCAGACTTTTGGGAGAATCAAAGAGCCAATCACATTTGATTACAATATGACTTGTATCCCAATTGTATATGCTATATTATTTATTTCTTTTTTTTTTATTTGCAATTTGTTTCCCCCCACGAAAGTGGAGTTAACCTTTAACCACTTGCCGACAGCCCCACGCAGATTTGCTGCGGCAGGGCGGCTCGGCTGCGCATAATCACGTAGATCTACGTGATTATGTGCATGCGGTCTCAGCAGCACCACACTCCCGCTGTGATTAGACACAGCGGGAGTCAGACCGTGGGAGACCGCTGGCCTCCCGCAATATTCACAGAGACTAACATAAGATCTGCCTGCTTATGTAAACAAAGCAGACGGGTCTTCTGTCACACAGGCAGAGAGAGATTAGGAGATTCAGCTAAGCTGAAACCTCATACTCTCTGTGCCTGTCACAGACCCCCTCCCCCACAGTCAGTAAGCACAAACAGGCATACATTTAATCCTTTAATTACCCCCAGTGTTAACCCCTTCCCTGCCAGTGTCATTTATACAGTAACAGTGCATATTATTTAGGACTGATTACTGTATTAAAAGTGTCAAAAATGTCAGTTAGGGGTCCGATCTGTCGCAGTGTTGCAGTCCCGCTATAAATCGCTGATCGCCGCCATTACTAGCAAAAACAAAAAATAAATAAAAAGCCCATAAATCTATCCCGTAGTTTGTATACGTTATAACTTTTGTGCAAAACAATTAAAATACACTTTTTGGGATTTTTTTTACCAAAAATATGTAGCAGAATACAAACTGGCCTAAACTGATAAAAAAATTAGATTTTTTAAAACTTTTTTATTGGGAATGTTTTATAGCAGAAAGCAAAAAATATAGTGTTTTTTTTTGTTTTTAAATTGTCGCTCTTTTTTTGTTTATAGTGCAAAATCTAAAAGCCGCAGAGGTGATCACATACCACCAAAAGAAAGCTCTATTTGTGGGGGAAAAAGGGACATCAATTGTATTGAGGTACAGCGCCGCACGACCGTGCTTTTTTTCATTAAAGTAACGCAGTGCCGAATTGCAAAAAATGGCCTGGTCATTAAGGGGGTAAAACCTTCCGGAGCTGAAGTGGTTAAGAAACTGTTGGCATCTACCGTAAACAGATATAAACGTTTTGGATGAAATTACTTTTCAAACCAAATTTGAGAAACAGTGACTGAGGGCAATTCAAAATTAAAGGTTCAATTCATTTTAATGTGGGTTTAATAATAAAATCTTTTTCTAGTAATAAATTACTTTCTCATACAACTCTGTCCAATAGAAGTTTGTCTAATCAGATATTCTTGTTCAACTGTCCCTTTTACTGACTGGACTTTGCTTCAAATTTAACAACAGTACCTATAAATACCAGTAATCATAGTATAAATGTAAAGAGAAAGAGAGAAGCTGCAAGAGAATTATGTGAGGTGACATTGCTGACCTCTTCTGAAAATACTGGCCTCCTGACTGTCATGATTTGGTGAAATACTTTCCAAGTCACTAAGGGTCAGAGGGGGCAGTGGAACATGGCAGGTGGCCTATGGATGCAAGAAGAAGAATTCTGTCTCTAGTTTCATAATTGGAGTCCATAATCGCATTGGCAATAGTAATATGCAATTCTCAAAGAACAGGATTTAATTATATTGCTAGTAACAGTTGCTGGGATTGTTGCTGAATAAGCCCCCTTTCACACGTGTGCAACTTGTCATGCAACTGTGCATCAGAGTTGCACGACATGTCTGTCCCCATGTTTTTCAATGATACCCATTCATATATGCGCAACTTAAAGTTGCAGCAACTTCAAAGTAGTTCATGCACTACTTTGGTTCCTCTTTCATGCAACTTGAGGGCCATAGACTTCAACGTTAACCCTCAGAAGTTGCATGAAAGTCGGACCTGAAGGTTTTACAACGCAACAGTTGTGCATTAAAACTGGTCAAAGCCAAAGTCATATCCAAGTTGCGCCCATCCAAAGTTGCGTCAAAGTTGCACTCCAAAGTCGGCGCAACTTTGGAGTCATACAAGCGTGAAAGAGACCTAATACAAATGATGTGGGTTTTAAAGGAACACATCCATAAATGACAGCCACATGCTAGCAATGCTGAATGTTTCCCATTTTGTAGTACAGACATAAAGACATCATGAGTAACTATGAAACCACAGGGACCTTGCCACTGGTATCCATCATAGGTAGGTAGGTCTTTGGTACAGAGGATCACGGAGCAGAATAGGTGAGTATGTACACAAAGGGTTTTGTGTACAAAAGAAAGGGTTAGTGCTAGGGTTATATATACAGGAAGTATCACTGTGAGAGGGCTGAGTTCACAGACCGTGCAAAATGTAACATTTAATTTAGAAATCAAAGTCTTAGAGTCTGGAAGGAGACTTCCAGAATCCAAGTTGCATGAGGTCCAGTGTGAAGTTTCTACAGTCAGTGATGATTTGTGGAGCCATGTCATCTGCTGGTGTTGGTCCACTGTGTTTTATCATTCCAAAGTCACCACAGGCCTCTACCAGGAAATTCTAGAGCACTTCATGCTTCCCTCTGCTGACCAGCTTTATGGAGATGCTGATTTCATTTTCCAGTAGGACTTGGCACCTCCCCACACTGCCAAAAGTATCAATCCCTGGTTTACTGATCATGGTATCACTGTGTTTGATTGGCCAGCAAACTCATCTGACCTAAACCCCATAGAGAATCTGTGGGGTGTTGTCAAGAGACAGATGAGAAACACCAAACCCAACAATGCAGACAAGCTGAATGCCGCTATTAAAGCAATCCAGGCTTCCATAGCAGCTCAGCAGTGCCACAGGCTGATCTCCTCCATGTCACACCACATTGATGCAGTCATTTATGCAAAAGGAGCCCCGACCAAGTATTGAGTGCATACTATACTGTACACGGACATACTTTTCAGTAAACAAAATTGTCTGGAATCCAAACTTGGGTGTGACCGCTCTAGGTGAGGCAGACTCAGGTGCTGGTCGGATCCGTCATCCGGTAACTGGATTTGTTGAAGAAAGAGTGACCGCACTCCGAGGTTGAAATCAAAAGGGAGTGATTTGTTCCACATCAAACAAACATCAAAAAAATTAAACTGTGAGACATGGGACAAAAGGTAGACGCCTTACTCATGGTAATGAGTAAGCGACATTCTTAGTCGTGAAACGCGTCTACCTTTTGTCCCATGTCTCACAGTTTGATTTTTTTGATGTTTGTTTGATGTGGAATAAATCACTCCCTTTTTATTTCAACCTTGGAGTGCGGTCACTCTTTCTTCAACAAATATACTTTTCAGTAAACCAACATTTCTGTATTTTTTTTTTATTGGTCCTATGTAATATTTGACATTTCTGAGATACTGAATTTTGGGTTGTCACTAGCTGTAAGCCATATTCATCAAAATTAAAATAAATAAATGCTTGAAATATATCACTCAGTGTGTAATGCATCTGTATAAAATATACGAGTTTCACTTTTTTAATTGAATTACTGAACCATTTTATTTTTTGATGATATTCTAATATTTTGAGATGCATCTGTCCATGCTATAGCATATAAGGGCATCGTAGGAATTGAGGCATTAACCACATGATAATTAATTCCAAGCAAAAACCCCACTCATTACATTGTGGTTACTTCACAGTAATGTGCAGAAGCTCAATACTCTTTTGAAATATAGCACATATCATATGTTTGGTTCAATAGAAATAAATCATAAAAGCTTGTTTCCTAGTATCCTTTAGAGCCACTTTGACATGGAAACGCATTGAAAATTTCACCTGTGTTTTGATGGTTGTAGCTTTGTACATTACCGTTTGCACACAGATGTGAGGAGGCCTCATATGATGTAAGACTATGTGATGTTCCTGTACTTCATTATACATGATTTTTTCAATTTCATTTTGCATTTAGAAATGTATGGAACTCAATTTCATGCACTAAAGCATTAGTCTTAATTATCTTTAATGAGCAACACCTGCACTATTAATTATTTCAGATAAAACTGTCACGTTTCAATAGCAAATGCAATTTATTTTCCAAAAAATTATATAGTTACTATACATCTCTAGTACAAAATGTCTCATATTTTGATGTTCGTGACTGCATATTTTCTTGGTTTTGGGGCACAGCTGATGTTCACATGGGTTAAATATTGAATATAAGCAGAAAGACTCAATGAGGTTGATTTACTAAAACTGGAAAGTGCAAACTCTGGTGCAGCTCTGCATAGAAACCAAACAGCTTCCAGGTTTTATTGCCAATGTTTAAAGGATAAGTTCACCTTTTATAACTTGTTACATGTTGCACCCATATTCCGATGCACCAGCCCCCACACCTCCCTGATCCCTGCTGTGTCAGCTAGCGGGGTTCTTCTCCACCCGCTAGCTGTCAAAATTTTTTATTTTAAATGGCCGCGCAGGGCTCTGCCCACCCGGCCGCGTCACTCATGCACAGCGCTCTGTGAATGGAAAATGATCAGGGTTCAGCAGCCTTTGCAGCTGTCAGCTTTTGTTTTTCAATGAACTACCATGGCACTGCAAGTGCCGTGGTAGTTCATTCATTCTTCCTGTCAGCAATTATTGAGGTACCAAGGAAGCAGATACACTGACAGGTCTGCAGAAGAACTGCATGGCATCAGCAATCTGCTAATCATTGGGGCAATGCTTTACAGGCTCCTGCAACAAAAATAATAAAGGCACATTTTTTTCACCTGCAAAAAATGTGCAATTATTTTTGTTTCTGAACAGGTGAACTTATCCTTTAAAACTTAAAGCGGAGTTCCACCCTAAAATTAAACTCACCTACCTCCATCTTCATGCCCGGGGTCACCTGAAAAACAAATGGATAATCGCAATTTTTTTTTTTTTTTTACTTACCCGGTTTAGAAGAAAATATACTTACCTTACTTCCTCTTCCTCCCCTCGGCGGCCACGGCGATTCGTCACTTCCTGGCTTGCAATGATTCCTGGGAGCTGAACGTGATCGCTCCCAGGAATCGATGCGCCTGCACCGGCCCCAACGTCAGTTCCGGTGCAGGCGCCATCATCCCTTGCTAAACAGCTTCTGGGCATGCCCAGAAGCTGTGCAGGGATGCCGCTGCGGCACCAGAAGTGACGGCGGGCCGGTGCAGTGCATCATAGGACCGAAGAAGACGGAAGAGGACACAGAAGAGGATCGCGCTGGCTTCAAGCTGCCCACACCTGAGATGGCAGCGCTGGACAAGACATTTTCAAGGTAAGTATTTCTTCTAAAAGGTAAGTGCAACCCGGGACAGATCAGAGGCTATCCATTGTGGAATGCACTAGCACTGACTGTCCCGGGGGTATTTTTATTAAAAAAAGCTTTCCCAGGCTGGAACTCCGCTTTAACTAAAGGAATCCCCAATTTTGGATTGTCCCCAGAAATATAATAGAGGGGAAATCTTCCAATGGGGCACTAGTTCTGGTGATCTGGTGGTCCCCAAGGAATTGCCCTAATTTGCAGGGATTTCCTCTCACTTCCTGTTTGGCTATGGGAAAGAGAAAACTCTGCAAAAAAAAATAAAATCTGACAGGGGTTATAACCCTCCATTGCTCTATCCAAAATGCAATAAAGAGTTTTCCCTATAGCTCTACTTTAACTAAACAAGCTGAAGTTAGAAGCTGATTGGCTAAGATGCACAGATGCAACAAATGTTGCACTCTCCAGTTTTAGTAAATCAACCCCTTTGTATCTGCTAGAAGCTTTATTTTTAACCAGTTCTGGACCGGAAGAATTTGCCCCCTTAATGACCAGGCCATTTTTTGCGATTCAGCACTGCGTTACTTTAATGGAAAATTGCGCAGTCTAGCGACACTGTACCCAAATAAAATTGATGTCCTTTTTTTCCAATAAATAGAGCTTTCTTTTGGTGGTGTTTGATCACCTCTGCGATTTTTATTTTTTGCGCTAGAAACAAAAAAAGAGCGACAATTCTGAAAGAAAAAAACAATATTTTTCACATTCTGCTTCAGCACGCAACCTATGATTGACAGCCTTAGCTCTGTTCCTATGTGTTGTGCAAGGGGTGGGGGGTGGCTGTTCCTTCCCACCAATGAGCTCTTAGCTCTCCTCACTGAGCTCTGAAATTTTTTTAGCGTTTACAAACTACGGGATAGATTTTTGGACTTTGTATTTATTTTTTTATTTACTAGTAATGGCGGCCATCTGCGATTTTTAGTTGTACTGCGACATTGCGGCGGACAGATCGGACCCCTAACTGACATTTTTTAAACTTTTAGGGAGAACCAGTGACATTACTACAGTAATCAGTGCTAAATATGCACTGTTACTGTAATAATGATATTGGCAGGGAAGGGGTTAACATAGTGGGTGATCAAAGGGTTAAATGTGAGCCTAGGGGAATGTTTCTAACTGTGGGGGGGTGAGCTTTTGAAATGATCACAGAGACCTGTGATCCTATATAGAAGGATCACAAGCGCTCTGTAATCATTTCAGAGAGAAGAACGGTCAGCTGTGTTTACAACAGCTGACCGTTCTTCTCTCTCAGCGGGGAACGATCGCAGGTGGCTGGCGGCAATCTGAGCCACCGGCCCTGTGCATCGGAGTCCCCGCTGCCAAGTGGGGACAGGAGTGCGCCGATGCGCGCTCGTACCCTAGCAGCAGGCACGCGACCATGTGTAGGGCTACGTCGGTTCGCGCAGGAGAGGCTGAAGATTATAAATATATGAAATGCATACATGCATACACAGTATATATATATATATATATATATATATATATATATATATATATATATATATATATATATATATATATTATTTGGTATAGAATAAATATAAGTGTATTGCAGTATAATGTGCACAAGGTCCCAAACAGAACCAATGTGTAGAATAGTAGCTTACAGATCTGCATTAGGGAAATGGAGCAGGCAGAACAGATGTGTCTAGTGGCATGGTCCCAACTCTGTAAGAATTAAGCAACTGCAAGTGTATATATACATTTTTCAGAGTATTTGTGGGATTATAATTGACTAAGATATATATTTCCAAAGAAGGTTACTAGAAGTTGTAACAGCTGTGACAGTTGATTTGCTTTATGTGACTGTAATCCAGGGATCCTCAAACTACGGCCCTCCAGCTGTTGCGGAACTACACATCCCATGAGGCATTGTAAAACTCTGACATTCACAGACATGACTAGGCATGATGGGAATTGTAGTTCCTGAACAACTGGAGGGCCATAGTTTGAAGACCCCTGCTGTAATCGTTTCAACATGGAAGGTAAATTACACAGGATTAATTGTCATTATGTCACTATCACTGTACATCAAACATGGCTTTATAACTGTTTACTATATTCACTTTTATGGATATAATGTACTTCTGGATTCAGAATACACTCTTCGAACATTTGGGCGAAAAAAAAAATCACTCATCTGGCCATTCAATAGTGCCTTCATGGACTTGACTAGTTTTTAACGATTTTTCGTTCAAGTACCACGGTAATGTCTCAATTTTCATAGAACAAATGTTCCACTTCCACATTACCTTCCTAAGTGCATGTGTCTAAGACCAGTTATGATTTTTCTCATCTGGGAGCAGATTAATTATTTCTCTCGTGTTCTTTTTTTTTGTACATTTAGGTCAAACCCAATTGTCGAATCATCCCCTTTAACTCACTGATATCAAGCAATTTAGCTGCAAGTTTGAAAATGACTTGCTAAGCTTTTGCTAGACTTGCCAGGCTTCACAAGTGTATTGCAAAATTGCAACAAGTCTGAATTGAATGACTCCAGACCAACTTTCTTTGCAAACATTCTGCAAGTCTGCTGCAAGTTCTGGTTCCGTTATATTATGCAATAGTCATCCCACCACAGGGGTAACTATGGCTGAATTTTCATGCTGTAGACTTGCTATCTGGGATCTTACTACTGGGATCTATACTACGTCGCTCGCTCAGGAGACTCTAGGGGGCGAGCGCACGCCGCTGCCGCCAGCGCGCTCCTGCCACGCTCGTTAGCTGGGGAGCCAGTGCATGTAACCGGCGGCTCTGATGGCTGCCGGCCACTCGCAATTTCCCCCAGCTGAGAGAGAAGAACAGACGGCTGATGTAAACACAGCCGTCTGTCCTTCTCCCTGAAGTGATCACAGAGGCTATGTGATCCTGCTATATAGGATCGCATGTCTCTGTGATTACATCCCAAGCCACGCCCCCTGACAGAATCATGCCCCTATGGACACATTTAACCATTTGATCACACATACTGTTAACCCCTTCCCTGCAGTGTCATTTTTACAGTAACAGTGCATTGGTTTTAGCACTGATTACTGTAGTAATGTCACTGGTACCCCCAAAAAAAGTCAAAAATGTCAGTTAGGGGTCCGATCTGTCCGCCACAATGTCGAAGTTCCACAAAAAAAATCGCAGATCTCCGCCATTACTAGTAAAAAAAAACAATAAAAATGACATAAATCTTTCCCGTAGTTAGTAAACGCAATAACTTTTGCGCAAACCAATCAAAATTTGCTTATTGCGATTTTTTTTTTACCAAAAATATGTAGCAGAAAACAAATTGGCCTAAAATGTTAAAAATTTTAATTTTTACATTTTTTTTTTTTTGAGAATTTCATATAAAAGAATGTGAATAATCTTTTCAAAATTGTCGCTCTTTTTTTGCTTATAGTGCAAGGTGATCAAATACCATCAAAAAAAGAGCTCTATTTGTGGGAAAAAAAGGACATCAATTTTGTTTGGGTACAGCGTCGCACGACCGCGCAATTGTCCGTTAAAGTCAGTGCTGAATCGCAAAATAGGGCCTGGTCATTGAGCAGCCAAATCCTCCAGGGCCAAAGTGGTTAAAGTGGTTGTAAACATTTGATAAGAAATAGTGTGTACTTCTCAATCCAGAGTGCTAAATGTCATTTCTGTCTGCTGGCTGCCTCCTTGCTCTGTTATCAGCATGAGTCACTTCTGACAGGTTTTCCTGACGCCAAGAGAAAAAAGGTGACAAGGGAGGAGCTCCAGCATACAGCCTGTGATTGACAGCCTTACCTCTGTTCCTATGTGCTGTGCAAAGGGTGGGGAGGTCCTTCCCTCCAATCAGCTCTCCTCACTGAGCTCTGCCTAGTGTAACTTCAGCTTTCAGCCCCCTGCTATCTGAATGCTCAGACAAGCTGTATAAATTCTGCACTTTGAACAGATGTAGAGAAGAGAAGGCTACAGATAAACATGTATAACGTATGTATCTGAATTAGTTTCATCTCTGTGTATCACACTTCACTGGGCATATGTCAGAGTCTACAACCACTTTAATACTATTTTTAAGTGTTGTAGATCTCTTGTGACTATTGTGTTGGTGACCAAGCAATGAGGTACTAGTACATCAAGCAATGTACTCCAGTACAAGCTTTTAAAGTTAAATCAACGTATACAGTATTTGTCATCCCTGGTACCTCCTTACCCCATCATCAACATGCTAGTTTAATAATTAAATAAAATCTGTTTTTATTACATACCTAATGTGGACCCCAGTTACATCATTGGGTCTCTATGTTTCTCTATACATGGCAGGCAGACCATAGCTGGTGGGATGTACCAGCAGAGTGCTGTACATAGCTTACTGAAAAAAGGAAGATTGCGAGATGGGGGAGGAAAGGGCTAGATGATGTTCTAGACAGGAAATAATGTGGGCTTCAGTGAAATCAGAGTAAGTATTTTAGTATAAGAGAGGTGCCTGTGCAACTGTGCAAGCCTGAAAGAAAGGCTGGATTTTAGCTTTAAACATTTCACACCTTCCAGGGTTGTTAGAGGCCTTGCCCATTTGTTTTATGTTGCCTATAAACTAAGAAAAGAACATCAGGTCTAAAAAAATTAAACACATTCTCAATGGCATAACTAATGTTGCATGGTCAAAACCTCCATTTTATCAACAGGGAAAGTACAGTAAATGCATAGGGATATATTTATAAGTGCCGGTTCACACATATGCGATGTCAAACATCGCATGTGATTTGCGCCGCACTACTATGCAAATCACATGCGATGTCTGTGCATTGCAAATTCAGCCATATAGATTGTATGGCTGAATTTGCATCGCATTCAGACCAAAGTCGCACAGGACCCTTTATTTTGGTCTGCACCAGAATCAGATCGCATGGGTGCTTACACTTATGCAATCTGATTCATGTCCGAATTGACAGTTCGCACTACAATATGCGAACGGATCTGGGGGCGTCGTTAACTTTGTATTGACACCCCCCAGTGATTCGCATATGGCAATGTGAACTGCCTGCGAGTGGAGTGCGATGCGGGAACCCGCAGTGGATTTGCAGGGTTCCCGCATCGCATATGTGTGAACCGGCACTAAAAGTTTGATGTGCAAATGTCTCAAACATTCACACAATCATCATGAATAATCCCGATAATTTGTGTAGGATGTTTGCTTCCTATGATCATCAGATCTATTTAGAGGACATAATGTAGTATTTTCCTATTTGGGGTATTTCAGGAAAATACTGCAGTATGGCCATTAGATGGAGCTACAGTCATAGGAAGTAAACATATTACACAAATGAAAGGGGTTATTTGTGACAGCTATGCAAATGCTTGAGACGTTTGCACAGCAAATGTATAGTAGCCCCATATTGTTTCACAGTAATACACATGTTTGATTGTTAGAAGACCTTTGTTCTTGCCACCCCTACCATGCTGCCCTCTGAAATTTATCTTCACTTGGTATCATGAATCATGATTATTTACTGCAAAAGGCTCTATGGGGCCAGCAGTATATGCCTGTCATTGATACATAACGGCAACAGTATTTTTTTTTTTTTTTTTTGTCAATACATTGTAGTGCTAAAGCTGTGTTATTAATGTAAAAGTATTTGCTTGAATGTGTAAGAAAATGTAATGTGGTTTAGGTACTTTAAACCAGAATTGGTTGGCCTAGATCAGGGATCCTCAAACTACGGCCCTCCAGCTGTTGCGGAACTACACATCCCATGAGGCATTGTAAAACTCTGACATTCATAGACATAACTAGGCATGATGGGATTTGTAGTTCCTGAACAACTGGAGAGCCATAGTTTGAAGACCCCTGGCCTAGATGTAAACAATGCTGTTCTCCTTCAGTGTAAGCATATAGCTTTCGGAAAAAAACCCAAGTACATCTGCCTAGGAATACATTATGGTTTTGAATCCTACTTCTGACACAAACAACTGTGATATAAATCAATATATTGTATTCAGGAGGATCAGAGACATATTTTATTGTTAATAATTAAAAGGATCCAGCCCGGATCAAGCTCCTTGTTCAAAGTTCCAGTACAATATACAAGCTTGATTTGATCTTATGGTAAAATTACAAAAAAGGCCTTACACAGACAAGCAAAAGTCTTACGGAAAACAAGGAGGACGCATCAATTGTCAAACTGCTAGGTTTTCTTTATGACTTATCTAAATGAAAAGCAATTATTCTGTCAGTCTTAATAAACAGGATTACCTCAGGTTTAACCCTTTGCTTAAAAAACTAAAATTACCATATTTTCCGGTGTATAAGACGACTGGGCGTATAAGACGACCCCCCTAATTTTCAAGTTAAAACATAGGTTTTGGGCTATACTCACCGTATAAGACTACCCCCCTTCCGAAGCAAGGCAACACCATTGAAAAACATCAGATTTCTCATAGATCTCCAAGGTACCCCAAGTACTGTAATACATGTAATCTCTCATAATATCTCCAAGGTACCCTAAGTATAAGTATTACCAGTAGATGTAATCTCAAGACGCTGGCTGTGCGGGAATCCTGTACCGGTATACCGTATGTGCCGTAGCTTTGGCTACATACAGAATACCGCGCTGAGCCAATCACAGTGAGCGATATATTCTATTATTGAATGCAAAGCCTGCTCGGATTGGCAGAGTCAGAGAGGCGGGCTGATGTTACTCCGCCAATCGGAGCAGGCTTTGCATTCAATAATAGAATACATCGCTCTCCCTGATTGGCTCAGCGCGGTACACTGTATGTAACTGAAGCTACGATACATACAGTATACCGACCGGTACAGGATTTCCACACAGCCAGCGTCTTGAAAGATTACATCTACCGGTAATACTTATACTTAGGTTACCTTGGAGATATTATACTCGGCGTATAAGACGACCCCCCATTTTTGGGGGATTTTTTTTGAGGTTCAAAAAGTAGTCTTATACGCCAGAAAATACAGTATATACTCAACCTTACCAAGGTATCATAAAACATATATTATGATTTATTCAACTCAACAAAATACATTGTGAATGTACAATTTCTAAGTAGGTAATACCCTTACATTATAAAATTGTCACAATGCAAGTTTCTTCATTAAGTTCTCTATTTACCAAGAAATCTGTAGAAACAAACTAGTTTTGATAGCAGCAGGTCTACACAGAGGCCTTCTGAAAACGCTCGCTAAACATTTTTTTTTCTTACATGAATGTTTACTTACTCAAGTTCTGTGAACCATTGTTTTGCCCTTACTGCAAGATTTTCATGACCTTTTTAAAGCACACGTTTCATCATTAAAGCTAGAAATACTCTTTGAAGCAAAACAAAGTCAAGGCCCCAGTTAATTGCATATAGTTGCTCTTAAACGGCAACTGACCTTAAACGTGCCTTGACCCAGAACGGGTAAAATCATCTAGAATGGTTTCCTATAATGTTATACATCAAGGATACAGCATGGGCAATGTGGGCCTACTTAAAAGTAGTGCATTTAAAGTTTATTTTAATGGGCCTTGAAAAAACAATATGATGTAGAAAAAAATAAATGCACTTATTCAAAACAACAGTGCTAAAAAAAATAACTAATAGCATCAATTAAAAAAAGGGTGTTGTTTCACAAACAAAGTGAAATAATTAAATCAAAAGTGAGTCCATTGTTAAATAGATGAAAAAAAGGTCCCATGCACAACATAGTGTGATCAGATGTAGCCTTTTAAAGGCTGTGTTAGACCTAAAGGCCTGTACACCCTTCTAGATTGTAAGCTCTAACGAGCAGGGCCCTCTATATCCTCCTGTATTGAATTGTATTTTAACTGTATTGTCTTCCCTCATATTTTAAGCGCTGCGCAAACTGTCGGTGCTATATAAATCCTGTATAATAATAATAATAATTACACACGTTACAAAAATCGGAAGTAAAATTTTGTCCGACGAACGATCTGACAATTTTCGGATCGTTAGTATAGTGCTTTCGACGGCCGATTCCGAATTTTCGGACGACAAAAACTGGATATGCAGGCTATAAAATTTTTATCGTACATCAACACAACGTCCGATTTTCGTTTAATTAGTACAGTTTTCGTCCGAAAAAAATCATAAGAGCAAGACTAGGCATGCTCAGAAACGAAAGAACACATACAAAACAGTTCAACACATGACATCACTTCTGAGGTAGAATTCTGTCGTAAGGGAATTTTTGTATGAAAGTAACCTCTTCACTTTCGACATGAGACTAGCATGCAACAAAAAACTGTCGACAGATCGTTCGATAATCTGATCGTGTGTACGAGGCTTAAAGGTCAATCCATCTGGTAAGAGGCAAATCCTCTTTTGTGTGCAGTGGAGCACAGTGTATTTAAATTGGTTCACAATTTTATACAGGAAGAATCACCTGTGAATGGTTGTTGGGAATCTACATCTGATCACACTAGCTTGTGCATGGGACTTTTTTTTAATCTTTTTAACCACGGACTCACTTTTGGTTTAATTATTTCACTTTGTTTGTGAAACAACACCCTTTTTTATTTGATGCTAATAGTGATTTTTTTTTTTTTAGCACTGTTGTTTTGGATAAGCGCATTTATTTAAAGTGATATTTTCTATTGTTATGTGCAAGATATTTAAGTGCTGCTATCTTCATATTTGTTTGAGTTCACATATACAGTATGTACACATTTTGTTTTGACGATTGGCACCTTTTTATTTCACATATTAGTTAAATACTAGCGCAAACATTACATTTTTTTTCTTTGAAAAAAAACAATACTCCAGTGAAAGAATGAGGGGCATATATAGCAATAAACGGAATAAAATGATTAGAGAAAAAAAAAAGGGAGAGGGGCTCCTTACGCTGTCTCTTTTATGGCGACTGGCAAAAAATCCTGTCAGGCAGCTTCTTAAATAGGCTAAAGGGGACTTCCCGAAGGTTCTTACAGGTCACTTGACCTTAAGTGACCAATCCTGACCCGGCCTACTGACCTTCCAGAGCTTTCCCTAGTCACCTGACCAATCACAATATACTAATAAAAAAAAAAACTGAATTTTTTTTTTCTTTTATTACATTTTTTGCCCGCGTCACAGTCCTATGGGGTAAAGGGGGGCCTAAAAAAGGCTTCCCCCTTTTACTTCCATTCGATGTGAACTATATTGAACTATATTGACTAAAGTTTGTGGAGATGATCACATAGAAAATGTGCAGTGGAGTGGTCAGCTAGAATAAGAAACAGTTTTTTTGCTACCAATACCCTACAAATTGTAGCTGTCCTTTGTATTCCTTAGGGTTAGTTTGAACTACCTTGGACATCCTTGGGAAAGATGTCATCCATATGTTAGTTTAAATTGTGGCTAGCTCAGACTTGATGTTACATTGCGAAACTTAAACACTTCGTTAGTGTCCTAAGGAAGTGGCTGACTCTTGAAACGTGTCAAGATCAATTCCTTATTTCCCTCTTTCCCTATATGGAAGATCATTTTGGATGTTTTTGTACATTAGATTGTAAGCTCTTTGAGGGCATGGACTTATGTGAATGTTCAATATATATGTAAAGCACGGTGTAAATTGACAGTGCTAAATAAGTACCTGTAATATTAATAATATATTATTATTATTAAATAGGATTTATATAATGTATGATAATATGAATTAGAGGGGATATGCTAACAACTTTAGTTATGTGCCAAGTGCTGTATCAGCTTCAATGTATTTTTTTTTTTTATAATTTTATGAGTAGACAAATACATTTATGAATTGTGTAGATTTAGTTTTGTTTTATAGGTACCTAAAAAAAATCCCACAGTAGTACAATGTTAGTGTGGAAATTTAATGATGGAATGTTAGTACCTTCTCTTTAGGTGATATATATCCTGTAAAAATCCTCGTGCCTGCAATATCAAGTGGTTGCAAGGCTATATTAGCTCCCAGAGAGGATGGCTCAGTAGCCAAAATATAATAAGTTCCTGGCACACTCTTGTAGTACTCACAAATCATTCATATCAGGGTCTGAATAAAGAGAAGAATAGGGGCATATAAGGTTCAACCTATTTATAACAATCATCGATGGTTAAAAGGAGACTGTCCAAAAAACCCTGGAGTGAGTTACCTTGTATATACCCATATGTGCCCAAAATATATGGGGTTACAATATACACTAAAGACCAAAAAACACCACATTTCCTCCTTTAAAGACTATTATTTAGCTCCGGTTCGGTGACTTGAATCAGGCTGAGATAATGTAATCAGTCTACTGCGGGCAGGAGGAAGCATTTCCCCAGTTTCCTCTCACACAGTAATCAAATTGGAACATTGAAACTTTGTAGAAATTCACAAAGGTGTAAGGATACATTAGAGGGCTGACCTGTGTCAGACATTTATGAACTCAGCTAAGAACACACACATACACCAACATTACATGACTATGTAAGCATCCCAGTCCATGGAGTAGATCCTGACCCTGGAGCGAGCATGAGCAAAGACATTGTCAGGGGAAGTACTGTGATCAATGTGAGGGATAAATGACTGGAAGTATTGCACATGCATGTTGCTTAGCCGTTGTGCACTTAAAGTTAAATTATATATAATGTTAGTTCCATTTTAAGTGCTTTTTGCTTCAATATTCAAAGGTGCTCAGTTTTAGACATTCAAAGGTAATTAGATGTTAGGAAATGGCACAGGGTCTTTCCCTTAGCTGATATTTACATCTTATACTGTATATACATTCAGATCCTAAAAGCATGTAAGGGTAGAGATGACTGGCAGATTCCCCCATTTTATGTATGCTTTTAAAGACAGAGAAACATGCCATCCACAAACCCTTTAGATTTTCCCCTGATGATGGTGGTATACATGTGTCTGTGCGCTCTGTCCCAGACAGTCTGACTGTTAATCAGTCCTGCTGAAACTATAACTAGATGGCATCAACTGTCTATGACAACCTTTTCATAAAAGATCCAGCATGATAAGAATCAAAGCTGTTAGTTGCTGATAATATAGACATTGTATTTTACAAATCCAAATGCTTCATTTTGCTGTTTGACATTATCTTACCAAATGTAATGTTTTCAGAAATGAAAACACTAATTTATTTTAGTCTCACCCACAGTTGCTATAACACCAGCATCTTTCTGACATTTCACCTTCACCATAAATAGATGCATTTATTTGTTTGTCACATGCATTCTTAGCACAGGACAGATACATGAAGCACATTTAGGCTAGATATACCTGTATGGCATGGATAGAGGAACCTGCCCCCCCCCCCTCCCCAATGCTGGCTATTGTGCTTGGATAGCCACAACATCTCCGCCACTGTCTGAATACCTGAACAGTGACTGCAGCCAATGTTTAGTCAACAATTTTCCAACTGCCTCCTATTTTTTCAATCAAATTTTGTTGAGCTGAGTGGTGCTGAAAGGGCATTGATGGTTAGATTGAGATTTGTAATAATTATTTTCAAATGAATGCAAGAAACATGCTTTGGGCCCAGAGAAATCTTAGCATCGGCAAAGTGCACATAAATAATGTACTCATGCTCCATATTTCAATGTTCATGATAATTACCATATACCAGCATATATAATATGCTGGGCTGAGTCCAACAATGCACTTAATGTTCCATCAAGTGTTTCACTAGTCAGTCATCTTACTGATGAAAAACTTAACACAAGCACTATCAAGATAAACACGTTGTTATGTCAGAAGTTCTTTTTCAAGCAGATCTATTAGATGCACACCGAGGCTGGCCATAGAACTCCCTGAGTAAAACAGCATGTCATGAATTACACTAGGACCAATTCAATCATCCTATGGAACTCCACTGATGAAACATTCTAAGATGTCTGAGTCACTTGCTTGTGCTCCAAGATGTTTCATTAGAGGACCAATGCTTGACCAGTACGTGTGAGTATCAGTTAAAGCATACGGTCTTACGAATGGTCACATGTAAGTGTTTGGTATTTTAATGGAAAGGCCTAAAGGCTGCCACAGACCACTAGAATTTCCTTTGTTTCCTGCAAAACTCTCCAAAATTCAAGCCACGGGTGACCTTTTTGGCACCACCTGGTAAAATTGTCGGTCGGACAGTGAATGCATCCATCTAGATGCAGTCACTGTTTAGGTATTCTGACGGCCCTGGGTTCTGGCTGTTAGAATACAATAGCCAGAAGGCAAGCATGGATGGAGAAATCTACTAGAATTCTCTCATTCTTGTTCATGGGTTGAACAAAGGAAATCTATACATATGCGGCTAGTTTTACGTTGATGGCGTAGGCCAGCTTGCACAATAGATTACAATATATCCAAACCTATGATCCCTGTTTTCAATGCAAAATGTATTTAAATGTGTGTGCAAAGAGTTATGTGCGGATATAGGCCAGGCTTTCTAAAGGTTATGTGCATATGACAGCGCATCCATCATTCATTAGCAACCATACAGTATCATCACGGCATTTACTACATTGCATCCATGATATGTGCAGACACATGGCGCAGGCACCGGGATATATAAGTTGAATTCAATAAATGCATGGTATGCGTCCATGATGTACACACACATGCACAGACAGGCTACACGGTGTATGTGATGCATTCATTAACAACTGTGGTTTTTAACCTGCCTAGGGGTATCCCCGAGCGTGACTCGGGGTGGATTTTCCATGCTAGGATCGGTATCCCTGAGTCACGCTGGGGGTGGATGTGCAGAGCGGGCAGCGGTGTCTCTTACCTTCTCCTGGCGATCCAGCGATGATCGCCAGCCGAGATCCCCGCCGCTCGTCCGTCGGTATGAGGACTTCCTGGTTCCGTTCCCTGCAGCAGCAATGCTGCATGGGAGCGGAACTAGGGAGGGAAATTCAAACGTTGAACATTGAACGTTGCACAAAACACATAACATTTATATTATATATATATATATATACATACACACACACACACATATATATATATACACACACACACATATATATATATATATATATATACACACACACACACACATATATATATATATATATATATATACACACACACGTATATATATATATATATATATATATATACACACACATATATATATATACATATAAAACGCATGAATTATAATCTAATCAATAATATAATTTTATTATATAATAATATATATATATATATATATATATATATATATATATATATATATATATATATATATATATTTTTTTTTATATTATATATTACATAATAAAATTATATTATTGATTAGATTATAATTCATGCGTTTGTGTTTCAAATTTATCACATCTGGGATGTCTACTAGAGTCTTGTTTTGGTCAGGTTTAAGTCAGTAATTACTAAGAATTGTAAGCCTATAATACATAACGCCAAATTTACATGAAAAAAATTGTACCGCTTTTGGTACAGAATTCCTGACATAATCATACCGCCAGGGAGGTTAATGGAGCTTCTGGTCCAGATACTAAGATGGCATTCACACCTTCAGGCCTTTTTAGGTGTTTTTGGTGGAGCATTTTCGAGCACTTCTGCGAGCATATACAAGCGTTTTAGAAGCCTATTTCACTGACTAAACTGTTGGTTGTACAAAATGAAAATGTGATTTTTATTCTTTGGACTATCCAACCTCTGTAAGAATTTTCATGCACATCTAATGTAGGAACGACATTGTATAAAATAAGTAAAATAAAGAGTTAAACTTTACTACCTATTATTTGTTGGTTGACAGGTTTTTATGCTTAACCTTTCAGATATGTAGATGTGGTGCAATAATTTTAAATAACTCAAAAGCAGTATATTAATAAAAGGAATTTACATATGTAATACAGATGAGAAAATAGATAAATATAGCATTATTAAAGTCCAAAGGAGTCTGTAATTTCATTTGAAATTCATGGAAGCAACAGTCCTCTTTTCCCAGGCGCTCAGTCCTCTGCCTGGGGTGAGTTCAACATGTCTCTAGTCTTCCAGCCATATATATTGACTCTGAAACAAGTTGATTTCACCAAATAACTATTTTAACAAGTCAGAGCAAATAACATTTCCAGAGTAAGGAACGTAAGATCAGAAGTCACAGTATACAGAAGTAGCCATAGATATATACACAGAAGTAATTACCTATACACTACCACACTTTAAAACAGCCTTTCTCAACCTTTCCAACACTGAAGAACCCTTAAAAATTAACTTTCAGGTTTCAGGGAACCCCTGATAAAAATCACTATATGTACAACTTATGATACATTAGTGATAGTCAGTGGGAAGAATGCTACTTACACTGGTGATCATTGTGAAGAATTACCTCCTTCCAGATAGCTAAAAAGATCAATGGTGTCAGTGGGAACTTATCTGAGAGGCAGAAATTACTCATTGCCCAAGGAAGCCCAGCAACCTCTGGAGGAACCCTAGGGTTCCAGGGAACCCTGGCTCAGAAACCCTGAATGAAATGAAAACAAGAAAAAAAAGCCATAGTGCCTGCTGTGCCTGGGTATCGAAGTGATCATGCACAGATATGCCCACATGGTCACAATTTCATATGCCACTGCCTAAGCACACGTTTCCAATTATAAGTGCCCATATATATGCTGCTGTGCTCTGACAGCTTGGTGTTCAGGTTTTACTTGCTGCTTTTTTTGCCGCATGCACATGCTGCGTGTTGAATCAGTTGCAATAGGGTTTTTACATTTTATTTTAAAGAATTAAATGTACTCCTTATTGTAATCACTGCAATAACCCCTTCTATTGGTAGGTGTTGTGCTGGGAAGTATGTGAGGAAGTGTGGCTTAGGTTGGAACTTAATGCACAGAAAAAAACTAAAATGCCTGGCACATTTCAACTGGTAAAAGGAAGCACCAAATTAGACCTCATCTGTTTTGTTGTTTCAAGTTTAAAATTTAAATGATAGGTCTACTTTCTAGAACAAAGTATAATACCCAAATGCTGAGCAAAATGAATAACATATCCTCAAAATCTTGACACAGGCTGATTTGCCTGGTGAATTAAATGTGCACTGTAAAGCTTTGTTGATGATTGGATTTGAAAGTCTGAATTTAAAATTCTTAATCTTTTTCCTGAAGGAAATGTTTGACTGTTCAAGGCACTGAAAGGATTAATGGATTATGGCTCACTTTTAAGCAAAGACATGGCAAACGTCATAAAACTGTTTTCAGAATACACAGTATTCCAGATCCAGATTTACCATATACTTAGAAACATTTCCTCCATCCATTATCCTTTAAGGCAGAGTTTCTAGGTGTGCTGACAAATTTGCTTTACAATGTTACACTATGATTTGTTGAGTATTATAGTTCGTTTGTAGAAAGCTTCCTAAATCAACTGCTCTAGGCACAAGCTATCTCAAAAATACTAATGCAAACTCTTTTTCCCATGATACAAATGTCCTTTGCATGTTAATATTTGTAAATAAATTACAGATTCTACAGTCTGAAGTAATGGAGCAGAACAGTATAGGTGTATACTTTTACAAAAACAAATACTACTACAAATTCTTTAGCACAGTAAAGAAAGAGTGGATATTATTTATGTATGTCGAATTTCATGGGATTCAGAGACTATTGTATACTGCCACCTGCAGGAGGATTTGGACACTGGTTAAAAAAAAAACATTGACCAGCTTGCTACATCCCCTCCCACTCCCAGCATGCCTCAGTTCTTTGCTAGTGTCCTAGAAGGATAGCCTCCTTTTTTCTATTGATAAAAGTTTAACTGTTTTTGCTTGCCACTTTTCAAGATTTGTTTCTTCAATCAACACTTCAATACATGCTGCTTGAGCTTGCTTTATTTGCCATATGTGTCCCCTGTCAGTGAACATGTGGAAAACTTGGTAAAATGCTGAAATGCAGAGTGGGTATGCTAGGCACATTGCCAGCGCAGGGGAATTGGATGCCGGCAAATCCCATTTCCCAATCAACATTCTGAAACTCCAAGCGATTTGGTTGTCCATACAATGCTGGACACCTGGCTGGAAGGTCACCCAATCAGGATCCAGTCAGAAAACACCACAGCAGTGACATACTTCAACAATCAGTGAGGAATCAGAGGTCCTGCTAAGGCAAGAAAAGTGTAAAGGATTTTGTCCAGGGCAGAACTACACGTTGCAGCTTTGTCTACCATTTACATCTCAGGTGTGGATAACTGGCAGTCAGACTTTCCCAGCCGGAAACATCTGGAACCAGGGGAATGGACCTAAAACTCAGAGGTGTTCCATGGACTGTATCACAGATGGGGATCGCTAGATGTGGATCCACATAGAGGGCATTCCTATGATCCTCATAGCTGTGGACTGGCCCAAGCGGATGCGGCACTCTGACCTGATCCTGACAGATGCTACATTGACCCTTTCAGGTCATCAAAGTCTTCTGCCCCATGGACAAATTTACCATTCTGCTTCATAGTCACTGACTTCAAAACCATTACTGTTGGAGTACAAATCTTGAAGAACAGGGAATAGGTCCCTTTCTGACCTGAGTACCATTAAGAGTCAATTCTCAGTGACTGTGATTTTGTTCTAGAGGTCTCTTGCCATCCACACATTGATTAAGACTTCTATACAACGTGTCTCTCATGTCATTCCCCCTGTGTGCTCACTTGTCACTTTGTGAGATTTTAAATCTGGTTTTGTTGACACGTCACAAACCACCCTTTGAAGTTATCATGGTACTTCCCCTTTTCAAGCTTATTCACAAGGTTGTGTTACTTTTGTGTTTTAATTGGTACCTTCTTCTGGTTTTACAAAGGGACAAGGTGGCAGTTAGGCCCAAAGATTCTTTCCTTCCCAAGGTGGTTTTGGCCTCTCACCTTAACCAAGACGTTGTGCTTCTATCCCTTTGTCTAGCCATGGTACAGCAGAAGGACATTTTCCTTCATTGTGCAGATGTATTTCGACCTGTACGCGTCTACCTTGCAGCTTCTGCTTCCATTAGAAAGGATGACTTACTTTTTCTTTCCAGATGGTCACCACAAAGGAAAACTAGAAGCTCATTCCACCATTTAAAACAGATCTATATTCAAGCTTCAGGTCTTAAGGATCATGTTCAACCCTTTCCTGTAAAGGTGCCCTATACAAGATCTGTGAGTGGTTCTTCGGTTTTTCGACATCAGGTAACTTTTCCTAGATTTGACCTGGTCTTCTGTTCACATTGTTCTACCAAGGGATGGCCTCATCTGATGCCAGCTTTGAGTGTATGGCCATTCAGGCAGCTATTTGTGCTGCAGGCAGCCCCAAATTATTTTTCACTTGTTATGTGGGCTTGATAGTGTGTTATTGCTGTTGCCCGTTGGTCAGTTGGACTGTTTTGGATAGCCCAATAGTCTATGAATCATGTGTCATTCAATTAATGATAAAGAAATTGGATTTTTGCACCTACCAAAAAAATCCTTTCGTTGGAGTGCATTGAGGGGCACTGGTCCCACCCCTCTGTTTATGGTATTTTACTCTGTACTGCTTTACCAAAAATCTGGGGCATGCTGGGAGCATAGGCGTTTATACTTTTTTTTTGCTTACCAATGTCCAAATCCTCCTGTAGGTGGCAGTATAACCCAAAGGTATCCGAATCACATGTCTCTCGATGAACTCCAACAAAATTATTTTATGGTAAAAACAAAAATCCATTTTCCCTGCCACTTGTGCTCTATAATTATACACTTTCTTTTGTTTTAGCTCTTCTTTCAGGATCTATTGCCGAATTATTGGCTCTATGCTCTAGTTTCAGAAGTCCAGTTAAAAAATAGATTATAAACTCAGGGAGGCTTATCAAATGACAAGTAAATGGACTAGGCAGACTGTTTTGTGGGGTTGGCTTCCCTTTTAAAGTTATCTGAACAACTTACAGATGTACAATAATTTTTATGCTTTCTCTATTAAAATTTACCTTGATCATTTCATCGGGTCATGCAGATGTCATTATTTCTTTGTATTTTCTTATGCACCAGTGGGCTTTCAGTGACTGCCTCAGATATAGACAATATAGAACAGGCCTGGATTTGTCTGTACCAAATTCAGTCCTTAGGGCCCATTCACAGTGCAGGAAATCCACGTTCTGTGTGTGATTCTTTCACTATGTTCAAAACGCACTGCAGTTGTGATCTACAGCGGGTGTCAATGTTAAATCAATGACACCCCAAACGCAGGTCACAAATGCAGTGCATTTTCCTGCACCGGATTGCATGCTACAGAAGTACCATGCGATCCGGTTTTGTAAAGTAGTGCATGCGCTACTTTTGCTGCTGTCCACTGCGATTCAGCTTATTCAAACTGAATAGGCTCAAATCGCACTGCACTGAACCACATGTGAATTGCACAGTGCACGTTCCTTTGCAATTCCTAGTCAGTACCGGCCCTTATAGTTACCACATTCTCCATAACAAACTACTGTGCACAAAATTATATCAGATATGAATTTTCATTTTAATTCGCATCATTTTTATTTTTATAATGTAATTGGTAGCTGTGTGTTATTCATATATTTTGTTGAGGTTTTTTTTGTGCCTTACTGTGTTAGCTCATATTAATCTAATTAAGTATGCATGGTTATTAATATTTTATCATTTAAAACGCATTATGGTTATAATTATCTTTTTTCATCAAAATGTCATGTTCATAATAACAGGCATAGAAACCACGCAAGCTGACTGTAAAAAATGCAGATGCTATTTAACAGCCCACATAAAAATTGCCAACATAAATGCACACATCGGTGTTGGACTTTAACTGAAATATCAGATATATTTGCTTTGTGTATTTAAATGATTTGGGAGAAATGTTAATTGTGCAATAGATAGTAGCAGTAAAATTAAAGTCCTGATGGCGACAGATAGTAATGTTATTTCTGGCAGACATTCCCCTCCTTCTGTCATTCCATCACTGTCTTTCAACAAGGAATTGATTTAAAGTTCCAGGCCTCTCATTTCCTTCCAGTAAGTCTACATTAATTATTATGCAAAGTGTCACTGGGTACAGTGCCATGCCTGGAACTACTAAAGTCATCCAGAAAAAAAATAATCTGCTTTTCCCAGAAGACATGATGACTTTTTGTAGCAATTAACTTAAATCTTTCTGCGATGGAGTTGCTAGTGACATCGCAAACAGCAGTTTCATCCTCCGTGTAAGTTGTAAGAAAACCTATTCCACTTCTTGAAGTGCTTCTCTAGCAGAGTCATCTGGCTTTTACATGATGTCTACTTGTTCTGTGCCTTTGTTCTCTTGTTACATACTCATTCGAGACATGTTGAAGAGCTTCAATAGTGATCATAAGCAGCCAGTAAGAATCTGGAGTTTGTCAACATATGGTGTCTCATGTGCTGGCAATAAGATGCAGATGAAATGTAGAAGTGAATATGATGAATGGCCCTTTCTTCTCCAATAAATTAAGGCATAGAAGGGAATTGACTTTCAAATGCATTACGTTCTGCTTTGTTTATGCATAATACAACTTAAACAAATTCACAATAAAATAGTGGTTGTGATTACAAAATAAGGTAAAGGAAAGCTGGACTTCTATCCAATGTGCAGACCTATTGTACAATATTTATGAAGAAATTTAGAATATTGTTGCTGCCACTGCAACTTTAAAGAGGATGTTCACCCCCCCTCCCCCCCAAAAAAAAAAAAAAGTCAGCAGCTACAAATACTGTAGCTGCTGACTTTTAATACATGAACACTTACCTTTCCAGGGATCCAGCACTGTCGTCACTTAGGCCGATTCAGGTCTCTGGCGCCGCCAGCTGTGACTCCTTGTGGCTATACAGTTCGCTTCCCAGTGCACATGCGTGAGCTATGTGAATGGTCCCGCAGCCTTCTGAGACCTGTGATTTGGCCCAGAAGCCCGCGGGCAATTGGGGGGCATATTTCTGCTAGAACGCCTAAGTGGGAATAAATACCTATCAAAACCAGGTACCTGTTCCTCTCCACCAAAACAAGGGTCCAAGATTTAAAGGGGGAAAGCAAATTTACCCCTTTTTGGTGAATTCTGTTTTATTTCTGGAAATCTGCTTGCAACCTTTTTTAATAACTGTGATAAATCTATCAACACATCCGAAATATTTTTGCAAGGTAAATGTGAACTGTACATTTCTCAGCTTTTCTGTTATAAACAGGATAATGTATTGACACAGTGTTATCTGTTGGCAAATGGCAAGGTCAGTTTTATATAAAAGTTGAGCACCCTGATTTGTTCACCTACTTCCTTTTAATCCCTCAAATTAGCTCTGGAACACAGCGGGTTGCAGCTCTGGCAGGTTTTCGGTTTGGAACCACCAGCTGTCAGTGACAGACGCAGTACAACACTAATCTCAGGAGTTAAAACAATTACATTGCTTTTTGGTCCTGTTATGTGTGCTCTATAGGAGTGTTCAATAGCAGAGAACTGTAAACACAATGCAAAACAAATCTTTTGCATTGGGTTTGCATAGGAAGTGACATAATGTTTGACATCACAGCACAGTAGAAGCGATGCAGCTCTGTTCTGCCTCTCACTGCAGAAACAGATCACCGCTATAGTGATCTGTTGCTGCAAAGCTGCATTAGAGCTGTATCAGATCTCCACTGACCTGATGCAGCTTCCCATATAAAAAGGAGATTAAAACCTTACCAAACCAATGGAGCTGGTTATTTAAAAAATCCCAATAATCCCCAGGTCACAATAAATATGTTGATTTAAACACTTGCATACGGGATGTCATTCAGTGTTTTTATTTTAAATTATTTATTTTTACAAGAATTTTACATTATACAAAGTGATACAAGAGATTATAAAGACAAAGGGGGAAACAGATAACCCCACTATTGATTTACAGGCAGATAACACAATTGAGGTAGATACAATCATTCACTCCAAGATTTATGTTTGATCCAGCACATGGGGCAGTTCCTTAACCTCTTCTTTTGTAAGAGTAGGGATTGGAAATGCTTCCATATAGCAAGAGGTACATCACTTAACCAAACATTGGTCTTGTATAGAGTAAAGCCTTATACTTGATAACCCATAGGGTAAATCTGTGGAGTGTAATGTGAATATAGAGGGGGATTCTCGTGTAGAATAGGTTAGAACCCGATCTAGACCACAGAGAAGAAGTGATAGAGAATACCAGCAGATAGAGGGGAAGATAAATAGAAAAAAGGGGGGTGGGAGGTGGGATAGAAGATGGCAGCGTGGGAGGTTGGTAAGGGTTTGAACCTGTCACGGAGATGACACTAAAGCTTGATATTCGGGTGTAATAGTAAATTTAATCCAATAGAACCAGGTTTCATTGAATTGTTCCACTCTGTGGTTTGAGGAGACCACAACATCCTCTATGGTTTTATTTTAATCACTCTGCTGAGCCACACACTAAATGGTGGGAGAGTAGTCTTTTTTCCAATATAATAGGTATCAAGAGTGATCTTTTTACTGTTTTGCTGGTTTGCTGGTAAGAGGAAATCAGCTGGGTCATTGTTCAGACGGATATCTGTAAGTTTAAATAGGATTTCCCTCACCTGTTTCCAAAAGCTAAGTAAGAGGGGACAGCTCCAAAACATGTTCAGTATACACTCCTCATGCTCTCTAGCAAAAGGAGGAACACTGTGGAAAGATCTTGTTTAAGATCTTTGAGACCCTATAACAACGCAACACTATGTAATTCCATTTTCTTGGATTTTGCCAGAAATGGACGCTGTATGAGTAACCCGAAAATTCTAATCTTTTTGTTGATCTGAAAAAGTGGTCTCCAAATTATTCTCCCATCATTCAGAATTTAGCCCAAAAGGAAAAAAAAAAGGCTTGCTATTACTGCTTATAAAGTGTTAGCTGCAGTTCAGCTTCAATTTGTTAGGTAAATCCATCTAAATCTGTTAGTGTAAGGCCTTGTTCACACAGCTTATCACTGTACGAAGGGTTGTGTTTGCCCACAAGGGAACATGGGATGCAAATGTGCTTCATGCATCCGCGTGTAGGAATGTGTCCCCAAACACAGACAGTGTGAGTTCAGGGACACGCTCCCACATCAACAAAGTTGTCAAATTGGGGACAGTGGCTGTGTCCCATGAAAAGTACTACCTGCACATGCAGCATGGAATACCTGTGCATCCCATGTGGGAAAACACGACCCTTCACACAGGTGTATGCACAAATATAAATATATATATTTCTTTTTCTTAGCAGAGACCCTAAAGAATAAAATGGTGGGTGTTGCAATTTGGCACACGCTATTTGTACAGCGGTTTTTCAAAAAATTTTTTTTTTTTTTAGAAAAAATACATATTAATGAATTGTTTTTGCACACAGACACAAAAAAATACCCGTTTTGTTGTTAAAATTTGAAAGATGATGTTACGCCGAGAAAATAGATACCTAACATGTGACGCCTTACAATTGCGTACGCCCGTGGAAGGGCGCCAAACTACGTTACCTAAAAATCTCTGTTAGGAACGCTTTTAAAGCCTTTACAGGTTACCAGTTTAGAGTTACACAGGAGGTCTGGAGCTAAAATTATGTTCATGGCGATACTTCACATGTGTGGTGCGATCACCGTTTACATATGCGCACGGAACTTACGTGTGTGTTCGCGGTTACATGTAAGCACAGGGGCAGGGGGAGCTTTCATTTTTTTAAAATCATTTTTATTATTTATTTTATTCAAAACTTTTTTTTTTACACTGTCTCTTTATTTTTTTAATCAACTTTATTGCTTTTACAAGAGATAAACAATATCCCTTGTGAAAGCATGGGCTGTGACAGGTCCTTTTTATGGAGAGATCTGGGATCTTTTAGACCCCAAATCTCTCCTCTGGGCTCCAGTGCAGTTAATTAGACACTGATCAGCTACTTCCCTGCCAGGTAAACAAAGAGCCAAAACCAAAAGTGACTAAATCCTCATCGCTTCTGGTTTCCGAAGTCACAGAAACAAAGGAACAATGTCAGTTCCTCTCTCTGTGTAGTACCGCTGTTGCATCGCTCCTAGACTCAGCGATCGCAAAGCGGAGCTCAGGAAAGGCAGTGGCAGCGGTGAGAGGGGGGACTCCCTTCTGCCACCCAAAGTGGCTGTTCAGCCACTCTAATTACTTCAGACTAAAAGGGAATCTCCAGCTGAGAATTTTCATACTGGGATGATGCCTACAGGTGCATGTTGTTGTAAGACTATGTCATTTTCTTATTTAGCTTGAGAATCGGCTGTGTATACTGTACTTTGTATGCTATATCTTCATATGTATCACTGTGAAACCAAATGTTTGTCTGTTTTCTTTGCATTTCTTAATATATTTTAAAAATGTATGAAAAAAAAAATCCCACATTCTGGAGATTACAGCTGATGTTATATCCTCACTGTAAATGACAGATTTTTCTAGGTTAACCACTCTCTCTATTCTTGCTGCGTTGTCAGCTACCATCATCTTAACTCTAAGCTGGCAGCCATAAATCAGTAAAGCCTACTTGGTGAGTTTTAGAGCTTGGTTCATACAGAGAATGGCTTGAAAACAAAATAAGTTTCCTACAGTACAATTCTTCTTTTACATTATTTAAAGATTTATTTTCAACATAGCAGTATTTTTGTCATTTTTATATTTTATTTTTTGAAAACGACATTGTATAAACATAAATTGATTGCAATCAAGGGTAATCTGCCTTTACCCACTTTGGGACCAGTGATTGGACACAGTGGGATCCGATTAGCGGGTCTGGCGGCCATGATAGCCGCAGGGACCCGACAATCGTTGGCGGAAAAAGAGAACGGCAGTCTGCCCATGTAAACAAGGCAGACCACTGTTCTGTCACAGAGGAAGAGAGAGATCTTGTGTTTCAGTTAAGCTGAAACACAGATCTCTCTTTTCCTCTAGTGCATCCACTCCTCCCACAGTTAGAAAGCACTCCCTAACCCCTTGATCACCCCATGGTGTTAACCCCTTCCCTGACAGTTTTAATAGTAATAGTGCATTTTATTTAGCCCAGATCACTGTATTGGTGTCACGGGTCCCCAAAAAGTGTCAGTGCAAAATCTGTCTGCCGCAATGTCGCAGTCCCTCTAAAAATCGCTGATCATATTAGTTCTAGTTTAAAACAATAAAAAAATAAAAAGTCCATAAATCTATCCCATAGTTTGTTGACGCTATAACTTTTGCGCAAACCAATCAATATACACTTATTAGGATTTTTTTTTTTTTTACCAAAAATATGTGATTTTTTTTACATTTTTTATTGGATATGTTTTATAGCAGAAAGTAAAAAACATTGGGTTTTTTTTCAAAATTTTGGTTCTTTTTTTGTTTATAGCGCAAATAATAAAAAACGCAGAGGTGATCAAATACCACCAAAAGAAAGCTCAATTTGTAGGGGAAAAAAGACATCAAGTTTATTTGGGTACAGCATCGCACGATCGCACATTTGTCAGTTAAAGCAACGCAGTGCCGTATCGCAAAACATGGCCCGGTAAGGGGGTAAAACCTTCCAGAGCTGAAATGGTTAAACAGGTTCAATAGTATTTCCGAAATGCTTATATTCATTGTATGACCTGCATATTGAAAATCACAGAGTAAAGCTTTAGCTCTATATTACCTGCATAAAATAAATCATACATAATCAATGGATGTCATGTGCACTATAACCCTTTACTGTGGACTATAAATGTGCTGTCCTTGTCATCACTGAGTAATGAAGAGTGCTGGCTTTAAGTGTTTTTTTTCTTTGTAAAATAGCTAGCAACCAATTAAGCTCTGTTCACTGGTGCTTTTATAACGGGAGTGTGCTCATCACCTTATTCATAATGTGCGGTAATTTATACATAGGTAATTAGATGTTATGAAATGATTCCCCATCAGAATATGTGCCAGGAGAAGTGAGGTCAATGAGGTTCATGAAAATGAGAATACAGACACTTTAGCATATACAGTATATGAGAAGTGATATTGTTCTATATGTCTGTTCTGCATCCATATACTCTAAGCTGACTTTATGGTCTTTATTTTGGTTAATTCTAGCATATACATTATGGTTACCTTAAACTGAAAATTCATTTCGAAGTTGATGATTGTATCATGTATTGTTTTTATTGTTTTACTTTTTGATAGCTGCTTTGAAGCACTTAATAGCCTACTGGTTGTGATTTAAGCATTTTATAACCGACTGTGATATATGTAAAGTCTACATCTTTTGCACACCTTAATAAATAATAAATAAAATAAAATAAAACTGTATTTCTGCTTGTGGAAAATAACGATTGTTAAGGCTTAGTGAATCCAGCATATAAATTTTATAGGAATTTAGCATCGCCAATAGATAACCCTTAAATGTTCAGATTTATTAAAGCTGATATGTGATTGGTTGCTAAAATTGTTTTACACAAAACGAATCCACGTGATAAAATCAAAGCCTTCATTGAAATCATTTTTTTCTGAATTCATTTTAACATTAAATAACCGCATTGTTTTTTGTTTTGTTTTTTGTTCAATTAATTTTATATTTTGGGAGATGATCATAACTATTATGAAAAATTGAACAAAAACAAGCTTTGATCCAGGACCGTCTTTTTCTTTTACGATTACTGTTTAGCTCAATTCTCTGCCACGACATTAGCAAGCGCAAGCATGCAAAAGCAACATTGTGCTTCTTCAGAAGATCAATAGGTGAAACCACTGACTGGTAATAGGCGGAAATTTAAAATCCTTCTGGGACTTAACAGGGATTTCTGCTGAGTCTTTTACTGTTCTCTGAGATCCTTAAGAAAACGATCTACGTATTGTAAGAGTGGATAAAACGAGGGAGCTGCAGGGTGTTTGCACCGTTGTTTGATAGTGCATGCATTTAAATTTCCATTAAGATTCTAGGTTTGTAAGACTTAAGGATACATGTAATTAAATATGGGAACACAACTATCAAAGATATAGCATTGAATGGGTCTCATACATAATGGATTGAAAATGACTGCATGTGTGGCATTGTTTTATCACCCGTTCCTCCATGTGTGTGGTAGGAAGTAATGGACAGCTCAGTCTATGAAGTAGAGACAGAATGTCGTCTATGTAAGAATAACAAAGTGAAAAACAAATAAACACTTCCACATAATAAGTGAACTACATCAAAGGGCCGGGCTTTTAAAAGCTCCTGCCTGTAGAGCAATGGTTACTGCAAATATCATATAAGTGGATACAGAGCCTGTCTGCCTAGAGAGAAGCTGTATGCATTGTCTAGATATATAATGTGTTGGTGTATAAAGGAAAGGAGTTCATATAAATATTCTATTCAGAAAAAAGATGTGAATATATGGTATCAATTAAAATGATGGACTGCTAAAAAGCTATCGCACTATTGTAAAAGGCAACTTCACCTTAAAGCTAAACTCCAGGATACTTTCCAATATTTCCCAATACTTCCTTTCCCTAAACACTAAAATTAGCATTTTTTTTTCAACTTTCCTATTTTTGCTTAAAATGCCATTTAAAAAATGTGTAATGTTATCTCTTTCGGAGTGAACTGATGGGCAAACATCATATCAGTTCAATATTCTGCACCACATGAACATTCTACAAGTCCCAATATGCAACGAATATAATTGCTGGCAGCGGGCATAATTGTAGGTGATCACAAGTGTATCACTCTTAAAGGGAAGTTCCACCCAAAAGTGGAACTTCTGCTTTAAGTACTCCTGACCCCCTGACATGCCACATTTGGCATGTCATTTTTTTTTGGGGGGGGGGGGTACCTAGTTTTGACAGGTATACAGCTACCACTTCTGCTCGGAGCACTGCAGCACCCTGAGCGGAAGTTCTCCTCTCCCTGCAATCATCACAGGTCCCAGAAGATTGCCCGGCCATTGAGGAGGCACAGCGCAGTGAACACCGGGCTGTGGAGCCGCAAGCTGTCACAGCCAGGTGCCTACACTAGTGATCAGGGGCTGACTGGCAACTTTCGGGCCCAGGGGGCATGTACAAACCAGAGGCCCATGGTGCAGCGGCTCGGCCCCCCTCCAACTCTCCCTCTTCCAGGCCTCCTCCTGACCCCCATTCTAGGCTGAAGCTCCTCTCCAGATACTCTCTACTTACTGGCCGAATCCGGGATCCCGACCTGGCCATCAGCGGGCAGTTGGGGGGAGCTGGGACAGCTCAGTCAGGGCTGCCTGGGGGAGGAGAGTCTCCAGTGGGGCATGGAAATGGCCTCTGCTTAGACACAGTTTACACCATCCATTCTGGGGGGGGGGGGGAGGCCTGCACTCTGTCCTTGTCTTCTTCCTGCACTCAGTAGGTCAGCAGTGGGAACATGTTACTTCTCATTACCAGGAATCATTTAGGCATGTCTGTGGCAGAAGCAGTGCAGCCTTTTTAGAGGGCATCAGAGAGGCCCGGGGGGGGCAATTGCCTCCCTGCCCAGTCCTCCCCTGCTAATGATGCCAATGCCGCCAAGAGAAGCGGGAGAGGATTGAGTCTTCAGACGGTCACATCTCATTATAGGGTCACCCATGACAAGGGATTCCCAGAGTACTGTGGGTTTTTCTAAAGAGAGAATGAGAATTAAACCTCAGCTGAAGCCTATAGAGGCAGTGGGCGAGAGACCTATGAACCTATGAGTTTAAGTTTCAGCTTGAGCTGCTCAGCTCTGAAAACAGCAGGCTCCTTAGTAAGTAACAAACTGTCAAAAAAAAAAATCTGCGCTGGCTGGATATGAAAATACAATACAACATTTCATTACTCTCTATTAAAATTAAAGAAAAGTAATACAAAACCAATATATATATTCCCTTTATTTATTTTTTTCCATTGTTGTGGCATGCTGCATTCATAAGTTAAAGTTCACCCCCCCCCTCAATGATTTAATAAAAATTGTATAAAATGGAGATACCTATGTAGTAAATACATAAGAGCCACCAAATAAACTTAAATAAAACTGTCTGTAGTTATTTCATGAATTAAAGGTGATCCATGATTAACATGGCTTAGGCTAGTTACATGTAATATAATGGCTGATTACAGAGCATAGAACCCATGTCACAGCACTTATTTCAACAAGAGGGGCGCAAAGACAATTTAAATGTTTTGGCAAAGGTACTGATTTATAACGCTTTCTGAAAGCAAGTGAGCTATGGTATGTTCCATATTTCCAGGGGTGGTCAGTAACTTTTTTTTTTTTTAAAGAGCAGGGAAAAAAAGTCTGCCATAATGTGCAAGCATATGGTTCTCCCCCACAAAGGTAATTCTGGTTTAATGCTCTGAAATGTATCAATCCCACTAAGTCCGGCAATAAAGTAAATCCTTTCATTTCTGTTTCCAGTTTCCCCTTGCTTTTCCATAACCTTTCCTTCTTTATTCTCACACATTATGAAGATATTAGAAATCATCATGCTGAGGAAGAGGATGTCAGTGTAGGTAGCAGAACACTTTTCAGCTCAATTCAGGTCTCAGATCCCTGTAGTGATAATATCATTACTCAGAATTCTTTGCAGATTTTGCATTTTAAAGATGGACATCTTAGTCGCTAGGAAACAGCTCATGCTCCCCTAGTGATGACTTGCTCTTTCCTATATACCCAAGGGAATTAGGCCAATTTAGCATCCATATCGATTTTTTCAAAGGGAAGATCTCCAGCAACAACTAAACCAAGAAAACCCATGTCTGATTAAATAATGCTAACAGGAAAACCCGTGGTTTCTAAAGACATTAGCTATATATTTAGGGCAATTACATTTAAACAATTAAATGTTGACAAAGCAAGTGACATATGTGTTCTTAATCTAGACAGCTCCCTCCACAAGCTGGTCTTCTGTGTTTGGTGGTGTTTACCCAATTTAGGGAGTATTTTTTTAAAATTCTAGAAACAGACATAATATCTCAACAATTGTCATAGATCAAACGAGATGCTTATGATGAATTTTGCTATCTCTACCATAGTATTCTAAAAAAAAAAAAACACTCCAGGGCTAAAACCAGGGGTATTCTTTAACCATGCTTCTAGCCACAGTGCCCCTCAAGGGTGCAGCCCTCCACAGACTGGGAAGTCTTGTAAACAAGCTGCAAAAAAAAAACACACAGGAGGGTGCGAGCACTTCTTGCATTTCCATAAATAAATTTATTGAATCCAAAAATACAAATGGATACTCACATGCCAATAAAAACTTTAAGCAATACTGAAACACTTTGGCTGGATGCAGTGTAACTCGTCCTAGGACCAAATGGTTGGAAATCTGACGCATGTCAGGAGCCATGCTCCTTTTTGATTAGAGCTCAGGGGAAGAGGGGTCCAAAACGCGTAAATGTTCAAACCATTTGGTCCTAGGACAAGTTACACTGGGTCCAGCTGTAGTGAATCAGTATTGCTTGATGTTTTTATCAGCATGTGAGTATCCATTTGATTTTTTGGATTCAATAAATGTATTTATGGTAATGCACGAGGTGTTTCGCACCCTCCTGTATGTTTTTATCACCACCGAAGTGTTAAAGGGAATAAAAAGTCTTATCAAAACCCAATCCAATATGTAATGTGTTGCAGCTTACCAGTCCTTGGACTGGTGTGCAAAAAATGGTGTTAAGCTTGCCAGAAATGCAGTGTCCATGTCACTTTCTGTCAGTTCTCTTCTGTGAACTACTTTTCCCCCGCAACTAGGTAATGGAGATGTGCAGAGGTGTTTGTAGGCAAAATCCAGAGAGTAGCCTTGGATGATCATGTTGCTCTTCCACAAATACCAACCAGTGAGTTTATCCCCCAGGACAGTAAGTATGGCAGGATCACCAGCTAAAACCTAGAATAACAGACACTGCATTGGAATTCATGCATCCATCCATGCGTACCTGTCGTACTTGGCTATGCAGGTGAGTTGGTACAGTCAATGTGTATCCATTCACTAATATGCGCTGCCTGCACACAGCTCGGCGCTATGACAGAAATGTAAATGAAGGGCTCATTTAAAAGTTAACTCCACTTTCATGGGGAAAACAATGGCAAATAAAGAAAAAAAAATATAGCATATACAACTGCGACACAAATCATATTGTAATTGAAAGTTATTAAAAATTACCTTTCCTTTTCAATCTGCAACTTTTGTAATTTTCTGAAAATGCAATGCAATATGGCTACCTGGAGGTGTTCTGTACACAGAATGTGTACTGACCACACCCCAGACACATAATTTCCTGCTTGCGTGATAGGCTCACCATATTTCCCAGAAGTCTGCCTAAGATACAAGTCAAATTTCTGGCATCCCCTGCAACAACAATGTCATTTTTGGTGAGATACTTCCAATAGGAAAACGTCTAAAGGGATGTAGACCCAGCAGATTTCCTCTTTGGAGCCCTGCAGCTGCCACAGCTGATAGATAATTATGAAACCACTCCTATTTGACCCACTCAGCACAGAGGCACAGAGGAACAAACAATGATTTCTTCAGAATAACAAAAGGTAGGAATCTGCAACAAAGTTTGTTAAAATTCTTGTAATGTACAGAGATCACCCAGAGGGGAATGTTTTTTTCTCAACAAAAGTGGAGTTACCCTTTAACTGTATGAAGCTGAGTGCCCTTGTATATGAGCCTTAAAGAGAACAAAGCATATAAAAAAAAATAATAAAGTCACCACAAGGACAGGTAGGCTGCAATATATTATATTTTTTGCTTTTGGGTTTAGTTACACTTTAATTGCATTGAAAAAAAAATGTTACACATGTATATAATTATTGCAGTCTTTGTTACTAAAAATAATATATTTATAAGTAACAGGTTTGTAAAATTCTATATTAATATTTTTTTCAAAAATCGCAATACTGAAATAGAGCTGTGAAATAACATCTGGTTTTACACAAAGATGTATGCTTGGCAATTACATATTAGGCAGACACACACAGATATGGATTGCTTTGTGTTGTCACTGGAGTCCATGGCAGCAGGTCCCTTTGGCTTCCCTGGGCTTACAATGAGCAATGTGGCCTGGTAAATGAGCATACTAGACAGCGTTACCTAAACAGGCCTAGACATTTCATTACATACAAAAGGAATGAAACATGATATTTCCTCTGTATATTTTCCAATTCCATTCTCTAATTCAAGTGGGAGAACCAACTCTGTTGCCTACGCTCAACTGTTCATTAACTGTGGCTCATACAGTGTTTAAAATAAATACAGAAAGTCCTTCCTCAACCACAATACTAGCAAACTAACAAAATCTGTAGGGACAAACACGAAAACTTCTGTCGTACGATAGCCTAGCGAATGACAATTGTTTAATCAGTACAGTGTGCGTCCGCTAAAAATCGATCGGCAGTATTTGTGCTGTAATTACGATAAATTACGGGGGTATATATCTATGATTTAAAATATGCTTATGGACTCGCCCCTAAAGCTTCCCTATATGGAACGATGGGAGGCGGATGTCGGGGAGGTTGTGGAGTTGGCGGACTGGCACGACATGGCTCGAGAGGCTTCCAGGTCTCAAATTAACACTTCGATCATCGAGGCTAATTATAAAGTGCTCCTGCGCTGGTACATGGTACCAGCCAGGATTGCATCCTTTGTGCCAGGAGCATCTCCTCTGTGTTTCCGGGGGTGTGGCCAAGAAGGTACGATGTTTCATGTTTGGTGGCAATGCCCGAAGGCCCGACGCTTCTGGATTAGAGTGTACAATTTCATCTACACTCTCACACAAGTTAACCTAATCAAGTCCCCTCAGCAGGCACTACTGGGCAGAAAGGTGGATACAGCCAATAGAGCGCAGAGGCGGCTCATAACGTTCATATTTACTGCAGCAAAAATAGCGATAGCGAGATCCTGGAAGTCTCCTACGATACCATTTGAGCTGCTCCGGCACAAACTGAATTGGATTATGATTAATGAGCGTCTGACAGCTCAACTGGAGGACAAAATGCGTGTGTTTGACAAGGTATGGGGATCGTGGATTAACTACCTCATTGGGGGTGCCTGATGGACTCGGGAAGGTCTAGGGGTGGGGCGCGGGGGCAGGGTCGGGTCCAACCTTACAAATTTTTCCTCTTCTTTCTTTTCCCTTTTCTCTTCTTTTCTTGTGGTTCTATTATCCTTTCTCTTTCTCTCTCTCTACGATTTTCCTCAGTTAACGGTATGAGGTTAACAGTGGTACTGTATTCTAATGGCTTTGTACCCCATGTCCCCAGCCCCAGGCTGGGGCAAGGTTCTGTGGGATCACGATCTAGCCACTAACCCTGGGAAGTATGCAAAGTGTGATTAAATGCTCGGGTTAGCTGGCCCTGTTCATCCACGGTGAGGGTCCCTCTAGATGCCTTAAGGTTCCTGTTCATTGTGTATTGGGGTGCTAGCCCTTGCTACGTTGTAGTTTCGACCTTTTATAGCTGTATTACCTAATGTTTGCTATGGTTGTACCACTGTTCACGTATGTTATGCACTGATTTTTTATGTGTGTATATTTTGCACTATTTTTGTAAAAACTTTCAATAAAAATCATTGAAAATAAAAATCGATCGGCAGGACCGCGCATGATCAGAAACACTATAATAGCAAGGAAAAAGCCTGGCTTCCATTGTTCTTGTTTTTAACCATCTGATATGTAGCTAAGCAACCAGGAAGCTTTTCCGGAATCGTACTAAAAAAATCCTACGTTTATGTGCATTGTTGAATTTGATATTAGTATCATGCAACAAAATGCGAACGATAAGTCGTCCGATTATCTGAATGTGTGTACAAGGCATTATTCCAAAATGATTCATGATTTCCTCAAAATTCTACAAACAATAATACCCCATAATTATAAGTGGGCACGATTCAAGGCCCACGGCATGGGAGTGTGGTTTAGTGTAGGTTAGCTTTATTAATTAAAAAAAAAAAAAATTTTAATGGGTCAGTGAAGCATTAATTTATTCTGAGGAGCTGGTCATGGGGATCTATGGCGGGAAAAACATGAGCTTCGTTATGGCACTGTTATGTGGTTTTGTCACCCTTGAATCAAGGGGGGACTTTGTTGAATGAATTATTTCTTTTTATCGCTTGAGTTCTATGACTGAGTGATATTTAATGCTGGAATTTTTAAAGTTTATTATATATTTACAGTAAACCCCCCTCCATTGCGGGGGTTACGTTCCGGACCCAGCCGCGAAAAGTGAAATTCCGCGAAATAGAAAAACCCTATTAAAATGCATTGTAGGCATGTTTATTTTACTGTCACTGTATGTGTAAAAGCATTTTAAGGTCTTTAAACACACTTTTAAAACAATAGAAACTCATTTAAACACATAAAAGATACTAAGAGACATAGCAAGAGCTATGGAAAACACAAAAATATTTCATTTTTAATGATTTATATAGTAAAATAACATTACAAAAAAAAACGCAAATTACCGGGACCGCAAAAACTGAACCGCGAAGAAGCGGGGGATTACTGTATTCCTATTTATGTTCTTAATAAAGTTGAATGGATACATTTATACCAATAAAGGTGCTGCGGCCATTTAAATACCAAATTTGCTGTTTGTCTGTTTATTTCAAATACTGTTAAGGACAGTTAGTTTGATCTGGAAGGTGCGGCCCACAACCCATGACAACATACACTGTATACAGCTAGTAAATGTACAGAAGAATCTATAGAACTCCAGTCAAAAAAACATAGTAGCAACCTAACGTAATCACTGATTGCTATTTAGAAGCATATAAACATAGAAGAATGACGGCAGAAAGAAAAACCATGTGGTGCATCGAGTTTGAATATTTTTTTATTAATTTACATATATTTTTATTATTTTTATCTATAATATTTATATTTGTAATAGGTTTTTTTTTACGGCTGCAAGCTGAAATATTACAAAAATGAATTCTGCAAATCCCCTCGCCAAAACTGAGAGGAACTTCTTCTAATCCAAAGTAAGTGGGTGTAAAGTTATTTCCATTCTACATGGCATCTGCCGTAATTGTCTAACAACTATTATGCATCACCCTGGCTTTTGTGAATAATACGGTAGTATACATCTGCTGGCCTGCTAAAGAGATGAACAATCATTTAATCCAATTGGGTTTGAGTACATAAGTCTCTTAAGACATTTGTAGCTGCATAAACTTGTACGACAGCACAGTCTTTAATGAAGACATAAATCATTACACATAATTTTCAGTCCTGAAAGAAGAATGCTTGTAATAGGTTTAACTAACAAAAGGTTCATCTTCTAAACCTCTGAAGGACCAGGAAGCTCCAAATAAACTAAGCAAACTCTAATATAGATTCAAATGAAAACTAAGAACTTGTTCACACTAGTAATCCTTAATGTACATCCTTAACATAGTTCATTTATAGGAGCTATTTATCTCAGATATACTAGTTTCCACTGTTATTCTGTGCTAACGGAGCACCCTGCATTTGTACATTCTCCATTTAAATGACTTAAAAAACAGCCCTTTTGCAATAGTCATCCTATATTTAGGTGTATAAATATATATAATATTTTTGCATGTTTTACTCATCATTAGTTGAATGCAAGGTTTAAGCAAACTGGATTAAAACTGTGTTCTGTTATTTAGATGAACAAAGCAAACATTTTTGAAGACCAGCCTTGGTGGCAACCAAGGCTCCCTTCCTAGATACAGTACAATTAATTACCGTAGCCACCCAGGGACAGGAAGTTAGGTAAGTTAGAAAAAAAAGTGAAAATGGGTGCCAAAACCTCAGGTTAAAGACTAGCTGCAATCTATTCAATTTTTTTTTGTGGCTTAGATACATAATAACATTAGGTATAGTGGTAGGACACTCCTGCACCTGTACAACTGGACAAAATCTTGTAATGGAATAAAAGCACACTTCTAAGGACCCTTTCACACGGTGGCGGATCCGTTTTGACAGACTCCGCTTGCTCAGCGGGGATCGCCCTGCTGATCCCTGCGGTGCAGGCAGATGACAGGTCCGTCCTCACTCGCTGTGCAGAGACAGACCTGTCAGAGTCCTGCTCTCCTCTATAGGGAGACCGGATGAAAAGAGACAGCCTGTCCGTTTTCATCCGATCCGCCCCGCTGGACGAATGGTGAACATATCGCCATATGTCTGTTTTTAGTGAATCTTGTCGGATTGAATGCCAGGTGAGTGTCAACAGACACATATCCGTTGACATCCACCTCCCCATAGAGGTCTATGAGTGGCCTGATCGGGTATGCCTGTAAAAAGGACAGGCGGACCTGATCGGTCCGATCGTGTGAAAGGGGCATTACACAGTTTAGGGCAATAAAGAAGTAAATATTCATAGAGAGAGATATATTAAGCTATTTTTTCAGATAAAGAGATTGAAAGAACACACTACAAAATATATGTTATTTCATGACAATTTGTTACAGGCATAATTATTATTTATTATTATACAGGATTTATATAGCGCCAAAAGCTTGCGCTGCGCTTTACAAAATGATAACTTACAGAAGCTTATTTCTATATTTCTCCATGTTGTTGTCAGACTTTAGTAATGTTTCTTTGAATAAAAATCAAGTTTCATTAACATCAAGAAGTACATTCTAAAAAATACACCCGTTTGCTCCATTACAACCCTCAGGAACAACCTTCCTCCTAGTCAATGGTCACATAGATTTTTTTTTGTCTATGCACTCACATTTTCTGGAAATGAATGCTAGTGTTGAGCTTCATTAATAAATGATAAAATGCTAAAGTACTGAAGTCACTTTTAGCACAAAGGAGCCAGTTGCTTTAACAAGGCTAGTAGTCTTGTTGGCTTCCTAATGACAATTTTCTCTAGAAGACAGAAGACTTCCACTAATGCCTTCTGATTCCCCTTAAAAGTCAAACACTTCTCTTAAATCGATCAGTCATTTTGAGCTTAGTAGCATCTTAGCTTGGGTGAGCTTGTAATGGCATAAACATTAATTAACCTTTACCTCAGATAAGCATTGATACTTTAAGCAGAAGACAGCCCTGATTCTTGCAACGTACCAAAGATTTAATGACTGAACAAAGGCGAATCTACAGGTCCCACACATGCTGGACAGAACACTATATCATCTTTTCTTAAGGAAAACATGGTATTTTTTTGCTATGCTAACAAAACTCAACATGTATATTAAATTCTTGATTGTTTTTTTTTTTTTGTTAGACTGAAGTAAACCCAGTGGATATAATCACTGCTATTAAATGAACCACAATAAACCAATTAAGAAAGGGCCCCTTTTCATACGGACATTCAGTCTGGATCTGTCTTTCAGTTTGTCAGATGGTTGCATCCTTTTCCATTTGGAAGGATCTGAATGGATGTAAATGGATGTGAAAAAAAAAACAGATGTAGACTGATGTAAACTGAACTTAACAGAATTGAACTGAAGTGCAAACTGATGTAAACTGAACTAAAGAAAGATGTGCAAACTGATGTAAACTGAATCAGTTTTCATCAGTTTTTTTTTCTTAGCAAAAAGAAAAATTTGCGCTCGTGGCTCTGATTGTGACAGCCGAAGGAGGCGAAGAGAACATACATATATGCTGGAACCCTTAGTGTTGGGAAGGCATTTGTGAGTTTCTTACTTTACTTTTAATAAATGAAGGAATTGTTTTATGGAATTACACTATGCGGATTCATCTTTCCTCCCCTAATATGATACATCCCTATCTGCTCCCATGAGGGTGTTTGTATGACGGGGACAACATAGAGTGGATTGTGGACCTGTTTGCTGGATATATATATAGAAAAGGTGCAGTAGCTGGTTTATAATTTTAGCAGCCACACTGGTGAGTCAGTTTGGGGTGATTGGTGAAGGGAGCAAACGGTGTGGTTTGGCACGCAATTTTCACAGAAGATTTGTTGCACGGAATAAATTCACCTTTCTGCACTTTTTTGAATGCTTTTGGGACCTGTAGGAATATTAATGGACCTGTAGAAATATTAATGAATGGACATTGTTTATTAATTTTTTGGATTTTTTAAAATATTTTTTTAATATCTATTTATTTCATTGGACTTTTTCACTGATATGAATTGTTTTTTTATTTCACATTTATTTCACCAGATTTTTTCACGGATATAAATTGTTTTTTTTATAATACCATTTTTCAACTTTTTTATCACTATCTTTATCATCATATTTTTGCACTGATCAAAAAAAAAAAAATCATAATTTTTTATAATTATTATTATTCATCAAGACCATTGCACTTGCACTTTTTTGTTAGATATCATAGGATATTTTTATATTGAAGGGTAGATTTGTGCTGATTCTATAGTTTGTTGATCCAAAAAAAGACTGAACTGATGACACCCGTGTAAAAGGACCCTAAGCACTCATTCATGATACATACATACATTCATTCAAGTGCTTTACTGTAATTTTTCATGTACTTGAGACTCCAGAGCCTGCAGTTTAAAATGCAAAGGTGAGAGTGGGCTTTAAAAGTAACATGAATTATGAAGAAAAATTTGGGCACACTAATTAAGCTAACAAAAATGAAAAAAGTATGTCTAAAATATTACAACTTCAAAACACACATATGCAATACCATTTAGGCAGTTTGAAAGAGCTGTTGAACTACAGTGCACATAATGGGCCAGATAAATACAAGCAATGCTCTCGATTACCAGCACTACTTGCATCAATAGGACCATTTCTTGCTCTCCTGTGGACAATAACAAAGCTTGCTATTTACAAGCTGGAACTAAAGGTATATGAACATGGGCATCTTTTGACTAATCTCCCTTCCATCGCATTTTTTTTTGCCAAAAATAGGGGAAAGTAAAGATGTAGAGCTTTTTAGCAAAACAGTTTTTTACGCAGCGATAGAACTCCTGTTGATACTGCTGTCTGAAAGGCAACAGAAAAACCCATGCATGTTGTGCTTTTCTTTGCCACTCACCCGGTCTCCTTTCAACCTGATATCAATAAGGACAGGGGATTCGGGATCATTGTTCTCTGCACTGTACTACAGATATTTGCCTGTAATACTATGCTATTGTAATATCCTTTCACTCATCTTTCCTCCACTGTGTCTATCAAATGTATGACAAGTAAGAGAAATTTGAGCAAATTTTCTCTCATACCATAGGCTGGCCATACATTATACAATTAATTTCTACAATTTTCCTTTAGATTTACTAAAACAATAAAATATGAGGTCAAACCTAACCCCTTTCAATTTGTATGCAATCAGATAGGCCTTTGCACTACAGTGTTAAAGGTAAATCTAAAGAAAATTGAATAAGAAAATTGTATACTGTATGGACAGCCTTAATCTTCCTTTCCTGGATACTACTCAGGTCAGCCTATTGTGGTTCAGCTCTGCCCTTCTGACCCCAGTAGGACCACCCCTCACTAGTTCTTACAAAATCCTAGCCTGGACTCCCTGAAGGTGTTCCCATCTTTAACCTTGCAACAGAAACAAGGTAGGAATCCTAGGATAACATGAGGATCTAGGATAGGAAAATTACAGCAAGTATAAAACAACAATTTTTCCAATTCCTGGACCTCCTCCTGTAAGCCTACTGTGGGATATAACAAGCAATTAGGGGGTAAAAATGGAACAAAAAAGACTCAAAAAAACTACTGCATGTAACACAGGGCTTGACAAATTTGCTTGAAATCTAGGAGCACGCTAAAAAAGTTAGGAGCCAGTTTTTTTTCATGCATGTCAAATGGCTGGCTTATGTCAGACCAGCTGCCATACACACAAGGCGAATGACGGTCAGTTTTTAATGAACTGGCTGATGTTGCCCAGCATTCAGGCCGTGTGTACTTGGCTTGATGGTGTGATGGGCAGTGGCTCACTAGGGAAGGAAAGTGCAGCAAGTTGGAGGCGTTAGGAGATCCAGTAACTCGTGCCACCTTAGGCCCCATAAGTGCACCTCTTCTAAGCGGAATCCGCTTGTTCAGCATGGCTTCCTCTGCTAATCCCCGCTGAGCAGATTGATGACAGGTTTAGTCCGCTCTGCTATGCAGAGCGAACATGGACACAATCCCACTCTCCTATATGGGGCAGTCAGATGGAAATGGACTGCCTGTCCATTTCAATCCGAAGCCATCTGATTCAATCCGTCGGACAGATGGAAAGTAGGACCACCATACGTCTGTTTTTGGCCGACAGGATCAGATGGCAACAGTTGTCAGTGGACATCCTCCACTCCATAGAGGAGAATGGAGGGTCCAATCAGGTCCACCTGAAAAACTGACAGGCGAACCTGATCAGACAGCCTGTGTGAAAGGGGCCTTCGGTTGTGTGGCATGACAGGAAGAGAATAAAAAAAATAATAAAAAATGAATTTCAATGTAAATAAAAAAAACTGTTTCCATCTTTGTGGGGTTGTAAATGAAACTGAGGCTTTTCCGACCAGCTGCCCCACACTGTCCACTCACCGGTAAGGACAGGGTGCCAGATCAAGCCCCCAACCTCTTCTCCGAGCAGTGAAAACAGGCAGGGGAAACCCTCAGCGCCTCAAGTGACTGCTTGTTGCAGCCCTGGCCACCATAAGAGGGTGCCAGTTTCTCGATTGAAGTGTCTCCCTACAGCAGGCCGCAAAGCCACGGACCCAATTACCGACTGGCGTGGCATCTTAGTCCACGAACCAGCGGGTGAGGGCTGCAGTGTAGCCCAGGCACCAGGCCGCTAATTCTAGTTGCCAATGCGACCTGGTGCCTGGGGTTTGTTGAGCCCTGATGTAACACATTTGTTTTGTTTGTTTATTTATTTGTTTACAACATATTAATGTTTTCAATAACAGGGTGAAGAGAGCAAGGACTGACAAAAATTATCTGAAAGCTAAGGGCTCTTTCACACGGTCCGCCTCCGTGCTGAGCCGGCGGATGACAGCTCCGTCTCCACTTGCAGTGCGGAGAGGGAGGTGTCACAGCTCCCGCTGCTCTCTATGGGGGATCGGATGAGAGCGGACCGCCTGTCCGCTCTCATCCGGTCCGATCCCTGAACGGATGGAAAAATAGGGTTTCCATCCGTCCAGATTTCACGGACAGGATCAGATACGGATGGCAGCGGGTGTCAGCGGAGGTGTCTCCGCTGACATCCGCTGCCCCATAGAGCTGCATGGAGGATCCGATCAGATCTGCCTAAAAACTGACAGACGGATCTGATCGGATCGCCCGTGTGAAAGAGCCCTAATATTTTAAGGGCTAGTTAAAGCGGTTGTAAATCGCATACTAGCTCATTATGTATTACTTACCTTAGAACGAAGCCCCAATACGGACCCCCGGACACCGCTGAAGAAAATCGCAGTAAGCGTATTTTGATTGGTTTGCGCAAAAGTTATCGCGTCTACTAACTAGTAATGGCGGCAATCTGCAATTTTTTGCTGGACTGCGACATTGCGGTGGACAGATCGGACCCCCGACTGACATTTTTGACACTTTTGGGGGGACCAGTGAGATAACTATAGTAATCAGTGCTACAAATATGCACTGTTTCTGTAATAATGACACTGGCAGGGAAGAGGTTAACAGTGTGGGTGATCAAGGGGTTAAATGTATGCATGGCTTGGTGGTTCCGGTGGTGTTCTGGTGTGCATTCCACCAAACAGAAGTGATGTCGTATGGTTTAACTAGACGCGTTTCGCCCTCCCACAAGGCGTCATCAACATTAGAACTATTGATAACACTGCATAAATATTCATTCTGTTGGTAATGGTTCTTGAGAAAAGGCGTTCTTACACTCAACATGTTGGGTTCTTCCACCTCCTCTCAATTTTCACCAGAGTCTGGCTCAGCTACCTTTCTCATTGTAATGAATTCCTGTATGTATTTTGGAACATCAGCTGCTATATGATTTAGGCCTTTTTCACACTTGGGCAACTTGTTCTGCGATTTGGGACTGCACAGTCACATGACAAGTCATACTCCATGATTTCCGATGAGATTTTCAATCTGTGTGTCTTCAAGTCACAACGACTTCAAAGTAGGCCACCACTTTGGGTCTATTTTAATGCATTTTGAGGTCCATAGGCATTGCTTCAAGTCCAGTCAAAATCACGGCAAAAAAAATTGCGGTAAAATCGTGCAACTTTTAGTTCGCACAAGTGTGAAAGGGGCATTAAGTGGTGCTCATTGTACCTATATACAGTACATGCATGTATTTTTGTTAGTAGGCTTTAACAGTGGAGCGAACACCTATGCTGTATTATGCATAATGTGATGACATACTTGGATATTTATATCAATCATATAATAGTCTGTATATAGTGGATAAAGAAAAGAAAAAATAATCACATTTTGTTTATTTGCAGCCTGAAAAGACAGACACGGTTTTTGCTTTATCCAGCTGTAATTAGTCAGTGAAACTTATAATATCCAAGTGAAAGGCATAACACCAACATCTAAGAAAAAAACATAGAAAACAACAGAAACACTAAGGTTGTAAACAGTATCCCCCCTCCCCTCTCTTGTGTCAGTATTTTGTTGAACCTCCTTCTGCTTTAATTAACCACTTGCCGACCGCCGCCCGACTATATACGGCGGCGGTCAGCCCCTCCCAGGCAAAGTGACGTACCGGACCCGATGTCCGCCGGTCACTCGCGATCGTCGGGTGGAGAGGGAGAAAGGCAGGCGGCTAATGTAAACAAAGCCGCCTGTCACTCTCCCCTGTGTAAAAGCACTGATCACTCGGTCCTGCTATGTAGGACCGTTGATCTGTGCTGTTACACACAAAGCCACATCCAATCACAGTAAGAAACACGCCCCTAGGGACACACTTAACCCCTCCCTCTCAAATAAAGTTAACCCCTTCCATCCCAGTGTCATTTTTACAGTAACAGTGCATATGTATAGCACTGATTACTGTAGTAATGTCACTGGTACCCCCAAAAGTGTCAAAAATGTCAGTCAAGGGTCCGATCTGTCCGCCGCAATGTCGCAGTACCGCAAAAAAAAACGCAGATCGCCGCCATTACTCGTTAAAAAAAAACAATAAAAATGACAAAATCTTTCCCTTAGTTAGTAAACGCAATAACTTTTGCGCAAACCAATTAAAATACGCTTTTTGCTATTTTTTTAACCAAACATATGTAGCAGAAAACAAATTGGCCTAAAATGTTAAAAAATTGTGATTTTTAAATTTTTTTGGGGGGAATTTCATATAAAAAAATTGAAAAATATTGTTATTTTTGCAAAATTGTCGCTCTTTTTTTGTTTATTGCGCATGATCAAAAAATTGCACAGGTGATCAAATACCACCAAAAGAAAGCTCTGTTTGTGGGAAAAACAGGACATCAATTTCATTTGGGTACAGCGTCGCACGACCGCGCAATTGTCCGTTAAATTCACGTAGTGCCGAATCGCAAAATAGGCCCTGGTCAGGAAGGGGGTAAAATCTTCCGGGGCTTAAGTGGTTAAAAGCTTTAGTCTGTGGGGATATGTCTCTACTGACTTTGCACATCTAGAATTTGCAATATTTGCCCACTCTTCTTTGCAGTACTGCTCAAGTTCAGGTAAATTTGATGGTGACTGTTTGTGGACTGCAGTCTTCAAGTCATTCCACCGATTTTCAATGGGGTTTAAAGTAGTTGTTAAACCACTATCTGAACTTTATACCATCCCCTCAGTTGGATAACAACCTGTTTCCTAATGCCTGTGCTTTATTTTAAAAAATCCAATTTCTACCTGTTTTCACAGCGCCTCCCAGCACTCATGTGACTCCTGGCTCTCTCCTCTCACTATCTGACATCTCCAGCGGGCAGGGCCGGGAACTCCCACTGATATCAGTCGGGGAGAAGAGGAGGAGAGAGACGGGAGTCACGTGAGCACCGGAAGGTGCTGTGAAATCAGGTAGAAATCAGTTTTTTTTTTAAAAAGCACAGGCACTAGGACACAGGTTGTTATCTAACAGAGGGGATGGTATTAGGCTTGTGACGGTATCAGATTTTCATGCTGCGATTAATTGATTAAGGTTTTGCCACGGTATACGGTATTATCACGGTATTCAATTATTAAACTTAAATTATTAAATTTCTACCTCACTTGAATTTCATTGCTAAATTTAGGGACTTTGGTTCACTTATGCACATTATTATTTAGTCAGTCAGTACAGACTCTGTGAACCAGGCCTAAAATAAGCCATCAAGCAGTGTCTGGCCTACCTGGTGATGACTGGTCCTGGTGCTCGGCTCCGATCCGATGGCCTGGTCATTAAGGGGGCAAATCCTTGTGGTCAAGAAGTGGTTAAACCTGAAGGAGGACCGGTGTTGTTATTTATAAATTACTTTACTATTGCTTTAGGCCTGGTTCACATGTATGTGGGTTGGCGGTTCACATGTATGCGGGTTGGCGGCCCACATTTGCACAGGCATAGCAGCCCATTGATTTGAATGGGCTGCTATGCCCTCATTTTCCGCAGAAAAAAGGAGCATGCAGCATTTTTCTAAAATTCAGTGGCCTTGAAATCCATTATGTTTTTGCACCATGCGACTAACCTGCAGTTCCTGATCTGGCAAGCTTTCTGCGTTTTTTATATACGTGGGCCCAGCATTTAAAAACACAGTTTACATGTGCAGCAACTGCAGGTAAGTCACATGGTGCAAAAGAAGGATAGATTTCACGGCCACTGCATTTTTTTAAATTCTGCATGCACCTTTTTTCAGCCGAAAACGCAGGCATAGCAGTTTAAGTGTTTAAAAGAAGTGTGAAGATTGGTGGTGGCGCTACCTCTGAAATAAAAGCAACCGTATATAATGCCCCTTGTGAAGTGAAAGGGGAAATGTATTGGTAAAAATACCCACAAATGGTGCAATATCTGAAAAATAATAATGAATAAAAAGTGATAACAAAGATATATACAAATCAAACAATAAATGCAGAAGAAAAGTAAACTGATGGCGTGACAAAAGACCCACAACCGGAGATGTGTGAGTGATTTCCAAATAAACTATAAATGTGCCACGTACATCTGTATCAACGTAAGTGAAAAAAAATTATTTATGGTGAAAAAAAGTGGATAGGTGAAATTCCACGAGTGGCCACTAGGTGGCGCAAAATGCTTGGTACAACCTGTATGCTGATGTATGGGGATGTTCCTCTTCGAGATAAGCGAGCAGTCAGAAAGGTCAGCGGCGGGTGCCCTGAGTGCTCACATAAAAGGAAAAATACCCCATGGTGAATAGTAGTAACACACAGTTATACAAAAGCGGCGTAGTAGGCTCACTCGTACAGTAGATCAGGATCAGAATAGTCGTATTCGCCGGGAGGCTTCCGCGTTCCACGGCCGACAACCGGAAGTGACGTTTGACGTCGGAAACGTGAGAAAATTTCCTCTCGCTCTGGGGAAAACAACATTTTGTATTTCTCCTCACTTTAGAATGAAAATGGTAACCAGTACAAAGCTTTTTTTGGCCATACGTTTTTTCGGGGGCCCCAAGAGTGCACTTACTTTTGCTCTTCTGTGATCCAAAATCATCTGACAGTAGGATAAAACCCACTGTCCTTTTAAGTCACAGAGCCCTTTTAGACTCTGGAAGGATTCCAACCATACTTTAGGGATCCACCCAGTTGCCTGACTGAAAGCTGGCTTGGGCTCTCAGAGTATAGCCAAAGCCAGCGGCGCCTGCCCACTCTCCAGGCCGGTACGTCAGTAAGCGCTGGAGGGGCACAGGAGTGAGTGGTGACTGATAGTCATAGAGCCAGTAGGGAACAGCTGCAGCATCACAGCAATGCTGCAGCTTCAAGGTGAATATGTTGTTTTTTTGTTTTTTATGCTTCTACTTTAAATAAAATAGGATAGACTGATATTACTAGTCATTTCTAAAAAAAAAAGAAAAAACAAAAAAAAAAAAAAAAACATTTAATCTGTTTTGTAGGTTTTTTTTTTTTTTGTTTCAATTAATGGGTAATACTGCATTGTAAAAATCTATGCATTTAGCACTCCATGACTTTCAACTAGTTATAAGTGTTCTACATTCACATAGCTTGTAACTAGGATAAAATTGGGTAATTATCCTCAGCATAAGTACATCATATCAATTTTTTAAACATAAATTGCAATATAAGGATAAATCCCTTCTTAGGAAATCCCCTACTTGGATACAATTGAAAGAATTATACCTGAGAAAATACAGAGTATTAAGAGTATCGGTTGTCATGACAGCCATTTATTTACCTCTTTGTTATAACTGTGTTCTGTAATTTGACTAGAGAAGCATTTATGAATGACAAAGAAGATTGGGGGATAGAGGTTATCTTTGACATTATATATACCAATAATGGTATGATCAATACCAAATATTACAATGCCAATGGTTTTACAGTGAATTTCTGCCACTTAGATATGTAGATACCTCTACATGATGCATATTTTAACGGTCAACGCTTGCTGCCTTGAGAATCACTGACAATAGCGACTAGTTATATCTAAAGACAACTAACTATTGGAAAACAACACAGAAAATAGCCAGAATGTATAACTGTAAAAATATGAGATTGGTAGCATAAAAATGCAGTTAACCGAAAAGGTGCTTTCTTTTTTTCTATAAAACACATAACTACTGCAACCTTTTACATTAACAGAGCTGAAGGTATGTTTCCTTGCTAGCCCGTGACATTCTTCAATGAGTGTACATATGCTTTGTTCTGCAGTGGTTAGAACAGGAATTTCAAACCACCGTCAAATTACTCCAGCTATGGCTCTCCCCTTTACCAGCATGCTTCCTATCCCTGCACACATGAATATTTCCATGGGACCCACTACTTTATCTCAAATGCTTCAGAATTTCTACTGAAGGATGCCAAAAAGGGAAGTATATCTTTCTGTATGTATTTTTCCTCCTCCACATTTTCAGAAATAAGCTGCTATAAAGCAATCCTGCCCATAGGTTGGTCTAAACATATATGTTTTGACGTACCTCCGCCACTAACTACTATTATTATTTTGGATAAGGCTAAATGTGTCCTTTTTCTACCCTTTCTTTTGTTGTCATTATTGTCCTCATTCTTTTTTTGGTTTTCCCAAACCATGTAGTGTACAAAGAGCCATGCTTCAATGTTTAGCCCTGTTACCATAGGTCCATACCAAGGGACCAGGTGTGTGAGGGCTAGAGAAAAGGGAATTTTGTTGGTATCGTACTCAAAAGATATCTCCAAATTTTTATTATTACAAATTCCATATATTAAAAAGTCCACACATATACAAACAACAAAGAAAAAAGAAATACTCTAAAAAGGGGTAATGAGTAAATACAGGATTATATCATATATTCCATGGGCACGGAATAAGGTGTAAGCCTATTGGCCCATCTAACAGGAAATAATCTATATGAATATTGATATAATCCTGTATTTACTCATTACCTCTTTTTAGAGTATTTCTTTTTTCTTTGTTGTTTATATATGTGTGGACTTTTTAATATATGGAATTTGTAATAATAAAAATTTGAACTTTTTTTATATAATTTTGGAGATATCTTTTGAGTAGGATACCAACAAAATCCCCTTTTCTCTAGCCCTCACACACCTGGTCCCTTGGTATGGACCTATGGTAATAAAAACCATTATGTCAAATATTAGGATGGAGGTATCAAATTGCTATCCTTTAATAAATACAATCCTTTTTCTTTTTTAAAAAAGATCAATGTTTAGCCCTACATGGTTACATTTCATAAGAATAATGATTAATATTGCGCTAATTAACTCATATACAGTAAATTTCACACAACAATTGCTTTGTCCAACAGAAAATATGAACAACTACTAATAAAAATAGGAAGCATTTAAGCATGTTGATTTTAAAGGATAATTAGCTTTTTATAATTTGTTTAGATGCTCTAATCCTACATGTTTACTAGTTTGTAACCTGGTTAAAAATACTGCACTTTTTCAATAATTTTGATGATGAGATTTTATCTCAGTAGTTTCTAATCAAAGAGACCAAAACTGGCCACGCACTGCTTCAATTTGGCCATTTCCTGCTGGCTCATCTTAGAGTTGAGCAATGTATGGCCCAGCACTCATCTGTTCATCAATCAGCTTTTGTCTAAGTAGCCTCTTTTGTATGCCAAACAGTCCCTGAATCTGATGTAGGCCCTGATCAGGAATTCTGACAACCGGTGGCATCAGCTGTCAAAATACAACAGGGGGATTCAATTAAAAAATCCTCTATCAAATACAGTTTTTTAATAGCTGTGTTTTTCCATCTAAAAGGCAAATACTAAATTATGTTAAATGTCAACCAGGGGGTTTATTAAAAAATATATATTTTGCTGAATGCTGTAAAATCAAAAACATTAGTAGAAAATGTATTAGTTAATTCCTATGTACTGCTTAATTTATAGATTTAATTAATGTTCCACTAATAGTGCCAAGCCTTATAGTAATTTATTTAACATATTACCCACTAGAGCAGAGTTGACAGGATGTACTAAAAATAATCTTAATTTGCATATCATAAAGAGATAAATGTGCTTAATAAAGGTAATAATGGGGAGCAAGGAATACCACACAACATCTTAATGAGATTTTATAATAATTGGTCAAAGTGGGTATATATGCAAAAAAGCATAAACAATTACGCACCTTTAGATGAGCTAACTTTTACAATCTCATTTTAAATTGACTAATAAAGCACTTATTCCATTTTACATTAATAAAACAAGAATAGACTAAATTTTAATATAAAATATGTAATACATGAAAACAGAAAAAGCTGAGAAAAATATATCTAATGCTGTGTACAATAGTTAAGATTGATGATGACCCACGATAAAGGATCAGTTTCAGCTGTGTAGTATTAGTTCCAATCAGGCCCTTTCTCCAGAGGGGCTAAGGCTGGCCATACATTATACAATTTTCTTACAATTTTCTGATTTTCTGTAAAAAAAGTTTTAGATTTACCTTCAACTATATAGTACAAATCTAACAGAAAATTGTACAAGAAAATTGAACATGTAAGGACAGCCTAAGACCCCCTTTACTGTGCCTTTCTGCTCAAAATAATACTTATATCCGACACTGAGCTGGTCAAGCAAAGAGGTGCTCCCCACTGCCTTCAATGTATATAAGTTGTAGAGAGCTGAATTAAAGAACACTAACGCTTCCCAATGTGTTCTCTGCACATTCTTTTGTCAGGCTATATAGTGAATGGAAATGCAAGCCTGATGTGACATGGGGGTGCACTGCACGTGCCCCAAAAAACCTTACGAAAGTGCACAGGGTGTGTGTAGAATGCCTTGTCTCTCTGAACCACTGCTGTTCCCTTCCAAGCTTTCAAATGTCAAAATGACAGCCAGGTGTAACCATGTTATTGCAGCAGCTATTAAAAAAAGAAAAAAAAACAACACAACCTTGTAGCACAGAGAGATACATAGTAAATTGTTACTTTTATATTTACCTTTATACTGTATATTTACTGATTTACTTATGGGTAGATCAAAAGATTGAACTGCAATCTGCATATAATTTTAATCATATGTGAGTTAGAGAACATCCAGCCACAATCCCATTCCATAAATGAAGACATTGCATTTTTATTGCTTCTATGAAAGTTATGATAAGACAAAAAACCCCCACAGAGCTTGATGACAAAACTGGGCACATTTTGAAAAAATCAGGTAATCTAAGTAAAGTATTTTGTTTTAAATTACGTCTGCTGCTTGTGTCATTTTATGAACAATGGATCAAACACAAAAACCAATTAACAATCATATCAAATGACTTAGCTCACAAGGATCTTGCTCTTTTTGCTTTGCACAAACATATACCTGGCACGAAAGTTACAAAAAAGCCTGTAAAAAAGTCTGTAAACATTATCCGAGAATACTATCAGCACTATGTTGCCAGGACAGTCATAAAGAAAGGCTTCCAATAATGTCATTGCTACATAATGTCATATAATGTTGCCTCTCTTAACTAACTACTGCTAAAGCAGCCTGCTCAAAAGCATTTACAGCCTGGTAAATTATTCACCAATGAATGAATAATACATGAGCATTAATAAATTCAATATCAAAGCTAAATTACACACATATGAAGAATAATATCATGGCTTTGGCTAATCAGTTTTTCTTCCCATCATAAAGAAGTCCAAAACTTAATTCAGAAGTAAAATGTTACTTATGCTAATATTAAAAAAATAACTTAATATGTGTGCTATAGAAAGGGAAATAGTTCCAACACTATAAGAGGAAAATGATATCCAAGTTTTCATATAGGGGCATTTTGTTCAGTTTGCATATACTGCATTGTGAATATAAAGAAAAAAAACATACAGTAAATCCCAATGCTCAAAGTTATAAAGAGAGCACAGAATCTTATTCATACATATATACAGACCACTGTTTTTTACTTAAAAAGCTTAACTAAACACAAGATCAAAACTGTATATGTTGCAGCTTACCACTCTATAGCTGTGGTGCATTTATTTATATTTTTTTGGGCTAACAACACATTTAGCAAGGAAGATATTTGTTGATATGTCCTGAAATGCAGTTCCTTTGTCACTTCATGTGAGCTGCACTGAAGGCAAAAAAAGGTACCTTTTTTATGTAAATATCTTTTCCCATCAGCCACCATGTGATGGTCATTACCAAAAGCAGACATATTTGTAGCCCAGCCTGGAGTGGCAACCATGACTCCCTACATCAGCCTTTCTCTACACTAAAATCTACAACTCATGACACATTAGTTTGACAGTCAGTGGGAATAATGCTCCTTACGCTGGTCATCATTGGGAAGAATTACCCCCTTACAAAGAGCTGAAAGGAACAATGGTGTCATTGGAAATTTATCTGGGAGGCAGAAATTGGCCATTGCTCAAGGAACCCATAGCAACCTCAGGAGGAATCCTAGGGTTCCACGGAACCCTGGTTGAGAAACCCTGCCCTACATAGATACAGTGAAGGAGTAACTGTAGTCATACAGTGACGGGAAGTTTGTTGGTCACAGGAATACCAGGTATAAATCAAAGGAAAAAATGCAGCCAACACATCTAAGGACTTGTAAGCAGCAGAATACTATTTTCTGTATTTGGATTTAGAGACGCTTTTAATTAGAATAACAAATAATTAAGTACTGTAATGCCGGCCATACACGGAATCGAACCGTTAATGGGCAGACTGAAGGTACCAAGTTGATCGATCAATCAACTTGGGTACAACCAGCCTGCCAGATTTTCTTTGCAATTATCGCTAGCAGCTGCTTTGCCACTAGCAATAACCACTGTCTTCTCCTGGTTAAGGTGGCTTTCTCAGCACATCCCTGCTCCACCTGCTGGGAGAAGACAATTGCTGATTCCCCTGTCAGCCTTGTCTGTGTTTATGGGAAAATTACTTTCCTGCAACCCGTATGGCCTGCCTAAGTGGTATGCAACCTGTAACAACCATTGTAAAGCAACCCATTGGAAATACGTTTTCTTAGGCCCCTTTCACACAGGCGCACCGCCCGACGAAGTCCATTCTGCTCAGCGGGGGATCGATCCGCCGATCCCAGCTGAGCAGGCAGATGACAGCTCTGTGTTCGCTCTGTGTGCAGAGACGGAGCTGTCAAATCCCCGCTGTCCTCTATGGACCACCTGTCTGTTCTTATCCAATCCGATCCTTCAGACGGATGGAAAATAGGGTTTCCATCCGTCCGGATTTCAAGGACAGGATCGGAATCGGATAGTAGCGGGTGTCAGCGGAGATGTCTCCGTTGACACCCGTTGCCCCATAGGGATGCATGAAGCATCCCATCCGGTCCGCCTGAAAAACTGACAGGCGGATCGGATCGCCCATGTGAATGAGGCCTATGTCTAACCACTAAAATCTGATACTGATTGAAGGTTATAATTAATCAAAGCTCTTTGCACTAAACTTTGAAATAATGCCTGATGCACACAATGCCAACTTACTCTGCATCATTACATTTTTCAGTTGGCAAGTCTAGCAGAAGTTAGCCAGGAAATGTATAGTTATTTAAGGGACAAATACATATATTTACAGCTCAAAAAACATTATATGCTTTATAAGTACATAACATAACAACTTGAAATTATTCAGTAAACACGCCTCACTATAATAGTGGATCAGCAAGTAGGTGCTAAATGGCTTGACTGGTTTTAGCTCATTTGTGCAGCATTTTTCTCAATGTTCGCTGAACCATGAAACATAATTTGCACAGAATTTACATTCTCGAGGAGGTTAAGGCAACATTCATATACATATTTAAGTGCTCTGTGCCATAACTGATCCCTGAAGAGCAACTGTGTCAGACTGCAGAGCAGAGTAATGTAGAGAGCAGTTGTAAAGTAAGAGCTGAGTCGATGAACTGCACATATATGTATATATACAGTATCTCACGAAAATGAGTACATCCTTCACATTTCTGTAAATATTTTATTCAATTTTTTATGTGATAACACTGAAGAAATGACACTTTGCTACAATGTAAAGTAGGGAGTGTACAGCTTGTATAACAGTGTAAATTTGCTGTCCTCTCAAAATAACTCAACACAGAGCCATTAATGTCTAAACCACTGGCAACAAAAGTGAGTACATCCCTAAGTGAAAATGTCCAAATTGGGCCCAATTAGCCATTTTTCCCTCCCCAGTGCCATGTGCCTCGTTATAGTTACAAGGTCTCAGGTTTGAATGGGGAGCAGGTGTGTTAAATTTGGTGTTATCGCTCTCACTCTCTCATACTGGTCACTGGAAGTTCAACATGGCATCTCATGGCAAAGAACTCTATGAGGATCTGAAAAAAATAATTGTTACTCTACATAAATATGGCCTAGGCTATAGGAAGATAGCCACGACCCTGAAACTAAGCTGCAGCACAGTGGCCAAGACCATACAGCAGTTTAACAGGACAGGTTCAACTCAGAACAAGCCTCGCATTGGTCGACCAAAGAAGTTAAGTGCACATGCTCAGCGTCATATCCAGAGGTTGTCTTTGGGAAATAGACATATGAGTGCTGCCAGCATTGCTGCAGAGGTTGAAGGGGTGTGGGGTCAGCCTGCCAGTGCTCAGACCATACGCCGCACACTGCACCAAATTGGTCTGCATGGCTGTCATCCCAGAAAGGAGCCTCTTCTAAAGATGATGCACAGTTTGCTGAAACAGATTAAGGACATGGATTACTGGAACCTGGTCTGATGAGACCAAGATAAACTTTTTTGGTTCCGATGGTGTCAAGCGTGTGTTGCGGCAACCAGGTGAGGAGTACAAAGACAAGTGTGTCTTGCCTACAGTCAAACATGGTGGTGAGAATGTCATGTTCTTGGGCTGCATGAGTGCTGCCGACACTGGGGAGCTACAGTTCATTGAGGGAACCATGAATGCCAACATGTACTGTGACATACTGAAGCAGAGCATGATCCCCTCCTTTCAGGGACTGGGTTATCAAACATAACCACCCCAAACACACCTCCAAGACGGCCACTGCTTTGCTAAAGAAGCTGAGGGTAAAGGTGATGGACTGGCCAAGCATGTCTCTAGACCTAAACCCTATTTAGCATCTGTGGGGCATCCTAAAATGGAAGGTGGAGTGCAAGGTCTCTAACATCCAGCAGCTCCGTGATGTAGTCATGAAGGAGTGGAAGAGGACTCCAGTGGCAACCTGTGAAGCTCTGGTAAAATTCATGCCCAAGAGGGTTAAGGCAGTGCTGGGAAATAATGGTGGCCAAACAAAATATTGACACTTTGGGCCCAATGTGGACATTTTCATTTAGGGGTGTACTTTGTTGTCAGCGGTTTAGACATTACTGGCTATGTGTTGAGTTATTTTGAGGGGACAGATAATTTATACTGTTATACAAGCTGTACACTCACTACTTTACGTAGCAAAGTGTAATTTCTTCAGTGTTCTTCAGAGGCGACAGATGGTGTCCTGGGGTATTTCCTCCCAGATCTGGACCCAGGCATCACTAAGCTTCTGAACAGACTGAAATGCAAACCTGGTGGTGTCGAATGGATCCATAATATAATGTCCCAGAGGTGTTCTATTGGATTTAGGTCAGGCGAGCAGTGTATGAGCAGTGTAAATATGTGCATCTCAAAAAATTTGAATATCATCAAAAAGTTCATTTATTTCAGTGATTCAATTCAAAAAAAAGAGTATTATATTTGAAGAATTTCTTTCTTTTAATTTTGATGATTATGGTACTTGTATGGAAAACTATCCTGTTCTCTTTGTATTATTTCGTTTGTGTAAAATCTCTGGTTTTCCTGACAGTCCCTCTGCTTATCTATTAAAAACAGACCACACTAGGAATGAGAGTACAGCGTGATCAATTCTCTAGCTGTGCTGGAAACTCAGCCTGCTCTCCTTCAATGATCAGACTTGTCCTGACAACCCCCCCCCCCCCGGCTACACAGCCATTCACTTGGAAGATCAGTGTATTGCTGCTTCTCCTCCCCCAGCTCTTATGCAGCTGAGAACAGAGGGCAATATGATTGCTTTAACACAAATGTTTTGCCTTTCATTTCTGTTTTAAACTGAATGGGTTGTTTTTCGAGGTCATCATTTACAATCACTTTAAGGGTCCATTCACACTAGCGTGACTTGTCAGGCGACTTGGTCACCTGACAAGTCGCGGTGGGTCGCTCGCCATTGAACAGTACAGGACCCGTTCTAATAGGAGCGACACAAGTCGCTCCGACTTAGAAAAAGGGTCCTGTACTACTTCAGGGCGACCTGGAGGCGACTTGCATTGACTTCAATGATATGAAGTCCGTGCAAGTTGCGCCGAGGTTGCCCCACCAAGTCGTGTCGCCCCTGTCTGAACGGGGTCTTAAACTGCAATAATTTTTTTTATTTTCTTTCATATAGAGGAGATAAATATGCGTAAAATAAAGATGATCCAAGAAAAATGCTAGGTCAACAAACCTGTGCTCTTTCAATGTTTAAATAAAATAGACATTAAGTTGCCTAGAGTAAACATTTTCATCTTTAGCTAAAGAACCCCAATGAATTATTACTAGTACAATAGTAAATCTAATAGTAATATTCACATTCCAGTGTCGGAAGTTTCTGTGTGAGGCATGTGGAATGGTATTGTACATGCATGACCTCTGTCTGTAGTCTAGTAACTAACATTTCCTGTGAAAAAAACGTCATATCCCACAATCTTTGGGTCTCAGAATCTAGTGTTCTGGTGAGCAGGTGAAAACTAGTTATATGATCTGCCACAGTCATAAGCAGCCAAAGCAATGAAGGGAAGAGATGTGTCTCACCAAATGAAAGCTCCCACATTAATGGAGCAACACAGAAAAAGGGCAAGCTATTATTGGATGCTGTGTCACCCGGAACAGAAAGTTGCTTGTCCCTTTGGCAAATAGGGACAGGCTAGGTCAATTAACATGTGTAATGTAGAAAGGGGAATTAGCCATGATACTACCAACCAAAGCCACAAGATGTGTCAATACAAAGTAAGGCAAACAAATGATGCAGGGATTATAACTACACTAATGCCTATTTAAAAAAACAAATACATTTGAAAGTGTACAATGCCTTTAAGTAAATCTATTTATCAATCTACTCCACCAAAAATGTGTGTCTTTATGGACCTTGCTTTGTACACTAGTGCACAGTCATGTTGGAACAGGAAGGGGCCATCCACAAACTGTTCTCACAAAGTTGGGAGAATGAAATTGTCCAAAATGTCTTGGTATGCTGACGCCTTAAGAGATCTCTTCACTGGAACTAAAGGGCCAAGCCCAACCCCTGAAAAACAACTTGACAGGCTTGCACAGATTCCGGACCTCAACCAAACAGGACACGTTCAGGATGAATTAGTGCACAGACTGCGAGCCAGGCCTTCTCTCATCAGTGCCTAACCTCACAAATGGAAAAATGGTCAAACGCTCCCATAGACACAATCCTAAACCTTGTGGATAGCTTTCTCAGAAGAGTTGATAACTGCAAAGGGTGGGCCAACTCAATATTGAACCCTATGGACTAAGACTGGGATGCCATTAAAGTTCATATGCGTGTAAAGGCAGGCGTCCCAATACTTTTGGTAATATAGTGTATGTACATACTACGTATTAATTCGTATTTGCGCATAACCACGGAGGACGGGGGTGCTTTAAATGTTTTATTTTTTATATTCATTTTATCCAAAACTTTTTTTTACAGTCTTTAGTTTTTTTATTAAATTTATTGTTATCCTAAGGGATAAACAACATCCCTTGTGACAGCATGGGCCGTGACAGGTCCTCTTTAAGGATCTCTTTATTCAGTCTAAACAGCTGCTTTCCTGGCCGCTAATGGCATTAAACAAGGAACCAAAACCGATTTACGGCATCACAGAGAGAGAAGAACAATGGCAGTTCCTCTCTCACTGTGTAGTGCCACCATCGCATCACTTCCGGGCTTCGCGATTGGACCACAGATTCCTGGAAAGGCGGCAGCGGTGGGGGGGGGGGGGAGACCTCCTGCCTCCACCCGCAGAAATGATCGAGTGGATGTTCAACCACTCTAATCACTTCTGTCTAAAAGGAAAACGCCAGCTGCAAATGTTGATACTCGGATGATGCCTGCAGGTGGAGACATTTTCCTGGTATAACCACTGCAACCTAAGGAGGCCCATGAACGTCCTACAGTTGGCAAATGGTTAAATTGTTTCCATAAGGGCCATGCTGTCTAATCTATTCTGAAATCAACTAAAAAAATCAAAATATAGAATACAAAAAATATTTGTGATACAAAGGAATTAGGATGATAAAATATTCAAGGCTTGACTTTCAGTTCTGTGTAACTGTAACCTACTATATAAATTATTTTGGTAAGGCAATGTAAAATGTATGAGTAGTTACATTTTAAACACCTATAATAAAACACTTCTAAATGCAGCCGTTATCCAGCCGACCAGCACAAAATCTTAGCAACTAATGGTTGTCATGATCCAAAATATATTCCAAACTTCAGCACCTGGCAGGCATGAGGGCCATGTATCAAGCAAATTAGTGACTAAATAACTATGCATGCCCTGGTGATCAAGGTATTTTCCCATTATGTCAGTCTGGGTTTGTGTCCCATTTGCACTGCATCTGGCACATATCTCCAGTGGGTCCCTTTAGTGGTAATTAATCTGTGAAAAAAACGACATAAAACCAGGATAAACTTGCATTTAACATAGGTCTACATACAGCAGCACACTACCCAACACTAAGAGTGGTGGCTACACCCCAAGGTGACTTCTAGTATGATGTGCTTTATTCAAGCAGACAGTTAAATTTTGTCAAATAACTTTAGAAAAGTGGCTACTTCAAAGCAATTCTATCAAATAGTATGCTTAGTCTAAAAAACACACCTCGTTGGGATTCTACCTTTTTTACCTTGACAGCTAATTGTTTCCAGAGTAATTGGTTTGCGATGCACAGGTATTATCAACGGACTACACAGCCGGCTGCATGTGCATGTAGCATGTATTGCACCTGCATTCATAATGGAGATTAATTAGCCCTAAAATTACCCATACAGGGTTCACATATACAATGCAGGTGTAGATTTGACCAAGGAGAAACACATTTTAATTGTAAAGGTGTGCCTAATGTGTATGTAAAGGAATACTTTTTTTTTTTATATAAAACAATGAAGGATTATAACCTTTGTCACATTTTTTTTCTGTGTGTGTGCTTACTGGGGAAATTCACCCTCTATTTGTCCTAGTGATCAATAACTATCCAAAATGTTTAAAGAGTAACTCCACTTTCAATAATAAAATAATAAAAGCATATACAATAGTGGCACAAGTCATATTGTAATTGAATTTTATTAACCACTTGCCGACCGCTCACTAGAGCTCTACTGCGGCAAAGTGGTTAGTTCCCGTCCAGCGACGTAGACCTACGTTCCTGGACTCCTCTCCTTGTGGGCGGAGCACGTGCAGCCAGAGGCTCGCTCCCGCTGTATTCAGTCATAGCGGGAGTCGGGCCAGGGGAGGAGCTGCGGTGATCACCGCCGCTCTTCCCCGATCGTCGGAGAATCGAGTTTGGCGATCCGCCCGCTTGTGTAAACAAAGCGGGCGGATCTCCTAAGTGACAGACAGTGACAGATTGCAGGGTTCAGCATAGCTGAACATGCGATCTGTCCTTGTGTCACTCAGTCACCTCCCCCCACACACGTTAGTAAGCGCCAGGCATACATTAACCCCTCCCTCTCCAATAAAATTAACCCCTTCCCTGCCAGTGTCATTTTTACAGTAACAGTGCATATTTATAGCACTGATTACTGTAGTAATGTCACTGGCACCCCCAAAAGTGTCAAAAATGTCAGTCAAGGGTCCGATCTGTCCGCTGCAATGTCGCAGTCCCGCAAAAAAAATCGCAGATCGCTGCCATTACTCGTTAAAAAAAAAAAACACCAAAAATGACAGAAATCTTTCTCTTAGTTAGTAAACGCAATAACTTTTGCGCAAACCAATCAAAATACGCTTATTGTGATTTTTTTTTTACCAAACATAAGTAGCAGAAAACAAATTGGCCAAAAATTTAAAAACATTTTGTTTTTTACATTTTTTTTTTGGGGGGGGGGGGGAATTTCATATAAAAAAATGTGAAAAATATTGTTATTTTTTCAAAATTTACGCTATTTTTTTGTTTATAGCGCAAAAAGTAAAAATCGCACAGGTGATCAAATACCACCAAAAGAAAGCTCTGTTTGTGGGGAAAAAAGGACGTACATTTCGTTTGGGTACAGCGTTGCATGACCGCGCAATTGTCAGTTAAATTTGCACAGTGCCGAATCACAAAAAGTGACCTGGACGTAAGACAGCAAAATCCTCCGGTGGTAAAGTGGTTAAAATGACCTTTCCTTTTTAACCTCTGTAGTTTTCTGTAAAGTGCAATGCAATATGGCTACCTGGAGGTGTTCTCTACACAGAATGTGTACTGACCCCCAGAAACATCATTTCTTGCTTGTGTGATTGGCTCACTGATTTTCCCAGAAGTCTACACTAAGATACAATTCAGATTTTTGGCATCCCATGCAACAAAAATTACATTTTTTGGTAAGATACTCCCAATAGGAAACAATGTCTAAAGCAGGGTTTCTCAACCAGGGTTCCATTGAACCCTAGGGTTCCTCCTGAGGTTGCTAGGAGTACCTTAAGCAATGGGCAATTTCTGCCTCTCAGATAAGTTTCCAATGACACCATTGTTCCTTTTAGCTATCTGTAAGGGGGTAATTTTTCCCAATGATGATAAGAGTAAGGAGCATTCTTCCCACTGACTGTCACAATGAGTCATGTGTTTTTTATGTGTGGAATTTATTTCAAGGGTTCCTCTGTGTTGAAAAGGTTGAGAAAGGCTGGTCTAAAGGGATGCATACTTTGCAACGTTCCTCCTTAGAGCCCTGATTCTGCAGCAGCTGATTGATAATTATGAAACCACTCCCTTTAGTCTCACTCGGCACACGGGCACAGAGAAACTCACAGGGATTTTTGCAGAATAACAATAGGTAGGAATTTGCAAAAAAGTTTGTTTAAATCCTTGCAATGTACATAGATCTCCCAGAGGGTAATGTTTTATTCTCAACAAAAGTTGTGTTACGCTTTAAATTAAAACACGAGACAAAGGAAAATCTGCCAATGGGGAAAAATTATCTGGTGACAACTATCTAAGATGGCAATTCTTATCATTTTAAGGAATTTCCTCTCTATATACAATACATATATCACAGACAATTATTTATAAAACCTACCACCAATAAGAATAATCCCCCACTCACCCTGACATCATTATGACATCAGATTCCCACCTAAAATACAAGTATATTTAGGGTAATTAGTGTATAATACACTGGAAAAAAATTGAAAAATTGGAAATAATATATGCATGGTTACATCATACCTAAATCTGGGCCAGAGTGCTTAAATCACATTATGCATTATGCCTTGGGTTAAAACAGGGCTTGACAAATTTGCCTGAAATCTAGGAGCCAGCTAAAAAAGTTAGGAGCCAGTTTTTTTTTTTTTTTAAACTAACAACCAAGCTTTATTTAATAAAACTGATACTAAATTTACACATAAATACGACTAGAACCCCACTCTCCTATATAGCGCAATTGGATGGAAACAGACTGTCTGTCTCTTTCCATCCGATGCCATCTGATCGGATCCACGGGATGGATAGAAAATAGAACCACCATCCGTCTGTTTTTGGCGGGCAGGGTCAGATGGCGGCAGATTACCGCTCCATAGAGGAGACTGAACGGTCCGATCAGGTCTGCCTGAAAAACTGACAGGCGGACCTGATCAGACAGCCCGTGTGAAAGGGGCCTTTGGCTGTGGCACGGCGATGAGGAAAAAAAAAAAAGATATATATATATATTTATATATATATTTTTTTTTTTTAATAAGAATTGAAGAAAAAAAAAAAGAACACATTTTTTTTTTTTTTTTTAATAATTAAAAAAAAAAAAAGAAAAAATTATTATTTTTTTTACATTTAAAAAATAAATTAATAATAATAACCGCACTCCCTGTCCACTTACCTTTAAGCAAAGGTAACTGGACAGAGAGATGAAGCCTTAAAAAACTTCCCTCTCTTCTCCTCTTTGGAAGGAGAAGAAAAGGCATTGAGAACATGCATTACTCCCGGCCACCACAAGAGGGCGCCAGTTCCCCTAGCTTCTCATCTCACAGAAGAAGGCCGAAAAGCCGGGGACTAAATTTCTGGACGGCGTGGAAGTCCGTGAACTCGAAGAGGAGGTGGGGGGCGCAAAAGGGACAGGACAGCTCAAGCAGGGCACCCCAGGCGCCAGGTCGCTAATTCTAGTCGCAAATGCGACCTGGCGCCCGGGATTTGTCGAAGCCTGCGTTAAAATATCAATAGTCCTGTCAATAGATACTTATGATCTGCAAACAACTATTAGGTTTCACTAAAAAATAAAAATGAAGGGACTACTGAGCACATAGACTATTGTTTGCCCAGTTAACAATTATGTGAAAGAGTAGTGTTGAGACCACAAGAAAGCACTAGGATTGATTTACTAAAGGCAAGTAGGCTGTTTACAAGGGAAGTTGCACTTTGCTAACTATTTTTCCACAAGAGCTTAGTGAATGAGGTGAAGCTCTGCTGACTTCCATCATCCAATCATGTGTAAGCAAAAATGCTGAGTTCTATTTCTTGCACGTGAATGGGTATTCTTTGCATAGGGAAAATTCACCCCATTCACTAAGCTCTGGGGAAAGTTCCCTTTTAAAATGCAACTTCCCTTGGAAAGTGAATAGCCTATTTGGATTGAGTAAATGAATCCCACTGTATCCAATGTGTATATCCAATAGACCTCAGAACTTGGTGGCCTCAATCACCGCCTCTACATTATATTGGGTATGCAATACAAGTATGTTGTAGTGCTGTCTTTTGTTTTGTTTTAGTTTTGCTTTTTAACTTCAGGAGGCAATCTGATGTCATAATGACAGAGGGAGGGAGGGTTATTCTTATTGGTAGTACTCTGTTTAAATAATTGGTCTGTAAGGCTCCGTTCACATAAAGGAGTTTCGGATCGCAGGCAGAATTTCCATGATTCTGCCCACGATTCCAAACTATTGCAAGTTGTGGGACGCCCAAGTGATTCCAGTGACTTGCAATGGCACCCCAAACGCGGTGCGATTTTGACGCAATTGTCGCCCGACGAATTGCGGTAAAATCGCGCAAACAGAATCGCAGGAAAGAAGTACAAGAATTTCCTTTGTGAGAAAGAGGTATGCTGATGACATATTCTGTACCTGAAATCTACAATGCCGTTAACTGGTCACTGCAGCACTCTATGCAAGATGTCAAGACCAGTATGGTGTATGAAAAAGGTATACTAAATGCTGGCCTAGAAAGGACACATTCATGTAATCTGTGTAGAAAAATGATGCTCTATATATTGATGTCAGGACTTTACTCATCCAGACATGTAAAGTTACTAAAAGGTTCACTTCTAGGGAACCAATTAAAGTACATACTGTAGTTTCTAACTATGAATGAGCCACGATAAAAAAAATACCCAAAATAAATACGACATCAAAGAGTTTCTTTGTGCCACTTAAGAATACAAAAAAAAAATGATAGAAAAATTATGTTTCAACTTTTTGGTGTTTGCTTCCTTTTTGTAGATCATTGTAACAGTAATTATTGGAAAATGGTTGCCAGAAATTGTTGTCTAGTCATTCTTAAAATCTGTATTAACACAAGAACAAATTGGCCTTTGTAACATAAAGCACGCACACTCATTGCCATCAATACAGTGGAGTGCATAAATGCTAGGGTGGTAAAGAGTAAACCATAATTCAGTATCAAACAGATTAATGAGACAGAAGGTCATATGTATTTCATCAATATAAAAACAAAAATGATACTGTCAACCACAAACCAAAGAAATGCACTATAAAGATGACAAAGAAGGCTATGAAGCATTACTAAAACCCATTCCTACCACGAAAGGTGATTTAAGGCCAAGAAAACAGGATCTTCTCTGAAGGTAAACTAGCCAAACTTTTCTTTTTTTTTATTTCTTTTATTTCAATGTGAAAGTGTAAATTTAGCAAGGCCAGAAAACCTGTATTCACTTCACACAGGTAATCTGGTTAAACAAATTAAAGATATTTAAATATAACAAGCAGCATTCGCATACCCTACCCAGGATGCCGGCAGCCGTCCATCTACATAACCAATTCTCACGTCAGCATCTTCTTCCCTGATATGCACCCACCTTTACCAGGACAAACCAGTTACATTTGCTGGCCTAAACAGGAAACTGTGTGCCACTACCAAGCACCGAGAACCAAGTTTAAGGGCTTGTTTACACCATACTGCATACTAATTAGTGCATATGCGTCAATATGTGCATTTCTGCTTGAGCCACTATACAGCATTGTTACGTGTGCTGTTGTGTGTATTTTTTGCTTTTCTTTTTTCACTGCTTCTGGACTGCCCATCGCACATTTACTCCAGCTGGGCGGCCCGGCTGTGCGAACTGACATACCTATACGTCGCATCTTTTTTTCTGGTCTGAGGCACGTGCGTGGCGATGGCGACGCGCTTCCACTGTGATTGGACACATCGGGTGCCAGTCAGCGGGACCCGCCGATCTTTCCCAAAAGAGGCCGAACGGCGGTCTGCCTATGTAAACAAGGCAGATCGCCATTCTGTCAGGGGAGAAGATAGAGATCTTGTGTTCCTGCTAAACAGGAACACATATCTCTGTCTTCCTCCAGTCAGCCCATCCCCCACACAGTTAGCAAACACCCCCTAGGGACACACTTAACCTTTTTATTGCCCTTGATGTTAACCCCTTCCCTGCCAGTGTCATTGGATTGCCCTTGATGTTAACCCCTTCCCTGCCAGTGTCATTGGCACAGTAACAGTGCATATTTTTAGCACTGATCGCTATAAAAATGTCACTGGTCCCCGAAAAAGAATCAAAAAAGTGTCAGTTAGGTGTCCGATTTGTCCACCGCAATGTCGCAGTCCTGCTTAGAATCGCTGATCGCTGCCATTACTAGTAAAAAAAAAAAATGCCATATAATATCCCATAGTTTGGTTATAGATGCGATAACTTTTGCGCAAACCAATCAATATACACTTATTGGGATTTTATTTTTTACCAAAAATATGTAGAAGAATACATATTGGCCTAAATTGATGAAGACATTTGATCTTTTTACATTTTTCTATTGGATATGTTTTATAGTAGAAAGTAAGAAATGTTGTTTTTCTTTTCAAAATTGTCGATCTTTTTTTGCCTATAGTGCAAAAAATAAAAACTGCAGAGGTGATCAAATACCACCAATACCATTTGTGGGGAACAAAGGACATCAATTTTATTGCACGACTGCGCAATTGTCACTTAAAATAACCCAGTGCCGTATCGCATAAAATGGCCTGGTCATTAAGGGGGTAAAACCTTCTGGGGGAGAAGTGGTTGAAGGTGTTTTTTTACATTGTTAATGCACAGTAGTGGTACAATAAAATGTTGCCTGTTTCATTTCTTCAGCCCACACCAATGCAGTGTATTAGTGTGAGCTGACAAAGTAGAAAGCAAGGCTTTTTGCCCATACTGCCTATACCCAGATTTAAAATTCCGCTTTTGAAGCGATCGTACAATAATCTGATGGTTAGTGCACAGCTTTTGAAAGCCGATCAGTTCATCCGATATTATCCAAAGGGTCAGACACAAACATTTTTCTCGTAGTATACTCGACTGTACGATTTTTGTTTAATCAGCACAGTCTTCATCCGAAAATACAATACAAATACACTACAACACATTAGATCACTTCTGAATTTTTATTCTGTCATATGGAAATCGTCGTAACTTTAGTAACCTCTTTATTTTTGATATGGATACTAGCAATGCCAAAGAAAAAAAAAAAAACAGACCATCATGTGTACTAGGCATTTGGCTCTATTTACACTGCTGTGACCCCAAAGTCATACAACTTCCAGTGTAACTTTGTATTGTGACTTGCTTGCAACTTCAATGCAACTTTCATGTGACTTTGAAGTTTTGTGACTCTGGCTTTGGCCAGTCATAACAATACAGAGTGTGACACATATTATTAAACTTACAAAACCCTCTGAAGTTGCAGCCAAAGTCACAATAATAAAACAAAGAAATGACTTTTGTGATTTTAACATTGCAGTCTATGGCACTCATGAAGAAGAAGCAGAAAAGTAGTGCAGTGACTTGAGTCGCAGCAATTAAGACAGCACCCATTGAAATGAATGTGTTTTGACTTGTCATGCGACTTTCTGTATTGCACGTCACATGAGAACTCGCAGCAATATGAACCAGGGCCAACATTTTTTTTGTTATGCAGAAGAAAAAATGAAAACTTGCTATCAAAATGCGCACTGTATCTTTTATACATTGAAGAAAAAGCAAATATGTGAAATAAAAAAAATAGAATAAAATAGTAGAGAATACACTGGATATAATATAACATAAAATAATGAGGGATTATTTTATGTATACTTAACCAAAGTGACCCTTTTCATTCCTTATTTTATCCTAAGTGACAATGCATAACGGCTGTTTTAACCTCTCTAGCCACTTATCCTCCGGGAGATTTACCCCCCTTCATGACAAGGCCATTCTACAGCACTGCATTACTTTAACCACTTAAGCCCCGGAGGATTTGGCTGCTAAAGGACCAGGGGTTTTTTTGCGATTTTTTACTGCGTGACTTTAACGGACAATTGCGCGGTCGTGCGACGCTGTACCTAAACGAATTTGACGTCCTTTTTATCCCACAAACAGAGCTTTCTTTTGGTGGTATTTGATCACCTGTGCGATTTTTTGATCACGCGCTATAAACAAAAAAAGAGCGTAAATTTTGCAAAAATAACAATATTTTTCACATTTTTTTATATGAAATTCCCCAAAAAAAAAAGTAAAAATCAAAATTTTTTAACATTTTTCGGCCAATTTGTTTTATGCTACCTATGTTTGGTAAAAAAAATCGCAAAAAGCGTATTTTGATTGGTTTGCGCAAAAGTTATCGCGTTTACTAACAAAGGGAAAGATTTCTGTCATTTTTGGTGTTTTTTTTTTTAACGCGTAATGGCGGCGATCTGCGATTTTTTTTTCGGTACTGCGACATTGCGGCGGACAGATCGGACCCTTGACTGACATTTTTGACACTTTTGGGGTTACCAGTGACATTACTGCAGTAATCAGTGCTATACATATGCACTGTTACTGCAAAAATGACACTGGCAGGGAAGGGGTTAACTTTATTGGACAGGGAGGGGTTAAGTGTGTCCTAGGGGCGTGCTTCTAACTGTGTAGGGACATTCCTATTGGTGTAAAAGCAAAGATCCACCGTTCTACATAGTAGAACGGACAGATCTTCACTTTTACACAGGGAGAACTGACAGGCAGCTTGTTTACACAAGCTGCTCTGTCTTTCTCCCTTCACAGGAGCGATCGCAGTGTGACTGGCGGACATCGAGTCCGCCGGTCACACGCACTGACTTGCCTGTGAACGAGCCGCGGCGGGCGCGCGCCTCGGCGGGCGCGCGCCCGCCCGCGATAGGCTCGCAAGTCAGTGACAGGCGAGTGACGTACCGATACGTCACTCTGCCTGCCCGGGGCTGACCGCCGCAGTATATAGTCGTGCGGCGGTCGGCAACCGGTTAACTGACAATTGTATGGTCATGCAATGCTGTACCCAAATAAAGCTGAAGCTAAAGAATTCATCACCACTGCGTTTTTACATTTTTTGCTAATTTCTTCATAAATTTAGGCTAATATGTCTTCTGCCACATATTTCTTGGTAAAAAATCCCAATAAGCATATATTGATTGGTTTGCGCAAAAGTTATACAAACTATGGGATATATACTAGAATAATTTTTTTTTTAATGCTAGTAATGGCAGTGATCAGTGACTTATAGTGGGACTGCGATATTGCGGAAGACATTCTGACACTTACTGACACTTTTGACACATTGTGGGAACCAGTGACAATAATAAAGTGATACGTGCTAAAAATATGCGCTGTCGCTGTACTGACACTGCCTGGGAAGGGGTTAAACAGCTAGGCCGATCAAAGGGTTAAATGTGTGCCTAGCCAGTGTTTGTGTACTAGGGATCGACCGATTATAGGCAAGGCGGGTATATCGAGGGCCGATATTGACTTTTGCCGATATATCTGTATCGGCCCCGGAACTGGCCGATATTGCCAATATTCCAAATATTGCTCATGTAAGGGTAAAATTATGTCACATAGCATAATTCCGTTTACAAATGTGAGCATCACCACCTAATGGTTCGATATCGCTCGATCCCTAAAGTGTAGTGGTTTTACTAAAGGAAGTGATGTTTTTTTTTTTTTTCCCTGTTTTGAAAGGAATCAAAATCCATCCCTTCCCCACTGACAGGACAGAACTCTGCCTTGTTTACATAGGCAGAGTTCTGTCCTGTCTCTTTCCTCACCGATCAGCGAGTGCCAGCGGACATCCATTGGTCGGCACCTACTGATTGGCTTCACGTGCCCCCTACCTGAAAGTGCCAGATCACGTACTAGGTACATGACCTGGCACAAAAAAAACACTCTGCCGGCATATATTCAAGTGATGCGTTTAGCAAGCGCTAGATAGTGGGTGTGAAAACTTTGTCTGCCTAGGAACAATACCATCATCTATTTTTTAATAGTTAGCTGGAATTATATATATTTTTTATTACCTGTGGGATTTTGAAATTGGCAACTGCGAAAAACTATGTTTGGTTGATTCAAGCTTCACAAATTCACGAAACTAAGTGTAGCCTCTGCGCTGTACAAGGTGCCTCAGCATGAGACCGCACCTACAACAGGTGACAGGGAAAAACCATTCTGTCTACAGAATCTATTCTATCTCTGTATTCTGCAATCTGACTATTTATTTCTCAGATTGTGTATGTTTTTCTAATTCATTTTTTAAGAATCAGTTACTTTTTTAAAGCAAACTGGCTGCTTAAAGTGCAATGGGATTCCCATTTTAGACATTTGTCCTCAGAACAAGTGGCTCCATTGGAAGATCTCTCCTTTTCCTGTTCTGGGTAAGATTTTGGTTTTCCCATAATTTTTTTATTTCAGTGACAATAGCCAACAGGACAAATAAAGAGGCTAAATTTCCCTAGTAGGAAACACAGACAACAATAAAAACTTGAAAGGGGTTCAAACCGTTTCCCACTCTAACGAGAACTTACTATACATACGCTTTAAAGCACAGATGTACATATATATATATATATATATATATTAGAGCTGCACGATTAATCGTATGAAAATCGCGATCTCGATTCACCCCCCCTGACGATCTAAACCTGACATATTCTCGATTCTTTGCATAGCTGAGGGAGCAGAGAAAACAGCTGTGGAAAACTCCCAGTAACTATAAACAAAATGATTACATTGTATCTTTCCTCCTGCAAACGCCTATCAGCATTAAGTCTCCCAGTAAATATAAACAAAATGATTACATTGTATCTTTTCCTTCCCTCTGCCAGGGAGAAAGGAAGTTTAACCTCTTAAAGACTAGACCTTTCTCTAACACTTGTTGCTTGCAAGTTAAAATCATTTTTTTTTGCTAGAAAAGTACTTAGAACCCCCAAACATTTTATATATTTTTTTAGCAGAGACCCTACAGAATAAAATGGCGATTGTTGTAATATTTTATGTCACACTGTATTTGCGCAGCAGTCTTTCAAACGCAATTAATAAACTTTAATGAATAAAAAAAAAAAACGTAACAGTAAAGTTATCCCCATTTTTTTTTGTTACACAAAGAATCGTGAGAGAATCGTGATCTTTATTCCAAGCTAAAAAATCGTGATTCTCATTTTGGCCAGAATCGTGCAGCTCTAATATATATATATACACTGGGTACGGAAAGTATTCAGACCCTCTTAAGTTTTTCACTCTTTGTTATATTGCAGCCATTTGCTAAAATCATTTAGGTTCATTCTTCTTCCTCATGAATGTACACATAGCACCCCATACTGACAGAAAAACACAGAATTGTTGACATTGTTGCAGATTTATTAAAAAAGAAAAACTGAAATATCACATGGTCCTAAGTATTCAGACCCTTTGCTCAGTATTTAGTAGAAGCCCCCTTTTGATCTAATACAGCCAGGAGTCTTTTTGGGAAAGATGCAACAAGTCTTTCACACCTGGATTTGGGGATCCTCTGCCATTCCTCCTTGCAGATCCTCTCCAGTTCTGTCAGGTTGGATTGTAAACGTTGGTGGACAGCCATTTTTAGGTCTCTCCAGAGATGCTCCAGGGCTCTGGCTGGGCCATTCAAGAACAGTCACGGAGTTGTTGTGAAGCCACTCCTTCGTTATTTTAGCTGTGTGCTTAGGGTCATTGTCTTGTTGGAAGGTAAACCTTCGGCCCAGTCCGAGGTCCAGAGCACTCTGGAGAAGGTTTTTGTCCAGGATATCCCTGCACTTGGCCGCATTCATCTTTCCCTCGATTGCAACCAGTCGTCCTGTCCCTGCAGCTGAAAAACACCCCCACAGCATGATGCTGCCACCACCATGCTTCACTGTTGGGACTGTATTGGACAGGTGATGAGCAGTGCCTGGTTTTCTCCACACATACCGCTTAGAATTAAGGCCAAAAAGTTCTATTTTGGTCTCATCAGACCAGAGAATCTTATTTCTCACCATCTTGGAGTCCTTCAGGTGTTTTTTAGCAAACTCCATGCAGGCTTTCATGTGTCTTACACTGAGGAGAGGCTTTCGTCGGGCCACTCTGCCATAAAGCCCCGACTGGTGGAGGGCTGCAGTGATGGTTGACTTTCTACAACTTTCTCCCATCTCCTGACTGCATCTCTGGAGCTAAGCCACAGTGATCTTTGGGTTCTTCTTTACCTCTCTCACCAAGGCTCTTCTCCCCCGATAGCTCAGTTTGGCCGGACGGCCAGCTCTAGGAAGGGTTCTGGTCGTCCCAAACGTCTTCCATTTGAGGATTATGGAGGCCACTGTGCTTTTAGGAACCTTAAGTGCAGCAGAAATCTTTTTGCAACCTTGGCCAGATCTGTGCCTTGCCACAATTCTGTCTCTGAGCTCTTCAGGCAGTTCCTTTGACCTCATGATTCTCATTTGCTCTGACATGCATTGTGATCTGGAAGGTCTTATATAGACAGGTGTGTGGCTTTCCTAATCAAGTCCAATCAGTATAATCAAACACAGCTGGACTCAAATGAAGGTGTAGAACCATCTCAGGGATGATCAGAAGAAATGGAAAGCACCTGAGTTAAATATATGAGTGTCACAGCAAAGGGTCTGAATACTTAGGACCATGTGATATTTCAGTTTTTCTTTTTTAATAAATCTGCAACAATGTCAACAATTCTGTGTTTTTCCGTCAATATGGGGAGCTGTGTGTACATTCATGAGGAAGAAGAATGAACCTAAATGATTTTAGCAAATGGCTGCAATATAACAAAGAGTGAAAAATTTAAGGGGGTCTGAATACTTTCCGTACCCACTGTATATATATATATATATATAAATGGATCCCCTGGCCTTACCTTTTATACTGTACCAAAAAAATCTTATGCAGAACAGTCTCTCTCTCTCTGTATATATGTATATATATATATATATATATATATATAAATTGATCCCCTGGCCTTACCTATTATATCAAAAAAATCTGATGTAGAACAGTCTCTCTCTACACTTTCTGGCTTTCTGCTGCACATTGAGTGTTTACATTCAATTGTCTTCACGTCGCCTGTGTTTAGTGTGCAGATATCACTAAAGGTCCATAAAGATCAATAAAGAATGCCTGTACTGCTCTATAGTAACCAATGGGATCCCATCTTCTTTATTCAGACTGTTATTTTACCTATGTAGGTGAAAATATGATCGTCTGCAGTCGGGTATTGCAGACACTTTATTAAATTCAGCTTACAACAATAGATTTGTCAAAACAAAAGAGCAGGAAAAACTCCCAGCTTTATCTGTAACTTTCATATACAGATTTCAGCAGAGATGTTTTCAAATCCTTTAAGAATAAGTCATCTTTGTATGGTGTCTAGGAAGCGATCAGCCAAAAATGAGTTACCTATCCTGATAAACACATTTCAGGTAGAAGGGAAATTGCTTGCATTCTTGTGTAGTAACAGAACATTAAATAATACAAAATCCTGTAGTGTTGTACTAGCTGTGATCTTATCTTATGGATAGGTAACATTTTCTTAAAGGAAAACCAAAAGTAAAGCTGCACCAAAGGCTTCTCAAAAATGCTGAAACAGACCCTCCTAGCTTTTTAAAATGTTTTAAAACCAGCAATCACCTTCAATAGAAAACAGTTTTTTTCTTTTTTTTTTTTGCTGAAGCAGTTTTTCTAGGTTGCACATTAAGATGATTTAGATTTAGAAGACTTTATTAACCCCAAGGGAAATTATTAAAATACAGTTACGTTCAACGAAGACACAAAATCACAATATCGAACGGAAGCAAGACACAATAACTAACAATTAAATTACCATTAATAGAAAGTTCATTTTATTTAATAAAACTAAATCAAAATGATACTGTAATAAACCATACCATCCTATTAAAACACTAAATAGAATAAATAATACAGATTAAAAAATAAAAGAAAAACAAACTACCAAAATGCAAACATTACACCACCTTCTCTAAATAGTAACCTACAATTGTTATGCATAAATAATATATTACTAACATAATATAAAAAATACAAAAACATCTGAATCATAAACCAGATTAACCACTTGCCGACCGCCGCAAGTACATATACTGCGGCGGTCAGCCCCGTGCAGGCAAAGTGACGTACCCGTACGTCACTCGCCTGCGAGCCAATAGGGGCCAATAGACGCTTTTTTTTCCTATAAATAGAGAGTTCTTTTGTGGGTAATTGATCACCTCTGCAATTTTTATTTTTTGTGCTATAAACAAGAAAAGAGCGACAATTCTGAAAAAAAAAAAAAAAACAATATTTTTTACTTTCTGCTATACATTTCCAATAACATTCCCAATAACAAAATGTAAAAATCAAAATTTTTCATCAGTTTAGGCCAATATGTATTCTGCTACATATTTTTGGTAAAAAAAAAATTCCAATACTGTATATTGATTGGTTTGCGCAAAATTTATTGCATCTACAAACTAGGGGAAATGTTTATGTCATATTTATTTATTTTTACTAGTAATGGGGGCGATCAGCGATTTTTAGCTGTGACATTGCAGCGGACAGATCGGACACCTAACTGACATTTTATACACTTTTGGGGGGACCAGTGACATTACTACAGCAATCGGTGCTGAAAAAAATGCACTGTTACTCTACTAATGACACTGACAGGGAAGGGGTTAACACCAGGGGCGATCAATGGGTTAAATGTGTCCCCAGGGGAGGCTTTCTAACTGTGTGGGGGTAGTATTCACTGAATGAACACAGAGACCTGTGTTCCTAAATAAGAGGAACACAGGATTTCTGTGTTCATTACTGACAAAACAGCAGTCTGCCAAATTTACATCAGCAGACTGCTGTTCTGTCTCTACGGGGAGCGATCGTGGGTGCCCAGCGGCAATTGCGGCCGCTGGACCCGCTATTTGGCTCCCCCTTTGGCCAATCAGCGCATGCGCACGCTCCCACTACAATTACGTACCGTTACAGTTACGTTGTTATGCGGGACAGAGCCGACCTGCCGCACTATATGTACTGATGGCAGTCGGTGGTTAAAGTAAAAAAAAAACTGACTTTAGAACCACTTTAATAATAATACTTTCAGTGTTAAAAAACAAAAGACAGAAACCAATGGACAAAGGACATTTTCTGAAAGCAAAAAAACGAAGAGATTAAATTGGGAATAAATGATTCTAGTAAATTTTACTGGCTATGTTTTTATTGGTAGTATATATTTATTGCAGAGAAAAAAAATACATTGGAATTAAAACTAGTATTTTTTTTCTTGACCATAATAGAGAAAAAGTATATAAAACACGAAACATTCCCTTCAAAGTATGCATCATGTATAAAAACCAAGACTTGCTAAAATCTTCACCAGCACTACAAACTTCACCTTCGGGTCTCATTTTATTCAGCCCACCATAAAATATAAACATTCCTGGCCTAGTAGAGGCATTTATCATCATATAGTTGTGTCTATTAGACAGAAACATTGCTATTTTCATTGGCCTGAATTAATGGAGGACTACGATGAAATCTGTGGTGCTGCTGACCTTTTCTGCATTAGTTGCCACCCAGAAGATAAAGTAATATTTTCACTCAATATATGCAGGCTTAATTGAAACATTCTTTTTACAATTTTACTTTACCTAATGTGCATTTCAAGAAACTGCAACTGCTAACTGCTGTATACAATATGACTGAAACTACTGAAAAACAGCGAAACATTTCAGCTAATACATAATGACATCTATGTATTTGTCTAGTTCATTTAATTCCTTTAAATTAATCTGGTACATTTGCCTGGATGAGTGCGGGCTCAGTGGAAGTTATCCCTAGGGTCTAGGCTTTTATTTCACAGATAATGTCCTAAATTCCACTGAAATAATGGATTGGACTTTTCATGTTCCTGCATACATGCTATGTAATGTAAGTATAGACCTGCAGGTACTTCCTTTACCTATTAAAGAGCCATCAGACATGTACCCAGCTTAGGGATCGATCGATTATCGGTAAAGCCGATTATCAGAGTGCTAATATTCACTTTTGCCGATATATCTGTATCGGCCCCGGAACTGGCCAATATTACCGATATTCCAAATATTGCTCATGTAAGAGTAAAATGAATCACATAGCATAATTCCATTTACAAATGTTATTGAATATGACAATCATATGTGTACAAAAGATATAAGCATTTCCACATTAGCAGATCTGCTGGCAGATCGGTATCTCTCACCCACTTGCCATAAGTGATACCGCTCCGTTCGGCATCCACTCAATACCGCTCCGTCCCTCACCCTCTCCATCTCATACCCACCCGATACCGCTCTGTCCCTCACCCACTCCATCTCATACCCACCCGATACCGCTCTGTCTCTAACCCACTTGCCGAAAGTGGCACCTGGGTAAAACCACTCCATCCGGCATACGATCTCAGAGGTCACGTGGTCAAGGCGTGGGTGGGAGACGGAACGGGTGAGAGACACAGTGGGTGCCGGACTGAGCGTGTGAGAGACGGAGTGGGTGCCGGACGGAGCGGGTGAGAGACGGAGTGGGTGCCGGATGGAGCGGGTGAGAGACGGAGTGGGTGCCAGACGGAGCGGGTGAGAGACGGAGTGGGTGCCAGACGGAGCGGTATCACCCGGTTATCATGTACGGCAAGTTGGTGAGAGATACCGATCTGCCAGCAGATCTGCTAATGTGGAATTGCTTATATCTTTTGTACATATATGAGTGGCATATTCAATAACATTTGTAAACGGAATTATGCTATGTGACATCATTTTACCCTTACATGAGCATCACCACCTAATAGTTGGAGAAGGAGAAGACTAGTCTCAGACCCTGACATAGGATGTACAAAATATCGGCCCACATCGGCCGATACCAATACATTGTGACCAATATATCGGTATCGGCCCTTAAAAAAACATATCGGTCTATCCCTAACCCAGCTATCACGAATAATCACCATATTGTGGCTAATATGATTATTTCCTATTATCGTCACCTCCACCTAGTGATCATAATCCTGTATTTTCCTGAAATACTTCAATCAGGAAAATACAGCGTTGCGGCCACTAGATGGAGCTGACGATCATAGGAAATAAACATAATAGACACAATATGGGGATAATTCATGACAGCACAGCAATTTAAAAAAATAAATAAACTCCATGATGTTCCCTCTCACAATGCCTTCATCTTTCTTTCTCTGACCAGCACCCGCTTAAGCAACACCAGGATTAGCATTTACTTCCTTGTAAGTCCTTCTCCTATATGTTCAATGATGGTGTGTGTACTGCTCAGGTGAGTATCTGATTGAGCAGGGTGGGTGCTAACCTCAGATCCCCCCCCCCCCCCGTAAAACATCCCGATATTAAGAAAAGATTGGCCACACACCACCACAGGACTGATGCAAATAAAATCCTTCATTATCCTCACAAACTGAAAAGCAAAGCAGGACAAACTGTTGACGCGTTTCACAATCAGGTCACATGCTTAATCATAACTAGGCAGTTAGGATTTGGCAGAAAAAACAATAAAGGATTTTATTTACATCAGTCCCTATGATGGTGTGCGGCCAATCTTTTCTTTTTTTTTCCCTTCACCTATATGACATAATGTAAATCATGCTGCTACCTCCCTTCTTGTGCCCTGCTACAAAAGGTACAACATTAATGTTTGAGTAATCTCTGAGAGAAAGGAGTCCGAGGACCAGTGTCCTCCTGCCTGAAGCAGAAGGACGTCATTTTTTTTTTTATTGCAGTCCAGGCACTGCCAACTACCAGGAAAGGGAGTCTAGGGATGCTTTTTTGAGCAAAATTAAATGTATTGAGTTTACAAGAAAGCCAAAAGCATATCAAGAATGAACTGAAGTATAAAGTCAAATAACAAATTATTTGAGCCAAATGGTTATTTAATAAAGGTCAAAATAACACCCGATTACCTCCAATCCGCTCTGCCCCGCTGTCAGAATACAATACCTCAGCAGGAAAGATACCCCCATTCACACCCGCTGGTAAAAAGGAAAAAAAAAAAAAAAAAAATGACTCATCCATTGGCTACATTAAAGTGATTGTAACTGAATTTTTTTTATTGAAAAAAAAAAATAACAAACTTGGCAAACATTGGCTTTGCACAGAGCAGCCCTGATCCTCCTCTTCTCAGGTCCCCTGCCGGCACTCTGGGCCCCTTCCCCTTGCTGTGGGGGCTCCCGAGCCAGCTCTCTGCATCCATAAGTCACAGAGATGGCGGCTCAGCCCCCCCCCCTCACTGGATATGATTGACAGCAGTAGGAGCCAATGGCTGTATCGCAGCCATCAGGAGGGAGAGACCCAGAGGAGCCTGGAGTCTTCTGCACATCCCCGGATCGAGATTGGGCTTAGGTAAGTATTAGGGGGACCTGTGGAGGGATTTGCACACAGGTTTTTTACCTTCATTAATACAATGCATGAAGGTAAAAAACCGTCAGCCATTATAATCACTTTAACAAGTTTCTTAGGTGCTGTGGAGCCTTTTATAAAGCATTGAAAACAAGGAGAAGATAAGAATAGCTTACAATATGCAGCAGCTGACTATATGGGATTTTAATGAAGAATCCACTAGATAGATCTATTAGCATGCAAGCAATAGTCCTGTATACTGTATGTCCCTTGAGAAGTGCTGTATACAAAACTATTTCCCATCCTACATTATTATGCTGATATTGACAGTAAAAATAACAGCGGGATCCTTGAGAGCTGTTGAAGAAGCTTGTCAATAAGGAGGTAAGGTTCTTTGCTTTTGGCCTAGCAATCTCTACAGCTAAATGCTACAGCGTAGAAATATCTGATTTACTGTCTGACTGTGAGCAGCTTACTAAGTCTGTCCTAGCTGGCCCACAAGGGCAGTCAATCAAAACATCATGACAGTCACCATTTCAGCTGAAGGCAAAAGTAATGTTAAATAAAAAGTACAAGTAAGTAAAGCACAGTAAAATATTCTTGTCTGGAAATCTAACATAAAATATAATATAAATGAATATTTACACTATGAAAATGAGAATCCATAATGAAAGCTAGATGAAAAACTAACATAACAAGAAAAAAATAATTTCACAAAAAACAAGATCTTGTTTGTCTCAAAAAGTGTAAACAGTAAATCCTGGTTCACACATATACGATGCGGGAACCCTGCGAATCCACTGCGGGTTCCTACATCGCATTCAACTCACAAGCAGTTCACACTGCCATGTGCGAATCACTGGGGGTGTCAATTACAAAGGTAACGACACCCCCATATCAGTTTGCATACCACAGTGCGAACTGTTAGTTCGGACATGAATCGGATTGCATAGCTGTGAACTCCCATGAGATCCGATTCTGGTGCAAACCCAAAAAAGGGTCCTGCGCGAGTTGTTACCGAATGCGATGCAAATTCAGCCATGTAACCTGTATGGCTGAATTCCCATGTGATTTGCAGAGCAGTGCACTCCGAATCACATGCAATGTCTGTCATTGCATATACTGTATGTGAACCGGCTCTAATGCTGATTGCTCACAGTACTTTGATTTGTATGAATAGAAAGCTCAGGAGGGAAAGTCACTGTTTTGGTGACTTTTGTAATTGAGCCTCAAGTTGCATGATAGATAAAAAAAAAAAAATGTTATATTTAAAAGTTTAGAGAAAACTTTATATAGGTAAAGAAGGGGCTCTGTTGTTTCCCCCAAAATTGCCCAAATGAGTTTCTTGTAAAAGAAGAGGTATTATGCTTACCTCTCTGGTGGCCCATGTCTCCTACCTTTTCTTTAACCACTTCCTGTCCAGCCAATGTACATATCCAGCTGGATAAAAGCTTTGCTGATGCAGTTGGATGTACCCATTCGTCCTCCCTCATCAGCCGTTCCTGCATGCTCTCTAGAGCATGCAGCAGCGTGATTTGTGACCACTGTGTCTACCAGAAACCACTTAGGACCTGGTAGATTATTTGCATGTACAAGCATTGGAATCTGAGCGCAGGTATATCTTGTTTCCATTGTATTGCAGGTTAATGGCAAGACCTAAACCATGTAGCTCTCCCCCATTTTGTGTCAGTGTGCCCCAGGTTGGCATTGTGTCCACATTAGCATTTGCAGTGGCAAAGCAGAGTAGGACTGCTAAAGAGGAATTACTTTGATGCAGTTGGCCAGCTTAACCAGTTCTGGACCAAAAGGTTTTACCCCCTTAATGACCAGGCCATTTTTTGCGATACGGCACTGCGTTACTTTAACTGACAATTGCGCGGTCGTGCAATGCTGTACCCAAATAAAATTGATGTCCTTTTTCCCCACAAATACAGCTTTCTTTTGGTGGTATTTGATCACTTCTGATTTTTATTTTTTGCTCTATAAACAAAAAAAAACTGCAATTCTGAAAAAAAACAATATTTTTTACTTTCTGCTATCAAATATTCCCAATAAAAAAATGTAAAAATCAAATGTTTTCATTGTTTTAGGCCAATATGTATTCTGCTACATATTTTTGGTAAAAAAATCCCAATAAGTGTATATTGATTGATAGGTTTGCGCAAAAGTTATCGCGTCTAAAAACTAGGAAAAAGATTTTCATTTGTTTTTATTTTTTTACTAGTAATGGTGGCGATCAGCGATTTTTAGCGGCGGACAGATCGGACACCTAACTGACATTTTTGGGGGGACCATTACACTCCATTATTGGGGTGATATTACTACAGTAATCAGTGCTAAAAATATGCACTGTACTAATGACACGGGCAGGGAAGGGGTTAACACCAGGGGCGATCAAAGGCTTAAATGTGTGCCTAGGGGGTGCTTTCTAACTGTGTGGGGGATGGGCTTACTGGATGAACACGGAGATCTGTGTTCCTAAATAGGATTAACACAGGATTCCTGTGTTCATTACTGACAGAACAGCGGTCTGCTTTGTTTACATTGGCAGACCGCCATTCTGTCTCCACGGGGAGCGATCGTGGGATAGCCTCCAGCGGCGCATCCCCTCTAGGTGTCCCGCGAAATGGCGTACAGGCCGACCTGCTGCAGTATAAGTACGATGGCTGGTCGGCAAGTGGTTAAACATGTATTGCAATATGTGTGAACTAATGGCACTTTTCTACTGCAAGTACCGGCTCGGCTCCACTCGGCCCTGCTTGGCTCTGTTTGGTTTTCCACTGCATGGTACCGCAAGGTACGGTGTTGGAACGGTTCGGTACGGTTTGGTACAGTTTGCTTTTCCACTAAAGTAAAGTGGGTGGGATAACAATGATTCTCTGACCAATCAGTGGCTAGTAGTGACCAACAGTCAAGGCTGCATGCAAAGGATTGTGGGATATGTTACCGGTACGGCCCTCTTGGAACCACAACTGAGGTGGTACTGTTTAAGCGAGACGTACCATTCGGTTCCATGTAGTGGAAAAGCGCCGCCGTACCGTACCGTACCGAACCGTTCCAACACCGTACCATGTGGTACCATGCAGTGGAAAAGCACAAAAGCGAGCCGAACCGTTCGGTTCCATGCAGTGGAAAAGCGCCATAAATGTCCCTATTTTTTTATTGCAAAGTATGCTTGAAAGGGTATAGCAATGTGCAGAGGGTTCATCCAATATTGCTGTGTCCACCAAACACAGCGGATTACAGATCAGGGTACAGCACCAATTTGACTTGGCTCTTCTGTAATCTAACATGCCCCACTGCAGCACTTTGCAAATAAAGTAATATTCATTACTGTATATGCAACGTTACTGAATTTAATTTAAAAAAAAATAATGGGGTTAAATTGGGATTTAACAGGTGAAGTCTGATCTTTAGATTAAATGAAAAAAAAATGATAAAATAAAAGGGAATAAAACATTTACACATATGTACATTTTTAGTAAAGTTTTTTTTGGAAATTACATGTAATACATGACAAATAAACCTCATAGCAATATGAGCTAAGGAGACAGAACATTTGTCTGACTGAAGCTTGGGACTGAGCTCTACCAAAAAGCTTTTAAAGTGGCACTCAACTGCCCACACCCATGTGTTTTCTCTCTTACTTGTATTCATGGGTTCTCTTCAAAACACATGTTCACCTACACAGTGAGTCCAGCACTGGCCTGTTGCGATCTGCTGTACAGGTAGCAAACAGCAGGTGCTAAGCAGCCATCTTGGTCTTCTTCAACTGGCTGCCTCCCCCCATCCATTATGTTTGGTGATCCTGTAGCTTCCTGGGAGATCTAATGTAAGTATCCCAGGAGACTGCAGACCAATGAAACAAGGATGGGGGCCAACAAAAAAAAATAAAATAAAAAAAAGTTAGAAAAAAATAAATACAAAGACCTTCCTATTATTCTGCTTGGGGAGGGGATGTTAAAACAGAACTATCTACCTTTTGAGAGTTACATTTTCCTTTAACACACAAAAGCACTATATTTTCCCTTGAAAACAATGTACATACAGGCGCATCTCATAAAATTAGAATATCCATGTCATCCATGGATAGCTATGTCATCTGCTGGTGTTGGTCCACTGTGTCTTATCAAGTCCAAAGTCAACGCAGCCCCCCACCAGGAAATTCCAGAACACTTCATGCCTCCCTCTGCTGACCAGCTTTTTGGGGATGCTGATTTCATTTTCCAGCAGCACTTGGCACCTGCCCACGCTGCCAAAAGTACCAATACAGTAAACCCCCCTCCATCTCGGGGGTTACGTTCCAGACCCACCCACAATAAGTGAAAATCCGCAAAATAGAAATACCCTATTTAAATACACTGTAGGCATGTTTTTATAACTTTCACTGTACTTTTAAAAGCATTTTAAGGTCTTTAAACACACTTTTTAGGGTCCATTCACACTAGCGCGACTTGTCAGGCGACTTGTTCGCCTGACAAGTCACGGTGGGTCGCTCGCCATTGAGTAGTACAGGACCCGTTCTAATAGGAGCGACACAAGTCGCTCCAACTTAGAAAAAGGGTCCTGTACTACTTTGGGGCGACCTGGAGGCGACTTGCATTGACTTCAATTATATGAAGTCGTTGTGCACCGCTGTGCACCGCTGTGCACCGCGACTTCACAGGTCGCCCCACCAAGTCGTGTCGCCGCAGTCTGAACGGGGTCTAAAACAATAGAAACACATTTAAACACATAAAAGATACTGAGAGACAGAGCAAGAGCAATGGAAAACACAAAAACACTTAATTAACAATGATTTCCTCCCACACTCCAAAGACATGCTGGTAGGTTAATTGGATCCTGTATAAAAAAAAAAATTGTCCCTACTGTGTATGTGTGTGAGTTAGGGACCTTAGATTGTAAGCTCCTCAAGGGCAGGGACTGATTATATAAGTACCTGAAATAAATAAAATAAAAATAAAATTGAATTAGTAAAATAATAAAATAATATTAACCTCCCTGGCGGTATCCCCGAGCGTGACTCGGGGTGGATTTTTTAGACTAGGATCGGTATCCCTGAGTCGGGGTGAATGTGCAGAGTGCGCAGCGGTGTCTCTTACCTTTTCCTGGCGATCCAGCGATGATCTCTCATTGCTGTGACCGCCTGCCGAGATCCCCGCCGCTCGTCTGTCGGTGTGATGACTTCCTAGTTCCGTTCCCTGCAGCAGCAATGCTGCATGGGAGCGGAACTGGGAGGGAAATTCAAAAATGCACAAAACACAAACACATTTATATTATATGTATGTATGTATATATATATATATATATATATATATATATATATATATATATATATATATATATATATATATATACATACATATATATATATATATATATATATCCATACACACATATATAACGCATGAATTATAATCTAATCAATAATATAATTTTATTTTATATATTATTTATTATATAATAAAATTATATTATTGATTAGATTATAATTCATGCGTTTGTGTTTCAAATTTATCACATCTGGGATGTCTACTAGACTCTTGTTTTGGTCAGGTTTAAGTCAGTAATTACTAAGAATTGTAGGCCTATAATACATAACGCCAAATTTCCATGAAAAAAAATGTACCGCTTTTGGTACATAATTCCTGACATAATCATAACCGCCAGGGAGGTTAATAGGTCTTACAGAAAAAAATGCAAAATACCGGGGCCACGAAAACTGAACCACAATATGATGGGGGTTTACTGTACCTGATTTAATGATCATGGTATCACTGTGTTTGATTGGCAAGCAAACTCGCCTGACCTAAACCCTATACAGACATACTTTTCAGTAAGCCAACATTACTGTAATAAAAATCCTTTTTTAATTGGTCTTATGCAATATTTTAATTTTCTGAGATACTGGGGTTTTCACTAGCTGTAAGCTATAATCATAAAAATGAAAATAAAGAAATGCTTGAATTATATCACTCTCTGTGTAATGAATCTATATAACTAACAGAATTACAGAAATAAATAAACTTTTTGATATTCTAGTTTTATGAGATGCACCTGTATATGAATTTCAGCTTCAGTGTATTTGGCTATTTTGCTCAAAAGATGTACCCTAGTCTTTACCCTGTTTCCTTCAGTGTCTAAGTGTTAGTGCTCCGTGTGCCTTTCATAAAAACTGTACACAGGAACATAGCTGCTTTTTTTTTTTCAAATGTTCAATGCCCTCTTCAAGCACACATAAATTTACCACAGGAATTGCTTATGACTACTTGCTAATGGTTCCAAGGATCAATAATATCTCATTGCTTATATATTCACATGCTTTGCATTACTTATATCAAATATAATTTGCATTTCCAGTCTGGTCACTATTCTCTCCCTAAAAGCTGACATTTCCTCATAATTACAACACAATTTTCAACATATTATGCCATAATACACAGAAATATATGAGTAAACTAGACCAGCATGCTGCACAAGGATGTCATTACTGTGGGACTTTTTGTTAGAGATAAAAGCCACAGTAAATAATTCAGTGCAAATGGTGAAATACAACTCTTCCCATCTCTTTTCTTTTGCAGAGGAGACAAAATAAAGCACTAGATCTAAAATGTCAAAAATTAGAAAGCTGAAAAGGATTTTAAGTGCTGGGCAAATCCCAGTAACTGTGCAAATTGTAGAACTGGTAGTTCACTAGAAAAAGAGTGAAGCTGGTTCAAGGTAATGCCTTTCCTACATGTAACTCCAGAACTGATGGCCATTAAAACACTGCTCTGTCCTACTGAGCTTTTTACTAGTAAAAGCTAAGACTTGGCCACTTGGCTTGAGGTATCACATGCTCATACTGTAGAGCAGCCTTTCTCAACCTTTTCAATGTGGAGGAACCCTTAAAATAATTTTCAGGTCTAAGGGAACCCCTGCTAAAAATTACTATATTTACAATTAATGATACATTAGTGTGATGATCAGTGGTATGAATGCTCCATACACTTGTGGACAGTGGGAAGAATTACCTTCTTCCAGATAGCTAAAAAGATCAATGGTGTCAGTGGGAACTTATCTGAGAGGCAGAAATTGCCCATTGCTCAAGGAACCCCTAGCAACCTCTGGAGGAACCCTAGGGTTCCACTGAGTCCTGGGTGAGAACCACTGCTGTAGAGGACAGTGCTGCCCTGTTACAAATTTGCCTGTAAAACTATTTTGTAGTGGGAGCCAAATACAGTATCTGTATGTGAGTACACCCCTCACATTTTTGTAAATATTTTATTAGATCTTTTCATGTGACAACACTGAAGAAATGACACTTTGCTACAATGTAAAGTAGTGAGTGTACAGCTTGTATAAGTGTCGGTTCACACTGCCGCCACTTGTCAGGTGACTGGTCAGCCTGACAAGTCGCGGTCCATTCTGTGCTACGGGAACCGTTCTAATATGAGCGACTCAAGTGGCTCCGACTTAGAAAATGTTTCCTGTACTACTTTGGGGCGACATTATTGACTTCCATTATGTGAAGTCCGTGAAAGTCGCGCCGAAGTTGCGGTGCACGCGACTTCACAGGTCGCCCCCGAAGTCGTGCCGCGGTAGTGTGAACCGGCACTAACAGTGTACATTTTCTGTCCCCCTCAAAATAACTCAACACACAGCCATTAATGTCTAAACCGCTGGCAACAAAAGTGAGTACACCCCTAAGTGAAAATGTCAATATTTTGTGTGGCCACAATTATTTTCCAGCACTGCCTTAACCCTCTTGGGCATGGAGTTCACCAGAGCTTCACAGGTTGCCACTAGAGTCCTCTTCCACTCCTCCATTATGACGCCATGGAGCTACTTTGGTGAGATACTGTAGTTTTGATGTTCTGGATGTGAAAAAAATGGTAGAAAAGTGAGAATGGCAATTAAGTTTAATAGCTCCAGTTGATTGATTTTTGCCAAAATGAGACAGAGGAGTAGCTCGCAAGATTCAGTAGCACACTAGTCCCTCTTGATCACAGCTAGTATTTGCGAAATAAAAGGCTAAGTGGCACACTGGACTGAAATGAAATGGTTAAAAAGAATCTAATAACGTGTAGAAAGGCTCATTCAGACAGCCTTAACCAGCCAATACTCTAGATATCCATAGAATGCTATCAAAGCACTCAGTACCAAACAGGTTTAGAAGGCCATTCTTTTTAGTTTGTATTTACCTTGCTTAATCATTCATTATAGGACGACTGCTTTGCAACAATTTGCATTTCTATTGCTGTTCCATCTAATATACTGTAGTTGACTGCCATAACTGCACACTACTCTCACTGGGAAATGGAACATTCTTTAATAAATCAGGACTCACTGAATATATTAAAGAGATATCTATACCTCATCCACTTTGATCTGGCCATTTTGTTGCTGCACTGCTAGCTATATATATGAAGAAACTGCAAGCATATTACATTTATGTAGAAATTTTCAGACCATCAGCACATATGACGATGTTCCTGAACTAGCTAGGATTCACATTATTTTAGAAAATGCATTTAATTTAAGTTACAGAAATTGGAACTTCCACAATAATCCTATTCTCTTTTTCTGAAGCCCTTTTTACATTAATATTTATTTGCATTGGCTTTGTTTAAAGATATTAAGTAAATATGTACAGTGCATCCGGAAAGTATTTCCATCACTTCACTTTTTCCACATTTTGTTATATTACAGCCTATTTCCAAAATTAATAATTATTTTCCTCAAAATTCTACAAACTGTACCCCATAAAGACAACATGAAAGAAGTTTGTTTGAAATCTTTGCAAATGTATTAAAAATAAAAAAGGAAAAATATCACATACTTAAGTATTTGCCATGACACTTAAAATTGAGCTCAGGTGCATCCTGTTTCCACTGATCATCCTTGACATGTTTCTACAACTTGATTGGAGTCCATCTGCGGTAAATACAGTTGATTGGACATGATTTTGAAACACACACATCTGTCTATATAAGGTCCCACAGTTAACAGTACATGTCAGAGCACAAACCAAGGCATATAGTCCAAGGAATTGTCCGTAGACCTCCGAGACAGGATTGTATCGAGGCACAGATCTGGGGGAAGGGTACAGAAAAATTTCTGCAGCATTGAAGCTCCCAATGAGCACAGTGTCCTCCATCATCCATAAATGGAAGAAGTTTGTAACCACCAGGACTCTTCCTAGAGTGGGCCACCCGGCCAAACTAAGTGATCGGGGGAGAAGGGCCTTAGTCCGGGAGGTGACCAAGAGCCCAATGGTCACTCTGACTGAGCTCCAGCATTTCTCTGTGAAGAGAGGAGAACTTTTCAGAAGAACAACCATCTCTGCAGCTCTCTGGCCAGGCGGAAGCCACTTCTCAATAAAAGGCACATGACAGCTCGCCTGGAGTCTGCCAAAAGGCAGCTGAAGGACTTTCAGTCCATAAAAAACAAAATTCTCTGGTCTGATGAAACCTAGATTGAACTCTTCAACGGCAAGCGTCATGTCTGGAGGAAACCAGGCATCGCTCATTACCTGGCCAATACTATGATGCTGTTTTTTAGCAGCAGAAACTGGTAGACTAGTCAGGATCGAGGGAAAGATGAATGCAGCAATGTACAGAGACATCCTTGATAAAAAAATCTCCTCTAGTGCGCTCTGGACCTCAGACTGGGGCATAGGTTTATCTACCAACAGGACAACGACCCTAAGCACACAGCCAAGATAACAAAGAAGTGACTAAGGGACAACTCTTTGAATGTCCTTGAGTGGCCCAGCTAGAGCCCAGACTTGAACCCGATTGAACATCTCTGGAGAGATCTGAAAATGGCTGTGCTCCGAAGCTTTTTATCCAACCTGATGGAGCGTGAGAGGTCCTGCAAAGAAGAATGGGAGAAACTGCACAAAAATAGGTGTGCCAATCTTGGCTGTGATTTGTTATGTACATGGGAATTTTTTCATTTTTTATTTTTAATAAATTTGGAAAGATTTCAAACAAACTTCTCTCACATTGTCATTGTGGTTTACTGTTTGCAGAATTTTGAGGAAAATAATAAATGTATTCAATTTTGGAAAAAGGCTGTAACATAACAAAATGTGGAAAAAGTGAAGCGCTGTAAATACTTTCCGGATTCACTGTATATTCTTGAAATATTTGTTTATATCCATTTATAATTTCACACTAAAGCTCATTTAAGACACTTCCTATTTGTAATGTAAGACCGCTAACCATCTTTATTATCAAATCTTTATTCCATTTATTGATCACTGGCTATTGAAATACATAAATCTTCAGAGTATGCACAGAAATTGTTGAGATATCAATTACACAGTTGAAAATAATCTCTTTTACACTTTAATCTTTTATCCATAAAAACTGTACATACACTTCACAAATCCTGTGACAACCAATATTTCTGGAGCACTAACTTTAAATGAACAGCTTCCATCTATATAGAATAAAACTCAGCAGGATGTGAAAAGTGTATACTGGCTTCTTGTACTGCATATTTTACTTCTGAAGTTTTATTTTTATTAGCTTAAAGTAGATCTAAACCCAATCACTTAACCCAATCATTTAACCTTTAGGATATTGATGTGATTTCACAAATCATTTTCAGACATTGCATATTCCTTATCCCTGTTCTATGTATGTTACATACAGGTGCATCTCATAAAATTTGAATATCATCAAAAAGTTAACCTATTTCAGTAATTAAATTCAAAAAGTGAAACTCATATATTTTATATAGATGCGTTACACACAGATTTATATATTTCAAGCATTTCTTTCTTTTAATTTTGATAATGGCTTACAGCTAGTGACAACCCAAAATTCACTTGTGATAAAACACAGTGGACCAACACCAGCAAAGCAGATGACTCCCCAAATCATCACGGACTGTGGAAAAGTTAGCATTTAATTTGGAAATTAAGGTCCCAGAGTCTGGAGGAAGAGTGGAGAGGCACAGAATTCAAGTTGCATGAGGTCCGGTGTGAAGTTTTCACAGTCAGTGATGATTTGGGAAGCCATGTCACCTGTTGGTGTTGGTTCACCGTGTTTTACCAAGTCCAAAGTCAGCACAGGCCTCCACCAGGGAATTCTAGAGCACTTCATGCTTCCCTCTGCTGACCAGCTTTATGGAGTTGCTAATTTCATTGTCCAGCAGGACCTGGCAACTGCTCACACTGCTAAAACTATCAATACCTGGTTTAATTATTATTTCAGGTACTTATATAGCACTGTCATTGTATACATTGTACATTCAAGTCAGTCCCTGCCCTCAAGGAGCGTACAATCTAAGGTCCCTAACTCACATTCATACATACACATAGTAAGGCCAATTTTATACAGGATCTAATTAACCTACCAGCATGTCTTTGGAGTGTGGGAGGAAACCGGAGTATCCGGAGGAAACCCACGCAGGCAAAGGGAGAACATGCAAACTCAAGGCAGGTAGTGTCATGGTTGGGATTCGAACCAGCGACCCTCTTGCTGCTAGGTGAAAGTGCTAACCACTACACCACTGTGATCATGGTATCACTAGAATCTAGCGCTGATTATTGTAGCCTCCCACACTGTTGCCAGGAACATTCCAAAAAAGCAGGAAGAACCAAACAATAAGCACAGCTTAGGAGAGACCCAAAAAAGCTGAACCATCATCAGGCTTAGGCTGATTAAGCCTAGAAACGTTACCTTTAAATAGACACCCCTGCTTAGGACAGGGTGGCTACATGTGCATAATCCATAAACAAAACCTTTGCTCAAGTCTGTTTCTAATTATTCCCCCATTGTGCACCCCCATCAACAAGGTATAGCCATGTTCTCAATCACAATTTTTATGTCAAAGACACTAGTGATCGACCGATATCGTTTTTTTCGTTGCCGATACCGATATTTTGGTCAATGTATATCGGTATCGGCCGATATGGGCCAATATTTTCGTACATTTATAAAAAAAAAATTGTATTTTTTTTTTCTTTGACAGCTACTCTTGTGGAGGGATCTGGGGGTCTAAAAGACCCCAAACCGCTCCTCTGCACTTAAAAGCATTCAAAACGCCAAGTTAGGCTGTTTTGAATGCTGTAATTTTTTTAATCAGGTACCCGGAAGTGATTTCATGACATCACTTCCGGGTTTTTGCATGGAGACCCGATCAGAGCCGAATGCGGCTTTGATCGGGCCTTCGGCGGTCGTGCAGACTGGTTGCCCGGGTCTCCCGGTGGGCAAGCTGCGGAACGCGGCGGGAAGGGGGACGTCCCCTCCAGCTCCTTGTAATGACAACTGTGCGGCTTCTGAGCCGCATTGGTTGTCTTTACAAGACAGCCGACTGTCAGCTATGGATGCCGGTACCGGGGTGATGCCTCTAGCTGAAGGTACAAGCATTTTTCCGAAATATCGGCAATATCAGCCACCTAGGATTCCGATATATCGGGGAAAGTGCAGATCGGCCCTCGATATATCGGCTTTGCCGATAATCGGTCAATCCCTAAAATACACCTCTGCCCTATCTGTTACAGTCATGTAGCACTGTTGTCTACATAAATCAGTGGCCAGGAAGAACGACTGCAAATGGGGAGAGAGATGAGGGCTCAACTGTTGACTTGCTGCCAAAAACTGTAAATCTGCATATCGGTTGCTGCGCTAGTCTGCTTAAGCTGCATATTGTAGAGAATTAAGTGCTCTTGAACCAGTTGAGTGAGTGGACAATGAAGACATTGCTATGTTTACATGCTTTGGGAATGCATATTCCACAAAAGCTGAAACTTTCAGTTTTGGATGGATTTCATCTAGATTGATTTCCCACCAGCTACTTACTGTATGTAAGTTATATGATCTGGGAAAAAGACCTCTTCACTTGAACTCCAAGGCATAATTACATAAAATCTCCTTCTCCCGGATGCATTTTGTATGTATCCATTATTAAGAATGAGGGACAACATCTGATGAAGTCCACTAATCATATTTAATACATTGGAGATCAACAGCTCACTTTTCATCATGTTTTTTTTATCTTTTTCTTTTATTTGGCTTTCTAAACTAACATATCTTTCTTACAAATTTATTTCCAGGCAAGTGACTTCAAGAAGAGCTATCCCTTTTAAATTAAAAGTTCAACCGATGTACACTCATGACACAGCCACTACATATAAAAAAAGATATATTGCAGAACAGCAAATGCTGGCAGCATCATCAATCAACAAGTGATCTCACCTAATGACCTACTGTAAAACAGCAATTCTAGTAGCCAGCCTAACAAAGGACCCCAGTCAGTTGTGGAATTCTTAGCCAAAAAAAAAAAATCACATAAGCTGCATTGGAACAGAGAATCAATAATTGCTCACTGCTCCCAGCCAATTGTCCCTCAAAACTATTTTCTCTGGGAAAACAGAGAATCTAAGCATCAGAGTAAATTTCCCTTTCGGTAGCCTTAAGACGTGATTAAAAAGCTATTTATTCCGACAAGACTCTGCACTGATGGGGGAGCAACTGTCTCATTTTGTCTCATGTCAGCTTAAGCAAAAGCTGACTGTGGAAAAGACAAATAAAAAAAAAAATACAAAGTATAAATATAAATGACTAAGTTTTGAGAAGCCCTGTTTTATCTCTTTTTTTGTTAGAAATTGTTAAAATCCCACTGGAATGAATATTTTATAAATGGACTGTTTACAGATAAATAAATCATATTCTATTGAATTCCATTAAATGCTAAAAAAAAACATATATTCTCCTCCTTGCTGTGACAGAGCCCTGTCAATGTGTAATATATACAGGCGGTCCCCGGGTTACGAATACAATAGGGACTGTAGGTTTGTTCTTAAGTCGAATTTGTTTGTAAGTCGGAACATGTACATTTTTAAGTGTAACTCCAGCCAAAAGAATTCATGAGCATACAGACAGTAGTACAAACCTCATACAGTACTGACCAACTTCAGTATAACAGTAAAAATGGTTTCAAAGCACACACAATTGAATGGGAGGTCCACATGAGCTCATTCTGGGTCACAGGGATAATACTGTACTGTAACACAGTCCTGCTACAGTATCATAGAAGTACAAGTACAGGGCATGCTCCCAATACAGTGGTACAGGTAGTGGGCACAGAGTAGTACTGTAATCTCACCAGTTCCACAGGTTGCAGACAGTAGTGGGATGCGAGTGAGATGCTTCTGGGCAGTCCTGTATGTGGGGCATACAGTACATGTAGTACTGCAGCATGCGTTGTGTCTCCGGCACAGGTGCGAGAAGAAGCCGGCAGTGACGTCACGCAGCCCCCGTTCGTAAGTAGGAGTCGTTCGCAACTCGGATGTTCGTAAGTCGGGGACTGCCTGTATACATAACAGCCTTTCTCTAACTAACCATATGGAGGAAAAAAGTCACTTTGGTGAGTATAAACAAAGTTTTGATTACCACTGCAGAAGATTAGCTTTAAGGCTCCATTCGCACCTTAACCACTCTACAACCGCTCACAGTAATACTACTGCGGCAGAGTGGTTCGTTATCGTCCAGCCACGTAGTATTAACGTGACTGGACACTCCCCCTTCTGGGCGGCGCTTGCGCGCCGCCAGAGGCTCGCTCCTGCTGTTTTCATTCACAGCGGGAGTCGGGCCAGGGGAGGAGCAGCGGGGATCGCCGCTGCTCTTACCCGATCGTCGGGGATCGAGTCTGGAGATCCGCCCGCTGTGTGTAAACACAGCGGGCGGATCTCCATAGTGACAGGGAGTGACAGATCGGACTGTTCAGCATAGCTGGACATCTGATCTGTCCATGACTCACACAGTCACCTCCCCCCCTACACGTCAGTAAGCACCAGGCATACATTAACCCCTCCCTCTCCAATAAAATTAACCCCTTCCCTGCCAGTGTCATTTTTACAGTAACAGTGCATATTTATAGCACTGATTACTGCAGTAATGTCACTGGTACCCCCAAAAGTGTCAAAAATGTCAGTCAGGGGTCCGGTCTGTCCGCCGCAATGTCGCAGTCCCGCAAAAAAAATCGCAGATCGCCGCCATTACGCGTTAAAAAAAAAAACACCAAAAATGACAGAAATCTTTCCCTTTGTTAGTAAACGCAATAACTTTTGCGCAAACCAATCAAAATACGCTTATTGCGATTTTTTTTACCAAACATAGGTAGCAGAAAACAAATTGGCCAAAAATTTTTTAAAAAATTGGTTTTTACATCTTTTTTGGGGGGAATTTCATATAAAAAAATGTTAAAAATATTGTTATTTTTTCAAAATAAACGCTCTTTTTTTGTTTATAGCGCAAAAAGTAAAAATCGCACAGGTGATCAAATACCACCAAAAGAAAGCTCTGTTTGTGGGAAAAAAAGAACGTAAATTTCGTTTGGGTACGGCGTCGCACGCCTGCGCAATTGTCAGTTGAAGTCGCACAGCGCCGAATCGCAAAAAGTGGCCTGGACGGAAGACAGCAAAATCCTCCGGTGGTAAAGTGGTTAACGTATCATTTTCAGGCGTTTTTTCTGACGTTTTTCAGGCGTTTTTTTTAAGGAGTTTTATGCTGGTGTTTGGAGGCATGCATTGACATCTAACAAAAATGCTTGTAATCTGCCAAAAAAGAAGCTCATACACTTTTTGAATTGGGCTGTACACAAAGGCTGTAGATTCTTAGGGGTTGATTTACTACAGACATTTGGGCTATTCGAAGGCTTTGCAAGTGAATTTTTCCTTAGCTTAGTGAATGATGTAAAAATTCACTTTGCAAGAAGACCCCATCACGTGCCACGTGCAAGGAAAAAAACCAGTATGTTCACACGACTGCATGGTGGAAGTTAGTAGAGGTTCACGTTATTCTCCAAGCCAGCTTTTCTCAACCTTTTCAACACAGGGGAACCCTTGAAATAAATTTCTGGTCTCGGGGAACCCCTGCTATTTATTAAAAATCTACAAATCATGACACATTAGTGTGACAGTCAGTGGGAAGAATGCTCCTTACTCCTTACTGGTGTCATTGGAAACGTATTTGAGAGGTAGAGATTGTCCATTGCTCAAGGAACCCCTAGCAACCTCAGGAGGAACCCTAGTGTTCCACGGAACCCTGGTTGAGAAACCCTGCTCTAAGCTAACAGAAAAATCCTTTGTAAGGTAAACAGCTTATTTGCCTTTAGTAAATCAACCTATTAGAGTACAGCCCCATACAAGTCTATGAGGGCTCACTGTGACTCACACTGGCCTTCCTTTGTTTTAAATATGTATGTCAGTTTGTCTCTTTAAACAATGATTTCTGTAATATCTTTTTTAAATATTATAAAACCCTACATATGCGCTGATACTGGCTAATAGCCAAGTCATTATAATTTAATTGCAACATATTACATAGCTTCATTATTTTGGGCAACTTCACAAGTTTAAAAATCTGCCTTGGTAATATTGCTATTCCCCTTGCATATTATCTTGTCTTTAGATATGAACTATGAAAACGTCAAAAATAATTTGCTTGGCGTTAAAAAAACAGCTGGTTCTGTATAATTAATATGTAATAAACATAAAAAAAGCTTACCTGCACAGTGAAAAACTAGTCACCGAATCAAGTTTTACTCCTTTCTTATCAGATTAACAAGATGCCATGTATGTAGTTCTAGGTAATGAAGGGTCAGACTGTCACTCTGATACTAATTTCAAAGAAAAACTGAATTAAATGTTTGTGATGTTTTAGACTACTAGCAAGCTACTGGTAATTTACGGTAGTTTTACTTACATTATTTGTGTGGATTATAAGTATCTGTTCCTTAGAAACTCTCTTTTTTCATCTGTTCATGATTTCGATTTTTGCAATCTAGGATATTAGTAAATTGGATATAGTTTGCTCTAAAATTCTAAAAAGTATAGCAAGGCGATATATATATATATATATATATACATATATATTGTCAAAAGTATTGGGATGCCTGCCTTTACATGCACATTAACTTTAAACCTAGTCTTAGTCCACAGGGTTGAATATTAACTTAGCCCCCACTTTGCAGCTTCAACTCTTCTGGGAAGGCTGTCTAAGAGTTGTGTCTAGAAGTGTGTCTATAGAAATGTTTGACCATTCTTCCAGAAGTTTCTCTGCTCTAATTCATCTCAAAGGTGTTCTATCACATTGGGGTCAGTCAAGTTCCTCCACCCCAAACTCGTTCATCCATGTCTTTATGGACTTTGCTTTGTGCACTGGTCCAAATCATTTGGTGGAGGGGGGATTATGGTGTGGGTTGTTTTTCCACTGAAGAGAACACTTAAGGTGTCAGCATACCAAGGCATTTTGGACAACTTTATGCTCCCAACTTTGTGGGAACAGTTTGGGGATGCCCCTGTCCTGTTCCAACATGACTGCGCACCAGAGCGAGTTTGGGGTGGAGGAACTTGACTGGCCTGCACAGAGTCCTGACCTCACAAAGTCACTTCTGGAGTAGTGATCAAACATTCCCATAGACACACTCCTAAACCTTGTGGACAACCTTCCAAAAGAGTTGAAGCTGTTCAGGTTTAAAGGGTGGGCCAACTCAATATTGAACCCGACGGACTAAGACTGGGATGCCATTAAAGTTCAAAAACTTTTGACAATATATATATTTATTGTGACCAAATCATCATTTTTTATGCATATTGTCTAACTCCAAGCTGTATAAACATTAATCTTTATTGGATTTAAGCATATCAGGTGATGTGTATTTTTGTACTGAGGGAGGCTGTGACCTAAGGAGATCAACACCCTATATCAAGGTGTGCATAATTATTAGGCAGCTTCTTTTCCTCAGGGAAAATGGGCCAAAAGAGATTTAACTGACTCTGAAAAGTAAAAAAAATTAAAAAGTCTTTCAAAGGGATGCAGCACTCTAGAAATTGATACAATAATGGGGCGTGATAACAGAATCATCAAACGTTTCGTTGCAAAAAATCAACAGGGTTGCAAGAAATGTGTTGAGAAAAAAAGATGCAAATTAACTGCCAAAGATTTCGGAAGAATCAAATGTGAAGCTAGCAGGAACCCATTATTCTCCTGTGCTGTCATTTTCCAGAACTGCAACCTACCTGGAATGCCTGGAAGTACAAGGTGTTTAGTGCTCAGAGGCATGGCCAAGGTAAGGAAGGCTGAAACCTGACCACCACTGAACAAGGCACATACTGTAAATTGAAACATTAAGACTGGGCCAAGAAATATCTGAAGATAGATTTTTTTAAAGATTTTATGGAACGAGAGAGATGGAGAAGAGAGTGACTTTTGACGAACTAGATGGATAGGCCTGTGGCTTGATCACTAAAGGGCACAGAGCTCCACTTTGACTCAGATGCCAGCAGGTTGGAGGTAGGGTACTGACATGGGCTGGAATTATTAAAGATGAGCTATTTGGATCTTTTCAGGTTGAAGATCGACTCAAAATCAACTCCAAAACCTATAGTCAGTTTTCAGTAGACACTTTCTTCAAGCAGTGGTACAGGAAAAAAGCCTGCATTGCATGAATTGAAGTACTTCACTGCGTGGCTAGCCAGTAAAGGCCTTAAGGATGAAGGAATAATGACATGGCCCCTGTTCCTCACCTGACCTAAACCCTATTTAGAACTTGTGGGCCCTTCTTAAACAGGAGATTTACGGTAAAGGAAAAAAGTACACCTCTCTGAACAGTGCCTGGAAGGCTGTGGTTGCTGCTGCACAAAAAGTTAATTGTCAACAGATCAAGAAACAAACAGACTCCAAAATTGGGAGGCTTATAGCTGTTATTGAAAAGAAGTGTGGCTTTATTAGAGACTGATTTTTTTTTCTTGAAATGTCAGAAATGTTTATTTGTAAATTTTGAGTTGCACACTAATAGCTGCCCAATAATTATGCAAATATAGATATTCTCCTAACAAAGCCAAGACCTCATTTTTACTTTTTTAAATATTCAGGTTTGAGGTGTATTAACATTTTGGATTGACTGAGAGCACTGTAGTTGTTCAATAATGAAATTGCCTAATAATTGTGCACACAGTGTATATATATGTATGTATTACGCATACACAGTGGGGATCAAAAGTTTGGGCACCCCAGGTAAAAATTTGTATTAATGTGCATAAAGAAGCCAAGGAAAGATGGAAATAATCTCCAAAAGGCATCAAATTACAGATTCAACATTCTTATAACATGTCAACAAAAGTTAGATTTTATTTCCATCATTGACACTTTCAAAATAACAGAAAACAAAAAAATGACGTCTGCAAAAGTTTGGTCACCCTGCAGAATTTATAGCATGCACTGCCCCCTTTGCAAGGCTGAGACCTGCCAGTGTCATGGATTGTTCTCAATCATCGTCTGGGAAGACCAGGTGATGTCAATCTCAAAGGTTTTAAATGCCCAGACTCATCTGTCCTTGCCCCAACAATCAGCACCATGGGATCCTCTAAGCAGTTTTCTAGAAAACTGAAACTGAAAATAGTTGATGCCCACAAAGCTGGAGAAGGCTATAAGAAGATAGCAAAGCGTTTTCAGATGTCAATATCCTCTGTTTGGAATGTAATTAAGAAATGGCAGTCATCAGGAACAGTGGAAGTTAAAGCAAGATCTGGAAGACCAAGAAAAATTTCAGACAGAACAGCTCGCAGGATTGTGAGAAAAACAATTCAAAACCCACGTTTGACTGCACGATCCCTCCAGAAAGATCTGGCAGACACTGGAGTTGTGGTACACTATTCCACTATAAAGAGATACTTGTACAAATATGGTCTTCATGGAAGAGTCATCAGAAGAAAACCTCTTCTACGTCCTCACCACAAAAATCTGCGTTTGAACTTTGCAAATGAACATATAGACAAGCCTGATGCATTTTGGAAACAAGTTCTGTGGACCGATGAGATTAAAAATTGAACTTTTTGGCCGGAATGAGCAAAGGTACGTTTGGAGAAGAAGGGGCACACAATTTAATGGAAAGAACCTCTGTCCAACTGTTAAGCATGGGGGTGGATTAATCATGCTTTGGGGTTGTATTGCAGCCAGTGGCACAGGGAACATCTCACGAGTAGAAGGAAAAATGGATTCAATAAAATTTCAGCAAATTTTGGATGGTAACTTGATGCCATCTGTGAAAAAGCTAAAGTTAAAGAAAGGATGGCTTCTACAAATGGATAATGATCCTAAACACACCTCGAAATCCACGGGGGATTACAAGAGGCGTAAACTGAAGGTTTTGCCATGGCCTTCACAATCTCCTGACCTCAACGTAATTAAAAATCTACGGATAGCCCTTAAAAGAGCAGTGCGTGACAGACAGCCCAGAAATAACAAAGAACTGGAAGACTTTTGTAAGGAAGAATGGGCAAAGATACCTCAACAAGAATTAAAAGAGTCTTGGCTGGCTACAAAAAGCGTTTAAAAGCTGTGATACTTGCCAAAGGGGGCAGTACAAGATATTAACTCTGAAGGGTGCCCAAACTTTTGCAGACGCCATTTTTGTGTTTTCTGTTGTTTTGAAAGTGTAAATGATGGAAATAAAATCTAACTTTTGTTGACATATTATAAGAATGTCTAATCTGTAATTTGATGCCTTTTGGAGATTTTTCCATCTTTCCTTGGCTTCTTTATGCACATTAATACAAAATTTTACCTGGGGTGCCCAAACCTTTGATCCCCACTGTATATATAAACACACACACATTTATACAGTGGGTATAGGGAAGAATCACCCCCTTAAAATATTCACATCACATTGTGTTGTTTTGAAGCCTGACGCGAAGACAGACAACGTTTTTGTTTTATCCAGCTCTTTTTACTCAGTGCAACTTTTAACATCCAAGTGGAAAAAAAATTCAAAAACAGAGTTGAAACAAGGATCACCCCCCTCCTAAAAATGACTTGTAAACTCAATGAGGTGCTATTTACCTTCTCAATGGCACACTAAGCAACTGTGATCAGCTGTTGTCATTTTGATTAGCTCCGCATAGAAATAGCTTTCCTGAAACATTTCAGTCCCTGGTAGTACAGCTGAATCAAACAATCAACTATGGGTGGCAAGGCACTGTCAAAAGATCTCTGGGATGAAGTTGTGGGCAGGCACAAGTCAGGAGACGGATACCAAAAAATGCCAAAGGTTTTATCAATGGTAGCTGGATAAAAGAAAAACTTTGTCTGTCTTAATTTCAGGCTACAAAGCAACAAAAAGTGAGTATTTTAAAGAGAAGGGGGGGGGGATTCTTTTCAATACCCATTGTACTTCAGATTTGCTTTCTTATTGGTATCAAAGCACTGTATCTCTCTGCATTACTGGCATACAGATAATATAAACTGCTGAAGACTCTGCACTCTCATTTATTAAAGTGTAAACCCTAAGAATGAACTGTTCTTTGCTCCCTTTTGGTGTATTAAATATACCATTGTATATATATTGTATGTATATAATGTGATTATTTTATTAAACCCACCATTGTTTGGGAGACGCTGATACACAGCATTCCATTATTTGCTATTCCTAAATGAAAACCGGCAAAATTGAATCATTTTCTCACTGTACCAGGTAAATACAACATACCATTACTGAATGCATTACTATAATGTGCACATTACTGTATGGTATGTAGCGTGTCTCCTTTTTATACCTTGCCCTAGGTCTTTTTACTGGTGTCTGGAGACATACAAGTAACTCTTAAGTAATGAAATTACAATGAAGATAAGAATGGTAAAGAACTAATCTCTGTATATTTAAAACAAAAATTTGAAATTTAAAAGGAATTTAAAGCCTGGCTGATTTCTGCTACATTTTCATTTTTTTGGTTCCAAGGTACATTTGTTTAGAAATTGTTCTTAAATGGTTGATTTTTTTTGTAAAGGATGGTTAGCTGTAAAGGATTAACAAATTACACGACTCTTTAAAGCAGGGGTCTCTAAACTTTTCAATCAAAGGGCCAGGTTATTGTCCTTAAGACCTAAGGAGGGCTTGATTGTGGCTAGCAGGGGCAGAAAATGTCATGGGCCCAGCATCAGTGAGAATAAATATAGCCTCAGGGTTGGTGGTCAGTAGGAGGAGGAGTAGTGCCCCTATTAGTAGAAGGAATAGTATCTCATCATTGGTATCGGTGGAAGAAATAGTGCTCCATTGTTGGTATCAGTGGGAGGAATAGTGCCTCATATCAGTGGGAGGAACAGTGCCCCAAGGGCCAGATAAAGGCTAGCAAAGGGCCACATCTAGCCCTTGGGCTGCAGTTTGAAAACCCTTGTTTTAAAGAGTATGTATAAATGCACATTTTTTACTTGCAAAAAAAAAATAATGTGCATTTATAATTTTTTGTCAAAAAGTGAACTTACTCTTAAGTCTACCTTTATGTTTTAGTAATGATAAAGTAAAATGAAGTACCTGCAGGAGTGTAGAATATAACATTTGTAACTAAAGTCGTGGACATCATTGAGATATCATTTCTTTTAGAGCCGCCGATTCCATTCAATGTAAGACTAATCCTAGCAGCTAAGAAGGTGTTGGACTACTTTTTACAGGTATCGGAAGAGGGTCCCACATCCCTCCCGCCGTCGCCTACTCGGCTCTCCCATGCAATCAGGGAGCCCAGTAAGAATGTGTCCAGCGGCTTCTGGTTCCTGGGACACATTTAGAAACCAGAAGCAATGAAGATTTCGTCACTTCCATTTTCGGTCTCATGTAAACAAGCCATGTCTGGCTTGAACAAGCATCTGATGAAACCATTCTTGGTTTGATCAGAAGTTTATAGGGCAGAGGAGAGATCCTGTGTCTAATAGTAGGGTTCTCTGTCAGCTCTCTCTTTCTTGCAGCTCCCTTCTGCTCTGGTCCTCAGGCTTGGGCTCTCTTGTCTGTTCTCCTATCACAAACTGCACCAGGCAGACATACACATTTCTGGCTGCTCCCTTGCAACCAGACATACTCCTCAGGAGAGGGTGGCTCCAGCCTCCTGAGGAGTTCCAAGAAAAAAAGAGCTGACGGAGAACCCTACATGCTCTGAGATTCAGTTGTGGAGGAGTACCCTATATCATGAGGATTGTTGATACCAGGTGTTTGCATTTGGGATCCACATAAAGCACATTTGACTACTATACTTATTGGTCTACCCCTGATGGTGAAGGTCAGTTGTGTGCATTATTGTCCGTTGAGGATTTATCCTAGCACTTTAGTTTGGAATCTGCACCTGTTTGACTCTCCCCTTTGAATCTATATTAGAGCCATCACCAAGGACTTTTTTCATGTTCCTGAAGCATTGCACCTCTATATATAATATACAGCTATCTGCTACCTGTAAATTGTGCTAGCCGCTTGTATATACTGCTACTGTAAGTGCGGGTACAGGTTTACTTTAAGGTGTGCTGATGGCTTGCCTAACCACTTACTTCTAGTCGCTTGTAACATAATTACTAGTTCATGTGTGAGTGGGTATATTGTAACTGTCTAGCGGGTTGCCAAGCTTCTATAGCTTTGTTCTATTGCACAAACGTATTTTCTTGTCCTCATCTACATCAAGCTTTTTTACTAAAACTGCCCCCACAATATATATATATATATATATATATATATATATATATATATATGTATGTCACTGTGAATTTCTCATTTAAAAAATTTTAACTGTCTAAACCTAGGGAGTTTTTAAATTCCTTTTTTAACGTAAAATGGTTCTAAAGGCTCAAGGTTTTTTACATTGTATGCATGCAGGTAAAAAACCTTATCTGTGCAGCTGCCCCCCCCCCCAGTACCCCCTAATACTTACCTGAGCCCCATTATAATCCAACAATGTGCACAAGAGCCTTGACTCTCCGGCACTCTCCCTTCTTAATGGCTGAGGCATTGACTCCCACTGCTGTCAATCACAGCCAGTGAGCCAATGAGGAGAGATGGGGTGGCGGGCCGAGCCTCTGCTGTGGCTCAGAAATGAGTCTGCTTGGGTGTCGTCATTGCAAGCTTCTTGCTATGGGAGCACTCAACAGGAGGGAGGGGCCAGAAGCGCCAGCGAGGGACTTAAGAAGACGAAGATCGCGGCTTCTCTGTGCAAAACCCCTGCACAGAGCAAGTAAGTATAATATGTTTGTTATTTTATTCTATTTTTTTAAAGAAAGTCTTTAATATTACTTTAAGGTGTGCTGTATGTCTGGGAAAAAATTGCAGTATATCTCTGCAAAACATCTAAATGTTCCATGTTTTGAAAATGCTGCAGAAAAATACATGTTCATTCTGACAGAAGTCCAGTGAACGCCTAACTCCTGTGCTATGACCACACTGCCTCTGCTGCGCTGAAATCCCAAGTAGTGTTGGCTTGGTATATGTTTTTCTACAGTATAGGTGCTATTTCTATTTGGTATACATCTCTAGCAGACTATCATAACCAATTTCTCCTTTACTTTTCCAGTTATAGAAGTGCCTAGACACTGGAAGTACACTATATTTTTGGAAGAAATTCAAGACAAAAGGCCCATGAATCAGGGTACTGCTTCATCACATTTAACATTTCTGGATGTTCATAATAACAGCAAATCTTCACTTTCTGAGTTCAGGTGCACTTTGACAATGCAAAGTAGCTCATTCATTAATCAATAACATGAAGTCTGCATTGTCAATCTCGACAAAGTTCTTGCCCAAAGTAGGTCAAGCATGAAAATACATTTAGAATCAGACATACAATAGTTTTAGTGGACCTGTGTTGCGGAAATGGGCAGTGACTTCAGGTAAACCCCGATTTGGTGTATAAAAACACAGGTCTCTGCATATGATGTGAAACCCTTTCACTTTCCCACTTGTTTGCGGGTCTGAAAATTGCATTAACTGGGAAAGACTCTTTGTTCTGCAATGTATATTTTAAAAGCCTGAAGCTCAGATGAAGCAATACTTATAATAATCTCTTGTTAAGTACTAAGGGGTCTATTATACAGCTGTGTTATGGTGACATTTAAAGCATATAGATGTGCTTTACAAAGGTGCTTAGCGTTTATGCAACTTTCTTCAATCATGGAGTGTTCTTTGCAACATAATGCAAGGAACACTCTGCAGGACACTGCAGGCTCCACACCGCGGTCTATATTTTAAAAAATGACTCGTAAAATTCAAACAGATTGTGAAATAAACCCTGCAGTGTTCAGCAGAGAGCAGATAGAGGGTTCTGCTCTCCGTTTTATATATAGGTACCTAAGTGTTGGGTTTTCTAAGCAGTCTTGAGTTCCTGGGAGATACATTTCTCAATAACATGATCTCGAGTGTGCCAAAATCACAATACTTTGCTAGGTACTTTTACCCTATCTACATAACATTCAATTGATTCCCCATTTCTTGTGCAGCTTATCTAAACTTATGCCTTTTTAAATGGACAATTTTGTACTTGGCTCAAAATACTCAGGTCCCAGACGTATTAAAAGAGCATTCCAATTTCTGCAGTACAGACACTAAAACCTATTTTTCCCCACTTGTGCCAGCTTTCTTAAAGACTAGTGGGATCTCCAGAAACATCAAATAGTGCCCTTGCAGGCAGATTTAGAAGCTGTTAAATATTGTGAAACTCCATGCTCAGTGTAACTTTATCAAACCTTGGATAAAGAAAAGTGATGGGGAGACTACACTTATATCTGAATACAAGGTAATAAATCTGATGGAAAAATCCTGTGTTGCGCATGCCCTTTACATTTTCAATCTAAGCCAAAAAACTTTTGTTCTCAAATAAACATCACTGTGAATAATGCAAAGACAATTAAATAAATATACAATAATGTGAGAAAAACGTCCAATAAGCATGTGTTCAGTGAAAAAACTTAAGGAAAATTCAATAAACGTGTCTCCGGCGAAAAACTACGTGTAGATCAATACTCCAAATGTGCCAACTCCAGTGTGCCGCCACCAAGAGACAAAATGCTCTTAGCAGAAATACACAAATCCAACCAACCAAGGTCGTGTGCATTTACATATACTGAAAGTATCCACAGGATGGAGATTACCAGCTTGGCACAGATACCAACCTAATAATAAAATGTGGACAGCAGGTGACATGAGAAAAGAAACAAAGAAGACCAGCACTGTATAGTGCAGATATTGCAGCACTGTATAAAACCACTGCATTTAGTCAACTCACAAACACCAGTAGATGTGATGAAGTCAATTTCCTAAGCTCCAATCAATATGTGTTGTCCCAGAGAATGTCATCAGGGGTCAGGAAAAAGGAAACCCCCGGGTGTTGGTTGGAGCCCAAGCTGCTGACTTCATCACATCTGCCGATGCTTGTGAGTGGAATTTGAGTTTGTTTTATTTATTGTCTTGTAAAAGCTGGCTGTACTTTCTGAATTGTCCCGTGGTCTACTGGAACATGTGACATGTCCCAGGAGTTTACAGGCAGGGGTGGGGCGAACTTCTGAAAATATGAACATGAAACATCAGAAAGTCCTAACTAGCTTCCCGCAAGCAAAATATCGGCACTGGGGACCCAAAAATCTGTGAAGAATGATAGCGCTGGGCTCAGCTTTTTACACCTATGCTTTTTCATGCATTGACACTCTTCCATTAAAGTGGAGTTCCACCCATTTTAACAAGTTGAGATGTACGTAATCCCCTTTAAATATGCTTTTACCAATGCAAACAATTTATTTATTTTTTTGTAAGGAAATACCGTTTTTCTTCCTTATTCATCTTCACTTCTGGGTCCTGCTGCCTATAGGCAATTACGTCACTCGGCGATTCACAAGGGCTCCTGGGATATCGGCATAGTGTATCCCAGCAGCCCTTGTGAATCGCCTAATGACGAAATCTCGCATTATTTCCAGTTCTCAGGGATGTATTGCATTCAGTCCGCGCTCCGCCCCGCTTCCGCCCCGCCTCCTCTCAGTGACTGAAAGCATTATATACCGTAGAGCTCACTGAGAGGAGGCGGGGCGGAGCACCGACTGAAGGCAATACATCCCTGAGAACTGGAAATAACACAAGATTTCGTCATTAGGCGCTTTGCAAGGGCTGCTGGGATACACTAGGCCGATATCCCAGGAGCCCTTGCGAATTGCCGAGTGACGTAATCGCCGAAAGGCAGCAGGACCCGGAAGTGCAGATGATGAAAGAAGAAAAACGGTATTTCCTTACAAAAAAATAAATAAATTGTTTGCATTGGTAAAATCATATTTAAAGGGGATTACGTACATCTCAACTTGTTAAAATGGGTGGAACTCCACTTTAAGGGAGACAATTTGAAAAGACCATTGCCAATCCTTAACTCAGAAGGCGGCTGCAGGAAGGAGGAAGTGAGTGGAATCCACAGCTTATGATGGTCCAATGAGGTTTGCTAAAATCCTTGCTATGTATGCAGCTGACAAAGATTTGTTTCACTCAGCAAAAATGGAGCTATACTTCATCTAAAATCAAAATCTGTCACACTTATTTGAACTTAGAGTGGTAGTAAACTCTTTTACACCACTTGTACCTACAGGTAAGCCTACATTAAGGCTTACCTGTAGGTACTATAAATATCTGCTAAACTACATCAAGAGCCCATGCGCACTGAAGGACTGGCTTACAGCGACTCATGTAGCTGGAGGCCGCAAACCCAGAAGAAAGACCAGGGGAAGATGTCAGACCTCTCAGCGATGACATTGCTGCATTGGAAGGCTTTGTTCTAAGGTCATAATGTGAAAGTATGCAATGCATACTAGCACATTATGACATTGCCTTGCAGGGTTTACTACCGCTTTAAAATGTAACACACTTTTGGACCGCGTATAGTCATAAAAAAAAAAAGTCCAATAAAACATTCTCATTGAAAATAAAGGCTAATTCCATGTTTACTGGAAAAATACTTTTTTCCTTTTTACTCTTTATTAATAATATAAAATTGCAAGATAAAACATTTTCTAAGCACCCAGTCCACCCAGGGGGAGTCCACTCCCCCACATGGATTTTACATTGGAACCTAGCTGCTGTATACATGCAGCTGCGTGTCATAACAGACATCTATGGTACATGTACATGTTGTGCATCCCCGTGTCTGCAAAAATGGCCCTGCTTGGAGTAAGCAGCTAAGTGCTTCATGTGAAAAGGGACTAAAAGTGTTTAAAGTCTAAACACCTTAAAAAGAAATGGTTTTATAAAAACAGCAACAGCAGGCTAGAAAATCACAAAATGTTAAAATTATATAGAATATGCAAAGAATATATTGAAAAAAGTAATTTTCAAAATGCTATAAATCTACCTCTAACTGTATAGCAACTGCCATAATGCTTTGTAAACTGGCAATACAGATGAATTTGTGCATTTACCTGTATTGTAAAATTGAATGTAAGTGCATCTTAAACGTGTTTCAAACAGATGCTGAATGCATTTCGAAGGCATCACAAACATCAGTGTACACGATCTACTAAAGGAAAACTATAATGGTGTTGGGTCATATTTGTTTGACAGTTTTTTTAAACAGGTTATACACTTTTAATCCAATGCTTAAGGCTGCATTCACACTTGAGCGTAGCGTTTTTTACCGCGATTTTACCGCGATTTTACCGCGATTTTTTCAGGCGTTTTTCATTGACATCTATCAAAAACGCTGGTAATCAGCCCAAAAAGAAGCTCATGTACTTTTTTCAGCTACAGGCGTTTTGCAAAACGCTCAGATGTGAACAGGGGCCATTTAAATGAATGGGGTTTTACTTGTTGGGCGTTTTGGAAGCGTTTCTTTTGAGCGTTTTTGGAGCTGAAAACGCCCAGGTGTGAATGGAGCCTTATAAAAGTTTTTCAACTATTTACAAACAATCGTTGTTTTACAATTGAACTAAGACACGGTAAAGGATTTTCAGAGCACTACTGGTTAAAGTGGCAATAAAAAATATGATTAATGAGTATGTTCAATAGCAACATGAGAAATTAGAATTGTTTGTGTGTTATCAGCTTAAGTATATTGTGTTTGTCTATTACTATCACTTTTATGAGGATCAGATCACATGTATGGCAGATTACTGCATAATTCCAATGGGGTTCACATACTTTTTCTTGCCAGTATAAACAGATGGCACGCTTGAGCCGTTTGCTTTGCAGCTTCCTTTGCCTGAAACCTTAGACTAATCTATCTGATAGTGTATCTGTTGGAGTCCAGGCTGAGGTTGCCACTCCACTAACCTCCCTAGGATCTTTCAGGTGTGCAGCAACAAGGGTCACCCCTTTTCCCTCTGAACCACTACAGGAGCCAGGACAGGCTCCATGCCCTGCTGGCACTCTTAGCAGGAAATGCAGAGGCACCCACTTGCACATCCCCCGTTCATCGAGCCTGAGCGGCACACACAAAGAGTAAACCGGTCACAATATGTTCTCTTTGCTCTGAGTCATGACAGGCACTCATGTATTTACTGTAGAACCCAATCACAAACTCTTAGAAGCAGAAGCAAGCAGCCCCTGCATTAGTTGCACCTACAGTGCACAGCTACAGTGTAGAAAGAACCTGTCAGTAAACCAGGATTGAGAATAAAGAAGGTATCAAGATCCATCCAGATGGAAATTTTGCTTTTCAACAGTTGCCAGACTTACATGTCAATTCCAAAGAGTGTACAAGTACACAGTACATATGGTGCTCCTAGAAGTGCATAGTCCCTTGGTCCTTTGGAACTTTCATCTGTATCTGTAGACTAGGGATCGACCGATTATCGGCAAAGCCGATATATCGAGGGCCAATCTGCACTTTCCCCGATATATCGGAATCGGCCACCAAGGTGACCGATATTGCCGATATTTCAGAAAGTGCTTGTACCGGAGTGATGCCTGCAGCTAGAGGCATCACCCCGGCACCGGCGTCCATAGCCAATGGTTGGCTGTCTTGTAATGACAACTAATGCAGCTGAGAAGCAGCTGTAATCAGTGTGAGGCTGTAGACATCACTGAGCAAAACAGAGACTGAGAATGACAGGGTGTTAGCCAGCTCCAAGTATGGGAAGTGGCAGTGGCGTTCTAGGCTGCACACGAGGATGACAGTTGTCAAAATGCCTGGTGAATGCACACAACCCTCTCCCGACATCCACCAAGCATTTTGACAGCTGTCATCCTCGTGTGCAGCTTAGAACACCGCTGCCAATATCCATACTTGGAGCTTGCTGACTCCCTGTCATCCTCAGACTCTGTTTTGCTCAGTGATGTCTACAGCCTCACACTGATAACCGCTGCTTGGTCCCAGGTGTTCCCTATTTCAGACTTAGGCTGGCCATACATGTTCAATTTTCTTGTACAATTTTCTGTTGATTTACCACAAGCCACATAATACGAGGTCAGAGCTAAACAACACTTTCACTTGTATCCAATTAGGTAGGCCTTTGTACTACATAGCTGAAGGCAAATTTCAAGAAAATTGTACAGAAAATTGTAAGAAAATTGTAAAATGTATAGGGATAGGGGAATAGACAGGGCTTAGCTAAATTTATACTGTTTTTAGCAGTTGGTAATCTGTTTCTGAAGTGATTTTCACAAGTGCAGTGTAATACCAAAATCATTTCGCTTTCTGGCACCACTGGTATCGGACCTGAATTACTAAAGCATTAACTAAAGTAACACTCCTTTAACACATTACTAAGATTAAATGATGGAGCAGGAAGAAAACGAGCTGCTTGAAGAAAAAAGATTATTGATTACTTGGGTCAAGGTTTGTGGAAGTTGAGCTTGATTTTTAGCCACGTTTGTTCAAATACGACCAATCCTCTGTACATAACTAAATCTTTTAAAAGTTGAACTTGAAGCAGATAGTCTAAAACAGATTAAATAAATATAAAAGAGCTGTTTTGCCTGTCATGTTCATTCAGTTCTAAAGTTTGCACAGCTCTACAACACAGCACAGCCCTGTCTGGCAGGGAAAGGCACCTGACTTTCTCTGTTGCAGTTTAACCGCTTGCCGACTGCTCACAGTATATTTACTGCGGCAGTCAGCCCCTCACAGGCAGAGTGACGTTGGTCTACGTCGCTAGCCTGTGAGGCTCTGGGGAGCGAGCGCGCGCCCGCGGAGGCGCGCTCCCGCTCCCGCGCGTGTGACTGGCGGACAGCGATCGGCGGGGGAGAGGGAGAAAGTCAGGCGGCTTGTGTAAACAAGCCACCTGTCATTCTCCTCGGTGTAAAGACACTGATCACACGGATCTACTATGTAGATCCGTTGATCAGTGTCCTTACAGTTCAAACCACAGCCAATCACAGTAGAAAGCACGTCCCTAGGGACACACACAGCCCCTCCCTCCCAAATAAAGTTAACCCCTTCACTACCAGTGTATTTTTACAGTAACAGTGCATATGTATAGCACTGATTTACTGTAGAAATGTCACTGGTAACCCCAAAAGTGTCAAAAATGTCAGTCAAGGGTCCGATCTGTCCGCCCCAATGTCGCAGTACCGCAAAAAAAATCGCAGATCGCCGCCATTACGTGTTAAAAAAAAACAACAAAAATGACAAAAATCTTTCCCTTTGTTCGTAAACGCGATAACTTTTGCGCAAACCAATAAAAATATGCTTTTTGCGATTTTTTTTACCAAACATATGTAGCATAAAACAAATTGGCCGAAAATGTTAAAAAATTTTGATTTTTAAATTTTTTTTTGGGGAATTTCATATAAAAAAAATGTGAAAAATATTGTTATTTTTTCAAAATGTACGCTCTTTTTTTGTTTATAGCGCAAAAAGTAAAAAGCGCACAGGTGATCAAATACCACCAAAAGAAAGCTCTGTTTGTGGGAAAAAAAGGACGTCAAATTTGTTTAGGTACAGCGTCGCACGACCGCGCAATTGTCCGTTAAAGTCACGCAGTGCCGAATCGCAAAATACCCCCTGGTCGTTTAGCAGGAAAATCTTCCGGGGCTTAAGTGGTTAATAACACCTACCCTGTAGGTCTTGTCCCAACCCTGGCTCGTGAATAGACATTGAAAGCAGAAGTAGAAGACTGAGAAGCTCATCTCTGTATCATTCTGGTTTCTCCTCCTATCAGAATGTTCCTTTCGTGATCATCTCTGTATCATTCTGGTTTCTCCTCCTATCAGAATGCTCCTTTCATGATCATCCGAATTGACTAGCTCCTTTTGCTTTTTCTCCCTCCCTAAGTATGAGCTCTTTTCTACAGGGAGTAAAAGGGGTTGATATCAAATCAAAATTTGGTACTTATACTGCGTACATTAAACAAATGAATTATGTTTTAATGATTTTTTTGGCGTTCAGCTTTAATCTTTTTCACATTTCATTGAAAAGAAAAATCATAAGATCCCCCTGAATGAGTTGCTATACTCCTGGTTGGAGGGCGGTAATTACCCCAGTCCCCTTTAACATAAATAGACATCAAGTGGTAAAAGTAAAAGTATTGGGAAACAATAGGTTGTAGAATTGATGGATTCTGCTTTTAAAATCAGCATCGGAATTTCTCCATGAAACTACTGCTCATCACAGAAGATTTAACAGACACAGAGGTCAACATTGCTACATGAAAAGGCGAGTGTAAGTATTGTACAAAGCAAAAAGCTGGCTAAGCCTGAGCCCCCAACCAGAGACATAGACCTCATCTTCTGTGGAGAGGGCACCTCAAACTACACCCTGTTAAGTAGTACTCTTAGATATCAATAAATGTAGAATATCTACATCTATCTAGCCTCTCTGACTAACTAAAGAGAATGAAGGAAGGAGTATACTTCAAGCACCATAACCTTTAAGGGCAATTAGGAGCAGGATAAGCTCCACTGAGAATGATGCATCCAGTAGATGCTACAAAAACCAAGGTAGATAGCCACAAATACAGAGAAAATGATTTGGAAAATGAACTGAGAAGAAACAATGTCCACATAGTTGGACTTCCTGAGTGCGGCAAGGTTAACTCTCCTACTGAAGTCCTGGAGAAATCATTTTGTTAAACCTTCGATAAGTACAGCTTTACCCCTCTCTTTGGCAATACAAGATCCATTCTGACCCCCATCATCAGGGGGATTTCTGAGACTGTTAATCCTAAAATTACTTCGCTATTCTGTGTAAAACCAGAGAGCAAAAGTACTTATCCTACAATTAGGTAAAACTCTCTACCTGACTTTCAAGCAGAAGTGCAAAAGCAAAGAGCCAGTGCTATGCTTTGCCCCACATGCCTGAGGGTGGCAGAGAGGAGAGAAACACATTTCTTTGACACCCTTACGGCAGCATCTACATGCCTATATCAGAAAGAATTCCTTCTCAATCCTAGGGATCTATATCTGCTCATGTTGAATCTCTTTACTGAGTAGATATTACAGTTTTTTTGTTGTGCAGTTGACTGAACTTTAATTGTTCTCATGATGCACTTTAAGGCCACCCTTGGCATCCTCACAAGGTTTCTGTGTGGAAAATGTTTTTGGTATTCCAGATGACAAGTTTTGGGACTTGCCACTGTTTGCCGTTTGTTTACATTGTTACTGTTCAATGATTGTTCCCTCTTCATGACATGTTTGTCATGTGACTCTTGCTGTAAGGCTTCCTCTCCCAACACCTGAAATGCTGCTCTTCTTCATGCACAACTTGAACTGTCCCGCTGACAAAACCATTTCTCTCAAGGGTTAGGATGCTGACACTTGTTATAATGGTCTCATATCTGTGGATTGAGTGATATCACTGAATGTAACGCTGTATTCGAATCACTATAACAATTTATTCCAACTGTTTGTCTGTCTGCAAGACACACTTGCATTCAGTGCACAGTCCTACTTTAGAGTCCTTAACAGACGGACAAAATTAAAGGCTTCCTGATTATCAGTATACCTTCTGCATCACTTGGTGTGAGATGGGATACTCCTAAATTGTTTTTTGAGGAGTTTGTTACACCAGGATATTTACCAGGTAAAAATGACCCACTCATGAGTGTTAGAAAGTGGCTTTAGTTACATCAGCTGAGAGGTCTTAACCCTCCTCTTATGTTAGGGTCAGAACCGACCCGTTTTCATTTTTGAATGTCTATAAGTATCACATAAATTTGTTTATTGCATCAAGATTTTTTAACTTTGTCAGGAACCTCTATTTAAACAATGTAATAGAAAAAGAATCCATCCAAAGTACACGATACCCTGTCTACCATGTTTGGCACCTCTCTTGCCCCTGACCCGGCATCAGCTCTCCTGAATCGCAAGCCACCTAACCTCACCCACCGTCAATTCAAACTCTACCTCTATGTCACGACTGCTGCTAAGCAAACCATCGCGAAAGCATGGAAAACCCCCACGCTCTGTCATCTGACCATGATACACAGAGTTACCCAAGCCATGCTACATGCTAAAACAGAAGCAATTTTATTGGATAAACTGACCCCCTATGAACGGCTCTGGCGGCCTTGGATTGACCATTGCCTACCACCAGGCCTTGACGACAGCCTTGTACTCATCTGATTGGGAAGTCCTCCTTGCCGACCCTCTTTCCCCACTTGGGCCCCTGGGGGGTTCGAGGCTTCCTCCGGTTACCAGCTGTTACCCCCCCCCCCCATAACCCTCTCCTACCTACCCTGATTTCATCCCAACCCTGCCTTCCCAGCCCCCTCTCCCCACTCGGCCCCTGGCATATCTCATTAAGTGTTATACCTTTGTTTTGGTTGAGACCCCTTCTATGAGGGGGCCTATTTACGCATTGTGACCTCGGCCACACCTTCAATTTGTACGTGCCATTACTTCTTCTCAGTCGGGATGCCGGGTCGATCTCTTATGCGTATCACATTGTTACATATTCCTTGAATGTTATATGCGGTAGTTCTATATTTACTGTGACTTGTAATATCACGGCATGTACCTAATCTTTCTACTGCATGTTACTGTACCATGTTTCTTTTGCCTTCAATAAAAACCGTTTAAAAAGAAAAGAAAAAGAATCCTTTTCACTAAATTATAAAATGCTGTGGTGAAAATTAAGACGTTTATGGTGTTAGGGTCAATTCTGACCCAGTTATAATATAGGATTTTAGGACACTAATAAGTGCCAAAACTAAAATCATAAACACTCTCTCTGCTTAGTAACACTGACAGCCAATCACCTCTCAACCCTGTGAGCTGTAGTTAGGGAGGGGCCTATCTCTTTGCCTGCTTGTCTGCTTCTCTAAATAAAGTAAAGAAACATAGGACCAATACATTTCAGAGTTGCTGACTTTATTTTACCATTTTTTAAATTTGAAAATGAGAGGTATGCTATCAAAAGAAAGGTCTAAGGGGTCACACGAAAAATATTAAAACCAATCTTTTCAAGGATAAAGAAGCCTAACAAGGTAACCAAGAGGTAAGAAACAAATTGGATGATAAATAATTGTTCTGAGGGTATTTTATGGCTGATTTAAGACACGGGTCAAAACCGACCCATTAACATCATGGATAGTAACAGAAAGCTAACATAAGAGGGTTAAATAGGTGATACTACCCAGGACTTCCTGCCCAAATGGTATACAAAGCAGTTTACAAAATCATGTCCTTAGCCAAGACAGAACACAGGAATGCAAATACTTCTCAGTCTAGAACATTTTGTTTGCGATCACACAAGGCTCCCCTACTTAAGCTAGTTGCTTCGACATCTACCACAAAAGGTAAATTTGTTTTAAGATTTATACTTGTATACTCCCTTTAACACCTAATGCATGGGGCAAATTGCCTTGCAAAGCAAAAGAGAAGGAGGACTATCTGAGAGGACCTGGATAAATGGACATTTATTTTAGAGGATCTATTAACCATATCTCAAAAACATACTCACTTACTGTACATACATTATATATTACATAGGACCTACTATACCCCACTGCATCTCTACCAGTATAGTCACAGATCAAATTCTGACTGTTCAAGGTGATGGAAGGGCTATAGGAGATGGAGACGCATGCAGTAGAGGTGCCCACGGCTTTTTTGTATTGCACACTATAAACAGTCTTTCTTATCAACTTTACCCTGATAACAATTATGTTTATAGGGTTTTTTTAAATGGTGATGAGGTACCCCTTGACACGAAAACCCCTGTTCATAGATCATCTTGTAAACTTACTGCACAACCTTGGAGAGCTCCATCTCCACCTGATCTCAAACCGTGAATAGCTTCTGTAAGCAATACCCTATATAGAGAGAACCTAGTTTATAATTGGAGAAGCTTAAATTGGACAAATACCCGACCTCACCACCATGTCATTGATTGCTTTTCGAGTGTATTTGATAGTTATCCCTGTGTCATCCATTAGTCTTATCAGCTCATCCAGACAGTGTATTTCATACTTTAGAGCAACTTGAATCCTTAAACTCTACTATGTTTAGATAACTGTTAGGTGCCTGATGAGGGTGGGAATCTCTTTGGTGCGTTCCCAAATGTACAGATTCCAGTATAGCTGGTAATGTTGTATACTATATATATATTGTTGTTTCCCCCTTTCTTTCTTCTGTGATGATGTTTAGCGTCTCTCTTCTCAGCTGATTGCAGGATTCTATGGCTATCGGGTTTGAAATAGCGGTGAGTGGGAAAGGGAAAAACTTGTCTTTACCACCTATAACGTAAAAATTAAAAATACAAAAAGAGCCAGTGAGCAGGAAGGCCAGGGCACTCCTACAATTTGCAATGGTTATCCATCAGACATGCTACATTCTGCACTAGCTACAACACAACAGAGGAGAAGAGTGCAGGGCATAGCAGAAAAGGTGCAAGGCTTTAAAATCAAGATGGAAAGCATGCCTTTACAATAACAACTCTCTCTGACTGCCAGAGAAGCTCAATATTGCCCGCCCAAGTGGGCTAAACAATCTATGAATTCAGAGCCACCCTAACTTTTATTCTCTTTCAGCGTCTAACAGAGAAATCTGTCTGATAGAAAACAATATACTTTCTATGTGGCTGAGGTTTTTATGTCAGCACTTGTTAATCAGGGAGGTTGATTGACTCTGTTTTACACAAAGATACCCTCTACAGAAAAAATATGTATATTTATTATATTATTAGAAACATTGCACCGTAGGCAGTAAAGGAAGAATGTAACTTAATAATGGAAATATAGTGCAAAAGGCATTTAAAATATGGAAGTCATAGTTTGCTTTAGGATAAGCATTACAAGACAAAGTTTAATATGTCTATGAATACATATTTACCATTAATATTTACTTTTTACTCTTTATGTACAATGCAATACTATAGTCTCTGGTACAGCAAACATTTAAAATGTAAAAGTCAAAATACATTTTATAGCTGTACTAAACCCAAAAACAATCATTTATTATATTGCAGCTTACAAATCCTTAAAGTGGAAGGCAAGTCAAAACTGAAATAAGCTTTAGGGTCCTTTCACACGGGCGTTCCATATGTCCATATTTCATCCAATTTTTTTGCGGATGAAAAACTGACATAATGCATGTCAATGGGATTGCGGATGTCAGCAGATGACCATCCGCTGACATCCGATTTGCGTCCTTTCCTATCAGTTCTGTTTTTTGGAAAGGAAGAGAACCCTATTTTTCTTCCGTTTAAAAAAACGGAACGGACGCAAAAACGGATGTCAGCGGTGTAATCCGCTGACATCCGCAATCCCATTGACATGCATTATCTCTGTTTATCATCCGCAAACGGATGGGATGATAAACGGACATACGGACCGGATGACACAAGTGTCATCCGTGTCCGTAAAAAAAAGAAAAAAAAGTGCCGGAGCGGATCAAAAAACGGTCCACCCCGTGTGAAAGGACCCTTAAGGATAAGTTCACCTTCAGTAACATTTTACATATTCCCCCCTTTTTTAGGATGGAACATGTAACATGCTTCTGCAGCAGATCAGGGTTCAGCTGCCTCTTTGTGACAGTGGTATGGGGAGAAGTTCCCCGTACTAGCTGTAACTTTTAAAAAAGTGAGCAGCCGTGCAGGGCTCCACACTCTCAACAAAGTACCATGTACTGTTCAGCGTTGTGATAGTTCATTGGTTCTTCCTGTTAGTGGAAAAACTGCCAGCCCACACGATGTATGCGTATGAGCAGACAGCTTACACTGACAGTCTGCAGGAGTCCCGCATGGCACCAGTGATCGGCTGATCACTGGTGCAATGCTTTCCAGGCTCCTGCAAAAAAAAGGCATACATTATTTTTTCTTAAAAGGTGAAATTATCCTTTAAATCTACTAATAGCAGCATTATAAGCCCAATCTATCTACCCTGTAAAGGAAAGATATCTATAATTACCTATTCTGAAATCCCTCTGGTCCGGTCACATGATCTTTCCAGCACCGACTTCAGTGTAGAGGAGTGTTTTTGGTGCTCAGATGCAGTGAAGATCTGTTATACATGTACACGTATACGTGACTGTATTATTTTTCTTTTTCTGGGCTTTTTTTCCTTTTTTCACCTGGTGATCCTGCCAGTAACATACCTCTTGTCTTAAGCTGGCCATAAATAGATCAAAATTAATCTGGCTTAACAGGAACCAGCAAATATTGATTCGTCTTTGGCATATTTGATCGGTTCTCATAGGGAAATCTTTGTCCGCTTTTCTTATCGTGTGTATGGGCCTTAAAGTAAAACTATAGGCAAAACTTTTTTTTCATTTTGGATAGACTGAGGAAGGGTTTTAACTCCTTTTAATTTTTTTTCCGCCCTCTGTAGCCTCATTGCAAAGATTTACCTTCACTTCCTGTCCCATAGCCAAACAGGAAGTGAGAGAAAATCTCTGCAAAGGAATCACTTGCTGACCGGGCTATAGGCCCGGTCAGCTTCTTCTGGGAGGGCATACAGTGACATCCTTCCAGAATCGCACTTCCCACACGCAACTTGGCATCACAGATCGTAGTAAAGGGCCAATGATAGTGGCCCTTTACCACCTGATCGTTCCCTCCACTGATGAAACTATAAGTTGTTCAAAACAAACCGGTGCAGGTTCAGTTCAGTTCTCTCCTCTTCTCGCACACTGTACACAGCGATTGATACAGAGTGCGAGGAGAGGAGGGAGACTGCAGCACTGCCTCATCCATGCCTCAATCATGCTCATCTGTGCCTCAATCATGCCAATCTGTGCCCCAATCATGCCCATCCGTACCTCAATCATGCCAATCTGTGCCTCAATCATGCACATCCGTGCCTCAATCATGCCCATCCATGCCACATCAGTGCTTATTCGTGCCACATCAGTGCTCATCTGTGCCACATTCATACCACATCAGTGCTCATCCGTGCAACATCAGTGCTACTACAGTGCTTATCAGTGCCCTACAGTGCCTCACAAAAGTGTAATAGGTATTTAGGAAATTAGATTTGTAATTCTATGTTCCTAGAGCACCTGATGGTGCTCCCTGCATGTTGGGCCTCTGTATGTGGCCAGGCTGTGTAAAAGTCCGCATGCGTGAGACTTTTACACAGAAGGAGTAGCAGAATCTGTTTTGGGGTGTCATTTTTGCTATGTGTTAGAAATATCTATTAAATGGACAACTTTGTGTAAAAAAAAAAATGCGTTTTCATTTGCTTTCCACATCCAAAAACTTGTGTAAAAAAATTACATGTTCAAAAGACTCATAATGCCTCCTAGATTATGTGTTGGGGTGTTTTCTCTGGAAATTGTGGGGGTTTCCATTGTCCTGGTGCTCCAGGGCCTTCAAAGGTGTGATAGGTTGTCAGGAAATTTTATGTGTAATTTTTCCTCTTAGAACGCCTGGAGGTGCTTCTTGGATGTTGGGCCTCTGTATGTGGCCAGGATGTGTAAAAGTCTCACACGTGGTATTGACCATACTCAGGAGGACTAGCAGAATGTATTTTGGGGTGTAGTTGAAAGTATGCCTATACAGTGTGTGAAAGATTTTGTGGAAAAAATAAAAATAAATCTTCATTTTGCAAAGAATTGTAGGAAAAAAATACAACTTCCAAAAAAACACCATGCCTGCTACAAAATACATTGAAATGTCTACTTTCCAAAAGGGGGTCATTTGGGGGGTATTTGTACTTTCCTGGCTTGTTAGTGTCTCAAGAAATTGCATAATGCTAAAACTGAAACAAAGAAAAATGCATTTTTTTTTCTTTTTTATAAAATTGTCAGTCTTTTTTCATTTATAGTGCAAGAAATAAAAAACCCAGTGATGATTAAATACTACTTAAAGAAAGCTCTATTTGTGATAAAAAAAAAAGGACAAAAATGTAATATGTAATTGTCATTCAAAATGTGAGAGCACTGAAAGATGAAAATTGGTCTGGTTAGAAAGGGGGGTTTAGGTGCCCAGTGGGTAAGGGAATTCCTTGGGAACCCCTAGGTCACCAGAACTAGTGCCCCCATTGGAAGATTTCCCCTCTATTACTTTTCTGGGGACAACCCAAAATGTGGGATTTTCTTTTAGACCGCATTCACATTGATCCGACTTGGACCGCGACTTGTCAGCCTGACAAGTCGCGGTCCGTCACGCTCCCATTGTGTAGTACAGGAGACGTTCTAATAGGAGTGACACAAGTCGCTCCGACTTAGAAAAAGGGTCCTGTACTACTTCGGGGCGACCTAGAGGCGACTTGCATAGACATTCATTTTATGAAGTCCGTGCAAGTCGCGCCGAAGTCACGCTGCACGCAACTTCACAGGTCGCCCCTTAAGTCGGAGCGACGTAGTGTGAACCGAGCCTTACTTTTACTTTCAATGATAATAGTAATCAGGACAAATAGAGAGGATGAATCTCCCTGGGGGGGGGGGGGGGGCGGGGGGGGGCACACACATCAATAAAAACTGTCAAACGTTCCAATCCCTCTCCACTCTATCTAAAACTAAAATAAAAGTTTTGCCTTACTTTAACCCCTAACATTTGTTTTTCTCTTTATGTAATACAATTGGGGGAATTTATCAGACTGGAGCAGCTAGAACCTGGAGTAGTTGTGCATTACAACCAACCAGAGTCTATATTTCCTTTTCAAAGTTTAACAGAACAAGCTGATTATAGAAGCTGATTTTGGCAGCCATGCATAACTACTCCATATTCTGTCTTCTCCAGTTTTGATTACCCCCCCACCCCCACCCCCATTCAAATGTGATTAAGGCTGGCCATACATGTTATATTTTCTTGTACAATTTTCCTTTAGGTTTACCAAAAAACATATAATATTAATTCAAAACTAAACAACTTTCAATTATATCCAATTAGGCAGGTCCTTGCATTACAAAGTTAAAGGTAAGTCTAAAAGGAAATTGTACAAGAAAATTGAACATGTATGGCCAGCCTAACTTGAACTATACCAGCATTCTAACCTTTCAATGTTTATCTTTTGAAACATATAATATTACGTAAAAAAATAGCTACATAATAGCTACATATAATAATAAATAAATAAACTTTATATAATGCCGGGCAAAGCATTTGACTGGTCTGATTGACAATAGTTTTACAAAAATCATAAAAAATATTATATAACCCTGGAATGCAAGGGTTGACTGAGAGATGAAGGAATACATCAGCTACAAAGGCAACCCAGATGCATTGGATGTGTATTCCAGCATTTGAGACAGCGCAATTAAGTTAGTGCTTTGATTTTGCAATTCACAACAACCCATGACAAGCTCATTACAGGTGTTCAGTGTTCTCGTTAAACACAGGTGAGATAATCATTGATTCTTTTTTTTTTTCCTATTTAAATTACCATAGCTGGGCCGCAAATACAGTTATAAAACCTAGAAATTATCCTCAGGGACTGATTTTCTAACCCCTTCATGCTGGGGCTACCTTCATCCTGAAAGAGGTGCCAATCTTAAAAGAAGACCCATCTCCAAGTCTTCACAGCAGGATTGATCTTGGTAATACACATTTTTTTCCGGTGTGTTCAAGTGACCTATATACCTCGTTAAAGCCCACTGTAATAACAAGAACACACTAACCTGTTAACCTTTCGCTTCACGAAACTAATTGCATCACAAAAGAAAATGGGACGCGTCAATCATACCGAAACAGCTGGATCCCATTCCTAAGCAATTTTATCTAGTCAAATATTATGCTAAATAGTAATCGAACATTATTATCTGTTATCATTCACCTTATGGCAAAAACAAGGACAAAAGCTCACAGTAGTAGGCCAGTATTTCATACAACACTACTTTGGCAGTAGGGTATTTCTTGTGCCCCTTTAACCCTACTTGAATGTGTATCCTTATGAGGGTCACACAAGTAATGATCTGATCAAATGATTCTACACAGAATTGGACAACATGATCGAATCTATGAAGTATTGAAAAGGCACATACCGTGCCATCGATCGATGTTGACCAAAACCTGCTCATTCTGGTCAGAAATGCCAATTATAAGAAAGTAGATGGATGATTGTTATGTTATTGTTTATGGGGCATCAAACAATCTTTCTAATCAGTAAATTGATTGACGGTATGATCGCATAAAAAAATCGCCACCATCACACAGCACATGACAGAATCATCCATATATTAAACCAAACAAGCATCATCCATACAGCCAATGGACTTGGCTTGAAAATACATAATGGGTAAGCACCATGCAAACAAACACTGTATTTATTTGATTACATCAATCAATTAGAGCGATTCTATGTCCCTGCGTTAATATATATTTATCGAGTTAAGCCTTTTAGCCATGAGGCCGATACAGAAATACACCATGATGAGTGATTAGCATACGTTGCTGTTATTATGCCATTGTTGAGCGTCCCTTAGGGGATGGAAATAAATTAACCCAACGTGAATAAATGAGCCCGGCCAAAACTTCATATTAAGTATACATCAGCCAGACTGGAGTCATCGAAAGCATAGCCAGCTTAATAAAAATGGAAATACAGGAATGATTCTCAAATGTAATGTTGTCCTTTCATGAACTGACATAAAAGCTGGAGAGTCCAGCTAGGCAAGAGCCACTGATGTGCTCACAGGCTGAATGCAAGCGGGACTTTGTGCATGAGTGGAGCAGCTACCAAGGCTTTATTTATTTATTTGATCTGCCCACCACAATCATCTTTCTGTGTCAGTTCCCATCCTTAGGGTCGGGTCACATGGCACAATCTGTGCTCATTTTGCCACTTCCTAGCGGCCGAGTTCTGCGGAAAGCGACTCCAAACACAGGAACACCCCAGCACAAATACAACAAGGGGTGCGGTGTATTTATTAATGACTACTGCCATCCACCTGCCAGGGTCCAGGCTCTGATGGATCATCTGCCTACACACTGGAACGGCACAGGACGACTTGCACATCCTTTTGTTCACAGTACACCGCCGACACAGGAATATCCTAAAACAATAGCATTGTCTTACGAGGTGGCCTGCCGTCCTTTGTTAGATCACCCATTCATACACAAATCTTTTTTTTTTTTTCTTCGAAGGGATACTGGAAATAGCATTCACATTATGACTTAACCAATCAAAACACATACAGAAATAAAGAAATCCACAATTGCTCGGACAGAATGTAATGCATACATGTGCATTCTGGGATCTAATTTATAGATAGATAGATAGATAGATAGATAGATAGATAGATAGATAGATAGATAGATAGATAGATATAGATATAGATATATATATACTATATATATATATATATATGTATATATATATATATATATATATATATATATATATTTATATATATATATATATATATATATATATATATATACATATAACTCATATATATATATATATATATATATATATATATATATATATATATATATATATATATATATATATGTTATGTGGGTAATTTGCACTATGTAAGGTGTTGAATAAACTATTGGCACAACATAAATTCTGCATAATAAAATGATTTTGAAAAAAAAAATGGTATTTAAACTATTGACACATATATCTAGATAATAAAAGCAGTTCCATAGGAGGTTACACATTTAATGCTATGGGGTATGTAATGAGGAAATCATATTACTGTATATTATAGGTAGGCGTGTATGATCCCATTATGTCTACACAGAAATGCTCCATATATAAACACACACATATATATATATATATATATATATATATAGATAGATATAGATATATATATATCTATATCTATATATAGATATAGATATAGATATATATATATATATATATACTGTATAATCTTATATGTAGTATACCTGATATATTTATATATTTTTGATGTGTGTGTGTGTATATATATATATATCTCTCTATATATCTCTCTATATATATATATATATATATATATATATATATATGTGTGTGTGTGTGTGTGTGTGTGTATTATATACTGTATAATCTTATGTGTATTAAACATGATATATAGATAGATAGATAGATAGATAGATAGATAGATAGATAGATAGATAGATAGATAGATAGATAGATAGATAGATAGATAGATAGATAGATAGATAGATAGATAGATAGATAGATAGATAGATAGATAGATAGATAGATAGATAGATAGATAGATTGTTTTTGTATCTATTACCTGAGCAGTTGATCCCCTTTCCTTTGCCATTGTGGCACTCGCTGGGCAGCTGGTTGGATGCCTGGACTCCGGAGAAGGCTATAAAGACAAGCACTGAGGAGGTGGACCAGAAAGCCAAGGGTCCCAGCAGCCTGGAAGCAGGATGCAATCCTTCCATGATGTGAAGCAGGATGCTGGTGATAGAAGAGGCAGGGGTAAGAAGGGTGAGGGTTTGCTCCAGCAGGCCAGGAGCATCAATAACAGCACAGAGCACAAGCCAGGCTCCTCAGTGGATTCTCCAGCACACACCACTTCCTATTCATTCCCTGTCACTCCTGCTGCTGCTGCTAGGGCTGTGTTCTCAGGTCTCACTCCACACAAGTACAGGAGAGACAAGGGGACCAGGGATGTCCAGCGAGCAGCATCAATAATTGTCATGTAGGTCAGTGTGAGGGCTCAGCAGCTGCATTCAGAAGAAGAGGAGTGTGTGCCTGAACAGGAGGATGCCATCCATCCTTAGAGCCATGCCACCAATAAAGGAAGTGGAGGTTGGTGGAGCCCTGTGTGAGTGTGTGTGTGCTGGCTCCTCCCTTCCTCCTGCTCTGCACTGATTGCCCCTTCACTGCCTGTGTTCGGGGTATTGTTCAGGAGGCACACAGCCTGTCACCAGCCACGAGATGGGTGCAATACGTGTGTCTGCTGGCAACAACAAAGGGAGTGAGTAGATCGGGAGGGGGAGGAGGAGGAGGAGGAGAAGAAGAATCAGCACCACGTGACTCCTTGTCTGCTATTCAACCTCCAGTACAAGTGAACCCTCACCATCCTCTGCCAGGACTGGCAACTTTCCTTTATGTCTTTGGATGAAGAGAATACTATAGTCACTACCCCACTGGAACTAGAATAGCTAGCCACTACTGTTAGAATGTCTGCTACATTTGTGATCTTTGTATTTTTTATTTTCAGTGCCAAGACACAAAGATCAGTCATGATTGGTGAATCAGAATATATAAAAAAATAATAATAATAATTGTTTTTTTTAATTTTAGTGTCACTATTTGAGCACTTACAAAAATCCCGTCCTTCCTGTACAATCTCTATTTGATTTTTGGGGATGTGATGCGCAGGATGAGACATCTTCTATCCCATATATAGAATTTATACAGTTTATAAGACAGACGATTGTAATTTTCTTTTTTTTTATGCATTCTTAATTTTAGGAACAGCATTGGGATAAATCATACCTCCCAACTTTTTTAGATGGGAATGAGGGACATCTATTAAAGGGGAGTTCCACCCAAAAGTGGAAGTTCCACTGTAAGAACTTCTGACATGCCACATTTGGCATGGCATTTTTTTTTTGGTGGGGAGCGGGTACCTAGTTTTAACAGGTACCCGCTTCCAGGCATGAGCAGGAGTTCTCCTCTCCCCCTCCCTCCCTGCAATCTTCTGGGACATGTCAGAGGTCCCAGACGATTAACCAGCCATTAAGTGCCAGGTCACACTTGTGCGATGCGGGAAGGCTGCGAATTTGCAGCCTGTTCCCGCATCGCAAACGCACATCTGGCAGTTCACACTGCCATATGCGATACGCTGGGGGTGTCAATGAAATGTTAACGACACCCCCAGTTTGATCGCATATCGCAGTGCGATCTGACAGTTCGCACAGATCGGATCGCACAAGTGTGAACTGTTAGTGTTTAGGACCCCTGGTCCCAATGGTAGTCCCGGACCACCTATGGCTCCTTTGCTCGTTTTGTGTCTGGCAGGCCTGGGAGGCTGGTTTCTGGAAATAACACAGACGGAGACAGATGTATAGTGAAACCAAGCTCTCAGTTTATTATAGGCTCGTTGCGGCTTATATAGTAAAGATAAAGGCATATAATCATAGGTATAGGGCACTTGTTACGTTCTTATTGGTTAAACAGCTTCAGGAGACAAAAGGTCACCTTGGGGAGTAATACCATATAAGACATATCTCGTGTGACTAGAATCACCTGACACAGCCTTATCGCGAACTGCAGAAACTTTCCATGGTACGTAGACACTTTTCATATCTTGTGTAACTAAGGTCACATACACACACAAACACACAGCTTATAAGACATTAATGCATACAAAATGGGGTAGGGACATACAAAATGGAGGACACATAGAATTTGATATCTCCCCATCTCCCACAATCCCCTCTTAAAATCATTAACCCTTAATTGATTTTCCCTTGTCACCCTGTATATCATTGGAATATATAATTCTTAGGGATATTATCAGGAGTCCTAAACCTCCTAGGAATATAGTACCACGATTGGCAGATTAATTTTCTATATCCCTGCTGCTTGAAAGACCAGATCATATATCATCCTTTAAACAATAAGGTTCTTTTTTTCTTTCTGTTTATACCTCTTAATGTACTCAGTATATTCTTTAGGGTTATTAGTCGAGGGGGTCTGGTAGCCTGGGACTTGGTGGGATAGCATAGAGACATTTTTCACTTTTGGTCGGGAAACTCTAGCAACAATACACATTACAAGTTTGAAGCATGCATATAGGGATAATAAAAAAAGCAAAACCATTATAACAGTCATAGCGATATTTTTCAACCATGAGGATATTCTTCCAAATTCAAAATTCCCACTACTAAAAGGACTCCATGTCTTAGCAATATTCCTAGCTTCTTGTTGCAGCTTGTCTACTTCTTTCCGGTGCTGTGCAATAATATCATAATAATCGGGTATCTCAACAGATGTATTGTGTATCCATGTGCAACATTCATAATCCTCCGTAACTTCACATAACCCAGTAAGAGCAGCACTCATGCTTTCTATGGCTAGGTCATGGAGCTCAAGTTGTTTCTTAATTGCCCTCACTTCTATATTTAATTTGGTAATGTCCCCTGAGTTCTTATCTAGGATGTCATCGAGAATTTTAGAGTAATTATTCAACCTTTTCATCATGTCTATTCCCCATCCGGTCCATGAGGGGAACCAGGCCCATACCATATCCTTTTCAAGGAATAATTCCCTTTTATTGCGGTGTTTGAGGGGGTACCTAGGATACATACTAGCTTCGAGGAGATGTCCTCCTTCGTTGTCTCCCACTACACCCATGATGGGAACTAGGGATGCGAGGTAACACCACCCTTGGGGTTCAATGGGGATCCAAGGGTGACAAATCTTTCCACAACAAATATAAGTACTGTTTCCCAAAGCTAGGGGACGTTTGTGAAGTAGTGCCATCAATTGGTCATTATAACTGGACCAAGCTAAATTTGACAACAACTGTCCTATTGGGGAAGAGGAAGTGGAACTGGAGTTAAGAAAGTTCATTAGAGTGGCGTTTAGGGCTGGTTCTGAGGTGTGCCAGAAGGAGCTGTCCATCGAGGTCATTGAGAAATTAATCTTAGTTTGCCGGCACACTTCAGCTCCCTTGGTGGAGTTTCCCAACCTAAAACACCAGTCTGGGGAATGACTCCTACCAATAATTTGGAAAGTGAGGGTATCATTTGAGAGTGTTCTCGTGACATTGGTGAGGACAACAGGAGGTGTACCATTTAGGAAAGGGGTGAAGTTTAAAGGTATCGCTATTAGGGGGATTCTAGCGGTGCTAGGATGGAGTTTACTACATATCCAACATTTTTCATATCCGGACTTCTGGGCATATGCATATTTAAATTGCAACAATGACATTTTATCTGTAAGACTTTTTGAGCTTTCATCTCTCTTTTGTCTGTTATGTGCATTACTCTGTGTTGGGGTGTTGGAAGCTCTGCAAATGGCCTGTAGCCCTACCAGGTCTTCTGGATAATAAATACAGTTAGTGGTAACCCATACTACAGAGAAGACTGAAAATGATACAAGTCCTATAAGTAACCACAGTTTTCCAGAATCTGGTGCTATCAGGAATGTCATTCTTCTACAGGGTCAGGGCCGCCTGCCTCTGAAAAACCCCCTTTTCTTGACTATCCTGTTCGAGGTCAGAGTCGTCCACTCCCGTTAGTACCTCTCTTGCTTCTGGACCTTCCTGTTCAAGGTCAGGGCCGTCCGCCCCCGTTAGTACCTCTCTTGGGTCTGGATCTGGACTTGCTTCTGGGGGTGGAGCCTCCTTCACCAATTTCACTCGAGTAGCATGGATCCAGGCTTGTTGGTTCTCCACAAGGACAGCGATTCTGGTCACTGCGACTACCTTTGTCTTTTGGTCCAAAACGAAATCCGGCCTTGGTCTTGTGATGCTACTTCATCTCCTTCCTTCAAGTGATGGGTTGATACCTGTGAAAAGAAAAGAGAGGTGCGAGCAACTTTTCCGTTCCACTTGATTCAAAATTCCAATTTACTTTTTCTCAACTCGTCTTTGATTGTCCTATTTATCCTTTCCACTGTACCTGAATTCTGGGCAATGCAAATAGGAGCACTATTACGGGGTATACACGGTTTCCCCTCTTTGCAAATCAATCCTGTTTCAGGATTCCTTTGCAAAACAGGATAACACCAGTCCTCCAATTCCTCAGCAGTGGCTGAGGCCTGTAGATCTGTGATCAACTGGGCATCATCGGGGAGGATGTGGGTTAGGACAGGCATTTGTTTTAGGGCTCCTAAAGGTAACTGTTGTGCGGCTGCTTTTGCTATTTTGTCTGCTAGTGCGTTGCCCTTGGAGATGTCATCAGTACCTCTGGTATGTGCCCTACAGTGAATGATAGCTAACTCTGAGGGTAACAACATAGCCTGAAGAAGGTTGGTGATGAGCTCTTTCATCATGTCTGCACGGGGTGAAGTGACACTTTCAATAGTTTCTAGGCAGTCATGTGGTTCTTGGCCCATATCATCTGCTGAATCCATCTACTATTGACTAAAAGGAACTCTTATTTCTTCCCTGCTTTGGGCCTATATGTAAAAACCTATGTCTAGATGTTCATGTTTGGCCTTATGTGTTTGTTTGTGTTGTTCCTAATACAGGTGATGCACCTAGCAACATATGCTTTCACTAATTTAGGCCTGTAAATGCAAAAAAAACTTCAGTAATACTTCATATGTTCTTTCCCACCCCCTGTGTCCTATTCCATCATACTAGGCAATAGACAGTGGGGCGCTAGCTGCGGGGATACAAGATCTCCCCTCTTTTAGAAAAAGGCCATTCTCAACTTTTTCTAAACCATCACCCAATTCCTTAAACCTGTTCTGTAGCATGCGTTTGTAGCTCTAATAATGTGTGATCTTTTGGCCTGACTTTCAGCTCCACAACCAGGAACCATCTACAAAAACATCCTCTGCTCCCTCTATGGCTGTCTAGATATATTATGTCTATATAATCATGTTGTTGTGTAACACACCCTTTAATCCCAGTAACCCATTTAAAACTGGGGCCTACCTAGGGCAAAAGATGTGGCCATCCCTATTACCATCTCACAAGATGCTATGTTTGGAGTCACCTCAGGCATGCCTTAGACCTGGACTGCGACCATCTTTGGACAAAAACTATAGGGCAAAGTCCACCACCATACTCCTGGGCAAGTACATCTGTCATGGTCTTACAATTGTCCCTTGCATAAACACAAAACATTTTTCCATAATTTGGGAGGCCCAGTGCAGGCGCTACAACCATAGCATTTTTCAGATACATAAACGCATTCAACATTACTTGTGACATTTCTGGACCTGTGGCTTGTCTCAAAATGTTGTCATAAAATAGGAGCAGTCGGATCCATTGCAATCAATGATCCTGGTTTTGTGGGCGGGCAAGACCCACTGTGGGCTGGCAAGACCCACGTGACTGACTCTCCTTTTCCCCCTCTGTGAGAACAAAACCAAGGTAAACAACACTTTCCTGACACCATTGTCATTATTCCTGTGACACTTTGTGTCCACATACATGTACATTTCTCAATGAACTCACTCGCTCTGACTGGCCTCCACAGAGTGACTACATATGTTATCCACATATTGTAGCGGGACTGACTCATGAGCAGGTGTCCATCCCCTCTTGCGTGGTCTGGAGAACTATAGAGCAGACAACTAAAACTGTCTATTTAGCCCTGAGGCATTTCTACACCAGGTCAGTTACCTGGACTGATTATCAAAACAAGAAACAAAGATGGCTGTGTCTCCTCGTCCACTAGGACGGTAAAAAAAAAGCATTACTTCAACTAATCACGGTAAAGTGGGTAGCATCGGATGGTATGGCTATCAGTAGAGATGGCACATCAGATACCACTTGCATACTACATACTACAGTCAGATAAAACTAAAACTTTTTGGCTCTGTGCCAATCTTACTAAAAAAAACTTTTTTATTTTTTTCTCCTGCCAATCTAACAAAAACCTGTCCAGAGGTTCCCCTCCCTCAATAGAGGACTCCCCTAAAATATCACCCAAAAACTGAAATCAGATAAAAAGTTAATCTGATTTGAAACTTTTGGCTCGGTGCCAATAGGGTCCAATGGTCACACTAATTGCGGTAACCCTTTCTGTCCCAAAATAAATTTCATAACTTATAACAGTAATGAAAATATTTAAATTTGAACCCTTTCTTGGCAAGTAGCCAATTTTCAAAATTTTGCACCAGAGCTCCCTTTTACGTTTAGGGACACAAGGGACCCATTTGTAAAATGTAATTTCTCATTATCTATAATTCTATAAAAAATAACCTCAAAATATCTTGCCGACTACGGCGAACTATGTTTTGCCTGATAAAAACTGTATTTGTTCACTATTATTACTCTTCCCAGAGGTTCCTATGCTTTATGCACAAATGTATAAATGGCAAAACTCCAAAAATTCCATAAAAAGATAATTGCATATGTTTGGCAATGCTGGGACGCATAGTCCCACAAGCTGGGACCCATAGTCCCACGAGCTGGAACACGTAGTCCTATCAGGCTCCGCACAAGAATTGACCCCCTCCCTAGGAATGTGGGAACCGCCTCTCCCTAGAAATGTACCAACGTCAGGGTCAACGTTGTAGCTTCAAACAATTATGTATATCTAACTTGGAAAATGAATATTCAGAACAACAAAAACAGGGGCGCCATGTTATCTTGTGAGGTAGTACTATTTTAAATGTACCTTCGGCCAAGAGTCTGTCTAATGTATATGAATGAAAAAGTACGCTGATAAATGTGAGTGTGCTGCTACCAAAGGTGTATAAATGAAATCATAATACACTTAAAATCTTCAGTATAACTCACATATACAATATACATTAATTCTTAACACTTTAACTTTAGGTAGACAGTTCTTCTACCTTAATTTACTTCCAGGAATATTACTCACCAAATATTCCCGGCCATTTACATAACAAGACAATAAACAAATACCAATATTCTTTCACTCAATAAGACATGTCTCTATGATTTACACATTCACATAATCACTTGTTACCATGGTAACCCTTTATGGTTTCAAAACCCTCCTTCAAGCCACTGATGTATATAAATTAAACCCATATACTTTTGGACTCGGGTGTCCCTTTTAGGACAAAAGGAAAAAAAAACCCTTTCCGAGTCTTGACCAATACCTCCCGGGTACAGTGGCTATCAAGAAAGTTTTCCTACCATTATAGACAAACAATACAAATTATCTTATACTTCTATGCGACAGAGAAGGAAAGCTTAAAGATTTTTCAGACACAATACGAGCAAATTTCTAACACTTCTTAAGTCTCCCTGAGACTAGCAAATTTCTAACACTTCTTAAGTCTCCCTGAGACTAAATATTTCCCTGAAATATTTCAATTATAGGTATGTTGCGTGTGTTCCCGGAACACACCAACCCCTGTGGTTCAATTGGATATGAGTCTAGCCAGTGTCCCCCCCGGAGCCGCACTACAATCGGTTACATAGAAAGGAGTTTTCTACTTACCGGGTGAGTGTGGGTGTCCGCGGAGAGTGACTCTCATATCCCGGCATACGAGCCCCCAGCTGTTAGTGTTTAGGACCCCTGGTCCCAATGGTAGTCCCGGACCACCTATGGCTCCTTTGCTCGTTTTGTGTCTGGCAGGCCTGGGAGGCTGGTTTCTGGAAATAACACAGACGGAGACAGATGTATAGTGAAACCAAGCTCTCAGTTTATTATAGGCTCGTTGCGGCTTATATAGTAAAGATAAAGGCATATAATCATAGGTATAGGGCACTTGTTACGTTCTTATTGGTTAAACAGCTTCAGGAGACAAAAGGTCACCTTGGGGAGTAATACCATATAAGACATATCTCGTGTGACTAGAATCACCTGACACAGCCTTATCGCGAACTGCAGAAACTTTCCATGGTACGTAGACACTTTTCATATCTTGTGTAACTAAGGTCACATACACACACAAACACACAGCTTATAAGACATTAATGCATACAAAATGGGGTAGGGACATACAAAATGGAGGACACATAGAATTTGATATCTCCCCATCTCCCACATGAACCACTGTGCGATCCGATCCTGATGCGGCTGAAAAAATGCCTCATGTGCGACTTTTGTGCGGGTGCAGTGCGAATTTAGCCATACAAAGTGTACGGCTGAATTCGCACTGCACATCAGATCGCATGTAATGAAGGAGCAGTGCGCTCCAATATTACATGCGATCGCCGCACACGCGGAAGTGTGAACCGGCACTCAGGATGCGCATGTGCAGTGCACACCCAGCTGTGAAGCCGCCAGCTGTCACAGCCAGGTCCTCCACATTGATAACATAGGGAGCCTCTATTTATATTTGGTCTAATTTACCCTTTTTATCAATAGGAAGGCTGTTTATATATACTTTTTTTTATATATATTTTTATATTCCTTTTATATATTCCTTTTACTGATTTTTACATATATGTCCTTTAATGTATTTTGCTATGTTTTTAATCTTTTCATCAGCCATTTGTTAAGTATAATCAGTTACAGCTTAGGAATATGATAGTTTTTATGTATGTATTTTTGGGTTCCACTGTAACCTAGTAACCCAAAGACACCATAGTATTTAAATTCATAGGCACCAACAGAGAGTGGGTTGCTGTAACATATAGTAAACCAGCGTGCCTTGCGGAGTACCAATATGGCCACCAGATATATAAGGAGACACTAATATATTAGTTATCTATAGGGGTACCAATATGGCCACCTTATGTGTGATCTAGGATTGTTGGGATACCGCACCTTATTTAAATCGGATATTATAGCAATATGGCACCGCTCCCAATGACGTCTGAGTGACGAAACATGTAGGGTGGAGCCACCGTATCATTGCATCACTTCCGGTTTCGTGTCTGTGGAGCGTATCGGCGTTTCGGACTTCCTGATTCTCTCATTTTTATTTTTTACTGCTTGGCGTTTACTGAATAAATGTAAGCGCACTACTAGGTTCTTATTAAAAAATTAAACCACTGAAATATGTTATGGGTGTTTCATTTCCCACACATGTATGAGAATATAGTGTGTCAGCCACCCATTGCACAAAGAAGATTACATACAGCCACTGGTGCTGTGAATGCTGGATAGCCCTTTGGTGGGGAGAGCTTTCGGGTGAGTGCGGTACACAAGGGGGAGCACGAGTGAGGACACCGGCATTAATATTTTGTGAAAGCACATTTTTTGATTTCTGAGCAATATCAAACTCAAGGACTGTAAGTATGTTGTGTGCATGCACACAACACTATTAATGGTTCAAACTGAAAGTTTTATTATTTGTATGCGCATGTCACTTTATCACTGAGTCACATAGTATTGTTTATACATAGAATTTTTGTGATTTGTTTTATACTATTGGTATAATTTTTATATATAGCACGTATTAACATTATGAGCCACAAATTTGGTGTATCAAATTATTGCAAAACACCCAGTATAAGCAGCGCCACACCTACTAACATTCTCTATCACATGTCACAGCCAGGTGCCCACACTTGTGATGCCGGCACCAGCGAGAGGAGAGGAAGAGGAGCGAGGCTTCGGGCGACCACATCGCTGGATGAGTGTGCATTTATTACAAGTCAGCAGACTTTTTGTAGCTGCTGCCTTTTAATAAACACAGAAACGTCTGGAACTCCGCTTTAGCAAAAGTATGTAGGCATAGGACCTACCCCTTGCCATACCCCTTTGAAGGAGAGTTATACAAAAAAATGATTAATTAACCCCACACATGCTTTTTTTTTTTTTTTTTTTACCACTACTATTACTTTATACTGTCTTTTAAAATTTACAAATGCAGCAATTTTGAAATTGTTAAAAGGTTTAGCACTGGGAAACACGTTTTGAAAGATAAAAAAATGCATTTTACATATGACTATATAGATCAGGGGCAAATGAGGAGGAAAGGGGGACAGAGGGACTTTGTTCCAAATCGGGGACAGTCCCCCTAAATCAGGGACAGTTGGGAGCTATTATAAATGATAACTCAATTTAATTATATTGAACAAAAATAATGTCAAGGCACAGGTATTTGTAGTAGCGCAGCGATTGATGAATCAAAGAATATGTTAAAAAAAATGATAATAAAACAATTTTAAAAAGTGGACTATTGTGATTTTTTTTTTTTTTTAATGCATTGCTTATAATCAGAAATAGCATTGGGATAAATGATAATGCAATATATCTATATTGAAAAAAAATAATGCCAGGACGCATATATCAGTATTAACACAGTGATTGATGAATCAAGGAATATGTAAAATAAATAAATAAATAAAACAATTTGTAAGGCCCCGTTCACATTGCCGCGATCCGACTTGGGGGGGCGACCTCCGAGGTCGCGGTGCGAGCAGCGCGCCGCGACCTCGGAGCGGCCGCCACGGACTTCATAACATTGAAGTCTATGGCGGTCGCCTCCGGGTCGCCCCAAAGAAGCTCCGGACCCTTTTTCTAAGTCGGAGCGACTTGTGTCGCTCCTATTAGAACGGGTCCGCAGCTTCCCTATGGAAGGCGACCTGTGAGGCGACCAGGTCGCCTCACAGGTCGCCTTAGTGTGAACGGGGACTTAGAGCCGGTTCACACTTCTGCGTGTGCCGGGTTCGCATGTCATGTCGGAGCGCACTGCTCCGACATGACATGCGATCAGCTGTGCGGTGCGAGTTTAGCCATACAGTTTGTATGGCTAAATTCGCACCGCACCCGCAGCAAAGACGCACAGGAGGCATTTTTGCTGCCGCATCAGGATCGGATCGCACAGCGGTTCACACTTGTGCGATCCGATCCTGTGCGAACTACACGATCGCACTGCGATATGCGATCAAACTGGGGGTGTCGTTAAGATTACATTGACACCCCCAGCGGATCGCATATGGCAGTGTGAACTGCCGGGGGTGCGTGTGCGATGCGGGTACAGGCTGCGAATTCGCAGCCTTCCCGCATCGCAATAGTGTGAACCGAGCCTTAAAGACAGACTATTGTGACATTTGTTTTTTTTTTTGTGCATTTTTATTTTCAGAACTATCATCAGCATAAATGATAATGCAGTATAAATAAATTGAACAAAAATAATGCCAAGACACAAATATCAGTAGTAACACAGTGATTGATGAATCAAAGAATATGTAAAAAAATAAATAAATAAATAAAAATAGTTTGTAAAAGACTGAGTATTGCAACTTTTGTTTTGTTTTTTGTTTTTTTTTTTGTTTTGTTTTGTTCTGTTAATTTTTAGAAATAGCATCAGGATAAATGACAATGCAATATAATTATACTGAACTAAAAGTGATACCAAGACACACATATCAGAAGAAACAGTGATTGGTGAATCAGACAACATTCAGACAGTGAATCAGACTGAGTATTGTTGATGTTATTGTTATATGCATCCTTTATTTTCAGAAATAGCATAATGATAAATGACAATGCAATATAATTATACTGAACAAAAAATAATACCATTATTATTATTTTGCATTATGGACCTGACAAGCTCATAAGTATGCAATATACAAAAGGTTGTCTACAATTTTAATTCCTGTAGAAAAATAATACCAAGGCACAGACATCAGTAGTACAACAATACAGGATAGACAAAGGTACCAGGGATGTCCAGCAAGCAGCATCTTACTAAAACTGGAGAGAGAAAAATATGGTGCAGCTGTGCATGGTAGCCAATCAGCTTGTTCAATTAAGCTTTACCAAAAAAAAAAACCCGGAAGCGGATTGGTTTCTATGCAGAGCTGCACCAGATCTTGCACTGCCCAGTTTTAGTAAATAATCCCCACAGATGACTCCCCATTGGTACTGCTGATCCCTAGAATGTCTGCTACATTTTGTATGCTTTTTTATTTTCAAAAATATAATCAAGATAAATGACAATGCAATATGCAGTATTTATGTTGAGTATATTTAGTAACACTCAGAATCAGAGAATATGTAATAAAATGACATAATAAAAATTACATAATAAAAAACAATTAGTAAAAGACATCTGGGTTGATTTACTAAAACTGGAGAGTACAAAATCTGGTGCAACTGTGCACGGTAGCCAATCAGCTTCTAACTTCAGCTTGTTCAAGTAAGCTTTGACAAAAAAACCTGGAAGCTGATTGGTTTCTATGCATAGCTGCACCAGATTTTGCGCTCTACAGTTTTAGTAAATCAAACCCAAAGTGTTTAGGATTTATTGATTTTGAATATTTTGATTAAGTTAAAAAAAAAAATAGATCCAGAATTCATAATTTGTTCAATTAAGAACACAGTTATTTTTCTGTAAACAAGTATACAGCTGTCCAGTCTTTTGTGGAACTCCCCATACAATGAATTACACATCTGTAGCAAAGCCCCTATATATCTGTCCTTTTCTCTTTAGAAGCAGCATGACAATGGCTCCTTTTTGTTGATTGTCCTTCCTGCCATCCTGACTACACTGCAGTTTCCTATTGAAAAGCTAGAATATATCGCCAAACCACTGAAATGCTTTCTGTGCTTTTTTTCTTTGACTCGTGATAAATACCCTAAAAATCCTGCCCTTTTTGTTTTTCTCCTATTTTTATTCCATTAAATATTTATAATTAGGTCAATGTTTTGTCATATTTATATAACACATTTATTTATCTCTGTATTTTTACTTAAATTTCTTAATTAAAAAAATAAATAAATAAAATGTTGAAAACCAAATGCATTCTTTGTAGGGGAAGGAAAAACAGTGTTAAAGCCCAACTCCAGGGAAAGTAAAAAGTTCCTTGTAGTGGGGCTATGGGTTAAAGTGACATTAACAACTTCTGACATTTTTCACATATATGTCTTTTTTTGCTAGAAATGTAATTTTAAGCCCCATCATTATATATTTTCTGAAAGCAGGCCCTGAAGAATAAAATAGTTGTCGCAGTTATTTATGTCGCACAACATTTGTGCAGCCATCAAACACAAATTTTCAGGAAAAAGTATACTTCAGTGCATTTTAGTGCACACAAACACAATAAAATATCCAATTTTTGGTAAATTATAAAAAAATGATGTTGTGCTAAGTAAAAAGATACCAAACATGTAAAATGGCGACAGACTTTGGTACCTAAAAATCACCATATGCAACGCTTTAAAAGCCTTGACATGTTTCCAGTTTAGAGTTAAACATGAGCTCAGGTGCTAGAAATATTGCTCTCACTCTGACATTGGTGGTGATACCTCACATGCATGGGGCAATCACCGTGTACACATGCGTGTGAGACCTACCTACCTGCGTTAGAATTTGTGCACAAGCATGGGGCAGATAGGGGCAATCGTATTTTTTTTTTATTATTATTATTTATTTTATTTAAATTTAAATTTTTTTCTGTTCATTTACATTTTTTTTAAACCTTGTGATAGCATGGGCAGTGACAGGTACTCTTTATTGACAGATCTGGGGTCCCCTTAGATCACCTGTGACCTTCAAGGCAGCCCATTAAACTGAGCTTGGAAGTACTTTTGCTTCCGGTATCATTCGTTACAAATAAGGGGGGGGGAAGGATCAATGATGGGGAAAATGGATCTTCCTCCCTGTCCTCTGTCTGCAGCCAGCCTGGCAGAAAGTAGCAGACCCAGGCTCTCCCATACCATAGCAGGAGCGGGGGAGGGAGGGGGGTCTTCTGAGCCCTGTAAAAGTGATGGGGCACCTTTAGAGCTTCTTGGATCACTTTTACATAAAAGCCCATCACCAGCTGAAAATTGTGATACCAAGATCATGGCTGAAGCTGCAGCCATGATCTGGGTATAACCACTTGTTCCCGAGGATGTACACATATGTTCTAATATGGGAAATGGTTAAACTCTGGTTTAAAAGAAAGAAAGTTCTATTCAAGTATGTATTCCTTAACTCAAAAAGTAATTCCTTTGCTCCCAGTCACTTCCAAATTTCAACATTAGTATTAAATATTTATTTATTTATTTATTTTGGTGATCTGACTTTCTGTTGTAGAGTGGCCTTTGTTCCCCATGGCTCCAATGTATGTAGGAGCACAGTCAACGTCTCTTGCTTGCTTTAGAGATGGACTATGGGATGTGTAGTGAGCATAGAGCAGTGCACATGACCGCAACTAATGTACACTGCACACTCCAAACAAACAGAAGTGAGGGTACAAAAAAAAAGGTTCACAAGCTTGCAAAGGAAATATCAAGGAGGCAGAAAAACACAATAAAAAATATCATGTGCTAGTATCCCTTTAAATCTGTTTCCATAGCAATTTTCAGAATCAGCATATCATATCAAACCCTATATAACATTAACAAAACAAAACAAACAATGCATCAGTCCATAAAGTGTCCTTTGGTATGAATTTGCTTGTATATGCTCAATCTATCATAAAAAAACAGGCTTATGTTCACATATCTAAATGACTGCTTCCTTAATTAGTGTTCATCACCACTATGTGCTCTAATTATCCACATACATTAGTGATAATCCCCTCATCCGATGTGCCCTCACCTGGGGATTAAGACCAACCAATTGTCTATATGTGCTTTTGTCCCTCTCTGGGATCGGTTTTCTGCTTTTTCACTCCTTTGGTGGCAAATCTGAGTTTATAATCCTCCTTCTCTAACACTTATTTACATACACCCAAATCCTAAAGAGAGAAAGCTAGACACAGTGCTTTATCTTTTAGAACAGCCAGTTTATTAAACATTAAGTATAAAAACACTCACATATTCCTAGTGCACCAAACTGTAAGAAGCATTCACTCCTCAAACTGCGGGTATAAGACAACCAAACAGTATTACCAAGGTTTGCTCACAATGCGCGCCTCCGCATGACGACAGATTGGCTCCTCCCCTACGTGTTACACCACAGGATCACATGGCCTCCTCAGGGGCTTCCTCAGGGGCATATCCCCCTGAGGAAGCCACGTGAATTTGTCGAGGGGCCAATCCGTCGTCACGCTGAGACACGCATTGTGAGCATACGGTGGTAGTACTGTCTAATTGTCTTATACCTGCACTGTTAGAACTGAATGCTTTTTACAGTTTGATGCACTCTAAGCACCAGGATAATGTGAGTGTTTTTATACTTAGTGCTTTATCTTTTAAAACAACTGGTTTATTAACTACTTGCCTTCTGTGCACTTAAACACCCTTCCCATCCAGGCCAATTTTCAGCTTTCAGCGCTGTCACACTTTGAATGACAATTGCGCGGTCATGCTACACTGTACCCATTTGAAATTTTTATCATTTTTTTCACACAAATAGAGCTTTCTTTTGGCGGTATTTAATCATCTCTGGGTTTTTTATTTTTTACAAAAAAAAAGAATAAAGACAAAAAATTTTGAAAAAAAAAAAAAGTTTTTCTTATTTTCTGCGAGTAAATTTTGATAATAAATTTTTCTCCTTCACTGATGTGCGCTGATGAGGCGGCACTGATGGGCACTGATAGGCTGCACTGATGGGCACTGATGAGGTGGCACTTATGGGCACTGATGAGGTGGCACTTATGGGCACTGATGAGGAGGTACTAATATGCCGCACTGATGAGCACTGATAGGCGGCACTGATAGGCGGCACTGAGAGTCGGCACTGATGAGCACTGATAGGCGGCACTGCTGGGCACTGATAGGCGGCACTGCTGGGCACTGATAGGCAGCACTGCTGGGCACTGAGAGGTGGCACTGCTGGGCACTGACAGGTGGCACTGCTGGGCACTGAGAGGCGGCACTGAGAGGCGGCACTGACGGGCGGCACTGATGGGCACTGATAGGCGGCACTGATGGGCACTGGCGGATGGCACTGGACACTGACGGGTGGCACTGATGAGCGGCACTGATGGGCAGCACCATCAGTGCCCACACTCAGTGCCCATAGTGCTGCCAGTCAGTGCTCATCAGTGCCTAGATGAGCAGGCACTGATGGGCACTGACTAGCAGCACTATGGGCACTGATTGTGGGCATTGATGGGGGGCACTGATGGCGGGCACTGTGGGCACTGATGGCGGGGCACTGTGTGTGTGTTTTTACCTTGTGTAATCAGGGCACTGGTGATCAGTGCCCTGATTACATTCTCCTGTGTCCCCGGCGCTGTGAGGCTCCCCCTCCTTCCTCACACTGCAGGCTCCGTGTGAGGAAGGAGCGCCGGCGATGAGAGATGATCTCATATGTTTACATATGAGATCATCGCTCATTGGACGGCCAGATCACGTGGTGAATGGCCGCTGTGATTGGCCATTCACCACGATCTGTGATCGGCCGTGTCCCTTGGACACGGCCGACACAGATTTTCCCCGCAGCGCGCTCGCGGGAGCGCGCTGGGGGCGTGTCACTGGGAGGCCGTTTAAAAACGGCCTCCCGAAAATTCGAGTCCGCGCTGCAGCCGTATATAGGCTGTAGCGCGGATGGGTAGTGGTTAAACACTATGTTCAGCTTTCTCTTTTTATGATTTGGGCATATGAAGATAAGTGTAGAAGAAGGAGGATTCTAAACTCAAGATTGCCACCAAAGGAGTGAAACAGCATAAAACCGATCCCCAGAGAGACAAAAGCACATATAGACCATTGGTTGGCCTTATCACCCAGGTGAGGGCACATCGGATGAACAAATTATCACTAATGTATGTGGATGATTGAAGCACATAATGGTGAACATGAACTAAGGAAGCACTCATTCGGATATGTAAACAAAAGCCTGTTTTTTATGAAAGATTGAGCATATGCAAGTGAATTCATTCCAAAGGACAGCTTATGGACTGATGCATTGTTTGTTTTGTTAATGTTATATTTGGTTTGATATGATATGCTGATTCAGAAAATTGCTATGCAAACAGATTTAAAGGGATACTAGTACATTAGCATTTGGGAGTGTGGCACCACTTTTGAGTATAATTTTACACATTGATGAGAGTGTGTATAGGTGTGAGCGATCCGCTTTGTAAGTTTTGTAGTCTTATAAGCACTCAATAGCACAACATAGCAGCTCGCACGTACACCCATTTTTAAAAGAAAATCATGAAAAATAGATTACAGGTCCATTAACCACTTGCTGACTGGCTGCCGCATATATACTGTGGCAGGCTGGTTCGGCTGCGCGAATCACCGTACCTGTACGGCGATCTGCGGGAGCACTAATGGGGGAGAGCGCACGCCGCCAGCAGCGCTCTCCTGCCCCCACTAGGCCACGGGGATGATGATCCATGGGACCGGTGGCACCGATTGCCGCCAAGCACATGTGATCACTCCCCGCAGAGAGAGAACACCGGTCAACTTTTGTAAACACAGCAGACCGTTGTTCTCTCTGAAATGAACACAGGTCTCTGTGATCATTTCACAAGTCCCTCCCCCCACAGTTAGTAAACACGTGACTAGGCTCACAATTAACCCTTTGATCACCCCTAGGTTAACCCCTTCCCTACCAGTGTCAATATTACAGTAACACTGCATATTTTTAGCACTGATTACTATAGTAATGTCACTGTTCCCCCCAAAAGTGTCAAAAATGTCAGTTAGGGGTCCGATCTGTCCGCCGCAATGTCGCAGTCCAGCTAAAAATCGCTGATCCCCGCCATTACTAGTAAAAAAAAAAAAAATGACATAAACCTTTCCCCTAGTTTGTAGATGCAATAACTGTTGTGCAAACCAATCAAAATATGCTTATTGGAGATTTTTTTATTACCAGAAATATGTAGCAGAATACAAATTGGCCTAAAATGATGACAAAAATTAGATTTTTACATTTTTTATTGGGAATGTTATATAGCAAAATGTGAAAAATATATATATTTTTTTTACAGAATTGTCGCTCTTTTCTTGTTTATAGCGCAAAAAAATAAAAACCACAGAGGTAATCAAATACCACCAAAAGAAAGCTCTATTTGTGGGGAAAAAAAGGACATCAATTTTATTTTGGTACAGTATCGCATGACCACGCAATTTTTCCTTTACAGTAACGCAGTGCCGAATCGCAAAAAATGGCCTGGTCATTAAGGGGGCAAATCCTTCCGGTCCAGAACTGGTTAGGTTTGGGGTGACTGAATTACAACATATACTTGTTGCTGATTAGGGATTTATTCAAAAGATAACCCTATATTTCTACCACTTTTTAAAATTCTGCTTCGGCCGCATCTCAAATAAGCTGTCTAGTTCTGGTCACCAATCGTCATGTGCTGGAACTGGAGAGAAAGTCCTGGAAGGGGCAACAAAACTAAAAAGGGGACTGGAGGAGCTCAGTTATGAGGAAAGTCTACACGCATTAAGCAGATTTTTCCTGGAGAAGAGATGCATAAAGCCTCCTACACACGATCAGATTATCAGACGAATTGTCATCTGTTTTTTGTTGCATGCTAGTCTCATATGGAAAGTGAAGAGGTTACTTTCATACTAAAATTCTCGTACGACAGAATTCAACTTCAGAAGTGATGTCATGTGTTGAATTGTTTTGTATGTATTCTTTTATTTCTGAGCATGCCTAGTCTTGCTCTTACAATTTTTTTCAGATGAAAACTGCACTAATTAAAAGAAAATCGGGTGTTGTGTTCACATACAATAAACATTTTATAGCCTGAACTTCCAGTTTTTGTCGTACGAAAATTCATAATCGGCTGTCGAAAGCACCATACTAACAATCTGAAAGTCGGCACAACGTTCCTCTTTTTCTTATCGTGTGTATGGGCCTTTAGAGGCGATATGATTGCAATATACTGTATAAATATCTAAATAGTGATTCTAGCATAGGGAGGAAACTTTTCAGTCTCAAGTCATTCAAAAGGACAAGTGCTCACGCAAGTTGGTCAAGAAGCGGTGTACCCTTAAACTTTGTAAGGGATTATGTACTGTTAGAGTGGTAAGGATGTGGAACTTCCTTCCACAGTCGATGGTTTGAACAAGAAGTGTTAACAATTTAAAAAACCTCTTAGATTGCCATCTTAACATAACCAATATGCAGGGATTTGGGAACTGGTTGAATTGGATGGACTGATGTCTTTATTCAAGTTAACCAACTATGTAACATTAGGATAGTGGCAGTGGTGCTGGGTTCTGCATGGGAAAACACCAGTAGAGCTGCACACAGCAGAAGCTTGTCAAGTCTGAAAATAGTTGGCTAGACTGGCAAATACAGCTACAACAAGCAAAGAAAGTAACTGGCTGGTGCATGAAGTCTGTGTCATCTTTGCATTGGCAAGGGTTCCTCGTATCAGTGCATGTCTTTGCATTCTGTTTGTCTGGCAATCGCCCAGCAACCCCTCTGCAAGAGGCAGTAATGATCAAAACTTGCCTTATTGATGCAATTTGCCTAAAAATTTGTGAATGTTTCGATCCATAGTGGAAAAAAATATTTTCACCCGGTATACTCATCTTTAGTCAGGAAATCTTTTTGCAAACAGAACCCATTCTGAACACCAGTACTTGCACACTGGGGTCTTCTGAGTCTCCCGAAATTGTATAAAATGGGGCTGATGAGCTGTAAGGCCAGTTTAACTAGTGCAAGGTTTTCACATGCTTTACCTGCGGTTCAATAGACCTTCTATTAGGTTGTGTGTTTTTGGTGCATTTCTATAAAGCCCTTTGTGCCCACTGCTAAAACTGCGGGTAAAACGTGCGGAAATTGCAGATACATCCACGCTGTGGCCAAACCACAGTGCAGCAATGTGAAACTGGCCTAAAAGAGTATCAGGTATAGATAAAACCAGACCTTTTGCAGACCAGGCCCTTTTTTCTGATATTCTTTCTTTACAAGTACTTTTTCTTTTTTTGTATCACTTTTATTGCTATTGTAAGGAATGTAAACATCCCTTGAGATAACAATACATCATCACAGCTCCTCTTTATGGAGAGATCTGGGGTCTAAAAGACCCCAAATCTCTTCTCTACTCCTCCACCCTCCAAGGCTATGGAGATGAGCGGAGGCCATCTTTCCTTCACTCGTCTCTATAAGCAGTTTCTGCCAGCACCAGATCGGTTACTGGAGCTACCGACCTCCCAGGTAAGCCCGGAAACCACCAAAAAGCAGCAAGGGGGGTGACCCCTCCCACCGCTTCTAAAAGTGATCCAGTGGTGAGTGCGCCACTTGGACCACTTTTATTAGAAAAACTGGTGCCTAAGGGAAAAAATAATACCAGGGTTATGGCTATAGCTGCAGCCATAACCCCAGTATTGAATGTCAAAGTAATGTTGTATTATCCCAGTTAGGCGGTCGGTAGGTGGTTAAAAGCACTATGGGACCACAACTAAAACTTTGGGTAAAAGGTACATAAATTGCTGATACATCCGCAGGGCAGCAATGTGAAATTGGCCCTAAGTGTATCAGGTATGGATCAAACCAAATCCCCCATTACAAGGAATGTTTGTGCAAAAGTCTTTGTAATTTGAATCCATATCCCTTTTTTATACAGTAGTTGGACTGGTGTTTCTACTAAAAGGGAAAATACATGGGGCATATAAATTGCTCATCAACAAACATAATATCAGTTTACATTATTTTCTTTTTTTTATGGAGCTGCTACAACACCTGTAATGAAAGTAGCAAATTACTTCTCAGAACTTGAGAAAATGCTTGTAATCAAATGAATGACACGTGTGGTCTGCAGAAATTATTTAATGGAATGGTAATGTAATCTCTTGTTGTTTATGGCACCCATAAATGCTGCCAGACACTAGCTTCTTTTTCTTTCTGTGTGCTTGCCCAGGACAGTGAAGGAAAAGTATTCTTTAGAGTGGCTGTAATGGCTGGTACACATGATAAGATTATTGGACAAATGATCGTCCGTTTTTTTTTTTTGCATTCTAGTCTCATATGAAGAGGTTACTAAAGTAACGCAAATTCTTATACAACAGAATAAAAATTCAGAAGTGATGTAATGTGTTGTAGTGTAGTTGTATTGTATTTTTTGAATGACAACTGTACCGATTAAATGAAAATTGTACGATCTAGAATCGCGCAAGAAAAACTTTTGTGGTTGTGGTTTTGCATGAGCTGTCGTGATCGGCTCCCAAAGGCGGTGTACTAGCGATCAGATTATGGTACGATTGCTTCGAAAGTTGTATTTTTCGTACGATTTTCTGATCGTGTGTACGGGCCATGGTGGTTGTAGTAGTACACTGGTGTAAAAACCTCTTGCATGAGAGCATTCTTGAATACATAAGCCTCATATTATCTCCCCTACATCAAAATCGAATAAGATTAAAGCTAACGTCTAGTTATTTTGGGCCCCTTTCACACTTGTGTGACTTGTCCTGTGACTTGGGACTGCAAAGTCGCATGACAAGTCCTACTTCATGATTTCCAATGGGTACTGTTCATATTTGTAAAGTCACAACAACTTCAAAGTAGCCCCTGCACTACTTTGGTCTGACTTTGATGCGTTTTGAGGTCCAAAGACACAGGCCTTGCTTCAAGTCCAGTCAAAATCGCGGCAGAAAATTCACTGCAAAATCGCACTACATTTAGGTCACACAAGTGTGAAAGAGGCCTTAAAACAGCATTAAAACTGAAGTGGTCAGGGCATGTAAAACAATAGACAAAACATTACCGTGTAAAGGGGCCCATACCCCTGAGTAGTATATAACCCAAACATTTAGAAAAGATGGGGCTTTACGGGCCAGTGGGAGGAGAAGGATCAACAGCGACACAAAATAAACTAAAATATATTTGTATTATACATATTAAAACAATGCATAGGAATGGTTACCCATGTCTAACATAACTAAAAATTAGTGTTGAGCGAACACGGACTGTATTATTCGTGTTCGTACCGAATAATTGGATTTTTTTTACCCGAACACGGACACGGACACTTTACTGTATGTTCGGGTAAAAATCCGTGTTCGGTCGTTTTATTTCCGGGTTTTGCATGCTTTGGCGCTCTTTTCATGGCGGGCTTTCAACAGCCAATCAACAATCGTTTAACTGGTGTGCCTTAAGCCATCCCAGCCATGCCTGCAAATGTCTTAGTAGCTGTGATTGGCCGTCTGAAGCATGTGACCAAGTCTTTATAAGTTCGAGGCAGCCGCCGCAGCAGCGTCATTCTGCTGCTTAGCTAAGGGACAGAGCACACATCAATGTGCTGGCTGCTGATTAGGGAAAGATAGGCAGGAAAAAACCATTTGTGTCCGGATAGAATTGAGGGACAGGTCGGAGTGTTTAGGCAGGGCGAGTTGTAGGCATTTTAGGGATAGAGTCTGCTGAATTATAGGGTCAGTGTCTTCTACAAACTACAATCGATATTGCTGTGTGGGGGGTGGGGTGAATCTGCACTCAATCCTGATCTACGATCTCTTCTCAATCCTGTTAGGGACAGAGTCTGCTGAATTTTAGGGAAACTGTGTTCTACAAACTACAATCGATATTGCTGTGTGGTGTGGGATTGGAGATAGGCAGGTGTCAGTGATCCACATCCATTTTTCTGTGTGTGAGCTGCAGTGAACACAATCTTTTTGGGCTGCAGTGAACACAATCTTTTTGGGCTGCAGTGAACACAATCTTTTTGGGGTGCAGTGAACAAAATCTTTTTGGGGTGCAGTGAACACAATCCTTTTTGGTGTGCAGTGAACACAATCTTTGTGGGGTGCAGTGAACAAAATCCTTTGTGGGGTGCAGTGAACACAATCTTTTTGGGGTGCAGTGAACAAAATCCTTTTTGGGGTGCAGTGAACAACATCCTTTTTGGGGTGCAGTGAACACAATCTTTTTGGGGTGCAGTGAACAAAATCCTTTGTGGGGTGCAGTGAACACAATCTTTTTGGGGTGCAGTGAACACAATCTTTTTGGGGTTGAGTGAACAACATCCTTTTTGGGGTGCAGTGAACAAAATCCTTTTTGGGGTGCAGTGAACAAAATCATTTTTGGGGTGCAGTGAACACAATCTTTTTGGGGTGCAGTGAACACAATCTTTGTGGGGTGCAGTGAACACAATCTTTTTGGGGTGGAGTGAACAACATCCTTTTTGGGGTGCAGTGAACAACATCCTTTTTGGGGTGCAGTGAACACAATCTTTTTGGGGTGCAGTGAACACAATCTTTGTGGGGTACAGTGAACAGAATCTTTGTGGGGTGCAGTGAACACAATCTTTGGGGGGTACAGTGAACACAATCTTTTTGGGGTGCAGTGAACACAATCTTTGTGGGGTGCAGTGAACACAATCTTTTTGGGGTGGAGTGAACAAAATCATTTTTGGGGTGCAGTGAACAACATCCTTTTTGGGGTGCAGTGATCAAAATCCTTTTTGGGGTGCAGTGAACACAATCTTTTTGGGGTGCAGTGAACAAAATCCTTTGTGGGGTGCAGTGAACAGAATCTTTGTGGGGTGCAGTGAACACAATCTTTGGGGGGGTACAGTGAACACAATCTTTTTGGGGTGCAGTGAACACAATCTTTGTGGGGTACAGTGAACAGAATCTTTGTGGGGTGCAGTGAACACAATCTTTGGGGGGTACAGTGAACACAATCTTTTTGGGGTGCAGTGAACACAATCTTTGGGGGGTACAGTGAACACAATCTTTTTGGGGTGCAGTGAACACAATCTTTGTGGGGTGCAGTGAACACAATCTTTGGGGGGGTACAGTGAACACAATCTTTTTGGGGTGCAGTGAACAACATCCTTTTAGGGTGCAGTGAACACAATCTTTGTGGGGTGCAGTGAACAACATCCTTTTAGGGTGCAGTGAACACAATCTTTGTGGGGTACAGTGAACAGAATCTTTGTGGGGTGCAGTGAACACAATCTTTGGGGGGTACAGTGAACACAATCTTTGTGAGGTGCAGTGAACACAATCTTTGTGGGGTGCAGTGAACACAATCATTGTGGGGTGCAGTGAACTCAATCTTTGTGGGGTACAGTGAACACAATCTCATACTTCTGAAGATTTGAGGGTGCTGCCTGTTCCATACTCCCCCTACTCCTCATCTAGCCTTTTAGGGGTACAAACAATAGTAATTGGGGCCTAGTGTGGTTGTGTACGTGTGATATACATACACTTTTTTTGGATCATATTTTCTATTCCGCTATTTAATCAAAAACCTTTGGGGATCAGTTAAATTGGGGGATAGTCTGTGTTGGTACGTGTGAGAGAGATCCACCTTTCCAAGTTGTTGGGGTTCATCTCATACTTCTGAAGGTTTGAGGGTGCTGCCTGTTCCATACCCCCCCTACTCCTCATCTAGCCTTTTAGGGGTACAAACAATAGTAATTGGGGCCTAGTGTGGTTGTGTACGTGTGATATACATACACTTTTTTTGGATCATATTTTCTATTCCGCTATTTAATCAAAAACCTTTGGGGATCAGTTAAATTGGGGGATAGTCTGTGTTGGTACGTGTGAGAGAGATCCACCTTTCCAAGTTGTTGGGGTTCATCTCATACTTCTGAAGGTTTGAGGGTGCTGCCTGTTCCATACTCCCCCTACTCCTCATCTAGCCTTTTAGGGGTACAAACAATAGTAATTGGGGCCCAGTGTGGTTGTGTACGTGTGATATACATACACTTTTTTTGGATCATATTTTCTATTCCGCTATTTAATCAAAAACCTTTGGGGATCAGTTAAATTGGGGGATAGTCTGTGTTGGTACGTGTGAGAGAGATCCACCTTTCCAAGTTGTTGGGGTTCATCTCATACTTCTGAAGGTTTGAGGGTGCTGCCTGTTCCATACCCCCCCTACTCCTCATCTAGCCTTTTAGGGGTACAAACAATAGTAATTGGGGCCTAGTGTGGTTGTGTACGTGTGATATACATACACTTTTTTTGGATCATATTTTCTATTCCGCTATTTAATCAAAAACCTTTGGGGATCAGTTAAATTGGGGGATAGTCTGTGTTGGTACGTGTGAGAGAGATCCACCTTTCCAAGTTGTTGGGGTTCATCTCATACTTCTGAAGGTTTGAGGGTGCTGCCTGTTCCATACCCCCCCTACTCCTCATCTAGCCTTTTAGGGGTACAAACAATAGTAATTGGGGCCTAGTGTGGTTGTGTACGTGTGATATACATACACTTTTTTTGGATCATATTTTCTATTCCGCTATTTAATCAAAAACCTTTGGGGATCAGTTAAATTGGGGGATAGTCTGTGTTGGTACGTGTGAGAGAGATCCACCTTTCCAAGTTGTTGGGGTTCATCTCATACTTCTGAAGGTTTGAGGGTGCTGCCTGTTCCATACTCCCCCTACTCCTCATCTAGCCTTTTAGGGGTACAAACAATAGTAATTGGGGCCTAGTGTGGTTGTGTACGTGTGATATACATACACTTTTTTTGGATCATATTTTCTATTCCGCTATTTAATCAAAAACCTTTGGGGATCAGTTAAATTGGGGGATAGTCTGTGTTGGTACGTGTGAGAGAGATCCACCTTTCCAAGTTGTTGGGGTTCATCTCATACTTCTGAAGGTTTGAGGGTGCTGCCTGTTCCATACTCCCCCTACTCCTAGCCTTTTAGGGGTACAAACAATAGTAATTGGGGCCTAGTGTGGTTGTGTACGTGTGATATACATACACTTTTTTTGGATCATATTTTCTATTCCGCTATTTAATCAAAAACCTTTGGGGATCAGTTAAATTGGGGGATAGTCTGTGTTGGTACGTGTGAGAGAGATCCACCTTTCCAAGTTGTTGGGGTTCATCTCATACTTCTGAAGGTTTGAGGGTGCTGCCTGTTCCATACTCCCCCTACTCCTAGCCTTTTAGGGGTACAAACAATAGTAATTGGGGCCTAGTGTGGTTGTGTACGTGTGATATACATACACTTTTTTTGGATCATATTTTCTATTCCGCTATTTAATCAAAAACCTTTGGGGATCAGTTAAATTGGGGGATAGTCTGTGTTGGTACGTGTGAGAGAGATCCACCTTTCCAAGTTGTTGGGGTTCATCTCATACTTCTGAAGGTTTGAGGGTGCTGCCTGTTCCATACTCCCCCTACTCCTAGCCTTTTAGGGGTACAAACAATAGTAATTGGGGCCTAGTGTGGTTGTGTACGTGTGATATACATACACTTTTTTTGGATCATATTTTCTATTCCGCTATTTAATCAAAAACCTTTGGGGATCAGTTAAATTGGGGGATAGTCTGTGTTGGTACGTGTGAGAGAGATCCACCTTTCCAAGTTGTTGGGGTTCATCTCATACTTCTGAAGGTTTGAGGGTGCTGCCTGTTCCATACTCCCCCTACTCCTCATCTAGCCTTTTAGGGGTACAAACAATAGTAATTGGGGCCCAGTGTGGTTGTGTACGTGTGATATACATACACTTTTTTTGGATCATATTTTCTATTCCGCTATTTAATCAAAAACCTTTGGGGATCAGTTAAATTGGGGGATAGTCTGTGTTGGTACGTGTGAGAGAGATCCACCTTTCCAAGTTGTTGGGGTTCATCTCATACTTCTGAAGGTTTGAGGGTGCTGCCTGTTCCATACCCCCCCTACTCCTCATCTAGCCTTTTAGGGGTACAAACAATAGTAATTGGGGCCTAGTGTGGTTGTGTACGTGTGATATACATACACTTTTTTTGGATCATATTTTCTATTCCGCTATTTAATCAAAAACCTTTGGGGATCAGTTAAATTGGGGGATAGTCTGTGTTGGTACGTGTGAGAGAGATCCACCTTTCCAAGTTGTTGGGGTTCATCTCATACTTCTGAAGGTTTGAGGGTGCTGCCTGTTCCATACCCCCCCTACTCCTCATCTAGCCTTTTAGGGGTACAAACAATAGTAATTGGGGCCTAGTGTGGTTGTGTACGTGTGATATACATACACTTTTTTTGGATCATATTTTCTATTCCGCTATTTAATCAAAAACCTTTGGGGATCAGTTAAATTGGGGGATAGTCTGTGTTGGTACGTGTGAGAGAGATCCACCTTTCCAAGTTGTTGGGGTTCATCTCATACTTCTGAAGGTTTGAGGGTGCTGCCTGTTCCATACTCCCCCTACTCCTCATCTAGCCTTTTAGGGGTACAAACAATAGTAATTGGGGCCTAGTGTGGTTGTGTACGTGTGATATACATACACTTTTTTTGGATCATATTTTCTATTCCGCTATTTAATCAAAAACCTTTGGGGATCAGTTAAATTGGGGGATAGTCTGTGTTGGTACGTGTGAGAGAGATCCACCTTTCCAAGTTGTTGGGGTTCATCTCATACTTCTGAAGGTTTGAGGGTGCTGCCTGTTCCATACTCCCCCTACTCCTAGCCTTTTAGGGGTACAAACAATAGTAATTGGGGCCTAGTGTGGTTGTGTACGTGTGATATACATACACTTTTTTTGGATCATATTTTCTATTCCGCTATTTAATCAAAAACCTTTGGGGATCAGTTAAATTGGGGGATAGTCTGTGTTGGTACGTGTGAGAGAGATCCACCTTTCCAAGTTGTTGGGGTTCATCTCATACTTCTGAAGGTTTGAGGGTGCTGCCTGTTCCATACCCCCCCTACTCCTCATCTAGCCTTTTAGGGGTACAAACAATAGTAATTGGGGCCTAGTGTGGTTGTGTACGTGTGATATACATACACTTTTTTTGGATCATATTTTCTATTCCGCTATTTAATCAAAAACCTTTGGGGATCAGTTAAATTGGGGGATAGTCTGTGTTGGTACGTGTGAGAGAGATCCACCTTTCCAAGTTGTTGGGGTTCATCTCATACTTCTGAAGGTTTGAGGGTGCTGCCTGTTCCATACTCCCCCCTACTCCTCATCTAGCCTTTTAGGGGTACAAACAATAGTAATTGGGGCCCAGTGTGGTTGTGTACGTGTGATATACATACACTTTTTTTGGATCATATTTTCTATTCCGCTATTTAATTTAACTGGGCCTCCATGCGAGACCTGTGTGCCTTGTTGCGCTGTTTTGAGTACTCCACCAACATGGCCAGTGGCAATGACGCCGTTCTCAGCTTAACTATCCCACTTCTATGCCTCCTTGAAAAAACAATTCGGGCGATGATGGAAGAGGATGTGGCACAGGATGAGGAGGAGGAGGAGGATGAAGAGGTAACATTTCCAAGGCTTTCAGGGCAGTCATTCGCAAGGGGCTCCGAGGGTGGGTTCCTGCACACGCAAACGCCAGGGATGCAATTGTCCAGCAGGGGCACAGTTCTGGAGGATGAGGAGGATGAGGAGGAGGAGGAGCTGGAGGAGGAGATGGAACCATGTTCACAGCAGGGTGGCACCCAGGCCAGCTCATGGCCATCACTGGTGCGTGGCTGGGGGGATACAGAGGACACGGACGATACACCTCCCACAGAGGACAGCCTTTCGTTGCCTCTGGGCAGCCTGGCACACATGAGCGATTACATGCTGCAGTGTCTCCACAACGACCGCCGAGTTGCCCACATTCTAACTTGTGCTGATTACTGGGTGGCCACGCTGCTGGATCCCCGTTACAAGGACAACGTACCGTCCTTAATTCACTCACTGGAGCGCGATCGCAAGATGCGCGAGTACAAGCGCACGCTGGTAGACGCCATGCTGCTGGCATTCCCATCTGACAGCGGGGCCACAGTGGAAGCACAAGGCAGAGGAGGAGGAGGTCGCCAACGCAACCAGGGCACCGCCAGCACCTCAGAAGGCAGGGTTAGCATGGCCGAAATGTGGAAAAGCTTTGTCAGCACGCCACAACAAACAGCAGCACCAGCAGCTCAGATGGAACGTCTTAGCAGGAGGCAGCATTTTACCAACATGGTGGAGCAGTATGTGTGCACACGCCTACATGTAGTGAATGACGGGTCTGCCCCCTTCAACTTCTGGGTCTCCAAATTGGGCACATGGCCTGAGCTTGCCCTTTACGCCTTGGAGGTGCTGGCGTGCCCTGCAGCCAGTGTATTATCTGAACGGGTATTTAGCACGGCTGGGGGCGTTATAACAGACAAGCGCAGCCGCCTGTCCAGAGACAATGTGGACAAGCTCACGTTCATTAAAATGAACCAGGCATGGATCCCACGGGACTTTTCCGTACCTTATGCAGAATAGCAATGGATACCGACCTTACCCACCCATTGTTCCATTTTTGCTCTTTCTCACTCTTTTGGGGTGTACCCTCATTTAAAATTTTTGAAAAGAAGCAGTGTTGGCTACCTCGTCCTCCTCCTCAGGGCCAGATTAATGTAGGGGCTATTGGAGCTGCAGCTCCAGGCCCCTACCTTTTATATAGGCCCCGGGTTGGCCATATTCACTGTTACCGCTCTTCTGTCACTTGTAAACACAGAAGTCTGGCTTCTATGCTCGCTTCCCCAGGCAGCACCCTCAGAACCTCCCCACACAGCGTGAAGGCCGGACAAGGAGGGACAGTTGGCGATGCATGGATGTGTTTATGGGCTTCAGAGACAGCATCCCATGTTGAATTAGGCATGCATGGCTGCACCCTTCCTCCTCTGGGTGCATGGCAAGGCACGGCCCTTAAGGCCCTTCAAAATCCTCAGCACCAAGCCCATGATGCTGTTAATCCGGCCCTGGTCCTCCTCCACCGCCGCTTCCACCTACACCGCCCATAGGTGTGCGCAGCCTATTGCATTAAGGTGTGCACCCCAAAGTTGAAATACACATGCATGTGTTTGCCAGCAGGGAGAGTAATGTATCGGGGCCATGTACCTGTAGGCAAGGAGAAATAGAGCAGAGCAGGTCCCAGGGAGATCTTTCCCATCTCCTCACTGGCAATGCTATGTGCCCTAGGTGATTAGGGTGTGCCCAGGCACACCCAGCACACCCTGTGCGCACGCCTATGTCACCGCCACATCCACCACCACCTCAACCTCCCTCCTACTCCATATGGGCCTCGTCCTTCAGAGATGAAGAAGAACATTGTTTTATTTTTCTGTTTTTTTTTGTTGTTTTAAGTTATTTCCCTATCCACATTTGTTTGCAGAGCACTTGCCATGCTCTTAATTACGTTTTGCTGCCATTTGCAGCACTCTAGCCCTTTCCTTTGGTGTTTTAGAGCCATTTTAGTGCCTTAAAGTTCGGGTCCCCATTGACTTCAATGGGGTTCGGTGTCCGGGAAAAGTTCGGTAAAAGTCCGGGACACGGACCCGGACTTTTTTTTAAAGTTCGGCCGAACCCGTCGAACACGGACATCTAGGTGTCCGCTCAACCCTACTAAAAATGTGTAAATGTCCCGAGTAACAGCAATAATTCTGAAGCTTCAGTAGAAGAACATATATGTGTAGGTATCCATATCCATATTCAGGGCCTAAATGGCTACTGTAAGTAGATACATATAAATAAGAGGCATGTAAAAACAATTGTAGCAGTACTCCCATGGTAGCCGCTGAGTGTGGGTTCCCCTGGGTTACCATTAGCAACAGTAGGACATTAAACATGTTTCCAAGTGTGATTACCAGTCCAGTTTCTTTGTTTTTTTGGGTTTATTGAGAACTTGGATAGGGGAAGGGATGAGTGGGATACTCCAACAACTAAACTATGCACAAATAGGCCGGGACTATACAAAATTGCTGACTGAAGCTGGTCACGGCTATGCCGCTTACTTTAGCTTCACCTTTGACTGTCAAAAGTCCTCCCTAAGGTATTCTTTCCTGAGGTAGCTGACTTGTAGTGAAGACTGTACTGTTGAGACACTTCAGGGCCCTTCCGGGCGCCCTCTTCACTCCCTATTCTTCAGGGCTTCACAACTTGGCACCCCTTTACTGTAACATCCCGGGTTAGCTGGCTCTCTGATCCCCTTGACCTCTCTGGAGTGGTCCCGTCTCTTAGGCAGACCCCTGGGCAAATCTTGAGTACTCACAACCACTGGTTTTCCAGAAGAATCCTGCCCCACAGCTCCACTTGGTCAGCACACACTGGATCCTCTACAGCACAGCTAATCCCCTTGTTCCTAGACCGACTACCTGGACCACCTTCCTTAGCAACAGGAGGAGAGACAGCTGTCACCCTCCTCCTGGGACCTGGCTTCACACCCAAAGACACCCTGTCACATGCTCCCCTCCTATTTATGCCCAATCCTAGGATGCATTGCAGGAATGCCCTCCCACTGGAACTGACATAAAACAGAGTGTGTCACTGGCTAGGTTTCCTCCACTGTCCAATGAGCTCCCTCATTGGCTGCAGTGGGGACACTCCCTCAGATCCAGTGAATCCCACCTGGAAACATGTGACAGGCTAACTAACAGATCAGACCCTCCTGATAAGCAGAACAGGGCCATAACTATGTGTAGCCCCCTACAAGGTAGGTGCTGGGTAAAAGCATAATGGGCTTTGGCTGCCAAACAGCAGGGCCATGATTTTCAGCTGGACTGTCATGTCTCCCAGGTGTGGCTGCTGAGAGGAGAGTCTCCCCACGGGCTCCATGAGAGGATTCTCATTGGGCAGTGGAGGAAACCCAATCAGTGGCCCATTCAGGCCTGTATCTACCCCAGAAGGCAGATTCTGCCGTAGAGGATTCTGGGAGTGGGTATAAGTTTGAGGGGAATGCATGACGCAGCGTCTTTGACAGGAAGCAGAGTCCCAAGAGGGGCTGTCTCTCCTCCTGTCAGAAGGATCGGGTGTCTTGGGTGGCTGTCTGAGTATCCAGAAGCGAGTGCCGAGCTGCAGAGAGGATCCAGTGTGCCAAGGACCAGTGGAGAAAGAGGGGTTCAGTTCCAGGAAAGCCTTCCAAGGCCGTGAGTACTGTAAACTGCCCCTGGGGTCTGCCTAATGTAGAGGGGACCACTCCGGTGAAGGTCCCAGGGATCCTGGAGCCTGCAAGTGTCAAGGGGGTTGCCTAGTAAAAGGACCCTGAAGTGTTAAGGGGGTTGCCTAGAGAGAGAGGACCCTGGAAATGTAGAGGGGGCGCCAGCGGTTGGGTCCTAAAGACTTAAGTGTGCAGTGTTGGGAGTTGCAGCAGTACAAGCAGTTACAAGGAGCTACCTCAGTCAGTGAAGGACTGGAGGGATTCATACACAGGACTTTTGAGCTAGACAGAGTGTCAAGAGTCAAGGATCATTACAGTCCTGGATCTTCTGAGTTAACCAAGGAGTTAAAATCGAAGGATTAGCACTTTCAGCAGAACAGTATTTAAAGCGTCAGGAAGCGTTGGTCGGCATTCAGCTGGTGTCAGGACAGCGCTAACCGGCATTTTCTACAAAGTGTCCCAGTTAAACCTAGTTGAGCCAGAGGAGTATCCCACTCATTCCCTTCTCCCATCCCCATAATAAAATAAACAACACAAACCAAAGATGCCAGAATGGTCATTGTCTCAGTTCTCACACTTGGGTTTTCATCTTAAATTTGTTGGAAGTGTTTCCGGTAACAATGGCAGACCCACCCCAGGCCCAATGCCTGGAAGTATTGCTACATATGCTTTACCTAGCACCTACCTAGGAGGGTGCTATATCATTAAAAAAAAAAAAAAAAAAGTTTAGGCCTCATGCACATGGGCATGAAAATGCTGCTGCTAGAGACATGCGGCATTTTTTATGCTTCTGAAAGCAGCTTTCTTGAATGATAGCCAGCGTTATTCCACCCACTTCTTGTGAGCCCAGGCTGTTAAGGACAATCATCACATTGGCCTGGGCTCACAGAAGAATTCTACATAAAATGTTGCTACATTGTCACGTGGTGCTGCAGCATTCAGGACTAGTGTTGGGCGAATGGTTCGGCCTGAGCATGAGTTTGGGCTGAACATTGGCTGTTGGGCCTGTTTGTCCAAAACCTGAATTTGCAGGGTGTTCGGGTCTGGTATGGATTTTAATAAAAATTGAATTAAAAAACGTGTGGGGTCCCCCCACCAGATTCTATACCAGACCCTTATCTGAGCATGCAACCTGGCAGGCCAGGAAAAGGGGGGGACGAGCAAGCCCCCCCTCCTGAAACATACCAGGCCACATGCCCTTAACATGGGGGGTGGATGCTTTGGGGCAGGGGAGCCAGCCCCCCCACCCCGAAGCACCTTGTCCCCATGTTGATTGAGACAAGGGCCTCATTCCCACAACCGTTGCTGGTGGTTTTGGGGGTCTTCAGGCGGGGGACTTATCAGAATCTGGAAGTCCCCTTTAACAAGGGGTCCCCCAGATCTCACCCCCCCCCCCATGTGAATAAGTATCATAGTACCACTACCCATTCACAAAAAAAGTGTCAAAAAGTAAAAAAAAACACACACACACAGTTTTTGACAATGAATTTATTTAAAAAATACAGTGCCCCCCAATGTAAATCCATCATCAATCACGACACACCAGAAAAATAAAAAAAACAAAATCGCTCCCACCGTCTATGAAGGCTGACCACCTATTGCAGGCTCCTCCATTTGACAGTTCTTATATAGGTAAGGGGCTGAGCCACCTGGCAAATTCGCCTGGTGGCATGGCCCCCTTGTGACTTTGCCAACCTAGCATGCACCGATTTGTGATGTCCCAAGGGGGGTGGTGCCACCAGGTGACGTCGACAGGTGGCCCTGCCCTTACCTATATAAGACCTGTCAAATGGCACAGCCTGCAGTAGGCGGCCAGCCTTCATAGATGGTGGGAGCCCCCTTGCCGCAAAGCACCCACCCCCTACGTTGAGGGCATGTGGCCTAGTATGATTCCATAGGGGTGGTGGCACATGCTCATACACTCCTTTCCTGACCTGTCGGGCTGCATGCCCGAATAAGGGTCGGGCATAGGTTGTGAGGGAACCCCACGCCATGTTTTTTTTACATTTTGGCATTGGGTTCCCCTTAAAACCCATACCAGATCCTGGTATGGACTGGGGGGATCGGGGGGGTGACCGTGGGTCAATTTAAATGTGAGTTTTCCTCTTTTTTTTCATTAGAAATGTCATTTTTGCTGCAGCGTGTTCTATATGTGCTACAGATGTGCCACTTTACTGGCACATTAAGGGGATTCCCCAGACACTATATTTAAAGGAATTTTTTGATTTTATTGTTGCATTTCTCAATAAAATCACACCGCTCCTGACAAAACTATCATTTTTGTAAAAATTAATTAGCATTGATACATGTCTCCCAGTGCAGTACCCAGACCCCCATACCCTATTTTGGGCAAATTACTTGCATATAAGTTTTCAAAATTGGCATTTTTTATTTTTCCTGCTCGACTGCATAGACTTCAATGGGGTACGCCGTTCGGGTTAGAACTTTCTCCCTGTTCGGGAGTTCTGCTGAAAACCAAACAGAAAGTGTTCGGCCCATCTCTATTCAGGACCCATGTACTACTGGAGGAACAATGAGGAAGAGTACTCGATACCACAAAGCTGCACCTAGAAAAATGTATGTATATTGATTTAAAAGGTAGGTGGAGCTCCATGGAGGGGGGAGGGGGGTGGATGCTAGTCTCAGAATGGTATGTATGTGGAGAGAACTAAGGCAACAATTCAGTTTTAACAATAAAATGTAAAAAATATCAACGTAGCCTAAAGTGTATGTAAACCCAAAAAACAAAAATGTAATATACTGCAACTTACCAATCCTTAGATCTGCTGGCTGAATTCGTTTTCTTTTTTTCAGGCTTTTTTACTTTTATTTTCAACTGGTGATCGCCCAGTAACATACTTCCTGTCTTAGGGTGTCTACACTCACTCCTTCACTATAACTATGAAGGAGCAATGTAGCCACCGTTAAAAAAGCAGCATTGTTACCCTATGGAGAGGGTAATTTTAGATGGACTGGTGGATTTAGATGGGATTTATGTAAGTGACTAATAAATTAAAGCGAGACTCCAACTAACACATTTTAAGCAGTTACAGCAACAGTTTTTTTTTTGGGATAATGGTTTTATGTAAATGAATACAAGCGGACCATTGTAGGCATCCTTGACACTGTTAAATGGTTTGTCTTAACCCTCTAACTGACATTTTTTGCTGGACAGCTTGGTCTGTTAAAGGAAGTTGCAAAATAACAGACTTACTGGCAGAATCACCAGGTGAAAAGAAAGAAAAATGTCTAAACAATGAAAACTAATGCAACTAGCACATCTAAGGATGGGTAAGCTGCAGTATATTTATTTTTGGTTTTTGGATTTAGATGCTATAAGTAGAGTAAGTGAAGCAGAGGGTAGTATGGGATATATACCCTTTATTACATGTCACATCCCACTTCCCCTACTTGTTATGGATTATGTCACAATTTATTGATTATCTTGTTGGAGATTACCTTGAAAAAAAATACACATTAAGCTGATGATTGTTTCTTCCTCTCAGTGTGGAAGTCAGTGGGAAATATTCTGACCTGATTACACTTCCAGCATGACTTGGGAGAAAATTCCTTATCTGACAGGATAGTAGACCCAAAAACAAAATGTGTGTAATTTTAACCTGTGTTTGCTACTTTTTAACACAGAACTACACTGCATCTGAGCACCACAAACCAAAAATGCGTTTTCATTTTTAATTAGGTTTTTATTTTCAAAGCCAATTCATCCATCCATATCTCCCTGCTTTATGTTGCTGAGAAAACAATTTGAAAAACATCCCCTAGCATTTCTAGCTGTGATTATCTTGAGTAAGGGCAGATGACTCATGTAGCATTTTCTTCCTGGAATCCATCTGCCCTTAGTTCATGCATGCAAGCAGGAGGATGTGCTTAGATGAGAAAAATCCTCCTCCCCTCCTGAAGGTCTCTGATGTCTCCCCCTGGTTCTAGAAGTTTGGAGACATCTTTAGAAGTTAGAGTTGGAGGCCAGGAAGGTTGATCTGCACAAATAGGGGAGCTTGGCCAATTCCCAGGCAGTGGGCCTGGCGGGGTTGCTGAGCTAGCCCTTAAATATGGGTGAGTCAGGCCAGCAGGGTAGTCTGGTGGAAGATGGAGCACTGAGGAGACTGTCGGTGGCTTTGGAAGGGGTCCCCTTGTCTGGGGGTGGGGGCTCTACCCCCAGGCTGGAGCTTGGGCTAGCTTGGGAGGAGCTTGACAGCAGTGCGGTTTAAAAGGAATCTTGGCTAAGAAGCAGCAGGGAGCAAAGAGGGCAGTGTGAGTTCATCAGCACACCCAGGGATTCAAAAGGGGAGAGCAAAGATAAGACAGCGCTATCTGGGTGGGATGATGACCACTCTATCCATATGAATTGTAAGGAGCCAATGCAAAGTCCCAATGCAGTTTAATGATAAACAATTGCGTTAAAACCTTTTGTCATTAAAAATCAATACAGTACCAGGCTGGGTCCAGATGTAAAATGGTTGATGGCCACTAGACTGGTGGAGCAGGTTGAAATAAGGCCGTTCTGGTGTGCAGGCTGACAGCCATTCATTCGAGGCCACGGACGTACGGGAGCCGAGCCAGGTCCTGTCAGTGCTCCCATATGACCTCACCACAGCGCAAAGGTAGATGTGCCTGACTGGAATAGGATGCCTGTAAACCAGCCTGGAAAGCAGAGCGAAGAAGTGTTGCCATGACATGCACTTTATCAAGGGGAGAGACGACCACGTGTAGCAAGCCTTTCAGGAAGACAGCGTTGTGCTTAACCTTTCCTTTCCTTTGCCTTGGAAGATCTTCAGAGCAGCCGGGTGGGCTAGCGGAGAAGCAGCCAGGTGGGCTGGTAGTTCTGCAGGCAGTAGAGGTGTGTCTACAATAGAGTTGGAGACACTCTGGTATGCAGCCTACAAACACTTGGTGTTACTTACCAAGGGACTGAGAGATCCTGGTCATTAAAGGGCTTTTGCATCTTTGATTATTAGAGACTGTCATCATTCAGGAGGACAATTGTGGTGTGTGTGTGTATAGGGAGAAAGTCGTCCCTGTTATTGTTGCAATCAAGCTGTACATACCATAATTCCCATTCCCCATCCAAGGTATTACTCCTAATAAACAACAAAATACAAGCTCAAAGTCTGTTCCTTGTGCCTGGATGGAAGTGGAAAATGCCTGTCGTTTGGCTCTGCTGGAGTAGGGAAACAAGTCCTCTGCAGCCCCTGCACGGGTAGTGCTGCATATTTACTAATGCTAGCAGGTTAAGGATTATAAATAGTCAATGTTGATTAAGAGAGTGAAATTCCGCTTTAAACAGGGTATACACTAGTAAATTTTCCGACCAACAGTCGTACAAATATTTATACAAACACTTGTACGAAAATTCTCTGTACATTCGATAGCTTGATGTCATTCCAAAGCAGTTCAAAATGTTGTTTGACTTTATATTCACTTTTGGAACAAATGGACTTTATCAAATGAAAACCACATACATTGTTAGAAATTCATTTGTTGGGGAAAAACCCTGCTTCTTCGAATTTTCTCATCACTGTGGTCAAAAACAAATATCGATTTGACCCCACTAATTATTAAAAAATTGTACAAATGTTCTTATAACTAAAAATTTTCCACAAAAATCTACTATTATATACCTAGTTTTAGTAAAAGATCTGACATTTCACAAATAACTATTCTCTTTATCAAGGACCCATGTGATTTAGCACAGTATCAAACCAACGTTTTCCCTGACAGTCATTTTTTAATAGGCAATCACAGCATGCAAATTAACCTCGGAGTTAATGATGGGTGCATTATCTCAGTGTGGTAGTATGGAGGAAGTTACTCTTATACTTGCACCAGGAATCAATATATAAAATGTTAAAAATGGTTAATGATATCTTAAGTGTTACTAAACCCAAAACAGTAAAATCAGTCTGTATATGCAGTAAAGCATGCTTGTTATACTCACTGTTGAACCTAAGGGGTTAATCCCCTGTATTGTGTAAAAAGGCTGTTTGATCCTGTCTTCTCTGATCCTCCCCTTTTCCACAGTCCCCAATCTGTCTGCTGATAGAGCAGAGCCTTGGGGGCAAGGTGCACATGCTCACTTTGGTGTATTGCTAAAGAGTTTTTTCTTCTTCTTCTTGGGAGATGGCATGTGATCAGCACAGGGCCAATCAGCACTTTCCAGACAGAGGGTCAGGGGTCCTGCAGCCTCATAGGACAATCAGGGGAGAATAAAAACTCCTCCTACAAGCTTTAACCAGACACTGATAGAAGTCACAAGACTGCTATATACTGCAGACAAGACTGCTATATACTGCTGATGAGAAAAGGTATTTAGCGGTTTATTTACTAAAAATTTGCATTTCCATGTTCTGTGTACTGTGGGAGACCAGATATAGTGAATGCAGGGTCCTGGGTTTAGTCACACTTTAACACTGGTGATGTGCAGGATTACCTGCCTTCCGTGACCACTAAAGCTAGTAAATCATGTTGTGCAGTAGAGATACTCTATTGTTTTGTGCTTTTTTAGGGTTTATTTTTTTACGCTGTTGATTCTGATTTTTCCACCTTTTGGATGGAATTAGATTTTAATGATGGTCTCATAATAGGTCCCCACCCAAACAGATTTGTGCATGGACCTTGCAAGGAGTAATGTCTGTATTGGTCCAAGGAAAGCCCTATACAGGAGGATTGAATTACAGGAAGGATATCATTACTATGATAATACTCGTTCATAGTACCCTGTGAAGGTGGCATTGAGCATTCGGGAAAATCCGACAGGCTAGTTGTACAGAAGTCCCGGATTAGTGACACTGAAGCTGCAGACCTATAATTGGAAATAGTGGTGACACCATCCTGCCCATGCAGTGTGTAAGGGTATACCACACAACTGTGCTGATGCAAACTAAAAAACTTTTATTCTAAAGCCATTTAACTATATATATATATATATTACTGGTTGACTTTTTAAGATGTATTATAAGAACACATAAAGAAATCAACTGGAAAATGAGACTGACTGATGTAAAATATTTATTCTTAGAGTGAGACTCCAAGAGGCCTGCTGTCTAGGAGAGATTAACTACGCCAATGTGAATATTATGTTTTTTCCTCATTTCACCTCTGAAGTACAATGGAAAAGAAAACCCTGTGCGGCAGTCACTGTTAGGTTTCAAGATAAAGGTATCAGCCATGCAATTTTATTTCCTACAGGCTTGAGAGTCTAGGGTGGGGAGACCTGAATCTTTTTTACTCCAGAGGAAGCTGCTGAATGAATACCTTGTTGATGTGACATCTTTCCTTTCATTACATTTTTTTGCATAGAAGATTTTTTTTGCCTGAAGGAAAACCACCTTTATTGAATAGTTTTAATTTAACAGCTTGTTTTTAACTTAAACACTTTATAGAAAGTTATTAGCTTACCCTTTAAATGTCTTGTGGAGATCAACTTTTGCCGAATGTGAATGCTTGAAAGCTTTGCAGCCGCTGATTAGTGTATTCTGGCAGTGGAGAATCCCACTGTCAGAATATAATGTCTCAGCAGTGGAGATTCCTTCATCCTGCAAGCTTAAAGGCTCATACACACTATAAGAAAATCGGGCGAACATTTTCGTCCAAAGAATTTTCGTACGATTTTTGTATAGTGTGTACAGAACTTTCTATAGACAATACAGAATTTTCGTAAGAAAATTCCCGAAGGGACAAACTCCAAAATGTTTCTCGTACGGAAAAAAAACTAATGATTTTCATTTAATATGTCCTTTTCGTATGATTTTTGTACAAGACAAATCTGAAAAGAAAGACTGCGCATGATCAGAAACAATAAACAACAAAAAAAAGCCTTAGTCATACAAGAATTTTCGTACAAATTTTCATTCATAGGTTCCGATTTGCTGTGAAACAACGAGGAAGATCGGACGATCGTTCGCCCAATTTTCTTATAGAGTGTACTCCACTTAAAGCTTGTGAAAATTGCATTTTCTGCTTTATAAATAAACCTCATAAAATTTTACTTCAAATCACATGGGATTAGCAATTCTTTAGATCCCACACTGTTGATATACAGCTATGTGGCTGTAGGCCAAGAGTGTCTAGATACTGAGTGGACGCATCTCTAGTTTTCCAGTCGGAGGGGTATCTCTTAATGAGAGGATTGGCACCAATGGTAGCAGTGGCCCCATATTCTACAAGATAGGAGTCTTGATATGGGGAATCCCCAATTGTCAAGGAATGCCACATATCGTCAAGGAATGCCACATCATTTGTCTGACTGATAACTATCTATTATTGGCGGTAGCCTCCAAAGTGTATATTGCTCCTGGAGTAGACACCTATTGTTGTTGACCATAGAGTGCTTGGTATACGCCTCCCCCCTTTTTGGAACTGATTTATGTGGGACTTCTCCCACATCACCGCATTAGTTGGGTGCTCCATGTACTCTTTCTTTTCCCCTTTGGGATTGGGTACCAATAGGATCTCCTGAGAAAGCTATTTGCGAAACGCGTAGTGATCCATTGGCATATGCTATGTGAGACCTCTGTTTGGCCCGGACTACCGCAAAGATCTTCGCAGACCTTATGTGTATTCTACCATATACCAGATTTTAGTCTGATATGGGCTTCTAACAGGTTCTATGTCATGCATACTTAACTCATTTGGGAGATATTTTTCTTGTATCTATTATGCATTTTGTCAATATGATACAATTTTAAAACACTATCACTATGTTGTCATAATAAATTTGTATATTTTTTTTACCTAGTTTAGTATGTGTGTTACCTGATGGGATTACTGGTGGCCACCTTGAAAGTCCTATCTTCTTCCAATTCTCCTTTCAGGTGCACTGTTTTTATTAAGGTGGAATTTAAATAAAATAGTAAAACCTTCAGGGTGCTACTTAGGCATAATTAACATTGCTATATGTCCCCTGGAACATAGCATATCTTCACTTTTTGATTTGCAGGTCCACTTTAAGCTTAGCAGAAACGGCAAAATTTCTAACAATCACTTGCACTGCCAAAAATATAAAGATACAATATAGCTTTATTAACCACTTACGACCTATTGTAATAATACGACAGGGTGGGTGCTCTGTTATCCTGGATGGACATCATATGAAGTCCTCCTTCTTGCATGCCCTAAGGGCCACTAGACACAGTGGAACACAGATCATTTTACTGGGCCACTATGCACGGCCCTGGTACCATGTGATTGCTGTGACCAATCACAGCAATTACATGGTAGTTGTAAATAAACAATGGCATGTCATTCATAGCCATTGTGTGTTATTGTGATTTCTTTGATTGGTCACAATCATCACAAGGTGTACAGGGCCGATTACAGTGGTAGCTTTTGTCAATCACAGCTATCACAATAGTACACAATGGCACATGAATGGATGCCATTCATAGTGTAAAAATGATTGTTTATGCAGTGATCCTCACTGTAATGAGCTATTACAGTGCACAAAAATCTACAAAATGTATGTAAAAAAAGAAAAGAATTGTTGAAAAAATTGTAAAAATTATTTTTTACATATTGTCACTAGTCAGTATCCCTGATCACTGCCACACCAGACATATGGTGACACTGTACTGCTGTGGTGACAGCATGTAAAAAAGAGTGGGAAAAAATTTTAGCTCAATTTCTTCATTTTGCTAAATATTGTTACAAAAATGACAGCTTAAAAAAACTCACCATGTCTCTTACTAAATATCTTGGGCTGTCTACTTTCCAGAAAAGGGGCTATATTGGGGGTATTTGTACTGAGATAGGCTGTCAGTGCAAGATTCATTAATTTTCAAATATACTATATATACACCATAGTTTGTAGACTCCAGAAAAGAGTAAATATTATAGACTGACTTAGGTTATTCTTACCAAATAAAGATTTTGCCTACATTTATGTAGAAAGATTATTTATTTGCCAAATTTTATAACAGAAAAAAGTGTTTTTTGTTTTCAAAATGTTTTGTATTTTTTCGATTTCTGTGAATCCGGAAAGTATTCACAGCGCTTCACTTTTTCCACATTTTGTTATGTTACAGCTTTATTCCAAAATTTAAAATCTCATTATTTTCCTCAAAATTCTACAAACAATACCCCATAATGACAATGTGAAAGAAGTTTGTCTGAAATCTTTTCAGATGTATTAAAAGTAAAAAATGAAAACAATCACATGTACATAAGTATTCACAGCCTTTGCCCAATACTTTGTTGAAGCACCTTTGGCACCAATTACAGCATCAAGTCTTTTTGAGTATGATGCTTCAAGCATGTCACACTTTTATTTTTGGGCAGTTTCTCCCATTCATCTTTGCAGGACCTCTCAAGCTTCATCAGGTTGGATGGGGAGCGTCGGTGCACAGCCATTTTCAGATCTTTTCAGAGGTATTCAATCGGTTCAAATCTAGGCTCTGGCTGGGCCACTCAAGAACATTCATAGAGTTGTCCTGTAGCTACTCCTTTGTTATCTTGGCTGTGTGTTTAGGGTCATTTTCCTGTTAGAAAATGAACATTCGCCCCAGTCTGAGGTCCAGAGCACTCTGGAGCAGGTTTTTGTCAAGGATGTCTCTGTACATTGCTGCATTCACCTTTCCCTCAATCCAGACTAATCTCCCAGTTACTGCCCCTGAAAAAACATCCCCACAGCATGATGCTGCCACCGCCATGCTTCACTGTAGGGATGGTATTGGCCAGGGGATGAGTGGTGCATTGTTTCCTCCAAACATGACGCTTGCCATTCAGGCCAAAAAGTTCAAACTTTGTTTTATCAGACCAGATGATTTTGTTTCTCATGGTCTAAGAGTCCTTCAGATGCCTTTTAGCAAACTCCAGGCGGGCTGCCATGTGCCTTTTACTGAGAAGTGGCTTCCGTTTGGCCACTCTAGCATATAGGTAGATTGACCTGATTGGTGGAGTACTGCAGAGATGGTTGTTCCTCTCGAAGGTTCTCCTCTCTCCACAGAGAAACGCTGGAGCTCTGTCAGAGTGGCCATTGGGTTCTTGGTCATCTCCCCGACTAAGGCCCTTCTTCCCCAAATACTTAGTTTGGCTGAGCAGCCCACTCTAGCAAGAGTCCTGGTGGTTCCAAACTTCCCCCATTTATTGGTATCGGAGGCTACTGTGCTCATTGGGACCTTTAATGCTGCAGACATTTTTCTGTACCCTTCCCCAGATCTATGCCTCCATACAATCCTGTCTCGGAGGTCTACAGACAATTCCTTGGACTTCTTTGCTTGGTTTAAGCTCTGAAAAGCCCTGTTAACTGTGGGACCTTAAATAGACAGGTGTGTGCCTTTCCAAATCATGTCCAATGGAGTTTACTACAGGGGGACTCCAATCAAATTGTTGAAACATCTCAAAGATGATCAGTGGAATCAGGATGCACTCAGTTTTGAGTGTCATGGCAAACGCTGTGAATATTTATGTACATGTGATTTTTTCGTTTTTTTTATTTTTAATAAAGTTGCAAAGATTTCAAACTTTCAACTTCTTTCACATTGTCATTATGGGGTATTTTTGGAGGATGTTGAGAAAAATAATGTAATCCACTTGGAATAAGGTTGTAACATAGCAAAATGTGGAAACAAATAATAATTTGGGTACAGTGTTGCATGAGTAATTATCATTCAAAAGTGTGACAGCACTGAAATCTGAAAATTGGCCTGGACAGGAAGGGGGGTGAAAGTATCTGGTATTGAAGTGGTTACTTTATTAGGTCCAATATGAAGGGCCTAGCCCATAAAATACGCCTACATTTTACAACACTCTCTAATGGTGTAGTAAAAAAATATTAAGCTTGTTGGGAATCACTGCTTATGTTCTCAAAAAACATTATTCTGGGATAGACCCAGGTCTGAAAATATAAATGTGTAAATGTATAAAATTTTTTTAAATAAAATAAAATCTGATATAAAAAAATAAAAGGTATCATATTACTATATTATCTCAGCTAGTGAACACATTTATTTAAAGCACATCTATGGTTTTAGCCTACTCCTATTACTCTGAACTTTTTAATACAAGTGTAGCAGGTTTTTCAGGCATTGGGCCTGATGTGGGTCTGCCGTGGTTACCGGTGACACCTTCAGCCCATATAAGCTGAATACCCAAGTGTGAGATTGGAGACAATGACCATTCCGGCATCTCTGGTTTGTTTTGTTTATTTAATATTGGGGATGGGAGAAGGGAATGAGTGGGATACTCCTCTGGCTCAACTAGGTACAAATGAGACACTTTGTGAAAAAATGCTTTTCAGCGCTGTCTTGACGCCGGCGGGATACCGACCAAGGCTTGCTGGCGCTTAAAAAGAAACAGACTAGCTGAACTGTACTTGAACTTGACTTCTGACACTCTGATCAGCTCAAATGTCCTGGACTGTACTTTAGGCTTGACTCCTGACGCTCTGGGTAGCTCAAAAGTACTGCATACAGCTCCCTCCAGTCCTTCCTGACTGAGGTAGCTCTTGTAACTGCTTGTGCTGCTGCAACTTTCAACACAGTAAACTGCATGGTGACCTCCGGGAATTTTTGCTAGCATTAAATGAAAATAACCTAAATCTTAAATTTACCCATACGATTAGCAAGCTACAAATTTCGTTCCTGGACCTTAGCATCTCCTTACTGCCTGATGGTCGGATCTCCACTGATCTCTACCGGAAACCTAGCGCTGGAAACACTATCCTATGCGCAGCAAGTGCCCATCCCACCCCCCTGATAAAAAGTATCCCATATGCCCAATATTTGAGACTCCGTAGAAATTGCTCTACTGATGCAACCTTTCATACCCAGGCCAACCAGCTACAAGAGCGGTTGCTTGCTAGGAGATATTCCAGAAGTCTTCTGAGAAAAGCCTACAATCGGGCCCAAGCACGCTCCAGACCTGAGCTTCTTTATAAGCACACCATGAAAAATGACCAACAAAATGTCAGGTTCATCACGAGATTCTCAGCGCATGAAGGAATACTTCGTGATGTCCTTCATAAACATTGGCCCATTTTAACACAGGATTACACCTTGAACAAATATTTGGGACCAAAACCAAACCTGGTGTTCAGGAGGGCCGTCTCACTCAGGGATAGCCTTATAAAAAGTCATTATACCACCAAGTTCCCTCATTATGACACCAAAAAGGGCACATATCCCTGTGGGTCCTGTAACAAGTGCCCATGGATCCACACTGGCAAAGGTATACGTTTACCCAATGGCCGTTGGCTAAAATCTAAACAATACGCTGATTGCAATACACAGGGGTTAGTCTATCTGATGACATGCCAATGCGGCTCGTATTATGTTGGCAAAACAATACGTAAATTGGGACAGAGGATAGGGGACCACGTGTACCACTCTGAGGGTGGTACATACCAGACCAGTGTTACCCGACACATAAATTTATATCACAAATTTGATAATTCTGTTGTATCCTTTTTTGTCCTGGAGGTTGTGCCCCCAGACCCTCGGGGCGGAAATTGGGATAGACGTATACTCCAAAAGGAGTCTTATTGGATCGAAACTCTAGATGCCACCAAACCCCCAGGAATTAATGAAATGATTACTTACAAACCATTTCTGGGATAGTACAATCACTCTTCAATTTTCAGTATTGGTACCTACTAACATGTGGTGTCTTGCTTACACCCCATGTGCTGTATATTGTGTTCATTTTTTATCCTTTATGTGTTCTTTATTTTGCTTTTTGCTGTTTTCCTGTTTTCTTTCTCTTTTTCTGTTTTTCTCCTGGACCCAACAGTCTACACTCATACATGTCGTCCGGTTCTTGACTGACGGTCTGGCCTTGCCTGGGTGGGTCCCTACTGGCCGATGGCCACGCTGGTTTTGCGAGGAAGGGTGGATTTGCATGGCACTTACCAAGTGCCCTGCATCTCCACAGGCTTTGTCAGGGGATCGGGAATTTAGACTTCTAATAAATATTCATTTCTATTACTATATATATAAAAACATTTTTTTCAAATTATTGAGTTATCCCCTTCTGTTCCCATGAACGCTAGTAAAATAATTTGCCATGCACCAGCGACATATGTCTTTATGATTAACTTTGTAATCTGTGTGTGTTTCACACACCAGAAATAATTCCAATGCTATTGATATGCATTGACAGCCACAACAGGACAATTGATGTCCGGTGGCTGCAAGATGCATCAATATCATAGTTTACATTATTTTGCATTCAAAAGGGTTTTGTACTTCATGTATTATTGTATTGTTCTATACACCATATAATATATTGTATATTGATGAATGTTTGTATTTGATATTATACTTTTCAATTTTTTGAAATACTAGTGGTTTGAGTCATTGCACATGCACTGTTCCGTGTCCTTCTCCGCCCCCCCTGCAGGGGCCGCTATTGCCTGGCACTCCCAACGGATGTGTGGTCCCTGGGCTGGCCGAGACATCGGGAACTAGTTCCCGCCCATGTCCGGTCTGTGGCTGTGCACAGCTGTTGTTGCGGCTGAATATTGCACAGCACGGCACATGCTCCGTTCCTTGGACTGCACCGTTAGGGACCTGACTCGACGTACTGACGTCACATCCGTCCGGATGTGCGTCACCGCGCCGGGTTGAGGGGAGGCATTTAAAGCAGTACACAGGCATCATTATTGCAGATGCCGCTGTCCCTGCCATCGGACCTACACACAGGTAAGCAGCACGGAATCCGACCATTCGGATTCAGACATTGACTGCAGCTCTATTTTTTGACCCTGTTCCTTCTTTATTGACCCAGATGCTCTAAGTGCTGGTGACGATAGGGGAAGGCTTTTTCCCCCCTACAAGAAAGCAGTTCATCATATCCTTTCAATGTTGAAGCCCTTCATATAGGCTTCCGGTACTTCAATTGAGCCCCAGCCCCTGTGTGTCCCTTTAGTCTGGCATGATAGGACAGACATTTCTACAAGGTTTGGTAAGCCCAGTCCTATGATGTTTATCTCTCCCCAACCTTGGAGCTCTGTCTCCTTATTATTACAATTACTAATCTTGAATCTCTCTGCTTCACAGTGAGTGATATTTTCCATGCCATGCCAATTGGCTACAGCACTATAGGCATTTTTGGCAGCAAATATTTACCATTATCATGTTTATACAGGTATTTTTTACTATGTGAGGAAACTCTTTTCTTCCCTGTCCCTTCCAATTTGAATAATCCTATCCAGTTACTATTTACTGCTCAATGCATGCCTATATCCCCTCCACATCCGTTGGTGAGGAGTTCACTGGGTGGTGGCTGTTTGCTTGTGTGGGGTGTAGGAGGCACGTAACACTGGTGTGCATGTGCTTGATAAGACTCCCCTGTGTATTAATTTATGTGCAGTATGTCTTATATATATTTCTATCATACAGGATTCTCAAGGCTAAACAATAAACATATCTTACATCAAAACCCCTGAAGAAGCGGATTCTAATGTCCGTGAAACATGTTGGGTAGATACCAGGTGTTCATTTGATCACCGGTTTTTGTTGTATATTTGACTGCCTACTATTACCTGTATGTTCAAACTTGATGTATTGTTATATATTTTCTGCATTCTCATTTTATGTCTTAAATGTATGTTTTTTGTGATTTTAATCATGTATAAATAAAATTTATATTTTTTACAAACTAGTTGTTTACCCTCTAGAGTGACGGTACCGTTTAAAAATCCCACTAGCCCTCTTCTCCCCCCATTTCTTCTTTTTTCTTTTTTCCTTTTTCTTCCTTCCTTTTCCCCCTCATATTTTTCCTTTATTCTTCCATTTCCTTTCTCCTCCTCTCCCCCTTCCCTTCTTCTTCATGTTCTTGTCCTTTCAGGTTTTTTTCCCTTTGCCCCTTCTTTCTTCTTCCCCCTCTCTTTTTTTCATTTTCACACTCTGTTTTCCCTAACCTTTCTTCATCTATGAAATGTAGTCTTAGTGTTCAGATCCTTACCCAGATCCTACACAGACTATCTTTCCTAATTTAACTGCATGGTGTACACTTTAACGCTTCAGGGCCCAACTGCTAACGCCTCCTTTGCACTTCAGGGTCCTCTCACTAGCTACCCGCTCTACACTTCAGGGTCCTCTCACTAGGCACCCCCTCTACACTTCAGGGTCCTCTCACTAGGCACTCCCTCTACACTTCAGGGTCCTCTCATTAGGCACCCCCTCTACACTTCAGGGTCCACACACTGGCACCCTCTCTGCTTCTCTTCAGGGTCAACACTGGCACCCCCTTTTACTTTTACTCCTGCACCGGCTAGCTAGCTCCTGGATCCCCATGACCTTCACCGGAGTGGTCCCCTCTTTCTCTAGGCAGACCCCCAGGGAGAGGTTTGCAGTACTCATGAACTGGGAATGCTTTCCTGAAACTGGACCCCTCTCAACTCCGCTGGTCCTTGGCACACCGGGTCCTCTCTGAAGCTCAGCTCAGCCCTCTGTCACCTCAGGCAAGCCACCTGGGACACCTGATGCTGTTGACAGGAGGAGAGACAGCCGTACTCTCCCTCCTGGGACTCTGCTTCCCGCCAAAGACGCTGCGTCGTGCGTTCCCCTCAAACGTATACCCACTCCCAGAATGCTTTGCGGCATAATCTGCCTTTCTGGGGTAGATACAGGCCTGAGTGCACCATTGGCTGGATTTCCTCCACCATGGCCCTGCTGTTAGGCAGCCAGGGCCCACTATACTTTACCTAGCACCTACTTTGTAGGGTGCTACACACGTTTATCAATTTACTTTGTGATAATCCCCCCACATTTATTTCCTTTCATTCTGTGATGTGTATTCACAATGCCATGTGAGTATGCACTTCTGTGTCACACATTGTACAGAGGATGCCTTCTGAACAACAGGTGCAGAAGTCAGTACAGGAATCACTGCTTGCAGTCAGCAAGGCATCATGGGATATGTAGTCATAAAAAATAAAAATAATCAGCAGAGGAGAAGGAGAACCTGTAAGCATGCAGAAATTCCAGGACGTTGTAGAAATAGATGGCCAGCAGACAGTCAGGGCTTACAACATGAAAGGAGATTTCTCAAGTAAGCTTATTTTGGATTGCCAATAATATCTATCATTGTATAATGTTATAAAATGAAAATGCATGCTGTAACTATAGAACTTTTTTCAAAACAGCAGATCAAATCCATGTTATAAGTAAAAGACAAACACATTTATACAGTGCCTACATAACCATATAAAAAATAATAATAAAATACAGACATTTACTGAACTTTTACACGGTGAATGAGCTTTATGGTATTTACATTTTTAGGTTGTGTGGCTGTTTCTATTTGAAAATCTATTCTATTTTTTACTTTGTTTGCAAATAGTATTGTAGTATTGGTGCAGCTCCTCTTATGTTTTGTAGTAGAGGCTGCACATCAAAATGATAAACCTAAAACCACCTATGTTTTACCAGCGGCAAAACAAACTATTGCGAAAGCTTGGAAACAACAGTTTGTTTCCTTCGTGGAAGTTCATAGTCGCATAGACTTTTGTTTCCAAAATATTTGGGCCCCGTAGATAAAATACGCCCACCCCTCCATGTCCCCCAAAAGCTACACACTGTTATAGGCACTGAATGCCCTGTCCCCAAAGTCCTTCTTTTGTCCGCACAATGGGAGCGTGACGGACCGCGACTTGTCAGGCTGACAAGTCGTGGTCCAAGTCGGACTAGTGTGAATGCGGTCTTAACCTAACTTATATTATACCAAACTTATAGTATATAATGTATCATCATAATTGTTACTGTTTTCTATTGCTCACAGCCATGCTCGGTACCTTTTTTACAATGTTGATTACATTTGAACATTTGCACAGATTATACCATGTATCTTCCAAAACTTTATTAAAGACCTATTGAAAGTGAAAATGATCATTAGATGAAGGGATATAGGCAGCTAACATTTTAGGCAAATTGTGCCTCCAATTACTGTACACTACAGACAGGCAGCAAATATTTCTTCAATGAGAGCTCCTTAACCACTTGAGTTTTAGATAGCATAGTCAAGTTTTAGAAGTGTAAATGTAGTTAAAACATATCTAGCAAAAACATAAATAAATAAATTGCATCTTACTAGTTCGGTGTAGACATGAAGGAACAGAAAGTGTGTTAATTTCAGGATTGCCAGGTGAAAATAAAAAAAAAAAAAAGCTTAAAAAAAGAAATCTTTGATACGCTTTAAAGCTTTTAAAGACCCACAATAGCTGTCAGCACTGGTTGCGCTTCTATGTTCACTCGGTCTTCCTCCTGGGTTCATCCAGGCTGCGATGACGACACAGGAGTCACAGTCTTGGCACAATGCTCTCAATTCTTGGCACATTGCTCTCAATGGCCAGCATACTCCAGTGTGCCACCCATTCAGAGAACAGTGCACATGCACTGGTGACGTCACAGTCCCTACAAGTGTGAATATCTCCTAAACAGAACACGTTTATCTCTTCCATGTTGTTCAGGTAGATCTGCTACTCTCCAGGGTTACCTACCCCTGCTTTGGTGCTTGTATACATTGGCAAATGCAATGGGCATTCAGCATCAGGTTGGAATTCTTCTGAGATGTTGCCTTCAAAGATGCTTCTGACATCTATTTGATCCCGTTCTAAGCTGTATTATGCTGCTTAAGCATTCCCGTCAACTTGTATAGGGAGAAAAGCAGTTCTGATGCAAACAAAAAGGCCTGTGTGCACAGGCCGTTAACAGGCAGATAGTGGCAAGAAGAGGCCTGTGAATATTGATGGAAATCCTGTACATTTATTTCCTGTTTTCAGTGATTCAGTGGCCAAAACATTTGAAATTGAATACCATGCAGTACCAAAAAAGCTCTCTCCCAGTGCTCTATAAAAGTGCTAAAGTGCTTTGTACTAACTCTGAGTATAAAGAAAACCAGTGCTGACCATGCAAATTGCAGTTTCTATACTCGTAAGAAAAATGCTGGTTGCCTGGATTAACCACTTTACCACCGGAGGATTTTGCTGTCTTACGTCCAGGCCACTTTTTGTGATTCGGCACTGTGCAAATTTAACTGACAATTGCGCGGTCGTGCGACGCCATACCCAAACAAAATTTACGTCCTTTTTTTCCCACAAACAGAGCTTTCTTTTGGTGGTATTTGATCACCTGTGCGATTTTTACTTTTTGTGCTATAAACAAAAAAAGAGCGTAAATTTTTAAAAAATAACAATATTTTTCACATTTTTTTATATGAAATTCCCCCCAAAAAATGTAAAAATCAAAATTTTTTAAAATTTTTGGCCAATTTGTTTTCTGCTACCCATGTTTGGTAAAAAAAATCACAATAAGCTTATTTTGATTGGTTTGCGCAAAAGTTATTGCGTTTACTAACTAAGGGAAAGATTTCTGTCATTTTTGGTGTTTTTTTTTTTACGAGTAATGGCGGCGATCTGCGATTTTTTTTGCGGGACTGCGACATTGCAGCGGACAGATTGGTACCCCCAAAAGTGTCAAAAATGTCAGTCAAGGGTCCGGTGACATTTCTACAGTAATCACTGCTATAAATATGCACTGTTACTGTAAAAATGACACTGGCAGGGAAGGGGTTCATTTTATTGGAGAGGGAGGGGTTAATGTATGCCTGGTGCTTACTAACGTGTGTGGGGGAAGGTGACTATGTGACACAGGGACAGATCGCATGTTCAGCTATGCTGAACCCTGCAATCTGTCACTGTTTGTCACTTAGGAGATCCGCCCGCTTTGTTTACACAAGCGGGCGGATCTCCAGACTCGATTCCCCGACGATCAGGGAAGAGCGGCGGTGATCACCACCGCTCCTCCCCTGGCCCGACTCCCGATGTGACTGAAAACAGCGGGAGCGAGCCTCCGGCGGCGCGCGAGCCCACAAGAGGTCTACGTCGCTGGAAGGAATCAAGCCACTTTGCCGCAGTACAGTCCCAGTGACTGGTCGGCAAGTGGTTAATGCTCATTGAAATGCTTTCATGTTTTTCTTGTTTTGTTTTTTTATTGTTTTCTTTTTTTATTTTGTTAATGATCTGGGACAATACGCGTTATGCACATCAGAAGTTCTTAATTATCTTTGACTTCACTTTCTGTAGACTTCTTCTGGGTCAATAGTTCATGGGTAAAGCCAGAGAGACAGCCAGATGTGAAGCATTTTCAGAAGGCAGTAAGCAATAGCAGCCTAAACGTTTCTCTTGGTACTTTACATCTGTAATGCAGGGGATAGTAGGATGATATTATAAGACTGATTTTAGGTAGTTATATCAGAAGCAATTTTAAATTAATGTAGCTTTTATGAACACAAACATTTGCTAAATTGTGTTTTTTTTTTTAATTAACATATAACTGAGCTTAAAGGTTTTTTTTTTTAATATATAATTGCCACCTTAATTTATTTCCTTTCTAGCCTTTTAGCCTCCTATAGTAATTTTCTCTCCTACAACTTTTTATTTCTACATTCATCTGTCCTTGCCATGGCTACTGTACTGCTCTCTGACCTCACTTGATCAGTGTAGCAGCGTGGGGTCCAGTGGCACAATTCAAACAATGCGAGTGCAGCCATTGCTGCTGATTTGTTAACTGATGCCTGTAAAGTGGTGGTGGGTGGGGGGGAGGTGAAGTCACTGAGACAGATATGTAATTGAGACAGCGAGAGGTCAAATGGAATTTCTCTACTAGAGAAAGCTATGATTTCCTGTTTTCACAAGACACATAATTCTATTCACCGTACGTAATATATAAACAGCTATATCCATGTAGTCTAAAAATAAATGGTCAATGCATGTTTTTATTGAAATGGTGTCACAATAAATCTTTAAAATCTTGAGCAATCATATATTTCTATTTTATTGCTACATAATTTCTGCCAAGGGAAGTATATAAGTATATTTAAATCTACATTTCAACCTGTAGATGTATATACATTTTAGAATGTTCAACATTGGTCAATAGATATTATGTAGCATGAAACAAATTATGGTGGAAGCATATAATAAATGTTTGATATATATAGCTGCCTTTCATGTCTGCTCTGTCCTACTGTTTAGTTGCTACCACGATGGATCATGTGTAAATATTGATTTATTTGATCATATAACATAATGTATTGTTCATCAAAACTCTACAGATTAAATCATTAACAATAGTCTTAGCCTCAAAGGAGTTTACAATCTAAAGCTGTAAAGCTGGATACACACTAAGATTTTTTGAGGACTTTTTCCTTCAGATTTACCTTTTCTATGTAGTACAAGGGCCTGCCAGATTGCATACAAATTGAAAGTGTTTAGGTTTGACCTCATATTATATGGTTTTGGTAAGTCTAAAGGAAAAAGTCTTCAGAAAATCTTATAGTGTGTATGGCCCATTAAAATCATATGGATCCATGCAGGACACATTTTGTGAAAGTAAGGTAATCTGCCATTGTAATTCAGGAAATGATGATGGCAGTGGCTAAGTGGTTAGTGCTTCTACCTGGCAGCACTAGGGGTGTCAATTCAAATCCCATGGCGACACTACCTGTCCAGAGTTTGCATGTTCTCCCTGTGCCTATGTGGGTTTCCTCACAAATTACAAAGACGCTGATAGGTTAATTGGATCCTGTCTGAACTGGCCCTAGTAGATGTATGAATGTGAGTTTGGGACTAGAGAGTTCTGCGTAAATTGATGGCACTGCATATGTACCTAGAAGAAATAAATAAAGAGGTTCTGTCGCCCGTCATTCCTAGATGTACCTGGCAATCCTTCTGGTAAGCAGAAAAGATCCAAAACAATGCTCTCTCTGTAGCACCTACCTAGGAAATTGCCCTGTACGTGGTACAGAGAAGTTTTAAATGGCCCTCCCCAACCAGGATATTGCACTAGACATGTAAGTAAATAAGAGAACCAGAACCTTTGCTAAATGGAAAAGTGGGTTTGATAATAAAGTTGGCAGTGTCTTCACCCTGGACAGGGCCTCTGTAGGCGGAAAGAATTCCCTTCCTGGGAAATTAATCAGTAATCAAAACAAAGTAATTGAGAGAAGACGAACTATTGCAACCAACATATAATATTAACCATAAGTTTATAGATACACACAAGTATAAAAATAATACAAGCTTTTAATAGGAAATGATTAATAAGAGTACATACATTCAATGTGCAAACCGGTATTATCATCACTTACTTAGAAAGGCCAAAAAAAGAGCATTAGCAACCAAAGGTGAAGAGTTACTCCCAAAGGCGGAATCAGATACTGGAGCTAAAGAGGTCAGTAGCCTGATCAGATACATCACCATATTTGAGGGGAGTGGCAAATGAGGCGGATGTGAGTGGGCGGTTCTATGAGCTCACTCAGTACCGCTGACATCCTGTTACACATTGACACCACCACCAGGGATATCCGACTATCAGGCGCATCGTCACACGCCACACGCTGGGTGTTGGGAGTTACCAGCTGGGAGCCGCCAGCAGACCTGTGAGATTACCTCTGAGATTACCAGCAGGAGGTGGGAGCAATACCCTGATTCCCTGGAGCCGGAGCTGACGCGGGATTTCTGCTGGTAGGAGGACTTGGTGATCTTGGCACTCTGCCCAGTGGTGGATGCTGGCTGCTGGGAGCCGGCGGTCGGTGGCAGCCTGCGGGAGTCTGCTGGAGTGTGGAAGAGAGATGCAAAAGTGTCCTCCCAGTATGGTGTAGCAGCCTGGAGTAGTGCTGGTGTGTGCACAATCAGGGGCACATCTAGGGCACATCTAGCACTTATATTAACAAGTTTTAAACGGTGACTCATCCTTCTATGAGAAGCAGTGACTGTGTGCAATAATGACCCACCAAAAAAAGGAAGAGCGGGAGAAGGTGTAGAATTAGAGAGGTGGAAGATACTCTGCCCTCTGTAAAAAAGGATCTCCAGCAGATGCAAGTACAAATAAAGGATGAAGCGCAGAAACTAGAAAATCTGGAAAATAGGCAAAGGTGCAACAATGTTCATATTTTAGGCCTCCCTAAGCAGGAGAAGGGCCAATTTCCAGTTGCCTTTTTTGAAAAATGGCTAATGGACATATAGGGGCAGGAAGGTTTTTCAAGACTGTTAATGATTGAGCGTGCCCACCACATACTAAGCCATTTACCTCCACCTGGAAATCTGCCTAGGCCAGTGATTCTAAAGGTATCATATACACATACCGCTGAAGAAGTCCCTGCCCATTGGGGGACGACACGCGTCCGGGGGGAAGGAGGAGCTTACAGGCGTTGCCCACTGCTGTCTGGAGATCCGGTGAGGTACCTACGGGACCCGTCGGCATGATTGTTTGATGCGATTTCACCTTTTAATACAAGTAAGAGGCTGTCTTTTAACTTCATTTTGAATAAAGTTTATCAGTATCACGCTATGGGCTTGCCCGGTGTTTTTCCCTATTTCATGGTTTCAAGGGGAGTTGCTGGTTGAAGCCTATCTGTGAGCAGTACATAGTCCGCTTTGGGAACTTTGTGGTGTTGCTTCTGTTCAGTGTGAGGTCTCTTGGAGGTGAAGTACAAGAAGGAGTACATCCCATCCACCAAGGGGAGATCGCTATAAGAGTTTTTGAGTCATATGCTTATATCCAATAAGCCTAAGGTGAGAGGCCATTTCACTCGGTGGTGGATTCTAACACTTAGAGCACCTGTTGATCCTGCCAGAAAGTGTGTTCACTTCTCATCACAGGCTTTGTGCATGGACTCTGATTTTCTCCCTATTGATTTTATGTTGTTATTAGTGTTTTTTTTAGCGCGGCTTATTGTACCACATATTATTTACACAGGAATTGTATTTTGACCTGAGGAGTGCAGCTGCTTTTCGATTTATTATTGTCCTTCTGCGCCGATATTATTTTCTCTCATATATATGGGGGTCCAGGTACTGACCTGGGGAACATGTAGCAATGCAAAAAAAGTTTTTAAAAGCGATTGTTTTTAAAGGAGCAGTGATTTACTGATTTTAATGAGGCTTAAAGTGAAACTATAAAAATGAAAAATTCCCTCAAATATCATGCCTGGGGGGCTCCCTGAATGTGCCTGTAAAGTAGTGCATCTGTGCGATGTATGTAGCCTGCTGCAGCAATACTGACATTTCTAAAGAAAAAAATGTCATATATAAATATACATATAAATTTAAAATCGTATGTACTTGTCATACAGGTGTAGAAAAATTGGGCCTTGGTTGTTGGTGGTGCCTGAACACCGTAACCCCTCGCAGTTACTCTTGCTGGGTGCAGGAACGGGTCCTGCTGCTAAAAATTCCATACATATTTTGAAATCGTATGTACGTGTCATACAGGTGCAGAAATAATGGGCTTTTGGTGTTGGTGGTGCCTGAACACCGTAACCCCTCACAGTTACTCTTGCTGGGCGCAGGAATGGGACCTGCTGGTAAGAATTCCATACAAAATTGAAATCGCCTGTACTTGTCATACAAGTGCCAAAAATTGGGCCTTTACTGTTGGTGGTGCCTGAACACCGTAACCAACCCCTCACAGTTACTCTTGCTGGGCACAGGAATGGGACCTGCTGGTAAGAATTTCATACAAATTTTAAATCGCATGTACTTGTCATACAGGTTCCAAAAATTGGGTCTTTGGTGTTGGTGGTGCCTGAACATCATAACCCCTCACAGTTACTCTTGATGGGCACAGGGCACAGGGACAGGGCCTGCTGTTAAAAATTATATATGAAATCTAAATTGTATGCACCTGTCATACACGTGCAGAAAAAATTAGGCCTTTGGGGTTGGTAGTGACCTAAACCAAAAACATTGTTGGGAGCTAGCAGAATCAAGGTTGAGGAAAAGGATAGGCAGCATACGCAGTTTTCAAGGCATAGCAGACCCCTAGCAAATTAAATCAGTTACATCAGCATCAGGGGCTTGATAGCTGTTGTTGATCCAGGACTGATTCATTTTGATAAAATTCAGCTGGTCAACAGTGTCTGTGGACAGATGCACTCTTTTGTCCATCACAAAAGTTCCAGCAGCACTGTATGGCCATTCGGAAAGCACGCTGGAAGCAAGACAGGCCAGTAGCTCCATTGCATATTGAGCAAGTTCTGGCCAGTGGTCCATCCTCAAGACCCAGTAACCTAGTGGATGCTCAGCTGGAAAGGTCTCCAAGTTTGCTCTTGCGCCTAGATAATCATGCACCCTATGATGGAGATGCTACCGATGGTTGAGGACTAAAGAACTGTTTAAAGGCATCGGTCAGCTGGCCGCCTTCTCCACCGCTCCTCCTTTGGCTGAACAGTGCCTCCGAAACATGTCCAGGGAATGTTAACCTCGCAGTGTCTGGAAAGGTGGTACACAATTTTTTTTTTCAAGGCCTCCTCAAGACGTTTCCTCCTTTGCTCCCTCTGCGAAGGCAGGATGAGCTCTGCAACTTTACCCTTGTAACGTGGATCAAGAAGGGTTGCCAACCAGTAATTATCCCTCTCCTTGATAGCACGAATCCTCTGCTCCTTTCGCAGGCTTTGCAGAATCAGGGAGCCCATGCAACGTAAGTTGGAGGAGACATGAGCTTCTGAGTCCTCTGGGTCACTAAGGATGACATTGTTAGGAGCAACCTCTACCCAACCACATACAACTCCTGGGGTTTCTGGGGAATCAAAACCACCCCTTGAAGACTGCTGTATGCTATCCTCTACATTCATGCTGCCACAATCCTCCTCCTCCTCTTCCTCTTCCTCCTGTGTGTTTTGTGTCCCTGCAGGCATGATATATGCATAAAGGGGGCCTGGTGAGGAAAGGAAGTCCTCCTCTTCCTCCCGCTGTTCTGCCTAAAGTGCCCTGCCCATGATTCCACAAAGAGTGTGCTCCAGCAGGTAGACTAGAGGGATAGTGTCACTGATGCATTCATGCATCGTCCCGGCTCACCATCCTTGTGGCCTCCTCAAATGGTTACAGGATGATGCATGCATCCTTTATCAAAAGCCACTGGTGTGGTGAAAAAAAGTCAAGCTCCCCTGACCCTGTCCTTGTGCCATACTCACACAGGTACTCAATGTTGAGTTCCACCTGATGGGCATCTCCCAAATGAGGTGGTTGGTGGGCAGGTTGAATTCTCGTTGAATGTCAGATAAGCACTGGCTCTGTATGAATGCCGGAAATGGCCACAGACTTTTCTGGCCTGCCTCAGGAGATCTTGGAAGCCCGGGTATGCCAAGCATGGAACATGTGTCAAATGTCCCTGATGGGGGATGAAGAGAAGGTGGGTGCCATTGTTGCATACAACCATTCCTGGCTCAAGCTGTCTTGGCGTCAACCATCTCTGAGCCTGCCCCTGCAGAGCTAACAGAATCTCTGCACCAGTGTGACCTATCCCCTAGACAGACCAACTGAAGCATGGCGTGGCATCTTTAAGCCTGACTGCTTGCGTAGGCCCTTGAATGCTTAGTGAGCACTGTGGCTTCAGAGGACAATTGAGCAGAAGAGGACATGGAGGAAGACGAAGAGGAGAAGGAGGAGGTGGTGGAGTAGCCAGATGTACAGTCACCCAAGTACAGTCAGTGACCTCATCATCCCCTCCCTCCTCGTCACTGGAGCAAACTTGGCAGTATGCTGCAGCTGTGGCAACATGACTGCTAGTTTCTGGTCCGTCATTGTCACCACCTCCCTCTAGGCTCACGTTATTCCCTTCTTAAACCTGTCAATCAACATCACAGCTTTCAAATTGCTGCGCATCCTCCGGCAGCATGTCACTGAAACTATGATAGAATAGTTCAGGTGACTCATTCATGCATGATGGTGGGGCAACAGAAGGAGTAGCTGTGGAGAAGGAGACTGTGGAATGGGCCGCTTTGGCAGCTGCGTTGGAAGGCAAACTACTGTAAGCATGGGTGTCAGAGGAGTATTTGCATGTTAGAAATATTATACTTTCATAATCCTATATACCTTGATTTGACCCCATTTCCCCCTTTCTCCCCCCTTTTTTTTTTTCCTTTCTCTTCTCTCTCACTCTCCTCTCATAAGAAGGGTGTCAGGTATTCCTGTAAAACAATCATAAATGTGGTGGTTCCTTTATTTATTTTTTCTCTCATTAGGTACTAAGGTACTTCCGGTATTATGAAGTTTGTCACTAGGTCCCCTGGTATGTATCCCATGTGGATATGGGTGATGAGGGTTGGAGACTCTAAGTGTTCGGTAAGAGTTTCCAACAAGTTTGTGAGTTCTCATGTATATGGAATGGGGGGGGGTGTGCCCCCCCCCCTCATTATGCCTCTTATGATTGGTGTATTTGTTACTCTCATTATGGAGTACTACATATGGATAATATACTGCTCTGGGGGGTGTCAATTTTTTACTGGCTTGTGTGAATCTATCGAGATTATTAGGTAGGAAAGAATGATGGGAAGTAAAATTAAGATGTTATCATGGAATGTAAGTGGTTTTGGGGATGGGAGAAAAAAACAAGCAGTTTTTGAAACATTAGAGTTCTTCAAACCAGCAATTGTATTTTTGCAGGAAACCCATTTAGAGCGAGAGGATATAGCACTCTATAACACATCCAGATTTCCATTTCAATTTTACCCCACCTAATCTACATATGCTCGGGGAGTGAGAGTGCTGGTTTCTTGCTTTGTACAGTTTTCATGCAAACAGAGTTTCAAAGACTCTGAGGGTTGTTATATTATGGTATTGTGTACACTGAATGATAAAAGTTTTTTGTTGGTAAATGTTTATATACCTCCCCCCTATAATTTGTTGGTAAATGTTTATGTACCTCCCACCTACAGTATAATGATGAAGTATTGAAAAGTGTTTATAAAAAGATGGCACAATGGCCGGCTACCCCAACAATATTAATGGGAGACTTTAACAATACACTTATTGAGCAGGAGGATAGATTTAACACCTCAGAGATTAAAGGGAAAGTGAAGAAAACAAGGTTTGCTAGCTATATAGAAGAGATGGGGTTGGTGGATGTATGGAGGTTAAGACATCCACTGTTAAAGGAATATTCATACCGCTCAAGTACATATGGATCTCCATCAAGAATAGATCCCTATTCTGACTCTGGGAAACAATTTTCTCCCATGGTTAGATTCTATTCAATATGGCCCTAGGGGTCTTTCAGATCACTCTCCTCTAGTAACTATAGAGATGGGGGGGGGGGGGGGGGCATTTATTGCTCCTACCCTGGAAAGTTAATCCACAATTGTGGTCTTTAATGCCGGAGGGGATACAATTGGACAACTTCTATTAGAATTTTTAAAAATAACAAGGGCACAGCCTCACTGCTGGTGATATGGGAATATAAAAGGCTATTTGCAGGGAATAATGATTAAGGAAATTTCTAAAGTTAAGGGCTCATCAAGGCAATGTGAGGAGGAAGTAATGCAGATAGTGAAAAAGGCAGAGCAGGATTTCATCACGAACCCCACTGAAGATAGTTGATTAGCCTGGCAGGAGGCTATAGAGTATCCAAGGAGAAAAAGTGACCGCACTCAGAGGTAGTTGAACTTGAAGTGTTTATTCCCATTCATGAAAAACAACGGTGCATCAAACATTTTCATGAATGGGAATAAACACTTCAAGTTCATCTACCTCTGAGTGCGGTCACTTTTTCTCCTTGGATACTTGATTACTGGATGGCGGATCCGACCAGCACCTGGGTATTCCTGCCTCACCTGAGCGGCTTTTCCTGTGTTGTTTGAATGATCTCTCCAGGAGGCTATAGAATTCTATCCCTAACTAAAGTAGAGAATACAAGATTTTTTCAAAGTCAAAAACATTATGAAACAGGGGAACAGGTAGGACATATGTTGGCGGTAATAGCTAGGGCTCAACAAGGCCCTACAGCTATCACAGCATTTTAAGACGCAAGTGGGGCGGTATTGTATGATACAAGTAATATTCAGAGTATATTTGTTGATTTTTATACTTGGCTTTATAATTCCAAGATGTATGAGGCAACAATTCAAATTAAACAGTTTTTAGATAAACTCGCCTCTCTAAAGCTTAAACCAACAGACAGAGAACTCTTAGAAAACCCTTTATCCCTAGAAGAATTAAAACAAGCAGTATCACTGATGTGTAATAATAAAGTCCCAGGACCAGGTGGACTGTGGCTACGGAAATCTATAAAAAATATGGCCAGATCTTATTACCTAAACTTCTGGAAGCATTAAATGTGGCCTTTAGAGCAAGACAACTTCCTGAATCAATGCAGAAAGCAATCATAATAGTAATACCAAAGCAGGGTAAGTACCCATTCATGTCTGAATTATACCGGCCTATCTCCCTCCTTACATCAGATGTTAAGTTTCTAGCCAGGGTACTCGCAAATACTGTATGTTGTCCTTATATATTAATATGTTCATTCACGATAAAACAGGCTTTACTCCTTCAAGAGCTGCATCAAAAAATATCCGTAGACTGTTTATAAACATGCAACTACCTATGGACAACATAGGTACAAGAGCTATACTGAATTTGGACTTATGGGCTGTACTCACTGCCTTCTGTATTAGTCCGGATTATTTAACATGGGTAAGAATGCTATACAAAGAACCCAAAGCAAGGCTAAAAATTAACAATGCCCTATCATCCACCTTTTCACTGTCCAGAGGAACTAGACAGGGCTGCCCCTTATCCCCACTTTTGTTTGCTCTGGCTTTTGCTATTAGGTAGTGAATGCTGGTGCTGGTAGAGAGGATAAAATACCAGTGAGTGCTGGTGTTGGTAGAAAAGATAAAATAGCCCTATAAGCAGACAATGCTCTTATTTTTCTGGGGATACCACAAGTTCATTAACAGAACTTATGAAGCTTCTTTCTGTATTTGTTTTTTTTAATGGTTTTAGGATAGAGTCCCCGTTCACACTGGGGCGACCTGTCAGGCGACCTGGTCGCCTGACAGGTCGCCGTAGGTCGCCTTCAATAGAGAAGCTGCGGACCTGTTCTAATAGGAGCGACACAAGTCGCTCCCACTTAGAAAAAGGGTCCGGAGCTTCTTTGGGGCGACCCGGAGCGACCTGCATAGACTTCAATGTTATGAAGTCCGTGCCGGCCGCTCCGAGGTCGTGGTGCGAGCAGCGCACCGCGACCTATGAGGTCGCCCCGGCAAGTAGCGTCGCCCCAGTGTGAACGGGGCCTAAATGGGAGAAATCAATATTATTCCCACTTGACGAACTGAAATTACCTCTACCAGATACAGCCTCCCATATTCAAATTAAACATACAGTTGAATATTTGGGTGAAGAGGTATCTTGTAATTGTAATGTTTGGGGGATCAGCTGGATCGCAGGACACAGGCGTTGCAACCAAAGAAATGTTTATTAACTTAAACAGGCTTCATAGCAGCAAAAAAAAAAACACAACAAGGAAAAAACCGTCTCACCGACTTGAAGAGTTCAGAGCTGCTTTTGCAGTCAAACAGTCCCAACTTTTGAAGAGGGTAGCTTCTCCTGGCAACAGGTTCCCAGTCAGCACACTGACATGCATCTTCTCGGCTGTACAAAAGTCCACCATTCACCATCCACAGTCTCCTCTATGCTCCACCACACCCAATCTACAACTTTCTGTCCTTCTTAACCGGTTGCCGACCGCCGCACGACTATATACTGCGGCGGTCAGCCCCGGCCAGGCAGAGTGACGTATCGGTACGTCACTCGCCTGTCACTGACTTGCGAGCCTATAGCGAGCGGGCGCGCGCCCGCCGAGGCACGCGCCCGCCGCGGCTCGTTCACAGGCAAGTCAGTGCGTGTGACCGGCGGACTCGATGTCCGCCAGTCACACTGCGATCGCTCCTGTGAAGGGAGAAAGACAGAGCAGCTTGTGTAAACAAGCTGCCTGTCAGTTCTCCCTGTGTAAAAGTAAAGATCTGACCGTTCTACTATGTAGAACGGTTGATCTTTGCTTTTACACCAATAGGAATGTCCCTACACAGTAGAAAGCACGCCCCTAGGACACACTTAACCCCTCCCTGTCCAATAAAGTTAACCCCTTCCCTGCCAGTGTCATTTTTGCAGTAACAGTGCATATGTATAGCACTGATTACTGCAGTAATGTCACTGGTAACCCCAAAAGTGTCAAAAATGTCAGTCAAGGGTCCGATCTGTCCGCCGCAATGTCGCAGTACCGAAAAAAAAATCGCAGATCGCCGCCATTACGCGTTAAAAAAAAAAACACCAAAAATGACAAAAATCTTTCTCTTTGTTAGTAAACGCGATAACTTTTGCGCAAACCAATCAAAATACGCTTTTTGCGATTTTTTTTACCAAACATAGGTAGCATAAAACAAATTGGCCGAAAAATGTTAAAAAATTTTGATTTTTACTTTTTTTTTGGGGAATTTCATATAAAAAAATGTGAAAAATATTGTTATTTTTGCAAAATTTACGCTCTTTTTTTGTTTATAGCGCGTGATCAAAAAATCGCACAGGTGATCAAATACCACCAAAAGAAAGCTCTGTTTGTGGGAAAAAAAGGACGTCAAATTCGTTTAGGTACAGCGTCGCACGACCGCGCAATTGTCCGTTAAAGTCACGCAGTAAAAAATCGCAAAAAAACCCCTGGTCCTTTAGCAGCCAAATCCTCCGGGGCTTAAGTGGTTAAACCCACTTCCTCTGATCAATGAGTTAACCCCTTTTGCTCCCTTAAAGGGACCAGAGCCCAAACAGAGGGGAAATATAGCGTCCTTCAAGGACCCACCCTCAACGACCTGTACATAATGTAAAGGATTATATAAATTTAAATCTCAAGCCACTATGATTTAAATTTACATATAAATGTCGGAGTTGGTGTAAACTCACATTCACAGTGATTGGTAGAGCAAAAATTATTAAAATTATATGGACCCTGCAATTACTTTTGATACTCCATAATTCCCCCATATGGATTACATCGTTCTGGTTTAAGAAAACAGACTCTCTTTTTCAAAAACCTATCTGGTGGAAAAACCAACCCCATATTAAACTGTCCACATTAATGCTAGCAAAAGATGCAGGAGGGTTAGCTATTCCTCATGCTAAAAATATTTTTTTAGCCTTGCAACTACAGCATTTTGTGGGATGGAAGAAAATGACAGACTCTGATTCAATCCAATGCTATTATCTGTCTATAATGATTATCCATTAATAGCTTTACTGGAGACCAGAAACCTGCTACGGGACAAGGGATTTTTAACAGGTAAACTATTTGATAAAACGTGGCAGGAAATGAGAAATATCACAAATGTTAAGGGGTATACATTAGGGATCGACCGATTATCAGCAAAGCCGATATATCAAGGGCCGATATGCACTTTCCCCAATATATCAGAATCTGCCCCGGGGGTTACCAATATTGCCGATATTTGGGAAAAGTGCTGTACCAGAGTGATGCCTGCAGCTGGATGGCATCACCCCGGTACCGGCGTCCTTAGCCGATGGCCGGCTGTCTTGTAATGACAACCGATGCGGCTAAGAAGCCGCTCGGCTGTCATTACAAGGAGCGGGAGGGGACGTCCCCCCTCCTGCCGCCTTCCGCGGCTCGCCTGGTTCTCTCGTCCCGCCGGGAGACCCGGGCAACCAGCCTGCATGGCCGCTGAAGACCCGATCAAAGCCGCATTCGGCTCTGATCGGGTCTACATTCAAAAACCCGGAAGTGATGTCATGACATCACTTCCGTGTACTGGTGCCAGATTAAAAAAAATGACAGCATTCAAAACAGCCAAACTTGGTGTTTTGAATGCTTTTAAGTGCAGAGGAGGGGTTTGGGGTCCAAACCCTTTATAACTCCAGTTATGTAGAATTACAGAAATTGGAGGGGTCTGAATTTTGGAAGACTAGAAGGGTGAGGTATCTATCCCAGTTATTTCATAGTGTTGTGTTAAAAACTTTTACTCAATTGAGTATTGAATAAGGAATCCCGAAACAAAGATTCTTTCAATATCTCCAGCTTAGGCATGCTATACAGGCACATGCTCCCATGTACTGGAATTGAATAAATCTATAGTAATTTCGCTGCTGTCTAAAAAGGATTTTAAGAAAGGTCTTATATTGCAATTATATTGTGTATTCTATAATAGGTTTTAAGAATCAGTGAATACACCATCCTATTAGCCTATTTGCAAAAGAAATCCTGATTTGAATTATATTGAATTAAATCTAAAAAGGATTTTAAGAAAAGTCTTATATCGCAATTATATTGTGTATTCTGTAATAGGTTTTATGAATCAGTGGATACACCATCCTACTAGCCTATTTGCAAAAGAAATCCTGATTTGAATTAAATTGTTGCTGCCAGTGCCAGCCCATTTGCAGAAGAAATCCTGCTTTCTTTGAATAAAATTGTTGCTGCCAGTGCCAGCCCATCTGCAAAAGAAATCCCTAAGTAGAAGTCACTCCTCTCTCCAGTCCTCCACTTACCTTGGGTGTGCTGTGCGGTCTGGCTGCAGAGTGTTCCCGCTGAACATAGTACAGGAGATGGTCAGAGACTGCAAACATGATACAAGAGATGGTCAGAGACTACGGACCTGATACAAGAGATGGTCAGAGACTACAGACATGATACAGAAGATAGTCAGAGACTGAGGACATGATACGGGAGATGGTCAGAGACTAAGGACATGATACAGGAGATGGTCAGAGACTGCGGACATAGTACAGGAGATGGTCAGAGACTGCAAACATGATACAAAAGATGGTCAGAGACTATGGACCTGATACAAGAGATGGTCAGAGACTACAGACACGATACAAGAGATGGTCAGAGACTGCAGACGTGATACAGTAGATGGTCAGAGACTGCAGACGTGATACAAGAGATGGTCAGAGACGATACAAGAGATGGTCAGAGACTGCAGACGAGATAAAAGAGATGGTCAGAGACTGCAGACGTGATACAAGAGATGGTCAGAGACTGCAGACATGATACAAGAGATGGTCAGAGACTGCAGACATGATATAAGAGATGGTCAGAGACTGCAGACTTGATACAGGAGATGGTCAGAGTCTGCAGACATAGTACAGGAGATTGGCAGAGACTGCAGACCTGATACAGGGGATGGTCAGAGACTGCAGACATGATACAGGAGATGGTCAGAGACTGCAAACATGATACAGGAGATGGTCAGAGACTGCAGACATGATACAGGCGATAATCAGAGACTGCAGACATGATACAGGAGATAGTCAGAGACTGCAGACATGATACAGGAGATGGTCAGAGTCTGCAGACATAGTACAGGAGATGGTCAAGAGACTGCGGATGTGATACAAGAGAAGGTCAGAGACTGCAGACATGATAGAAGATAGAAGGACACTAGCGGGGCTGGAGAGCACAGGGAAAGCAGACAGCACTGGAGGAGCTGAAGGGCAAGGGGGGGGGGGACTGGAGAGAATTAAGGGGTGTTTGGAAAGCATTGCAGGGGGCTTGGAAGGTGCAGGGTGAGGATAGCACTGGGGGGGCGGGCAGGGAAAACCAGGGGGATGGAGAGCATGGGGTGAGGGGGGGCACTGGAGAGCACTGGGGGGGGGATTGGAAATCACTTAGGGGGAGCCAGGGAGCACAGGGGGGTGGAGAGCACTTGGGGGAGCCAGAGGGCATAGGGGGAGATGAAAAGCACTGTGGGGACTTGAAGAGCATGGGGGGGGCTAAATAGCACTGGGGGGGGGGGGGGTTAAGAGCACTGGGGGGGGGGGGGTTAAGAGCACTGGGGGGGTAAGAGCACTAGGGGGGTTAAGAGCACTGGGGGGCTAAGAGCACTGGGGGGGGTAAGAGCACTGGGGGAGGGTTAAGAGCATTGGGGGGGGTAGGATCACTGGGGGGGGGGGTTAAGAGCACTGGGGGGAGGAGAATCAGGCATCCAGCGGCAGCAGTGTAATTTTCCGGTACCTTTGGTACCCTAAATTACTCTTTTCACAAGTGTATGCGCCCCACCATTCTCTTTTGGAAAGGTGCGCATACACCTTTAAGACTGAAGCTGTCATCACTCAGCGCCGGACTAGATGGCTATTTAAATCGCCGGTTCTCACTCACATGTGTTCGTTCAAACACCCTTACCTGGATGCTAACTTGGCTTGAAGCTTTCGTGCTTGCAAGCATACCTCGCTGACGGAACCTCGCTGCGCTGATCCCTGTATCCCGCTTCCGGATCATCCGCTCCTCCTGAACCAACCTTCGGCTGTATTGCTATTAGTGCTAAGTACCCCGCAGGGGAACCCTCTATAAACTTATACTAAGCTTACACTATCTAGCTCTGCATAGTAAAGACTATTTATCACATCTGCATATCTAGATTGCTAGCTCTTAAGACTACTGCTACTTATTCCTGCACTGGGTTGATCTCTCTTGTATGTCCACCTGCTACTCTGTCATCTGCTACCATACATGATTGCTAAACCTACCTGCATCCATCTGCTACTGTCTTACCTTCAAGTGTCTGTCACCTACTACCTCCACTCAACCTGTCTCTTAAATCTTCATCACTGTGTTACTACATACATAAAGTCACTCTAGGAACCAGCTTGTTGAGTGTGTGTATTTACTAGCTGAATTAAGACCTTCCACACATGATGAGTCATTGAGGTTGGGAATGGTATCTCAGCATCTCTCTTACATGACTACTGAAGTGGAATATTTCTGCAGCTGAAAATCCACACCATACATGAAACGCAGGAGCGTTACAGATTGAACGAACCAACAAATGGATTCAGCAGAAATAACCACTCAGGTGACACAATTAAAACAGCAAGTAACTGCGTTAATACACGCACTAGCTGAATTAAAAGAAGACAATCAGGCTCTGTCGCAGCAGGTAATTAGACTGACACAACTTACCTCTGCTCAGTCCCCTGAACCCAAGATAAATCCCCCTTTGGTATTTACAGGCGATCGCAAAAAATTTCGCGAATTTAAAAACGCATGTGAGTTACTTTTCTTGTTAAGACCCCGTACCTACCTTACTGATCATATTAAGGTTTGTACTATTATTTCTTACCTAACAGGCGATCCTCGGGCCTGGGCAGACTCTCTTTTTGAGAAAAACGACCAGCTTCTCAGCTCCTATGCCTTGTTTCTAGCAGAACTTACTAGCCTATATGATGATCCCAATAGGCAGAGTACTGCCGATTTTCGATTAAGATCCTTGAACCAAGGTGGGAGACCTGTGGAAGACTTTGTCGCAGAATTCAAGAGATGGACCCTTGATTCAGAATGGAATGATGCATCTCTGAAAACCCAATTTAGGCTTGGCCTATCAGAAGCCGTTAAGGACGAGCTCGCCCGAGCGGATCTACCAAAAACCCTGGATGCATTAATACAACTCAGTATTACCATAGATAGAAGACTACGAGAAAGAAAGGCTGAGAAAATGGGAATGCCATTATCCGTTTCCTCTCGGATTCCGGCCGTTAACCCCGTTCCTATGGAGGTAGGAACCATACCCCCACCGCTATCAACTATGGAAAAAGCCAAAAGACAATATGAAAATCTCTGCTTGTACTGTGCATCCCCGGATCACAAGATAAACGTCTGTCCCCTAGTCAACAAAAAGAAGGGTGAGTGTTCACATGTCCTCCTAGGGGGATTGACAACTTCATTCACTAACCCTTACATTTCTGTTTGTTTGACATTACAGTGGGACCAGAACAGGATTACTACTAAGGCCATGATTGACACAGGATCTTGTGGAAATTATATTGATATATGTTTTGCTGCTTCAAATAAAATTCCTATTATTTCTAAACTTAAACCTGTCTCAGTAAGTCTTATTACCGGTGTTCCGTTATCCTCTGGTCCGATCACCGATCAGACACAAGCACTTCTAGTCACTATTAACGAGTCTCATAGGGAGACTACTACCTTCGATTTAATACCTTCACCCCACTTTCCCATTGTGTTGGGACTTCCCTGGTTACACATACACCAACCAACCATAGATTGGAAGAAACGGTCCTTGGCCTTCCTCTCTTGCTATTGCGAGGATACGTGTAACCTCCCGTCTTCCGGGAAGATTCTGTCTGTGGTGACAGATGAGATTGCACCATTATGTTATCAGGATCTTTCTGAGGTTTTTCTTGAGAAAAATGCTCAAGCATTACCTCCTCATCGGGACTATGATTGTAGCATTGATCTACTCCCAAATAGCAAATTGCCGTTCGGTCATGTTTATCCTCTTTCACAGGATGAACTTTCCCATCTCAAAACCTATTTGGATGAGAATTTGGAAAAAGGTTTTATTAGACCTTCCACTTCTTCCACAGCAGCAGGACTCTTTTTTGTTCGCAATAAGGACTCAAGTCTCAGACCTATCATCGACTACAGGAAATTGAATGCTATCACAATAAAAGATCGCTATCCTCTACCGCTTATCCCTGAGCTCATTGAGCAGGTGCGTGGAGCTACCTATTTTTCAAAATTGGACCTGAAAGGAGCATACAATCTCATTCGAATCCGTGATGGACACGAGTGGAAGACTGCATTCAGAACCAGATACGGATTGTTCGAATATCTTGTGATGCCATTCGGGCTATGCAACGCCCCTGCAGTTTTCCAACGATTTATAAACAATATTTTTAAAGACTTACTAGATGTCTGTGTTGTGGTATATCTGGACGATATACTTATATATTCACGATCCCTGTCTGAACACATAAGACATGTAAGACTTGTATTATCGAGATTGCTTGCACATAACCTTTATGTGAAACTGAAGAAATGCTTGTTTCATAAAGACGAGGTACTCTTTCTAGGCTACATCATATCCAAAACAGGAATCGAGATGGACATGAGTAAAATATCCTGCATTCAGGATTGGCCTACACCAACCACACGCAAGGCGCTACAGCGATTCCTGGGATTTTCAAATTTCTACAGGAAGTTCATTAAAAACTTTTCTGCTATTGTGAGACCCCTCACACAGCTCACTAGCATAAAAAAACCATTCAAATGGTCAGAAGAAGCAAATAAAGCTTTTCACTTGTTAAAGACAAGCTTTACTTCCGCTCCCATATTACGCCATCCAGACCCATCCCTCCAATACATTCTGGAGGTAGATGCGTCAAACATGGCAGTAGGAGCAATACTCTCCCAACGACCAACCCACACTTCACCACTTCATCCAGTCGCCTTTTTTTCTAAATCCCTAAGCAGTCCCGAGATAAATTACCCCGTGGGTGAAAAGGAACTGCTTGCTATAAAATTGGCTCTGGAGAATTGGCGACATTTACTCGAAGGCACCCAATTACCAATAATTATATACACGGACCATAAAAACCTCCAATATCTTCAGACTAGCAAAACTCTCTCGCACCGACAGGTACGATGGTCACTATTCTTTCTAAGGTTTAACTTCCTAGTGACTTACACACCTGCAGATAAGAACAAAAAGGCGGATGCATTATCACGACTAACTGAAGAAAACTACTTTGAAATCCCTTCCGTTCCTATAATACCTCACAAACGCATTATTGGAGTTGTCCGTTCCTTGAAGGAAGAGGTTTTGCATGGTATAAGTTTGGATTCACCCCCACCACAACTAAATACTGATGCAGAAGGCTTCCTCTACTACAACGACAAACTTTACATATCACCTACCCTACGCACCAAGATCTTGGAATTATCTCATGATGTGCCTATGGCAGGACATATGGGTATGACAAAGACTCTTAATTTGATTTCCCGGCAATTCTGGTGGCCTGACATGAAAACATCTATACAAAAATTCGTCTCTTCATGCAATGTCTGTGCCAGGTCCAAAATTGACACTACGAAACCATCCGGTCTACTATGCAGTCTACCAATACCCCAAACTCCATGGGAAGTTTTGTCCTTGGACTTCATCGTAGAATTGCCTCTTTCCAAAGGATTTAATACCATCTTGGTGTCAGTGGACCATCTGACAAAGATGGCACATTTCATTGCTATTCGCAGACTACCTTCGTCCAAACAAACGGCAGAACTCCTGATGAAACATGTCTTTAGATTACATGGTATCCCAAAAACTCTTCTGTCTGACCGTGGATCCCAATTTATTTCTAAGTTCTGGCAAGAACTATGTCACATACTACGGATCGAGCGGAAGCTCACTTCTCCTTACCATCCGCAGACCAACGGACAGACTGAAAGAGTCAACCAATGCATCGAGCAGTATTTATGTTGTTACACTTCTTACCAACAGGATGATTGGGTTGATCTTCTCCCCCTGGCAGAATTTGCCTACAACAACGCAACCCACAGTACAACCAAGCAGAGTCCGTTCTACTTGAACTATGGGTTTCATCCCTCTATTCTTCCACCACGCATCCTTCCTTCAAACAACCCAGTAGCCTCAGACTATCTTACCCGAATAAAGGATTCTCTGGGTTTATTAAATACTACCATTGCACACGCTCACAGTCAATAAAAGAAGTACTATGATCTTCGCAGAAGACCTTCTCCACAGTACACTATCGGGGACCTCGTTTGGCTCTCAACAAAAAATTTAAGACTGAAGATCCCTAGCAAAAAGCTTGGACCTCTGTTCTTGGGACCTTTCCCAATCAAAAAACTTATTGGAAAAGCTGCAGTACAGCTTACATTGCCAATAGACCTAAAAATCCATCCCATTTTCCATGTGTCGCTACTGAATCCCCATGTTCCGGACCAAGGAAAAAGGCCTAATATTCCACCTCCGCCTCCTGTACAAGTTGAAGGTGGAGAAGAATACGAGATAAAAGAGATTCTGGATTCTCGTATCTACAGAAGAAGACTTCAGTACTTGGTTAGATGGAAGAACTATGGGCCTCAAGACGACACCTGGCTTAACACCTCTGAAATACATGCCCCTAGATTAATCCGCAATTTTCATGCGAGATACCCAGACAAACCAGCTCCAGAGGCCTTCAGGAGCCGGCCTTAAGGGGGGGGTATTGTAATGTTCCGGTACCTTTGGTACCCTAAATTACTCTTTTCACAAGTGTATGCGCCCCACCATTCTCTTTTGGAAAGGTGCGCATACACCTTTAAGACTGAAGCTGTCATCACTCAGCGCCGGACTAGATGGCTATTTAAATCGCCGGTTCTCACTCACATGTGTTCGTTCAAACACCCTTACCTGGATGCTAACTTGGCTTGAAGCTTTCGTGCTTGCAAGCATACCTCGCTGACGGAACCTCGCTGCGCTGATCCCTGTATCCCGCTTCCGGATCATCCGCTCCTCCTGAACCAACCTTCGGCTGTATTGCTATTAGTGCTAAGTACCCCGCAGGGGAACCCTCTATAAACTTATACTAAGCTTACACTATCTAGCTCTGCATAGTAAAGACTATTTATCACATCTGCATATCTAGATTGCTAGCTCTTAAGACTACTGCTACTTATTCCTGCACTGGGTTGATCTCTCTTGTATGTCCACCTGCTACTCTGTCATCTGCTACCATACATGATTGCTAAACCTACCTGCATCCATCTGCTACTGTCTTACCTTCAAGTGTCTGTCACCTACCACCTCCACTCAACCTGTCTCTTAAATCTTCATCACTGTGTTACTACATACATAAAGTCACTCTAGGAACCAGCTTGTTGAGTGTGTGTATTTACTAGCTGAATTAAGACCTTCCACACATGATGAGTCATTGAGGTTGGGAATGGTATCTCAGCATCTCTCTTACATGACTACTGAAGTGGAATATTTCTGCAGCTGAAAATCCACACCATACATGAAACGCAGGAGCGTTACAAGCAGGAGCCGGAATAGGGAAACATCAAATCCTCTATATGCAGCCGCTCCATCCCCCTCCTATTCAGCACACACGGGGCTGCACAGCACTGCAGGCACTCACCTTCTCCCAGCTGCTGCACCCCGCGAGCAGCCCGGACTGAAGGAGCTGCCACATCTGCAGCTGCTTCACACAGAGATGCAGGCTGGGCTGGCCGCGCTGGGCAGGACACTGGCCTGACACCCCCCCCCAGTGAGTGGCACCCAGGCGGGAAAGAAGCGGGAACATTTGACTGTTGACTTTTCCGGCTCTGCGGCCAATCAGCCTTCTGCTCAGGGGGGTGTGACGGCCGCAGTGAGAGAACTTCTTTGTGATGAGTGAGAGCCGCGGCCCACCGGGAATATGCCCAGTCTGCCCTATGGCCAGTCCGGCCTGATTGTTGCTACTAACACTTGCTGCGAAAGGTGAGGTTGGGTCAACCCTCACCACTGTCGGTGTCTTGGACACGCAGAAACGTGACCCACGGTTGTGATTTGGTAAGCTGTCTCATTTCGGAGTGTCCATTTGAGACGTAGCAAGCATTGAAACTATGGGCCTGATTCATAGTACGGAGAATTGGCGTTTCGGCTGGATTTTGCGAACCGGTGAATTTTTAAGTCTGAAATTGGTATTCAAAGAACGGCGGGCGGAAAATAAAGCCAACTGTGAGATTCATTAAGATCAACTAATGTCAGGACTGGACTTAAAAACAGTCCAGCTAAAAGGTGGACTAATTTTTTCAAAATCACAAAATATGGCAGGAAAAAAATAAAAAATGTGTGGGAAAGATGTGTTATATGATTTTGAGCTAAACTGCTTTTAAACTGTGTGAAAATGTTAAGTAGAAAAAAAGATATTAATAAAAGTGTAAATTGCAAAAATAGCTCCAGAGTCAATTTCTGGCAGATAGCTCATGTGAGCATGCTCCAAACCAAAAACTAGGCTGAAAATAACGTTTTTGAAAACCTTAGTGGGAGTTTTATTGAATTTGGGGCAAATACCGCCGCAAATTCGCGGTAAAACGGCGCTATTCCGGCGCTAATAAATTTTTTTTTTTTTTAATTTTTTTTTTTTTTAATTTTTTTTTTCTTATTTTTTTTGCACATATCTATGTATGTCTATATATATATATATGAATCACAAAAATAAATATATATATATATATATATATATATATATAGATATATATGTGTGTGTATATATATATATGTATATATATATATATATATATATATATATATATATATAGATACCCAAAAAATAATTATATGTGTATGTATATATATATATATATATATGTTTTTTATTTATTGATTTGCCTATGTGTATGTATGTATATATATATATATATATATAAAAAGGAACACTAACACGGCTCCTCCCCGAAAATTAAACATTGTATATGTGTGAAATTAATATATTTTTGGGTTGGTTAGATATAGAAAGTAACAATAATATATGTTTTTTTGCATATGTGTATATATATATATATATATATATATATATATATATGCAAAAAACAAAATATTATTGTTACTTCCTATATCTAACCAACCCCAAAAATATATTAATTTCACACATATACAATGTTTCATTTTTGGGGAGAAGCCGTATTAGTGTTGCTTGTCATATATAACAACATACAGTTGTAGGTAGTTCAAGGATTCGAACACCCAAATACACTGTTGCAAGGCAGCGGTGCTAACCACTTAACTACCTAAAGCTAATGACATTTTTTTCAAAGCATGTGTGATTTGTACTTTAAAAAAAATATAATTATATATATATATATATATACATATATATATATATATATATATATATATATATATATATATATATATATATATATATATATATATATATATATATATATATATATATATATATATATATATATTCTATTTAGACCCAATTCAAGCTCAAATAATTTTTATTTATTAAAATTTTTTGATGGACTAATTTAATCAAACTATATTAATTTTTAGAGCCCATTCACATTAGCGCGACTTGTCAGGCGACTTGTCAGCCTGACAAGTCGCGTTATGTCACGGTCCATTGAGTAGTACAGGACCCGTTCTAATAGGAGCGACACAAGTCACTCCGACTTAGAAAAAGGGTCCTGTACTACTTTGGGGCGACCTCGGAGCGACTTGCATAGACTTCCAGTATGTGAAGTCTCTGCAAGTCGCGGTGCACAGCGGTGCACGCGACTTCACAGGTCACCCCCCGAAGTCGTGTCGCCTCAATGTGAATGGGCTCTTAAGGTGCCAGTGCATGTATGCTTGGTATAAAGATAACAAGAAACAAAAAAAAAACCTCAGAGACCACAATTCCCAAATAATTAACCTAGTTTAGTAAAACTGTATATAATCAACAATTTTTTTAAAATAATCCTGCATGCTGGAAATTATATATAGGTGTTTAAAACATTTATTTCTGTGAAAAATTAGTATTTTAAACTTAAATTGATAGGCTAAGAAACTATCAGTGGCATATATTATGAAATAAATGTAACAAAGTGATTATGTTTGTGTAAATTGTGTTTTGCAAAAATGTTGCAAATATGTATTGAGCTTGAGCTTGATTAAATAAACTGACCAAAATATCCAAGTGGTTAGCACAGCTGCCTTGCAATAATGTATTTGGGTGTTCAAATCCCTGAACTACCTACAACTGTCTGTTGTTATATATGACAAGCAACGCCCCAAAAATAAAACATTGTATATGTGTGAAATTATTATATTTGTTGAGTGGGGGGCCATATTACTGTTGCTTCCTATATAGAGCCACATTACACTCTGAAAAATAGCAGTGTTTGAGCTTGCAAATCTGAGAATTTGCAAATTGATTGAACATATGCAGTGCAACCCCAGAACTCAGAATTCAACAACCCAAAAAAAGATATGTAGATATATATATAAAAAAATTACTACATCAAGTCAACACACATAGGAAATGCTTTCAGTAATCTCAGAATGAGCACAAAGTGGCTTTTTCATTTAGACTAATGGGCCATACACACTATAAGATTTTCTGAAGATTTTTTCCTTTAGATTTACCAAAACCAGATAATATGAGGTCAAACCTAAACACTTTCAATTTGTATGCAATCTGGCAGGCCCTTGCACTACATAGAAAAGGTAAATCTGAAGGAAAAAGTCTTCAGAAAACCTTATAGTGTGTATGGCCATACATGATCCAATTTTCTTACAATTTTCTGTCCAATTTTCTTGAAATTTACCTTCAAGTATGTAGTACAAAGGCCTGCCTAATTGGATACAAGTGAAAGTGTTGTTTAGCTTTGACATCACATTATGTGGTTTGTGGTTAATCTATCAGAAAATTGTACAACAAAAATTGAACATGTATGGCCATACACACTATAAGATTTTCCGTAGACTTTTTCCTTCAGATTTACCTTTTCTATGTAGTGCAAGGGCCTGCCAGATTGCATACAAATTGAAAGTGTTTAGGTTTGACCTCATATTATCTGGTTTTGGTAAATCTAAAGGAAAAAGTCTTCAGAAAATCTTAAGCCCCGTACACACGTACTGATCGTCGGCCGAACGAACGGCTGTCTTTTGTCCAGGGCTGTCCTGTCTGTTGAAAACTGCAAAAGACTGCACACGAATTTTGTCGGCCAACAACAGACGACTGCAGAAGTGATGTCATGTGATGGTTAACTTTCCCTGTGTTTTTTCTTTTCTGAGCATGCCCAGTCTTGCAAATCAGCCGATTGTCGGCCGAATTCTGTACTGACTGGCGAACAATCGGCCGTTCTGGTGTTGGCCAACAAAAATTTTAATGCCTGCACGACAGATTCTGTTCGGCCGAAAATGCGCTGTCGGCTGTCGGAAGCATCATACTAACAGGCCTACAATCGGCCGATCGGTCGTCGGCCGAATATTTACGGCCGAAGATCGGTACGTGTGTACGAGGCATTATAGTGTGTATGGCCCATTAAGCTGGCCATACATGTTCAACTTTTGTTGTACAATTTTCTGGTAGATCTACCACAAACCACATAATGTGAGGTCAAAGCTAAAAAAACACATTCACTTGTATCTAATTAGGCAGGCCTTTGTACTACATACTTGAAGGTAAATTTCAAGAAAATTGGACAGAAAATTGTAAGAAAATTGGAACATGTATGGCCAGCCTTAAGCCTCGTACACACGTACCGATTGTCGGCCGTAAATATTCGGCCGACGACCGATCGGCCGATTGTAGGCTTGTTAGTATGATGCTTCCGACAGCCGACATCGCATTTTCGGCCGAACAGAATCTGTCGTGCAGGCATTAAAATTTTTGTTGGCCAACACCAGAACGGCCGATTGTTCGCCAGTCAGTACAGAATTCGGCCGACAATCAGCAGATTTGCAAGACTGAGCATGCTCAGAAAAGAAAAAACACACGGAAAGTTAACCATCACATGACATCACTTCTGCAGTCGTCTGTTGTTGGCCGACAAAATTCGTGTGCAGTCTTTTGCAGTTTTCAACAGACAGGACATCCCTGGACAAAAGACGGCCGATCGGTCGGCCGACGATCAGTACGTGTGTACGAGGCATTAGTCTAAATGAAAAAGCCACTTTGTGCTCATGCTGAGATTATTGAAAGCATTTCTTATGTGTGTTGACTTGTAAGAAACTTTGATCATGGATGGTCAGCCAAACACTCATTCATTAGTGAACTGGTGATTTTGGTTTAGGAACCAACAGACCCAATTAATTACTTTGCTGGGCGTTTCCTATACTGGGTGGGTGTAGTTTAACCAAGGTTATATAAAGGGATGTATGAGATCATATCATTTGGCCTGTGGAAGGGCCACAGGTCTTTATGTCCGAATTTGCTTTTGGGGTGGGGGTTTGCTGGCATGCCTAAAGATCCATATTGCAGTAAGTGTATTCTGTTGGATGAATACTTTTCATGCTCTACTGTTTGGTATAGTTTTTGCAAAGTGTGTCTTTATGTACTCTATACATGTTTTTTTTTATTTTCATGCCTCTGTGTAGCTGTATGTTCTACTGATTTGATGGTATTTAAATGAAAAGGCAGGCTCATGCAAACAATTAACATAAAAGTATGTTGGGTATGTTTTATGCTTAATACTAAGGTGTCTACAACTTATTTTGCTTGACTTTTGGATATTGTAAGCTCTATCTATCCATCATATGTTGTATCTTTGCACTGTAATTTGAATAAAAATTACTTGATTTGGGGGTTTGGGGGGGGGGGGGGGCATTGCACATTTCACATGCTTGCTTGAGTGATTACTGATGTTTTATACATGTTCAATAAAGCTTATTCATTTGTACACAGCTCCTGGTTTTTTGTTTTCTTTTCTTCATATTTGTCTAGATGTAATTCAGATATCTTTTGTGTCTGTTGAATGTAATCCATTTCTTGTATTTTTTGTGTGTGTGCAATGGCAGTACAGTATGAACTTGGGTAGGGTTTCTCCATTTACTCCAGCGAAGTGTGTGTGTGTGTGTGTGTGTGTGTGTGTGTGGGGGGGGGTGGTGTGTGTGTGTGTGTGTGTGTGTGTGTGTGTGGGGGGGGGGTGTGTGTGTGTGGGGGGGTGTGTGTGTGTGTGTGTGTGGGGGGGGTGTGTGTGTGTGGGGGGGTGTGTGTGTGTGTGTGTGGGGGGGGTGTGTGTGTGTGTGTGGGGGGGTGTGTGTGTGGGGGGGTGTGTGTGTGGGGGGGTGTGTGTGTGGGGGGGGGTGTGTGTGTGGGGGGGGGTGTGTGTGTGGGGGGGGGTGTGTGTGTGGGGGGGGGGGGTGTGTGTGGGGGGGGGGGGTGTGTGTGTGGGGGGGGGGGTGTGTGGTGTGGGGGGGGGGGTGTGTGTGTGGTGGGGGGGGGGGGGGTGTGTGTGGTGGGGGGGGGGGGGGTGTGGGGGTGTGTGGTGTGTGTGTGTGTGGTGGGGGGGGTGTGTGTGTGTGGTGTGTGTGTGTGTGTGGTGGGGGGGGTGTGTGTGTGTGTGGGGGGGTGTGTGGGGGGGGTGTGTGGGGGGGGGGTGTGTGTGTGTGGGGGGTGTGTGTGTGTGTGTGGGGGGGGGTGTGTGTGTGGGGTGGGGGGGGGGGGTGTGTGTGTGGGGTGGGGGGGGGTGTGTGTGTGTGTGGGGTGGGGGGGGGTGTGTGTGTGTGTGTGGGGGGGGGGGTGTGTGTGTGTGTGTGTGGGGGGGGGGGGTGTGTGTGGGGGGGGGGGGTGTGTGGGGGGGGGTGTGTGTGTGTGTGTGGGGGGTGTGTGTGTGTGTGTGTGTGTGTGTGTGTGTGTGGGGGGGGGGGGGTGTGTGTGTGTGGGGGGGGGGGGGTGTGTGTGTGTTGGGGGGGGGGGGTGTGTGTGTGTTGGGGGGGGGGGTGTGTGTGGGGTGGGGGGGGGTGTGTGTGTGGGGGGGGGGGGTGTGTGTGTGGTGGGGGGGGGGGGTGTGTGTGTGTGTGTGGTGGGGGGGGGGGGTGTGTGTGGTGGGGGGGGGTGGGGGTGTGTGTGTGTGGGGGGGGGTGTGTGTGTGTGGGGGGGGGGCTAAATTGTAAGAAAAAATTAAAGTGTTTATGTATATATTTAGCTAAAAATATATAAATTAAGGAATAATACAAAATTTCCATTCAGTCGCTGTGGATGAATGTAACCAAAACATTTTAATAAAAAAATCACTAAAAATGATTACTAAATAAAAGATTGCTACAGCGCTCACTCACCTTTTTAGTTGGCTTAGGTCAGTGACAGAGGCGTAACTAGAACCTTCAGGCCCCGGTGCAAGAAACCATGCAGGGCCCCCCAGACACCTGGCCGGGGCCCTTCCCTTTAAGCCTGGGGCTCCTCCCACTCATCCTGGGGCCCTTCACTCTCATTGCGGGGCCCTTTATTACGGTCCCGCAGTGGGACCCATTCACAAGTTCTGCAGTTGGCCCAGGGGGGGGGCAGGGGAGCACACAGGGGCCCAGAGATAGCAGAGCACAAGTGAACTGGATAGGAGTGTCAGGGGCAGCATACAGAGGAACCAATCTCCTCCATTTTTCTCCTGCAGCTACAGGAGGAAAAAGGAGGACAGTGGTTTCTCTACATGCTGCCCCCGCCGCCCCTCCTATCCAGGTATACAGTGGAGCTGCACGGACCCCCTGGAGCATGGGGCCCGGTTGCAATTGCAACCCCTGCAACCCCTGTAGTTACGCCCCTGGTCAGTGATGAACCTTGGCAACACAGGTGTTTTGTAACATTTCCCATGATGCTCACCTACACTGCAGAGTACATGAGCATTTTGGGAAATGTAGGGCAAAAACATCTTGGGGGGGGGGGGTTAAGGGTTACCATCACTGGCCTAGGTAAAACATTTCCAATACATTTTAGTTGTCTGTGTGCGCCATTTTTAAAATAAAGCAAAATCTCTTTACAATAAATTGCAAATGGCACATTGGCGTTTGCCCTGGACCAGAAATGACACCAAATTGGCTTGCACACATTCCAGCAAGTGGTCACAATCAACTGGCTAATCATGGTGAGGGCCACTTTCAGCTGTGAAGAAATGGCATTCATATGCAAAGTAAGTGTGTGTGTGTGGGGGGGGGGGGTCTGTGCTTGTAATCAGAGCATTGATTACCAGTGCAGACCCTTGGGGGATGCCACTAGAGCCACCAGGGATGCCCACCCATGTCACCATTGATGCCAATCAGTGCTCAGGGAACCTGTTAGTGCCCTCCTCTTCAGTGCTGCCCATCATTACCATCTTTCAGTGCTGCCCACCAGTGCCAATCATTGCCCATCAGTGCCACCTATCAATGCCCATCAATGCTGCATATCAGTGCCACCTATCTATCTATCAGTGCTGCATATTAGTGTCTCATCAGTGCCTGCCAGCGCAGCCTCATCAATGCTCGTCAGTGCAACAAAAAACATATTGATTTACCAAATTTTATTACATAAACAAAAACACATTATTTTAGGGGTCAAACATTTAGGTCTTCTTTTTGCCAATAGAAAAAAAAACTTGCAGTGATCAAATACCACCAAAAGAAAGCACTATTTTTTATGAAAATACTGTCATACATTTGTGTTAGGTACAGGGTTGCATGACCGCACAATTGTCATTCAAAATGCAACAGTATAAAAAGCTGAAAATTGGCCTGGGCAGGAAGGGGTGTAACTGCCCTGTAAGGAAGTGGTTAACTATTGAAACATGGGAATAAATATTCCAGGGGGTAATCATGCTCAGCTCAATGGTTTAGTGGTTAGTGTTCCTGGCTATAAACACTGAGAGCATGAGTTCAAATCCCAAGTGTGCCATCACCTTCTTAAATTTTAGACAGCTATAAATAAATACTGAAACTTGGCAAATGCATAATTGCACCCTGCACATATGCATGTTTGTTTCTTGAATATACAAGGCCATTGACATGCAATTTTAGGTGATGTAGCCAATGTATTACTATGTGGCCAAAATAAAATTATGGCACACAGGGTGTTATCATGGTTGGGCCTTGAACTCATGACCTAGCAATCTTTAGCTGTGAGCTTAGCCCACTACACCAAAGTGCTGAATACAATCAGATATGCCTGAAATAAAGAATGAAGACTGCTAATTAGACAGCTGTGTAGTCTGCTATTAGAAAATCTAAAGGTTAAAACACATAAGATACATAACTATACCTTAAAATTAAAATAAACCATAATAAATGACATTGCTGTGTAATAGTGATTCAGAATAGACAAATTTCCTTTTATGAAAAACACAAAGGGAATTTGGCTAACTCCAAACTCAAATTCAGCCTAAGTTAACTCCAAACCCGAATTCAGTCTAAGTTAACTCCAACTCCGAATTCATTAAAGCATCTAGTTGATGGTTTAACTCCAGCCACTTACCTAATTAGGATGCAATGAGTTTAGGCTGGAGTTATTTCTGGAGAAGTGAGCAGCTCTACTCCAAACTTATACTGAATTAGGCCCTATATGACTAATGAACCTGACATTCCATATACGTCTAAAGTTTTCTGCCTCTGTGCTGTAATATATATAGATTTTGTGATAGTTTGATTTCAAGTAAGGGAACCTGTCATAATTAATTGTTCAGTAATTGTGTTGGCTGTCCAAATACAAACTACAGACCCAGGTCAGGGACCTGGGAGATCTAAGGCAGTTTTCTATTACAGTGTAATAGTGAAATAATGGGTAATTGGATTACTACGGATTCTGACCAGGGGTCAATGCTAAGGGTCATTAGGACCACTGCCTTAGATTATATGCTCTGGGAGCATGGTTTTTTGTGTGACAGCCTATTGTGGTTTTTGTTATAAGAAAGGGATTTTTTGATTTATGGCAGATTCCTTGCAGAATGTATGAAGCAAAGAGGATAAATAAAAGAGGAAGTGATCCCCTGGTTTCTTCTCCGTGACACGCATAGGATATTGTGAGGTTATTTTCCATAAATTATAGCTAAATGAAAAATAATATTCCGCCCGTGGTGCCCGTGAGAAAGGGAATCTTGGTGCAAAATTTAGAAAATTGGCTGCTTGCCAAGGGGGTTCAGATGTAAATATCTTTGTTCCTATAATAGTTATAGAATTCATTTTTGGACATCAAGGGTTACCGCAATTAACGTGACCATTGAACCCTATTGGCACGGAGCCAAAAGTTTTAAATTAGATTAACTTTTTATCTGATTATAGTATTTAAGTGGTATTTTGAGGGCACCCTGCATAACCAAAGGGGAACCTCTGATCAGATTTTTGTAAAATTGGGAAAAAGTCTTTAGAGGATATTTGTTTGAACGGTAAAAGTATGTTATTCCTTTCATTATGGGTGTATAAAAAGTTACCTACTACAAATTGTGTGAAGACAGGACATTAAAGCAAAGCAAAGGATTGCAACCCCCCAGAAGATAGACAGTGAATAAGGGATTCAGCCAACCTGTGCCCGCATGTCCCATCAGAAGAAATCTAGAGGGTTACTGAATAACATAACAATAGCAGGGGTGGGGCTGGGAGGGACCTTCTGCCCGCTTTAAAGAAAAAAGGGAAGTAATTTTACAGATGAAAAAAAAAATCACTAAGTTAAGTCAAGTTTCAGTTTCAGATGCCGTGCCCATTAAGTTGTTAGGAGCTGACATTCTGTAGTGGGAGCGAATATCAAATATTATGATGCAAAGACGGCATTAATCCAGTGTGTAGATGACTTGCAGTTTGGCCGTCTCTGACAATCTGTCTCTTTAAATCAGGAAGAGATAGACTGTCTGGGTGAACTGAAGGAGGGGTTACAGGTTGCTCCCACCCTTTCTATCCCAAACTATGTGAAACCTTTTACTTTGTTTTGTCACGAGTTGAATGGACATGCATCCGGGGTTCTCACACAGGAACATGGGGCAAACAGAAGCCACTAGCATATGTTTCTTGCCCACTTGACCCTGTGATAAAAGGATCCTCAGCTGTGTGTGGCCTGTAGCAGCCTGCAAGGAGCTGCTGGATAAAACCAAACAACTTATATAGTTTTGGGACATCCTCTGATTATAATGGTCCCACATGTTGATTAGTGACCATATCACAATAAAATGGTGCAATTTGTTGAATCCTGACAGTTTACTTCCAGTACAGGAGCAGGCACTAGAGGGGGAGGAGAAAGTGTTTGTTTAATACTCCTCATGACTGCTTTGAGCTGATGATGGCAGAGTCCGAACCTGAGCCCTGCCAAAAAGGCTCCTCTCTCATGCCCTGATGAGACCCTTTATGTAGATGGATCATGTTTCTACACAGAAGAGGGTAAGCCTGTAAAAAGGGGAAAAAGGGGAAAAAATAATATGTGTAAATGAGGTATAAGGGGGGGGGGGGATAAATTGGGTAGGAAAATTAACATATTTATGCAAAATTGCCATGGTAATAGCAACTAAATACATATATATAAAAGGGGGTTATAAGTTACATAATTGCCATAGTAATGGCATTAGTAAAATAAATGTATATAAAATAGTTAAATTCCTATAAAACACATGAGGGGATGTTGGGACTTTATATCAGGCAGTTGATGATGGAGATAATAATGAATACATAAAAATGAAGATAATATTTTTTTATTATTTATGAAATATTGCATTTGTTGAATATTAACATGAATGCTAACAATAACATACACCAGCATAGATATAGTATTTCGTATATGTGCATGGATAAGGACACTTCATGCATGTACAAAAGCTATATATATATATATATATATATAAAAGCATTATAAACATTATAAAATAAGAAACAGCTGCATCTATAAAACCTCTACGCGTTTCATGGTACAAGACCACTTCCTCAGGAGCAGAGGCAGCGTTATATCTAAAAAATCTGAAGATGTCAATATAAACAATCATTCCTTTTCCAGAGGAAAATTAAACCGAAATAAAACAAAAATGATCCATGCTCTCTACTTACACAAGGTTGCCATAGCATGCGATAATGCCAGACCAGAGCCACTGGTATAGTCTGTACCGGGAACTGTGATGGAGGGATCTATGCAAACCCCAGTGCCTACCGACATATATAAACGTGTAATCTCCATGGAGAACTGGATAAATAAATAAATATTGCTATGAGTACCCCTACATATTGTAGGGTGAACATTCGCCAAGTATAGATAATAGTATAAAGCCCAAAGTCCATGGAGATAGTAAAAACCAAAAGGAGTGTTAAAAGTGTGTGCATGAAAATGCACCAGTGAGCCCAAACCACAAATAGAATTGATGTAGTAAGTGTGGTGAAAAAATTAGGAAGGGGCAGTGATGTACCAGGAAAGGAAAAATAACCAGTGAACAAATAAATATAAAAGAAATTAGCAAAGTGCCCGAAGATTACCTGAAAAAATATGATGAATCAAAGTGATGTGAATTGTAGGATATTCAAGGTGTATTCCAGAGGGTCAGCCCAAGGTGGTATGTGTGGGGGCAACTAAGGCTACGCATGAACTCACCCCTTCAAAGTCACGCTGGTCTGGTGTAGGGACCTGTCCACCAAGGAGGCAACCATCTCACACAACGGCGTCAGGAATCCTCACATCAGCCGAGTTGATAAAGACGTGCACATGTGATGACGTCAATCGACGCCATGTGTGTGACGCCAAGCGTGGCATCGATGCATCATGGGAACCACCCGCCCAGCCCACCCGCCAGACACAGGGGGGAGGGGGCCCAGGATGCATTGCAGCTCCCGGATAACAGACATCCAGGCAGCCCCAATGAGACACACCGCATGAATAAAAAACAACACTTGGTAGTGACTATAAAGATTCCCATAGAAAAAATAAAATAAATGATGCATGTCCTGCAAGTACAGACCAGGAAGAGGGAAGGAGGGGAGAAAAGGGGAGAGAGGGAGAGGAAATCGGGGAGGGGGTGGAGGGAAGGGGGGATGGGGAAGGAAAAAGAAAGAAGGGGGAGGGGGGGAGGAGGAGAAAAAGAGGAAGGTGGGGGGGAGGAGGAGGGAGAGGGAAAGGGAAAAAGGGGAGGAAGGGGGAAGGTCCGTCAAAACTAACAGGCAAACATACAACACATGAATGGCCAATACCCATGCCATGAACAAATCAACTGCCTCCATCCCTATTCATATATAAATGAATGAAAAAAAAAGAAAAATCTGGGACTTTATATGAGGTGCTTATGAAAAGGCACCTCCATCCCTATTAAAGTAAAAAAAAGGGGGGGAAAAGGGGAAAAAATAATATGTGTAAATGAGGTATAAGGGGGGGATAAATTGGGTAGGAAAAATAACATATTTATGCAAAAATTGCCATGGTAATAGCAAATAAATACATATATAAAAGGGGGTTAAATAAATAAAAAAACAAAAGGAAAAAAGGTATGCAGAAGCATTAAACCCAAAGTTTTAAGCACAAGCAGTTGAGTTGATAACTTTGGCTAAGGCCTGTGAAATTTCTAAAGGACAAAAGAGTTAACATTTACATTGACATGATTTTGGTCCTATTTTTGAAAGCTTGTAACTTTTTGACCTCATCTGGTAAGCCAATAAAGCATGCAGATATAATAGAGACTGTTCTTAGTCTTCCAGTGTCCCACCAAGGTGGCCATTTATTTTAAAAACCAAAGCACATGCAAGAGAAGACACAGAAGAAGCTGCAGGAAATGCTAGGGCTGACAGGACAGTGAAAGAGGCTGCACTGGAACAAGTCCCTATATGGGTACTGATATTTGCAGGAAAGCAACCAATTCCGGTAAGTATGGCAATCTTAATATCATTGCAGAAAAACCCCCCTCACAGGAACGTGGGAAGTGGCAGAAGAAAGGTGCAACACAGGATGTAACTGGTTGCTGGAGGATGAAGGAGCATTTCTGTCTGATCTCAGGCCCTATACCCGAGGGCGGCAGCCGCAGCTCAAGGACTGTGTCATAACTCAAATACTCGAATGACCACCTTGGTAATGAAACACTGGTAAGCACCAGGTTTTCCTGGAGTAGCTGCAAAACATACTGCTTCTTGTCTTACCTGTGCTAGATACAATGCTGGTAAAACTGTAAGCACCCCACGAAAGCACCACCTAAGCCAGACTGTCCTTTCCAGGGAATTCTAATAGATTACATTGATTTCCCACAGTCTGGTCCCTATGCACATGCTTGGTTTGTATAGACATTTTTTCAGGATGGCCTGAGGCCTGGCCAGTTTCTAGGGGTACAGTACAAACCACAGCAAAAAAAAAAGCTCTTGTCTGAGGTAGTGTGCAGGTATAGAATTCCAGAAACTATTGAAAGTGACAGGGGTCAGGGCCGGCGTTAGGGGGGGGCAACCTGGAAAACTGCCCAGGGCCCCTGAATGTCCAGGGGCCCCGGGCCCCATGTCACTGTGTCAGCACGCAGCGGGCTCAGGGCCGATCCTAAGCAGAGCACCCAGGCGCTTCAGTGTGTCAAAAAGGGGGGGCGGGGCGCCCGGCGCCGCCGGCCGGCCGAAGCTGCCAGAAACCCAGAGTGCCTGCCTGCCACCACAAGGCCTGCCCGCCTGCCACCACAGCACCTGCCACTACAGCGCCTGCCACCACAGGGCCTGCCCGCCTGCCACCACAGTCCCTCCCCCTGCCTGCCACTCAGCTGCACACAGGCCCAGCACATTATAGGAGAGTAGCAGCCAGTGGCGGCTGGTGTGTTGGGGGTGCAGGGGAGCTGCCTCCCCCATCCATGCGTCCGGCCCCCTAATCTACATGCGGGGCGCCGGAAACATGGGGTTCAATGGGGTTTTTTTATGAAGCACCTGATTAGAGCCAGAGGCTCTAATAGGCTTTAGAAAAGGGTGGGTCCGGGGCGCAGAGCACTGCGCCCTAGCCCACCCATTTGTGTGACAATTGTGTGAATATTCGCCATTGTCACACGGATCCTCCTCCTGGCCAATCAGGAAGCGGGTCCGAGACCTGTTTCCTGATTGGCCAAAAGGCAAACCCATGCCACACTGATCACTCTGCATTTATTGGGGCCGGGCCAGTACCACATTAAAAAAAAAAATGTATTTATGCCTAGCTACCTATGATATGACCAAATACATATGGCTACCTTAGACTCAGCTAGAAGCACACACAATGTGCTGTGCAGCTGTGGCAGGCAAACAGGGCACTGTGTTGGCGCTGAGGGTGACTGAGCTTGAACTGTAATTTTTTTCAAAATTGACGCTGTTTTTTCATTATTATTTTTTTAATGTGGCACTGGCCCCCCAACTTTTTTCAAAAGTGATCGAAGACTTTGCCGCAGCAAAAGCCAGGAAGGTTCGCTTCTAGTATAGCGTTCTTATTGTTTAGTTTAATAATAATTGTTATATTGTTCTTTAAAGCCTTGTCTACACTGTCTACACTGGATTTTTTCTTGATGAAAAATTCATAGTTGCATTGATTTTGTTATATTTTATTTATTCTATTTAATGTTATTTAATTAAAGCATATTTTCATGTAGTTGTATGTTTTATTTGGCTAAATTGATTAAATGCGCCTATATTTTTGGTAGAATAGAAAAAAATTTGGGGCCCCACTTTTAGGTTTGCCCAGGGCCACACTTTGTCTAAAACCGGCCCTGACAGGGGTACTCACTTTACAGGAAGGGTTCTACAAGAGGTCCTATCTGCACTAAATATTGAGAAAGCCTTTCACACTCCATATCACTCACAGAGTAGCGGGAAGGTAGAAAGGTTGAATGGTAAAGAAAAAAAAAAAAAACAAGTTGAGTAAAAGAATAGCAGAAACAGGTAGAGTACCTACCTATTTTTTTACTTTTTTCCTTTGTCAGGAACACTCCCAAGAGAGGTGTAGGTACTCTTTGGGTGCGCTCCTGAAGCAAGTCTCTATTTACCACAGCAATTGCAAGCCACACACTCAGATCTCACTAGATGGGTTGCAGCACTTCAAAAGCAATTGACAAAAATGCATAACAGCGTGTTTTCATCCCTACCAGATCCAAAAGAGGATACTAAAAGTCATTAAGTAAGGCTTGGTGATTGGGTAGTAATCAGGATACACGTCAGAAGGAGTCTCGACTCTCGGTTTGACGGGGTACTAAGAGTGCAATTGGTTACACCAACAACACCCCTCAAGGTAGAAGGGAGAGATACATGGATTCACGCCAGTCATTGCAAAAAGGTGGTACAATGATTTTCTTCCAATTTTTGATATGTATAGAAATGTTTGGTACAATAAGGGGGCAGGACGATAAAGGGACAGACAACCCAAGGCCTAATGCGCTGTTAAAGTTTAAATACCAGGTAACCAGGAAGTCAGGATACACAGGGTGCTAGATATGTTCACAATTACACCCAGAGTCCCACACTATACCTGTGCTAGTAAACCCATTTGCATTAGAGGATCTAAATCAGACAGAGTTTTCAAAATCCTATAGAAACCTTACCAGTGCACGAAAGGACATGTTAGTTCCCCTGAAAGTTGCAGGTCTAATCAAGAATCCTACAGTGTGTATAGCGTTCTATGGAAATAAAACTGATGTAGGGAGGGTGGACTGTTCACAAGTAGAGTTGAGCGGACACCTGGATGTCCGTGTTTGGCGGGTTCGGCCGAACTTGAAAAAAAAGTCCGGGTCCGTGTCCCGGACTTTTTCCGAACTTTACCCAGACACCGAACCCCATTGAAGTCAATGGGGACCCGAACTTTCAGGCACTAAAATGGCTCTAAAACACCAATGGAAAGGGCTAGAGTGCTGCAAATGGCAGCAAAACGTAGTTAAGAGCATGGCAAGTGCTCTGCAAACAAATGTGGATAGGGAAATAACTCAAAAAACAACAAAAAAAAACAGAAAAATAAAACAATGTTCTTCATCTGTGAAGGACGAGGCCCATATGGAGTACGAGGGAGGTTGAGGTGGTGGTGGATGTGGCGGTGTCATAGGCGTGCGCACAGGGTGTGCCGGGTGTGCCTGGGCACACCCTAATCGCCTAGGGCACATTAGCATTATCGCTCTGTTTGCCAGTGAGGAGATGGGAAAGATCTCCCTCGGACCTGCTCTGCCATAAGAGAAGTGCCACACACTTCTATTTCACTTTTCCAGCAGGAAGAGTAGTGTACCGGGGCCATATACATGTAGGCAAACACATGCATGTGTATTTAAACTTTGGTGTGCACACCCTAATGCAATAGGCTGCGCACACCTATGGGCGGTGTAGGTGGAAGCGGCGGTGGAGGAGAACGAGGTAGCCAACACTGCTTTTTTTCAGTAATTTTAAATGAGGGTACACCCCAAAAGAGTGAGAAAGAGCAAAAATAGAACAATGGCTGGGTAAGGTTGGTATCCATCTCTATTCTGCACAAGGTACGGAAAAGTCCTGTGGGATCCATGCCTGGTTCATTTTAATGAACGTGAGCTTGTCCACATTGTCTCTGGACAGGCGGCTGCGCTTGTCTGTGATAACGCCCCCCAGCCGTGCTAAATACACGTTCAGATAATACACTGGCTGCAGGGCACGCCAGCACCTCCAAGGCGTAAAGGGCAAGCTCAGGCCATGTGCCCAATTTGGAGACCCAGAAGTTGAAGGGGGCAGACCCGTCATTCACTACATGTAGGCGTGTGCACACATACTGCTCCACCATGTTGGTGAAATGCTGCCTCCTGCTAAGACGTTCCATATGAGCTGCTGGTGCTGCTGTTTGTTGTGGCGTGCTGACAAAGCTTTTCCACATTTCGGCCATGCAAACCCTGCCTTCTGAGGTGCTGGCGGTGCCCTGGTTGCGTTGGCGACCTCTTCCTCCTCCTCCTCTGCCTTGGCCTTGTGCTTCCACTGTGGCCCCGCTGTCAGGTGGGAATGCCAGCAGCATCGCGTCTACCAGCGTGCGCTTGTACTCGCGCATCTTGCGATCGCGCTCCAGTGAGTGAATTAAGGACGGTACGTTGTCCTTGTAACGGGGATCCAGCAACGTGGCCACCCAGTAATCAGCACAAGTTAGAATGTGGGCAACTCGGCGGTCGTTGTGGAGACACTGCAGCATATAATCGCTCATGTGTGCCAGGCTGCCCAGAGGCAATGAAAGGCTGTCTTCTGTGGGAGGTGTATCGTCTGTGTCCTCTGTATCCCCCCAGCCACGCACCAGTGATGGCCATGAGCTGGCCTGGGTGCCACCCTGCTGTGAACATGGTTCCATCTCCTCCTCCAGCTCCTCCTCCTCATCCTCCTCATCCTCTAGAACTGTGCCCCTGCTGGACAATTGTGTCCCTGGCGTTTGTGTGTGCAGGAACCCACCCTCGGAGCCCCTTGCGAATGACTGCCCTGAAAGCCTTGGAAATGTTACTTCTTCATCCTCCTCCTCCTCATCCTGTGCCACATCCTCTTCCATCATCGCCCAAATCGTTTTTTGAAGCAGGCATAGAATTGGGATAGTCAAGCTGACAACTGCGTCATCGGCACTGGCCATGTTGGTGGAGTACTCAAAACAGCGCAACAAGGCACACAGGTCTCGCATGGAGGCCCAGTTATTGGTGGTGAAGTGGTGCTGTTCCGCAGAGCGACTCACGCGTGCGTGCTGCAGCTGAAACTCCACTATGGCCTGCTGCTGCTCGCACAGTCTTTCCAGCATGTGCAAGGTGGAGTTCCACCTTGTGGGCACGTCACATATGAGGCGGTGAGCGGGAAGGCCGAAGTTACGCTGCAGCGCTGACAAGCGAGCAGCAGCAGGGTGAGAACGCCGAAAGTGCGCACAGACGGCCCGCACTTTCTGCAGCAGCTCTGACATATCGGGGTAATTTTTAAGGAACCTCTGCACCACCAAATTTAGCACATGCGCCAGGCAAGGGATGTGCGTCAAACCGGCTAGGCCCAGAGCTGCTATGAGATTTCGCCCGTTATCGCACACCACCAGGCCGGGCTTGAGGCTCGCTGGCAGCAACCACTCATTTGTCTGCTGTTCCATGCTCCTCCACAACTCCTGCGCGGTGTGTGGTTTTTCCCCCAAACAGGCAAGTTTTAAAACTGCCTGCTGTCGTTTACCCCTGGTTGTGCTGAAGTTGGTGGTGAAGGTGTTACGCTGACCGGATGAGGAGGCGGTAGAGGATGAGGAAGCGGAGTAGGAGGAGTTAGGAACAGGAGGCAAACTGAAGCGCCCTGCAATCCTCGGTGGTGGAAGGACGTGCTATCTGCCTCAGGCCCATCCGCCACTGCATTTACCCAGTGTGCCGTTAGGGAGATATAACGCCCCTGACCGTGCTTACTGGTCCACGTATTGGTAGTTAGGTGGACCTTGCCACAGATGGCGTTGCGCAGTGCACACCTGATTTTTTCCCCCACTTGGTTGTGCAGGGAAGGGATGGCTTGCCTGGAAAATAGTGGCGGCTGGGCACGACGTACTGTGGGACAGCCACCGACATAAGGCTTTTAAAACTGTGCGTCTCCACCAGACGGAATGAAAGCATTTCAAAGGCCAAGAATTTTGAAATGCTGGCATTCAGGGCCAGGGATCGCGGGTGGGTAGGGTGGTACTTCCTCTTCCTCTCAAGTGTTTGGGAGATGGAAAGTTGAACGCTTCCACGGGACATTGTGGAGATGGTTGGTGACCCAGGTGGTGGTGTTGCTGACAGATCGTCTGTTTGCGGGGTGGCAGGTGCCGGTATCACTACAGATGTGGATGGAGAGGCCGAGACTGCAGCAGAAGAGGAAGCAGGAGGAGCAAGAGACCTTAGTTGGTTTTGAAGGTGTCTACTACACTGCAGCTCCTGCTTTGCACTTAGATGCCTGATCATGCAGGTTGTGCTCAGGTTGAGAAGGTTTATGCCTCGCTTCAGGCTCTGATTGCACAGGGTGCAAACCACTCGTGTCCTGTCATCAGCACATTTTCTGAAGAACTTCCACGCTAGAGAACTCCTTTGAGCTGGCTTTGGTGCGCTCGTTCCCTTGCTGCGTTGGGCAGTAGCAGGCGTAGTGTCTAGGGCATGGTCGCTCCACTTCTGCATCCTGCTCCCTCTTCTGCTGTGTTGGTGGCTCTGTGCGACCACCGCCTCTTCCTCCAAACTACTCAGGTCACCTGCATGACCTTAATTCCATGTGGGGTCGAGGACCTCATCGTCCTCCACATCATCTTCCACCCAGTCTTCACCCCTGCCCTCCTTGTCGGTCTCCACAATTCTGAGTGCCGCAGCAGTTGGCACCTGAGTTTCGTCATCATCGGAGACGTGCTGCGATGGTCCTTCCATGTACTCATCTTGAGAAATAAGTGGTTGGGCATCGCTGCACTCAATCTCTTCCAATTCTGGGGCAGGGCTAGGTGGATGGCCCTGGGAAACCCTGCTGACAGAGTCATCAAAAAGAAGAAGAGACTGCTGCATGACTTGGGGCTCAGACTGCTTGCCTGATTTGCAAGGGGGTGAGGTGAAAGGCGGTTGGACATTGGCTGCAGGTGCCAACTCTGTCTCCCACCCAGTCTACTGCAGAAAGGTCAATGTGAAGGAACTGGAGGCACTGTCAGCAACCCAATCTACTATCGCCTGTACTTCTTCTGGCCTCATCACTTCTAGAGGCGCATGATGCCCTACCAAATACTGGTGCAGGTTCTGTCACCTACTCACACTTGAGGAAGGTGTTTCACTTGTGCATGTAGCTGGCACAGATCGACCACGTCCTCTCCTTGCAACAGGAGCTCTACCAGCAGCACCAAGACCCAGGCCACGGCCCCTATTTGACGGTCTCCTCATATTTCTGTAATTTACGATCTTGCCCTAGAAAGGTGTTTATTGAATAGCGGAACAAAACAACAACAGTATCGCACGGGTGTATCTCACAGTCAAATATGCAAACTATGCCGCAATTTAATTTTTTTTACCCCAAAAGGGTGTATATTGAATAGCGGAATAGAAAAAAGGATAAAAAACGGTGTATCTCACACGTACAAACACAGACTAGGCCCCGATTACAATTTTTTGTACCCTAAAGGCAGGATGAGGAAGAGGAGTAGGAGGAGTTCGGAACAGGAGGCAAACTGAAGCGCCCTGCAATCCTTGGCGGTGGAAGGAGATGCGCCAAACAAATTTAGAAGGTGTATCTCACACGTACCGATACAGACTGTGCCGTAATTTAATTTTTTACACTCCAAAAGGGTGTATATTGAATAGCGGAATAGGAAAAATTTTATAAAACGGTGTATCTCACACGTACAAACAAAGACTAGGCCCCGATTTCAATTGTTTGTACCCTAAAGGCAGGATGAGGAAGAGGAGTAGGAGGATTTCGCAACAGGAGGCAAACTGAAGCGCCCTGCAATCCTTGGCGGTGGAAGGAGATGCGCCAAACAAATTTAGAAGGTGTATCTCACACGTACCGATACAGACTATGCCGTAATTTAATTTTTTACACTCCAAAAGGGTGTATATTGAATAGTGGAATAGGAAAGATTTTATAAAACGGTGTGTCTCACACGTAGAAACACAGACTAGGCCCCGATTACAATTTTTTGTACCCTAAAGACAGGATGAGGAAAAGGAGTAGGTAGGAGTTCGGAACAGGAGGCAAACTGAAGTGCCCTGCAATCCTCAGCGGTGGAAGAAGATGCGCCAAACAAATTTAAAAAGGTGTATCTCACATGTACCGATACAGACTATGCCGTAATTTAATTTTTTACACTCAAACAGGGTGTATATTGAATAGCGGAATAGAAAAAATTTTACAAAACGGTGTATCTCACACATACAAACACAGACTAGGCCCCGATTACAATTTTTTGTATCCTAAAGGCAGGATGAGGATGAGGAGTAGGAGGAGGTCCGAACAGGAGGCAAACTGAAGCACCCTGCAATCCTCAGCGGTGGAAGATGCGCCCCCAAAATTTGGAAGGTTTATTTCACACGTACCGATACAGACTATCCCGCAATTTAATTGTTTTTACCCCAAAGGTGTAGATTGAATAGCGGAATAGAAAATATGATATCAAAAGGTGTATGTATCTCACACGTACAGACCCAGACTAGGCCCCGATTACTATTTTTTGTACCCCCAAAGGCAGGATGAGGAGTAGGAGGAGTTCGGAACAGGCAGGAGGAACACTGAAGCACCCTGCAATCCTCGGCGGTATGAGATGCGCCCCAAAAATTGGAAAGGTGCATCTCACACGTACCGATACAGACTATCCCGCGATTTAATTGTTTTTACCCCAAGGGTGTAGATTGAATAGCGGAATAGAAAATATGATATCAAAAGGTGTATGTATCTCACACGTACAGACCCAGACTAGGCCCCGATTACTATTTTTTGTACCCCCAAAGGCTGGATGAGGAGTAGGAGGAGTTCAGAACAGGCAGGAGGCACACTGAAGCACCCTGAAATCCTCGGCGGTATGAGATGCGCCCCAAAAATTGGAAAGGTGTATCTCACACGTACCGATACAGACTATCCCGCAATTTAATTTGTAGGAGAAGAAGAAATGCGGGACTTTAAATGATTGTGCAACCAGGCATGTGTTTCCAAATGAGTATCATGTAGAAAACCCCCACACAAGGAGGGGGACCCATAAAGAGCTGACATGATTGTACAAATTTATTAAACCATATTTATTAATCACATATACAATTAATGCAAATAAGGATAAATACACTTATTTAATATACAATAAAATCTATAAAAATAGTAGGTTACATATGGCATCAATTTCTCTATAAATACATGGTCTGGAAACATGAAAACACTTGAATATAGCTGAGTAAATATAGGCTCTACGCGTTTCGTGGACCTCCGTCCACTCATCAGAAGCTAGGAGAAAAACAGAGTATCTAAAAACAAATAAGGAATCTCAATTATACCAAAGTAATATTGAAGGAAAAAGGGGGAAAAAAAGGGGAATAAATCAAATAATTAACGGAATGGGCACTACCTTAGATAGTGTCATGTATCCAGAAATATTCCAATTGGGGAAATAGAAAACGAAGGCTGATCCGAGAAATGCCTGACCCGGGGCTGAGGCATAGACATCATCCAGCACATGGGGGGAAAAAAGGCAGCAAAGAAGTGGAGAACCGGTAGGTGGTTAATGATATGGCAGATGTACTGGGATCAATAAGATCTATAAATATATATTGCTTAATTTTATTATGTATTTCTTTCAAAATAAGAAAACTAATTAATTTAAAACCACCACCAGATCTATTAAAGAAAAATTACCAGAAAATCTAGAGAAATGCCAGGAAATGTGAGCATCCAGATTGTGAAGGGTGCAAAAAGAGTGGTAAGACTGCACTGAGACCCGGTTCACACTTCTGCGTGTGCCGGGTTCGCATGTCATGTCGGAGCGCACTGCTCCGACATGACATGCGATCAGCTGTGCGGTGCGAGTTTAGCCATACAGTTTGTATGGCTAAATTCGCACCGCACCCGCAGCAAAGACGCACAGGAGGCATTTTTGCTGCCGCATCAGGATCGGATCGCACAGCGGTTCACACTTGTGCGATCCGATCCTGTGCGAACTGCACGATCGCACTGCGATATGCGATCAAACTGGGGGTGTCGTTAAGATTACATTGACACCCCCAGCGGATCGCATATGGCAGTGTGAACTGCCGGGGGTGCGTGTGCGATGCGGGAACAGGCTGCGAATTCGCAGCCTTCCCGCATCGCAATAGTGTGAACCGAGCCTGAGTGTCTCCGAATAGGGAGACAGATGAAAAGGGGAATAGTGATAGGAAGAGTGACGTAACCCATGAGGAAGAATGGAATAGAAAAGAAAATGAGGAGGCAGTGAATAGTAGGATCCAAAGTGGTATACATATCCGTCCTGTAGTGAAAGGGATTAACAAAGGGTGCATAAAGTAAATATAGAGTGTATTAAATAGTGACTAGAAGATACATACCACAATTCCCACCTCCGCAGTGTAAAGAATATCTAAAACGATCTGATAGCAAGGTGAACTTGAAATGATAACCAGGCTGCATATCCCGATGGGCTGAAATGAGTCCACGCCAACGCCATAATGGCGTCTGATCTAAATAGGCGGAAATCAAGCCTCCCACATCCGGTCAGCAGACCGGATGTTGGTTGGAAAGAGCCGCCACAGACGCAGCTGGAAAGAACGTTACCATGGCAATATGACGCCAGATGGCGCCTTCTCCATGGTAAGCAGATTATGGTGCCGATGGTTGTAGCACAGCCCAGCCCCCCACCTGGATGCAGAGGGCAGAGACAAGTAGGGGGGGAGGAGCGGCTAAACAACCATCGCAGCCCCGGAACAAAAAACCCAGACCAGCTCCCGTAATCCAGGTCCACTCTAAATTACATAAGAGCGATAAATGATTTGTAAAACTCAAATATCTGGAATTAAAATTAAGCAATGGGAATAATTATATGGAATTGAAAAGGAAAAAAGGACTAAAAAAAGTCAAAGTGGCAGACCTCTAAAGTAACGGGTGTCTTCCACCCAAAATGGATAAGAAAAAAGGGGGGAAGAGATCTGCCACAAAAATGTATGTCTGGTTGCCTCCATCCCAAAATTTGTATTGTAGGAGATCTATTTATAGATCTTATTGATCCCAGTACATCTGCCATATCATCAACCACCTACCGGTTCATGTTTCCAGACCGTGTATCTATAGAGAAATTGATGCCATATGTAACCTACTATTTTTATAGATTTTATTGTATATGAAATAAGTGTATTTATCCTTATTTGCATTAATTGTATATGTGATTAATAAATATGGTTTAATAAATTTGTACAATTATGTCAGCTCTTTATGGGTCCCCCTCCTTGTGTGGGGGTTTTCTACATGATACTCATTTGGAAACACACATGCCTGGTTGCACACTCATTTAAAGTCCCGCATTTCTTCTTCTCCTACAATACAAATTTTGGGATGGAGGCAACCAGACATACATTTTTGTGGCAGATCTCTTCCCCCCTTTTTTCTTATCCATGTTGGGTGGAAGACACCCGTTACTTTAGAGGTCTGCCACTTTGACTTTTTTTAGTCCTTTTTTCCTTTTCAATTCCATATAATTATTCCCATTGCTTAATTTTAATTCCAGATATTTGAGTTTTACAAATCATTTATCGCTCTTATGTAATTTAGAGTGGACCTGGATTACGGGAGCTGGTCCGGGTTTTTTGTTCCGGGGCTGCGATGGTTGTTTAGCCGCTCCTCCCCCCCTACTTGTCTCTGCCCTCTACATCCAGGTGGGGGGCTGGACTGTGCTACAACCATCGGCGCCATAATCTGCTTTCCATGGAGATGGCGCCATCTGGCGTCATATTGCCATGGTAACGTTCTTTCCAGCTGCGTCTGTGGCGGCTCTTTCCGACCAACATCCGGTCTGCTGACCGGATGTGGGAGGCTTGATTTCCGCCTATTTAGATCAGACGCCATTATGGCGTTGGCGTGGACTCATTTCAGCCCATCGGGATATGCAGCCTGGTTATCATTTCAAGTTCACCTTGCTATCAGATCATTTTAGATATTCTTTACACTGCGGAGGTGGGAATTGTGGTATGTATCTTCTTGTCACTATTTAATACACTCTATATTTACTTTATGCACCCCTTTGTTAATCCCTTTCACTACGGGACGGATATGTATACAACTTTGGATCCTACTATTCACTGCCTCCTCATTTTCTTTTCTATTCCATTCTTCCTCATGGGTTATGTCACTCTTCCTATCACTATTCCCTTTTTCATCTGTCTCCCTATTCGGAGACACTCAGTGCGGTCTTACCACTCTTTTTGCACCCTTCACAATCTGGATGCTCACATTTCCTGGCATTTCTCTAGATTTTCTGGTACTTTTTCTTTAATAGATCTGGTGGTGGTTTTAAATTAATTAGTTTTCTTATTTTGAAAGAAATACATAATAAAATTAAGCAATATATATTTATAGATCTTATTGATCCCAGTACATCTGCCATATCATCAACCACCTACCGGTTCTCCACTTCTTTGCTGCCTTTTTTCCCCCCATGTGCTGGATGATGTCTATGCCTCAGCCCCGGGTCAGGCATTTCTCGGATCAGCCTTCATTTTCTATTTCCCCAATTGGAATATTTCTGGATACGTGACACTATCTAAGTAGTGCCCATTCCATTAATTATTTGATTTATTCCCCTTTTTTCCCCCTTTTCCCATTTTTCCTTCAATATTACTTTGGTGTAATTGAGATTCCTTATTTGTTTTTAGATACCCTGTTTTTCTCCTAGCTCCTGATGAGTGGACGGTGGTCCACGAAACGCGCAGAGCCTATATTTACTCAGCTATATTCAAGTGTTTTCATGTTTCCAGACCATGTATCTATAGAGAAATTGATGCCATATGTAACCTACTATTTTTATAGATTTTATTGTATATGAAATAAGTGTATTTATCCTTATTTGCATTAATTGTATATGTGATTAATAAATATGGTTTAATAAATTTGTACAATTATGTCAGCTCTTTATGGGTCCCCCTCCTTGTGTGGGGGTTTTCTACATGATACTCATTTGGAAACACAAATGCCTGGTTGCACACTCATTTAAAGTCCCGCATTTCTTCTTCTCCTGCAATACAAATTTTGGGATGGAGGCAACCAGACATACATTTTTGTGGCAGATCTCTTCCCCCCTTTTTTCTTACCTGCAATTTAATTGTTTTTACCCCAAAGGTGTAGATTGAATAGTGGAATAGAAAATATGATATCAAAAGGTGTATGTATCTCACACGTACAGACCCAGACTAGGCCCCGATTACTATTTCTTGTACCATAAAGGCAGGATGAGGAAGAGGAGTAGGAGGAGTTCGGAACAGGAGGCAAACTGAAGCGCCCTGCAATCCTTGGCGGTGGAAGGAGATGCGCCAAACAAATTTGAAGGTGTATCTCACACATACCGATACAGACTATGCCGTAATTTAATTTTTTACACTCCAAAAGGGTGTATATTGAATAACGGAATAGGAAAAATTTTATAAAACAGTGTATCTCACACGTACAAACACAGACTAGGCCCCGATTACAATTTTTTGTACCCTAAAGGCAGGATGAGGACGAGGAGTAGGAGGAGTTCGGAACAGGAGGCAAACTGAAGCGCCCTGCAATCTTTGGCGGTGGAAGGAGATGCGCCAAACAAATTTGAAGGTGTATCTCACACGTACCGATACAGACTATGCCGTAATTTAATTTTTTACACTCAAACAGGGTGTATATTGAATAGCGGAAAAGAAAAAATTTTACAAAACGGTGTATCTCATACGTACAAACACAGACTAGGCCCCGATTACAATTTTTTGTACCCTAAAGGCAGGATGAGGATGAGGAGTTGGAGGAGGTCCGAACAGGAGGCAAACTGAAGCACCCTGCAATCCTCAGCGGTGGAAGATGCGCCCCCAAAATTTGTAAGGTTTATCTCACACGTACCGATACAGACTATCCCGCAATTTAATTGTTTTTACCTCAAAGGTGTAGATTGAATAGCGGAATAGAAAATATGATATCAAAAGGCGTATCTATCTCACACGTACAGACCCAGAATAGGCCCCGATTACTATTTTTTGTATCCCCAAAGGCAGGATGAGGAGTAGGAGGAGTTCTGAACAGGCAGGAGGCACACTGAAGCACCCTGCAATCCTCGGCGGTATGAGATGCGCCCCAAAAATTGGAAAGGTGTATCTCACACGTACCGATACAGACTATCCCGCAATTTAATTGTTTTTACCCCAAAGGTGTAGATTGAATAGCGGAATAGAAAAAATGATATCAAAAGGTGTATGTATCTCACACGTACAGACCCAGACTAGGCCCTGATTACTATTTTTTGTACCCCCAAAGGCAGAATGAGGAGTAGGAGGAGTTCGGAACAGGCAGGAGGCACACTGAAGCACCCTGCAATCCTCGGCGGTATGAGATGCGCCCCAAAAATTGGAAAGGTGTATCTCACACGTACCGATACAGACTATCCCGCAATTTAATTGTTTTTACCCCAAGGGTGTAGATTGAATAGCGGAATAGAAAATATGATATCAAAAGGTGTATGTATCTCACACGTACAGACCCAGACTAGGCCCTGATTACTATTTTTTGTACCCCCAAAGGCAGAATGAGGAGTAGGAGGAGTTCGGAACAGGCAGGAGTCACACTGAAGCACCCTGCAATCCTCGGCGGTATGAGATGCGCCCCAAAAATTGGAAAGGTGTATCTCACACGTACCGATACAGACTATCCCGCAATTTAATTGTTTTTACCCCAAGGGTGTAGATTGAATAGCGGAATAGAAAATATGATATCAAAAGGTGTATGTATCTCACACGTACAGACCCAGACTAGGCCCCGATTACTATTTTTTGTACCCCCAAAGGCAGGATGAAGAGTAGGAGGAGTTCGGAACAGGCAGGAGGCACACTGAAGCACCCTGCAATCCTCAGTGGTATGAGATGCGCCCCAAAAATTGGAAAGGTATATCTCACACGTACCGATACAGACTATCCTGCAATTTAATTGTTTTTACCTCAAAGGTGTAGATTGAATAGCGGAATAGAAAATATGATATCAAAAGGTGTATGTATCTCACACGTACAGACCCAGACTAGGCCCCGATTACTATTTTTTGTACCCCCAAAGGCAGGATGAGGAGTAGGAGGAGTTCGGAACAGGCAGGAGGCACACTGAAGCACCCTGCAATCCTCGGCGGTATGAGATGCGCCCCAAAAATTGGAAAGGTGTATCTCACACGTACCGATACAGACTATCCCGCAATTTAATTGTTTTTACCCCAAGGGTGTAGATTGAATAGCGGAATAGAAAATATGATATCAAAAGGTGTATGTATCTCACACGTACAGACCCAGACTAGGCCCCGATTACTATTTTTTGTACCCCCAAAGGCAGGATGAGGAGTAGGAAGAGTTCGGAACAGGCAGGAGGCACACTGAAGCACCCTGCAATCCTCGGTGGTATGAGATGCGCCCCAAAAATTGGAAAGGTGTATCTCACACGTACCGATACAGACTATCCCGCAATTTAATTGTTTTTACCCCAAGGGTGTAGATTGAATAGCGGAATAGAAAATATGATATCAAAAGGTGTATGTATCTCACACGTACAGAACCAGACTAGGCCCCCGATTACTATTTTTTGTACCCCCAAAGGCAAGATGAGGAGTAGGAGGAGTTCGGAACAGGCAGGAGGCACACTGAAGCACCCTGCAATCCTCGGCGGTATGAGATGCGTCCCAAAAATTGGAAAGGTGTATCTCACACGTACCGATACAGACTATCCCGCAATTTAATTGTTTTTACCCCAAAGGTGTAGATTGAATAGTGGAATAGAAAATATGATATCAAAAGGTGTATGTATCTCACACGTACAGACCCAGACTAGGCCCCGATTACTATTTTTTGTACCCCCAAAGGCAGGATGAGGAGTAGGAGGAGTTCGGAACAGGCAGGAGGCACACTGAAGCACCCTGCAATCCTCGGCGGTATGAGATGCGCCCCAAAAATTGGAAAGGTGTATCTCACACGTACCGATACAGACTATCCCGCAATTTAATTGTTTTTACCCCAAGGGTGTAGATTGAATAGCGGAATAGAAAATATGATATAAAATTGGTGATTTTTCAATAGCACATGTGAACACAGCAGTGTCTTATATCAGTCAGCTATTCTGCAGGCTATGAAGGGAAAAAAAAAAGAAAATTCCCCTTTTAAGTTTGTAATTTTTAAATAGATTAATACAGACTATGCCACAATTTAATTTTTTTAACCCAAAAGGGTGTATATTGAATAGTGGAATAGAAAAAAGTTTATAAATTTTAAAATCACTCAATAATAGCACATGTGAACACAGCAGTGTATTATCACAGTCAGCAGCACTGAAGGAAAAACGCTGCACACAACTGACTGATAAAAAAGTTTTCTTTCTCCCTCCTCCTCAGCGGGCAAAAAGATTGTGTTCACACCACCCCACACACAGCAAAATCGATGTAGAACACTGACCCTGCCTATTCTCCAGCCTCGCCCTAAAATGATCGATAAGATCGGTCACTGCCGGCACTGCAAACCCCCCACACAGCAAAATCGATGTAGAACACTGACCCTGCCTATCTCCAGCCTCGCCCTAAAATGCCCTAACAACTCGCCCTGCCTGCAGCACTCCGACCTGTCCCTGAATTCTTTTCGGACACAATATAATTTTTGACTGTCTGTCCCTAATCAGCAGCCAGCACGTATGATGTGTGCTCTGTCCCTGTACTACAGCAGAATGACGCAGCGGCGCTCGGTCTCGAACTTATAAAGACTTGGTCACATGCTTCAGATGGCCAATCACAGCTACTAATACATTTGTAGGCATGGCTGGGATGGCTTAAGGCACACCAGTTAAACGCTTGTTGATTGGCTGTTGAAAGCCCGCCATTAAAAGCTGTAATGTTCTGGTACCTCTGGTACCCTTGTTCCATATTTCTCTCTTACTAAATTGCGTCCCTTCTTGTTATCCAAGAGACGCATACACCTTTAAGACCGGATGACATCATTGCTGAGCGCCGCTATGAGCGGCTATTTCAATCGCCGGCTTTCTCTCACTCATTGCTCGTTCAAACCACATGTTCACCGCACCTTCTCCTGTGAAGTCGGAGCTGCTGACATTTCCCTTTGCTGAACTGAAGCCGGAACCTCGCTGCTGATCCGTATCTCGCTACGGGATCACCTCTCTCTAATGGACACTGTTACTACTAACCTATCTAAGTGATAAGTACCCCACAGGGGATTCCTTACTAACGAATCTCCTACTGTCATCTACTGCAATTACCAGGACTATCTGTATCTATCTATTCCCTATCATCTGCATGGACTGTTAGCTCTTGGGACTACCTTCAACTATCCTTGCACTAGGTTACTCTGTCTAAGTATACTCCATCTGTGTCCTCCTATCATCTGCACTATACTTGACATCAGAACCTATCTGCTTTACCATCACCTGCAACTCTCCTAATACTACTTCTAGTGCTCACCATACAATAGCCTGTCTCTCATCTATACATTCTCATATATTCTATCCCTCCATTAAACATCTGATTGAGTATATGTACATTGCATAACAGGCTGTGCACTGTGATGAAGTCCTGAGAGTTGGATATGTTTGTTCAACAGAATCTCTACAAGGCTACTGAGTGTAATAATTCTGCAGCTGTAAATCCATCCACTAACAAAAACGCATGAACTTTACAAAAGCGCGCCATTACATACAAACCCGGAAATAAAATCCAATTATTCGGTACGAACACGAATAATACAGTCCGTGCTTGCTCAACACTATTCACAAGCACTAATAAACATATCCTGCCCACAGCTGACTGTGAACAGCCTGCATGCATTACAGAAGTGAGACTGTTAAACATAAAATATAAGCCATATTTAATGACAATATGGACATTTCTCACCTAGGAGAAGCCCTCAGGTTTCTGTTGTTCAGACAGCAACTGGGATATTATGCAGAAAAGTTATTAATACCCATTTTCACCCCAGGGTGGTCACATTTGGGGTTAGAAATCTATTATGTCTGAGGCAAATAAGGGCCATAGTTGACTTTCTCAGTGTGCCACAGGAACATGTACTATAGCCTCTTTAATTCCAATGGTGTCCGCCCATCCTAATGAACACAGTCCTTTGGAGGATTTGCCTTATCCTAAGTATCTCCTAAAATTAAGAAAGTGGGGGTATTCATATTGATGTTTATGATAATTATGATCTCTAGTTACCTGTTGAATTAAAATAATTATGTTTGGTTGATAAGGTTACCAAGGCCAAGGAGACAGCCTATTTCAACTCTATACGCAAATAAGAAGAGATCGATGAAGCTGAGTATACTGTAATGAGACGTCTGTCACCTCAACCCCCCATGTATGAAGAAGTAATTTCCGCCTCAGAACCTTACCAAGACTCGGACACCCCCCACTGAGGTTTGCCCTCTGGGCCAGTGTTCCAAGCGTAAGGGGCTGCTCCCTTGGAGGGATCTGATGAGTGGATAGGTAGTTATGGTGATTAGTAAATTCTCAAGAAGGGGAAAATGAGGTGGCAAGATGGCTGCTTAAACAAAATGTCTGCACAGTATTAATCTCTTGACTCTCTTTATTTTCTTTACATGTATTATGAGCTTTCAAAAGCTAAAAATATATCTGATAAGCTGAGATATTTATGCAACTTCCAAAATTCCCAAATCTCTCATAAAGAGGAACTCCGTCTGGACATCTTGACCACAGAACAATTTATATCTGAACCAAAAGTCCACAGTAAAATTCCCTGATGAAAATCACAGACATCACAATATAGACTATTAACCCTATGCTTACCATAATAAATTGCTAACCTTGATTGGACAAAAAGATCTTAATTACAACCTACTTTTTATACATCAGATGATAATACAACCTACTTTTTATACGTCATATGGTATATTTAAACTCAGACACGGAATAATAAACCAGGTCATTTTGATTCAACCATCTTGAATCTTATCTGATCTCATTATGTATGTAATTACATATTTCTGATTTGGTATCACTGACTAACAGGTAACAGGTATTTTGTACCTGAGGAAAAGATTCCACAACAGTGTGGAAGAGGTGGATGGACATTTTGGATTTAGCAGATTAGAAAGAGGGCATATTGGAGGAATATAATGGAAGTAGAGGGAAAGGGTGCCTTGGGTTTATTTTTCTCTTGCTTTCTCTGAATATTTGCTTATTATTGTTTGTATTAATATGTACATGGGTTGTATGTGTGTTTTGTATTGATTGTGTATAAAATTTATATTAAAAAAAAATATTTTATTCAAAAAAAAAATTTGGTAGCCAGTGGGAAAAAGTTAGGACACTGGCACATTCTTACCTCTAATCCCCAACTGGCGCAGATTGTAGGACTACATCCCCAGATGGTGGCCAGATGAGCGGATAATCTAAAAGATCCATTGGTCCACTTTTTACTCGTTTTCCTCTAAAAAATAGGCTACCAAGAACAACAGGAATGTACCCCTTTAGGCACTTCTGCATACACCCTTTTGTAGAGAAAACAAAAGAATTTACTAATGCGGAAAGAACAAAGATTTATAAAATAAAAAACATTTTTTAACTGTTCCACAGAAGGGGTTATATATGTTGGAGTGCCCATGCCAAAAATACTAGGTTGGAAATACCAAGAGGCCCCTACAAGTGAGAATAGGAGAACATCTACAGATGACTAAAAAGAAACAGCCAACATCAGAGAATGAGGAGAAGAAACTGAACCCTATGGAACAGCATTTTTAGGTAGGTACACAATGGCAGACCAGATGGGCTGCATGTAAAGAGCATAATAGCTCTTAGGTTGCCACAAAGAAGAGGTGATTTTGATAGAGTCCTCCAACAGGTGGAAAAGAGGTGAATTTTTGACCTTGGTAAACTTTCCAATGGGTATGAATCGTGAAATGAACTTTGGAGTATTCTTGGAGAAATGATCATCTGTTTGAGTAGTACCTAGGACTGAAGTCATCAACCGAGTGAAAATAATTCACTCATATGAAAATTTTTTTTTTAGCTCGGGAAATAATTTCCAGACATTCCAGCAGCAATGGAGGGGGTGGCTAGATAAATACCCTAATTGAGCACGTTTGCTATTCACTTGCTTGTGAATTGGTATTGCTGATTGTTTATTGAATACAGGAGGTTTTGTTTGTTTGGACTGTCCAGTTGATAGTCTACTGGTTTTCAACATTTGAGTGTTATCTACTCCATTCTTGTTATGTATCCTATCACAGCAGAGTCTTCGGAGACCGGTTCTATCCCATGCTCCCGGTTGGCCGGGAGGAAGAGATATGGGATATAGGACTAGTGTACTGGGGACCCATGGACGCTTGCTGGAGATTTGGCTGGGGGAGGGTGGGAGCCCGGGGGGCATGGGCACAGTATGCTCCCGAAGGGGTGCCGAGCTCCTTGGGTTTCCCATCTGGGCCCTTTGGGGCAACCCGGCTATGTCGCCTGGCACGGGCTTGAGGTTCCCTAGGGAATTGGCTAGAACTCTGAGGGGCTCTGTGTAATGTATGTACAAGTTGTGATATGAGCTATATTTTCTCATGTTGTATTATCCTGTTCTATACAATGCTTGCGAAATATGTTATTGTATGTTGAAAATCTTTAATAAAAACTTATTGAAAAGAAAAAAAAAAAAATGTAAAAGAGTAGTACCTAGGACAAATTACTAACCACCTTTTTTTCTGCTTGTGAGTTTTCTCTTGACCCTTATCTCACAAAAATTAGTACACCCCGAACATTTTTGTAAATATTTTATTATATCTTTTCATGTGACAACACTGAAGAAATTACACTTTGCTACAATGTAAAGTAGTGAGTGTACAGCTTGTATAACAGTGTAAATTTGCTGTCCCCTCAAAATAACTCAACACACAGCCATTAATGTCTATTCCACTGGCAACAAAAGTGAGTACACCTCTAAGTAAAAATGTCCAAATTGGGCCGAATTAGCCATTTTATCTCCCCGGTGTAATGTGACTCGTTGGTGTTACAAGGTCTCAGGTGTGAATGGGGAGCAAGTATGTTAAATCTGGTGTTATCGCTCTCACTCTCTCATACTGGTCACTGGAAGTTCAACATGGCACCTCATGGCAAAGAACTCTATGAGGATCTGAAAACAAAAATTGTTGCTCTATATAAGGATAGCCTAGGCTATAAGAAGATTTCCAAGACCCTGAAACTGAGCTGCAGCATGGTGGCCAAGACTATACAGCAGTTTAACAGGACAGGTTCCACTCAGAACAGGCCTCGCCATGGTTGACAAAGGAGTTTAGTGCACATGCTCCAGAGGTTGTCTTTTGGAAATAGACATATGAGTGCTGGCAGCATTGCTGCAGAGGTTGAAGGGGTGGGGGATCAGCCTGTCAGTGCTCAGACCATACGCTGCACACTGCATCAAATTGGTCTGCATGGCTGTTGTCCCAGAAGGAAGCCTCTTTTAAAGATGATGCACAAGAAAGCCTGCAAACGGTTTGCTGAAAACAAGCAGACTAATGGCATGGATTACTGGAACTATGTCCTGTGATCTGATGAGATCAAGATAAACTTATTTGGTTTAGATGGTGTCAAGTGTGTGTGGTGGCAACCAGGTGAGGAGTACAAAGACAATTGTGTCTTGCCTACAGTCAAGCATGGTGGTGGGAGTGTCATGGTCTGGGGCTGCATGAGTGCTGCCGGCACTGGGGAGCTACAGTTCATTTAGGGAACCATGAATGCCAACATGTACTGTGACATACTGAAGCAGAGCATGATCCCCTCCCTTCGGAGACTGGGTCACGGGGCAGTATTCCAACATGATAAAGACCCCAAATACACCCCCAAGATGACCACTGCCTTGGTAAAGAAACTGAGGTTAAAGGTGAAGGACTGGCCAAGCATGTCTCCAGACCTAAACCCTATTGAGCATCTGTGGGGCATCTTCAAATGGAAGGTGGAGGAGAGCAAGGTCTCTAACATTCACCAGCTCTGAGATGTCGTCATAGAGGAGTGGAAGAGGACTCCAGTGGCAACCTGTGAAGCTCTGGTGAGCTCCATGCCCAAGAGGATTAAGGCAGTGCTGGAAAATAATGGTGGCCATGCAAAATATTGATACTTTGGGCTCAGTTTGGACACTTTGACTTAGGGGTGTACTCACTTTTGTTGCCAGCAGTTTAGACATTAATGACTGTGTGTTGAGTTATTTTGAGGGGACAGCAAATTTACACTGTTATACAAGCTGTACACTCACTACTTTACATTGTAGCAAACTGTAATTTCTTCAGTGTTATCACATGAAAATGTATAAAAGAATATTTACAAAAATGTGAGGGATGTACTCACTTTTGTAAGATACTGTATATAGGTAGTCTTATGTATTGGATCTCAAATTACTATTTGTGAATAACACAGTTGCCAGCCCTTTTTATATATATTTTTCTATATCTATGTTGTTTTTTTTTGTTATTTTTGTCCCATTGATGGGGTGCTCCTATTGATCGCTAATGGTACTACATTTGGGTATATCCATAAATTGATTCACGGAGCATGCCCCCTACAGGTTCTGAAAAAGCTTGCCACGCACAGGAGTGGGCAAGACGTGTCAACCATGGGGTCTATTACACTGGGTCCCCCAGCTTGTCATTAATGACTTGAACCGTTTAGACATTTGATGACAGACAGAGTGGATTTATGAAAGCAGGCTAACGCATATGGATGGAATCTTCAGGCTGAACTGCACATGTGTGGTGACTTTCATGGAGGTGGAGGAGACTGGAGCTATCAGCAGGGGAGTGCAGCGTGGAAGAGCAGAGGCTTGGCGTCTCCTTGATGGATCAGCCTGAGGGACAGGAAATAAAAACCAGCCTACAAAGTACCTGTCTACAACCAACTAACTCTATGGTAATTACAAGCAAAAGCTATTTACAAACACAGACAGTAGAGGGCAGCAGACACCTAAACATTACTGTTTATAGACAAGGCTTTTTTTCTCAGAAAAAAGGTGCAGGAACTCACCCCCCTCCCCTAGGCCACGCCTGTCTCTGCTCTCTACTAGGGATGGGCTGAATGACCCCCTGTTGGATTCGCACCAGAACTTCCGAACATTGCGAAAGTTCGCAACCGAATAACAAACCCCATTGAAGTCTATGGGACTCGAACTGGAAAAATCAAAAGTGCCCATTTTGAAGGCTTATATGCAAGTAATTTGCCATGCAATGGTTATGGGGTCCGGGTACTGCCCTGGGGAACATGTATCAATGAAAAAAAAAAGTTTTTTAAAAACGAATTTTTAAGATTTACTGATGCTTAAAGTGAAAGCATCAAAATGAGAAAACACAATAAAAAGGAAAAATTCCTTTTTAATATAGTGCCCGGAGGGGGGTCCCTTAGTCTACCTGTAAAGTGGCACATCTGTACTGTGTATAGAAGCTGTTGCAGAAATAATTGCCAAAAAAATGAAATTTTCCCTGCAAGCTTTCTTTATTTTGGAAATAATGGTTTCGGGATCTGTATTATGAGGCCACAATATAGTGTACTGGGAGCAAGATTAGAGATTTTTTGGATAAATTCTGTCTCTTTTGCATACTTTGGATAGAAGTAACAGGTGCGGAAAAATTGGTCTTTTGGTTTTGGTGGTGCTTTCACACCAAAACCCTATAGAGGTATATTGATGAATCAAGTAATGGCTGTGCACTGTCAAGGAGCAAGTGGCTGATGCTGTGTTCAAATAACTCATCCGACTCCTCCATGCATGATGCTGGGGCTATGACCAGAATAGCTACGAACAAGGAGGCAGAATAAGCTGCAGTGGACTGCACACTATTCTCTGCTTGGGTGATAGAGGGTGAGGATGATTTAGTAATCCAGACCACCTCCTCTGCATTTTGTGGCTGGAAAGCACAGGCAACATCACTAAACAGAGGAAATTATGCCCCACCTGAGGACTGACCGCCTCTATCTTTGCCTGTGGACACATTTGCTGCTGGCCCCCTCACAATGCCATGGGAATATCTGACTCTTTTTGTTGGCTTCCCAGACATGATGGGGGGGGCGCTTTATAACAAAATCTAAAAAAAGACGTGGAAATGTGAATGTGGATGTACTTTAATAAATAGAAATTGGTGTTTGGTGCACTTTACCTGTGTACTCACTACACTGACATTCTCCACTGACACACTAGAATATACTGCAGTAAAACTGCACTGATGCACTGCAATATGCTGCATGAAACATACAGTAACCAACAGAAATATACTGCGTTAAATGTGAAATAACGCACAGAAATATACTGCGTTAAACGTGCACTTATGTACTGAAATATACTGTGTTAAATGTGCCCTAACGCACTGAAATATACTGCGTTAAATGGCACGTAATCCACAGAAATATATTGCGTTAAACATGCTAACACGCCTAGAAATATACTTTTTTAAACGCACACTAAAGCAGTGAACTATAATGCATTAAACCTGCCCTGACAAAATAAACTGACACTAAAGTAAAAATGAATGGTCAGGTTACTACACTCACACTGTCTGAACCATCACTAGATTAAACTGATATTCTTCACTGACAATAGAATCAGAATAGCACACTATAGCACACTAACTCTCTAGTAGCACTGAACAGAGCCCTGATCTATCTCTCTCCATATCACACTACAAATGGGCGCTAGTAAAAGAATACTTTTTTAATGTGGGGTGGGACTAAGAGCGATGAACAATGATTGGATAGAGTCATTATTACTTTTGCCAATCATGGCTCTGACAGTGCTCTGTGCCCTGACTGGGCAAAGCTTTCATTGCTTCAGCCAATCAGGGCTTCTAATGCACTGTGTGGCGCAGTGCATTGTGGTCATTCGGCGGGCCGTAGAAATGGTTGAATGCTGCAATAATTTGGGTGTTCATCAAACATGTGCTCAGCCAGGACTATTCACCCATTCCTGTTCCCAACCCATCCCTAGAACTGCTTGTTATTGTTTTGTCATTGTTTATTTACATTGACCAGATCATCGGCAAATAACAAGGGCGGATGTTTTCGGTGTGTTTGTACAGCTGATACACAGCTGACACCACCAAAGCTACCAGATCATCCTAATTTAATCTGTTTCTGTGTATCACTTTATTATGTAACATTTGGTGCTTGAATGTGCTTTGGTTAGGTGCTTTTTAGTGACAACGTGGTCTTTTACCCTTTTTGTTTAGCCTGCTCTTGCAATGAATTTTTGATGTGTGTTTATTTTACCAAATTTTGCAACAATAAAGCATACATTTTTGGCTATATACTGCAGTTTACTATGCCCCCTTCCTCCTCAATAGAACTTCTTTTTCTTTGGGGCTATCCCCTTCTTTTTTCAATGTGAGTTGTGTTCTGGAGTCTGAAGGGGGACGCACCACCAATACGGTGAGTTGGTATTCCATAATTTACTGGATTGGGATTCACCCAGTAGTCAGAGCAGGAGGTACCTTTTCTTTCCCTTGTTTTTGATGCATCCCTAGAGCTGCCCCTAGGAACTCCCCCTTGTCTCCACTCCTACATACCTCCTAGCACCATCCCCTTTAAAGAACAGGTAACCAAGAATAATTTAGAGGGCTATACCAGAAAATTGTATGGAATTTGTTAATAAAAAGTAATGTAGTAGAATGCATAAAACATTAGAAAAATCCAGCACTTACCAAAGTAAGCTCAAAAGCACTTCCAGACAATTTCAACAGACCCATATCCAGCAAAGATACAGCCCAATCCAGCAAAGAGACAGCCCAGTCCAGCACAGAGACTGCCCAATACAGCACAGAGATGGCCCAGTCCAGCAAAGAGACAGACTAGTCCAGCAAAGAGACAGACAAAATCCAGTAAAAAGACAGCCCAAGTCTAGCAAAGAGATAGCCCAGTCCAGCAAAGAGACAGCTCAAATCCAGCAAAGAGACAGTCCAATGATTTACCCAAAAAAAAGGATCAATAGATCTCTCAATCTGCAGCCAGAGTTCAGCTCTATCTCCTGCTCTTCTGCTCCGCCATGTGATCACTACGGTGCAGCAGTGGCTTTTGCTCCCAGTACCTCCCACACTGTCTTTGGCAGAGGTGCCGAAATGCTGTTTGGGCATGATCCACCAGAAAAAAAAGCCCTGCTTATAGACAACATAAACCTAATAAGTTCCACTCCACTCCTGAAAAGCTTGGCTCCGCCATTCTATTGCTTGTGTAGCAATCTGATGAAAAGATGGTTTATGAATGGGCTTTTAAAAACGTTGATCTTGCTTTGTTTAAGAAGGGGACAATTAGTATAAGCTGTAATACCTCTAATAAATCACTGCATCTCAGGATTATGTTATGATTGTGTAATAACCAGTTACGAAAACACCAGTTCAGGATTTGCCTTTGCAGATATAAGTGACCCACGATAAATGCTTAGGGGCTCCCGCTCAGGCTAACCATGTCCGATGAGTTGGATGCCGCTGACTAGTGAGAATGCAGGCTGGTGAAACAGCCTCGGCCTCGATTCATCCAGGCCATGCCCCAACATGTCTAGCCCCGCCCTCAGTGCATTGGAGGGGGGGGGCGAAACATGTTGGAAGCATGGCCTGGGTGAATCTTACCTGCTAACCACTTGGGCTGAGCAAGGTGTGGGGGGGGGGGGGCAGGCTATCTCTTCCTATTTCTACAGTTTGCAGAAATATGGATATGCACACTATATTGTACTTTCTTTTGTACTTTATTTTATTGCTATGATACAAATAATATTATAAAAATTAAAAATGTAAAAATATAAAAATATGCTTTTCCCTACCCCAAATGGTGGGGTGTCTTTTGCATTGCTTTCTCTGGCAAAGTCACTTTAGGTATGCACAGAATGCAATAAACTGGTCAGTTATTTTAGCAGTATTTTATGATATTTACTGATCTTTTAAATTGACAAATGGGAGTTTGGAAATCATTTTCCTGCTTGTGTAACCTGTGTAACTGTGCTTACAAATTTACTTTATAGAGTCTATGCACACAAACATGATGAAATAGACTCTCATTCTACTTACAGTAGCTTAAAGCACCAGTTTAGCTTGATATGTTTATAGATAATTGGACAAAGTGATGTTATTCTTTCTGCAAACTGCATTTATTTGCAGAAAGGGCACTACTCAAATTATATTTCAAGGATGCAACTGAGTATGTTAAAATAAAGGTATATGGAAACAGAGTTAAGAAGTGCCTTACCAAATTGAGCCAAGCTTTTTAAAAATATACACCCATCACAAAAAATTGCTAGATTACATTTAAATATAGTCAGGCAGTTAAAAGCAGGGTTTATTTCTCAGTGGGAACACAAGGTAATGCAGTACTGGCACTGAATGTATGTAATGGCAAGGGGTAGTGGAGTGTGCTGGAAAGTCTATTGTTACTGCTTGCTGTGGGATCTATTGTCGCTGGTGGGATCTATTGTTGCTGGGATGTCTACTGTTGTTGGGTGGTCTATTGTTGTTGGGCGATCTATTGTTGCTAGTTGGTGATCTATTGAAGCTGGGAGGGGTTGTCATCTGACGATGTGTGACGACATAAGGGCGCGGGGTCTCCGGGTGACGTCACCGGAAGGCCACGCCCCCTGGTTATATAAGAAGCTGCAAAGAGCAGAGACGGCATAATGAGCCGGGTACGCGATTCACACGGCTGGATCACGCCAAAAATGTAGGCCACGCCTTTGCAACCTACTCGTCCGAACCTATGTGAGGTGGCCCCTAAAGCCACAGCCTCCCAATTGGGCATCCACCTTCCCCTCCGGGTGGCGCTGTGGGGGCGCTTCATTTTCAATGAAAATCTTGCTGCCATTATGGTGTCGGGCACCTGCCTTGTTTTAGCGAGGGTATCCTGCCTGCGCGTCTACTTCACAGGGGGCAGCCCTCTTTTAAAGGGTCTATGTCCTATTATGTCCTCTATGGAGGGCTCGGAAGGTGACCCCCTTATTTTTTGCGGGGTCCAATAGGTGGTTTATTTGTGGACCCTTGGCCGGCATCACCTTTTTTGGGATCGCAGTCAGAGGCCTCCCCTGATTGCTATGTTTTTGGGGTGAGCTCAGTATTTTGTATGCAGTGGTAGTTAATTTGTTATCCAATAGCCTGTAAACTAAAAAAATGGCCTGCTATGAATAGGGGTAGGGGTCAGTTTCTACTTTTTAGATAGGCTTGAACCCCCCCCCCCCCTCACAATGCTACACTTTAGCACCAGTGGGCACTGAATGGATGGGGCCCAAGACATTGGGGCTCAAGTGCTTTTAGGGTGTGTGCTCCTTTTTGGGGGGATGCTTTAATTTCATTCCCCAGTGCTAAAAGAAACACAGGCTGGTAACAAATCCCAAAAATGTACATGAAATAAAAGTGTTTTAAAGGGATAGGCTAAAATATCACCTTTCTATGTGGGAGGCTGATTAACAGCGACAGGGAAAAAAAAAACATATGTTGATGTCCATAGATATACCGTATACATCTTCATCCGCAATCTAACCTCCCTCCAATGTTATGTTTATGTCCTCATTGAAAGTTTTTTTTTTGTATAGTCCATTATTTAAATTGGAGTTTTTTGTTGAATTATTTTATATTGTATGTTTTAAAAATTTTTCTCTTAAAAGCCAAGCTAAGGTAAACAAGACGATGTGGATTCTTATGGCGTACGCCGATAAGAATCTAAAACGCTTGTGCTGCTGCTCCTGTGGTATGGATGGACGAATGGGCGGTCTCGTTATGGATACGGGTGTATGCTCAGTATAGAAGAAAAAGGAAAAAAAAGGCTCCTCATTTTTTCCCTTTTTTTTTTTTCCTTTTTTTTCCTTTTTTGTTTCCTTTTTTTTTCCTTTTTTTTTCCCTTCTTTTTTTTCCCTTTTTTTCCTTTTTTTTTCCTTTTTTTCCCTTTTTTTTTCTTTTTTTTTTCCTTTTTTTTTCCTTTTTTTTTGCCTTTTTTTTCCTTTTTTTTTTCCTTTTTTTTTTCTTTTTTTTCCTTTTTTTTTCCTTTTTTTTTTTCCTTTTTTTTCTTTTTTTTTCCTTTTTTTTCCTTTTTTTCCCTTTTTTTTCCTTTTTTTTTCCTTTTTTCTTTTTTTTTTCTTTTTTTTCCTTTTTTTTCCTCTTTTTTTTTCCTTTTTTTTTACCTTTTTTTTTTAGCCTTTTTTTTTCCTTTTTTTTTCCTTTTTTTTCCTTTTTTTTCCTTTTTTTTTTGCCTTTTTTTTCCCTTTTTTTCCTTTTTTTTTCCTTTTTTTTTTTTTTTCTTTTTTTTCCTTTTTTTTTTTTTTTTTTCTTCTTTTTTTTTCCTTTTTTTTCCTTTTTCTTCCATACTGAGCATACACCCGTATCCATAATGAGACCGCCTATTCGTCCATCCATACCACAGGAGCAGCAGCACAAGCGTTTTAGATTCTTATCGGCGTACGCCATAAGAATCCACATCGTCTGGTAAGTGTGCTACCTTACCTCTCTGGCACAGAGTGATAGCATTCAAGGATCACCGGCACGCACGATCCCAATTTTCACTTTAGGAGACTTTCTTTTGAGCACGGCTTTGCACTATTTCATCTAATATTCACTATATGGACTTTTTTATTGGAATGCATGTTCTTATGCTATAATAATATTTTTTACATGTCATTGTAAAGTATGTACTAATTAGCACCTTATTAAGTTATATGTTGGCACGTGCACTTTAGATTTAACACGCTATTAATTTTGTACCTATTTATTTATTCATTATTCTAATTATTTATATCAATATCAGCAATTATGGCAACTTAGCACAATAGTATTGGTTTCATGTTCACACGTGCACTTATACTGATTAGTTGCACATCATAAGTTTTCTATCACTTACATAGGGGTAGCGCAGTATCGCACCATTTTTCTTACCAATTTGAGATCACTATCTTCTGATAGTGATTCTTACTACTTGCTGCTCCCCATTTAATACATTTGTTACATTTCAACTCCTAGGCGCGAGTATATTACTTTGATTAAGGTAAACAAGGTATTTTATTTTTGCATTTCTGCTTGAATATTGCTGTTAGAGTCTCAAAGAGATATAAGAGGCCAGCTGGTTATTCAAATCACTAGTATAGACTTACTCTAAACAGAAAATATTAGCATTGCTAGAGTCAGCATTTAATAATCCTTTGTGCCTGTCTGATGCCTAATTAGGAGCTCCTAAAAGTGGTCAGTCAGTACATCTGGTCTGGAAGGAGAAGCAGCTAATCTAGGAGTCTACCACCATGGCATTATGATCTAAATACAGCTTCTCAGGCTTTCCCCCTAAATATTATATTATTTCCTAAGCTGATGATATCTCATTCAAGATGCATTTTTTTTTTAAATTTTTGTTTTAAAAAAAAAGGGAGATACAATGAATTAATAACTACCACTTACTGGTTAAAATATTACTTACAGTTTATTATTTTTCAGTTTACATTGTTCCTTTTTTTTAAATACTCTATGTTGGCTTGGAGTCACAGATTCAATTGCTGCTAAAGTCAGCTCATATTTCATGATTAACTAAATAATTGGTAATGGAAAGCTATAAAGGTTTTTGGTAATTTTTTATTTTATTTATTTTAAATAGTAGACATATGTAAACTGGTACTGTATATTTTAACATCATTTCTATGTATTTGTTTATATTCCTTAGTTTACTAATAAACAGTTCAAATGAAAGAAAATTCAACCCTTTTTGGCTTTTGGATAGTGTGGGTTACAAGTGTTACAAAGTAGATCTGTCCCCATCATATGGATACCTTCTCTTAAAAGTATTATGCATCCTTCTCCCCGCCTCTAAGCCCCGGTTTACATTTGTGCGATCGCACTGCTCCTAAATTACATGCGATCTCATGTGCGGTGCAAATTTCAGCCATACACTTTGTATGGCTGAATTCGCACCGCAATCACACTAAACTCCCACATGAGGCTTTTTTTTTATCCGCAGCAGAATCGGATCGCATAGAGGTTCACACTAGTTCAATCTGATTCTGTGCGAACTTGCAGATCGCACTGCGATATGCGATCGCAACTGAGGGTGTCGTTAACTCTTAATTGACACCCCCTGCGTATCGCATATGGCAGTCTGAACTGCCAGAGGTGTGGATGCGATGCGGGATCACGCTGCATATTCGCAGCGTTCCCACATCGCACAAATGTGAACCGGCAAAATACATTTTTAGAGTTTTTTTTTTTTTCGAGAGCTTCTTCTTACTGTTCTAGCTGGACAGGTACCAGCTCTCACTAACGTAAGTCTCACTTAGAAACACTTCCCTGTCCTGCAAAATGTCACAGCGCCCAGGAGACTCTAGGACAAATTCCATTGTGTCTCAAGCATGAGCATTGCTGTGCTATGTGCTAGGCATGCAAATCCAAGATGGCAGATGGCTGGAGAGAGGAAGCCCGGTGAGCAATCGACTGCAGAGAAGACAGTGATAGACTCCATGGGCTGGGGAGTGTCTATAGTATTTCTAGCTGCTGACTTTTAATTTTTTTAAACCAGACTGAAATTTCACTTTAAGTTCTCTTCCTGACCCAAAGAACAAAACAAAATATGAGGGGAAATCTGCATTGAAAAATATTCTCTCCACTTCTGGTCAGTTGTCAATCTTAAACATTTGAATTTCCTCCACCTTTCTGTCCTGCTGAAAATGGTCACCATACCAGACAGGAACAATGAACACAGGCAGATATTAGAACCTGACAGGGGTCCCACTCCATTCAAAACAAATAGTTTTGGCTACAGTTTCACTTTAATACAATGCACTTCCATACTGTGTACAAGGTATGCTGAGCTACATATGAGTGAACTATGCATTTGCTTTGCACATGTTGTCTGATACTTACGGTACATTGTACTGTATACTGTATACTGTTCTCTAGACCAATGTTTCTCAACTGCGGTGCCCTGAGGAGTTCTCAGGGGCAGGGGTGTGGTTAGGTGGCATAAAGACCAGGGGCTTCAGCCCAAAGGTAAATTTGATCCCACAACTCCCCCTTCCGACATCAGAAGGGTGTGTGAAGATCAACACCGGGGAGCTTTGCCGGGCACTGGATTAAAGGGGAGTTTAACACCAATTATAGCATTTTCATGGGAACTCTTAACATTACACAGCCCCACACCTCTTGACCCCTTTACATTACACAGCCCCCCCACACCTCTGGACCCATTTACATTACACAGGACCCCCCCACACCTCTGGACCTCTTCACAGTACACAGCGCCCCCCCCCCCACCTCTGCGCCCCTTTACATTACACAGCTCCGCAGCTCTGGACCACTTTTACATTACACAGCCCCCCCCAGACCTCTGGATCCCTTTTGCATTACACAGCCCCCCCAGTGCTAGGACAAGGTCAACTGATGCCCAGGGCGAACATGGCAAACTGCGCCCCCCCCATCAGTATAGGGTAACAGTGGTGCTAGGTTTGTAATGTATATCATGTATATGACCTGTACCGAAATAGTACCAATTATTGTGTTACACTGCAGTGAACTAAATAGTTTAAAGGGTAACTCCACTTTCATGGGGAAAAAAATAGCATATAGAAAAAAATATATAGTATACAACTGCTACACCAGACATATTGTAATTGAATGCTATTAAAAATGACCTTTCCTTTTCAATCTGCAGCTCTGTAATTTTCTGTAAAATGCAATGCAATATGGCTACCTGGAGCTGTTCTGTACACAGAATGTGTACTGACCACACCCCAGAAACATAATTTCCTGGTTGTTTGATTGGCTCACTGATTTTCCCATAGGTCTGCCTAAGATATGAGTCAGATTTCAGCATCCCCTGCAACAAAAATGTTATTTTTGGTAAGATACTCCCAACAGGAAATAATGTCTAAAGGGATGCAGACCCTGCAATTTCCTCTTTAGAGCCTTGCAGGTGCAGCAGCTGGTTTATAATTATGAAACCACTCCCATTACACTCACTTGGCACAGGGACACAGAGGAACAAACAGGGATTTCTTCAGAATTACAAATGGTAGGAATCTGCAAAAAAGTTTGTTAAAATCCTTGCAATGTACATAGATAACCCAGATCACCCATGTTTTTTTCTCAACAAAAATAGAGTTATGCTTTAAAATTGGTGCATTAATATGGTGCTAAGAGTGGCGATGGTTTTCAGAAAGAAAACATCCCTGCATTGGTGGTGTCACTGAAACAAAAGAATGTCCCTGCATCCATGGTGTCACTGATAGGAAGAAAAAATATCCTTGTGTTGATGGTGTCACTGGAAGGAAAAAAATGCCACTGTGTCACTGGTGTCAGACTAAAGAGGACTGATTGGCATCTAAAGCCCCGTACACACGTACTGATTGTCGGCCGAACGATTGGCCGTCTTTTGTCCAGGGCTGTCGTGTCTGTTGAAAACTGCAAAAGACTGCACACAAATTTTGTCGGCCAACAACAGCCGACTGCAGAAGTGATGTCATGTGATGGTTAACTTTCCTTGTCTTTTTTCTTTTCTGAGCATGCCCAGTCTTGCTAATCTGCTGTCTGTCGGCCGAAATCTGTACTGACTGGCGAACAATCGGCCGTTCTGGTGACGGCCAACAAAAATTTTAAAGTCTGCACGACAGATTCTGTTCGGCCGAAAATGCGCTTTCGGCTGTCGGAAGCATCATACTAACAAGCCTACAATCGGCCGATTGTTCGGCGGCCGAATATTTACGCCGACGATCGGTACGTGTGTACGGGGCTTCAGTCAGTGCTATGAAGGAGGGGATGGGAGCTGGAAGTTAGGCTCTGTGGGGTGCGCAGGACTATAGGACTCTATGGGGCTCAGAGGGAACAAGACTGAAAGGGTTCCTTCAGATGTGCCGCAATCATTGTTGTTGTTTGACACCTGCTTTTACCGCAACCCACCTGTTTGTGAATGAGCCTTAGTGCCGGTTCACATTTCTGTGATCACAGAGATCGCATGTAATTCGGAGCGCACTGCTCCTAAAATTACATGCGATCTCTGTGCAGTGCAAATTCAGCCATACAGTTTGTATGGCTGAATTCGCACCGCAATCGCACCCAACTTGCACAGGACCCTTTTTTTGGTCCGCAGCAGAATCGGATTGCATGGTGGTTCACACTAGTACGATCCTATTCTGTGCGAACTTACAGATCGCACTGCGATATGCGATCTGATCTGGGGGTGTCGTTAACCTTTAATTGACACCCCCAGCGTATCGCATATGGCAGTGTGAACTGCCAGGGGTGCAGATGCGATGCGGGAACACGCTGTATATTCGCAGTGTTCCGGCATCGCAGAAATGTCAACCAGCACTTAAGGCCTTGTTTACAATTGGGGTTGGTGGGTTGTTTTAATACCCCCCTGGACTATAAAGGCAGCTGTATAGGACTATACACATACAGCATAGTGCATACCGGAAAAAAATTACCCCCCTGTCACATTTAGTGGACAGTTGGATGTTAATTGAATCATGACAGAATGCCCAAAGGGATTTGTGTTAAAGCTTGATAGAGACTGTGAGTGATAAAATCTGAGTTAGAAAATAGAAAATAAAGTTAGGCTAAGTTCACACCTACAGGTACGTGTGTATTTATGTTTTGGGCAGCCCCTTAATTTCCATAGGCTGCCCTACATGTGGGAAACTTGGAAAAGTCCCTGACCCTTTTGAAAAGACGCCCCACACTGAACCGTATGATGCTGCGGCACCATGCAGTTTGAGGCCCATGAAAATGTGCGCTTTAGCAGGTGCATGGGGGTTCCATCAATGGCACTGCTATGTATCTGCTAAAAGGAAGCACATTTCTGTGTGTGATGGGAAAACATGTGATTTTTGCAGGAATGAGCCAAGATTTGATCCATCTGTGGGCTGGCTGGTTGTACCCAAGTTGATCACTCGATCGTTTTGGGTACAACCAGCCTGTTGGATCTTTTACATGCAATTACTGCGAGCGGTTATAGAAGCAAGCAATAATCACGTGTTCTGCTAGCCAGTAAGGCTCCCCACTAGTAGAACACGATAGCACTGCGGGAGGGGTTCTCCCATCAACACTGATTGTGTTAATGGGGGAATCAAGCAATTTAAGAAAAGAAAATTGCATAATCTGTGCCCTGCTTATCAGCCACATATAACACTCAGCACAATCATTAAAAAAAGGAAACTCTTCGCGTTAAATATGTTTTTCTGCCAACCTTTCAAAGAGCTTTACAGACGACTTAGCTACCTTCACATCAGAATCCCTTGTCACTTCAGGAGTCCAGCTTTACATCAAGAGCCCTCCTCTCCTCACATCAATGGCCCCTCTTTAAATCAGGAGTCCCCCTTGTCCTCCCTTGCATAAAAATTCCATCCTTACTTAAGAGAATTTCTCGCCACACAACAGCCCCTCTTTACATTAAAAGTCCTCCCTTACATCAGAGTCCTCTCTTACATCAATGTGCCCTCTCACAGTAAAGTCCCCTCTTTATCATTGTTCCTCTTATATTTCCATTAATTACCCATCATACATCAGAGTCCTTCCTTACATAAATGCCCCCCCCTTCTTACATAAGTGTACCCCCTCCTTACATTAGTGTGACCCCCTTCCTTAAATGAATGTGACCCCTACCTTACATAAGTGTGACCCCCTTACATTAGTGTGACCCCCTCCTTACATTAGTGTGACCCCTACTTTACATAGGTGTGACCCCCTCCTTACAATAGTGTAACCCCTATTTTACATAAGTGCATCCCCTCCTTACATTAGTGAGTATGACCCCCTCCTTACATAAGTGTTTCCCCTACCCTACATAAGTGTGACCCCTCCTTACATTAGTGTCACCCCCTCCTTACATTAGTGTGATCCTCCTCCTTACATTAATGTCACCCCCTCCTTACATTAGTGTCACCCCCTCCTTACATAAGTGTGACCCCTTCCTTACATTGGTGTCACCCCTGCCTTAAGCAGCATGGCTGTAGCGTCACCCATTGGAGGAGGAGCAATTGTGTAACAGGGAAAGTTCTGTCCTCCTCTGGTAGCTGGGGGGCAGACCTAACATCCAATAAATAGAGGGGAGCACATAGGTGTTGAGAATTTCAGAGCCCTATCTTAGGCTTTGCAGTAGTGAGAGAAGGATCTTTCACTTGCAGCTGCTCTTGTCACTGTCGGCTGCTGCTAAAAGATTGGTTCTCTGTGATCACTACTGCAAAGCCTAGGAGAGCTCAGCTAGGAGGACATTTCTTTGTGTGTGTGTGCTCAGCAAAGGCTGCAGGAGACAGATGTATTATAACACAGAAAAGAGAGAGAGATAAGGCAGAGTGAGCAGGGGCTGACTGGCAACTTATGGCCCAGGGGGCAAGTACAGTCCAGATGCCCATGGTGCAGTGACTCGGCCCCCTCCCACTCTCCCTCTTCCTGGCCTCCTTCTGACCCCCATTCAAGGCTGAAACTCTGCTCCAGGTACTCTCTACCCTACCGTCCGGATCTGGATTTCCCACCACCTGGCCAGCAGGGGGTGGTAGGGGGGAGCAGGGACAGCTCATTTGGGGCTGCCCGAGGGGGAGTCTCCAGTGGGGCTTCTGCTCAGACACCGTTTACACCATCCATGCTGCGGGGCTGCGCTCTGTCCTTTTCTTCATCCCGCATAGTAGGTCAGCTGCGGGGACTTTTTATTTCTCTTCACCAGGAATCCTTTAGGCATGTCTGTGGCAGAAGCGGTGCAGCCTTTTTACAGGGCATCAGAGCGGCCCAGGGGGAAATTGCCCCCCTGCCCCCTGGCCCAGTCCTCCCCTGAGAGTGAGGATCATTATAGTGCCCTGAATGAGGGAGAATGACAGTCACTCCTGTATCAATGAGGCAGGAGAACCGTGGAAGCTCCCAATACGCCCTCCCCCTCACTACATATTAAGACACCGCCCACCCCTCCTCCCATCCCTGCTGGCCAGGACAGGACCAATTATAACTACTGCATGTGTACCCACAACGGTGTATAATTAACCTGAATTATACACCGCTGTGGGTCCACATACAGTATTTACAATTGGTCCTGCCCCTGACACCTTCCTTCCCAGCAATGTATAAACGTCCGCTGTTTGTCTATGCACAGGCTGTCTGAAAAGGGGGCGGGGTTCTGCATCCCCAACATCAGAGCTTTGATTTGACAGCTCTACTCACTCTCATTGCAGCTGCCCCCCGGCTTGCCCACTTATCACTGGATGTGCGGGACAGATATTTACACAGTGCTGAGGTATGTAGCCCCAAGTTCCCAGCCAACTCGAGGCCTTGGGCCTCTGGGCTAATCATTCTAAAGGAGCAATACGAGACCCAGAGCTTTTTGTGGGCCCACTCGGGGCTACAGCCTTGGTCAGCCCCCCCCCCCGATGCCACTGCTCAGGGCCGGTGCTACCACTAGGCAAACTAGGCAGCTGCCTAGGGCACACTGCCGCCTAGGGGTGCAGCCACAGCCACTGGTTGTCATTGAGAGTCCAGGTTTGGTGGTGGTGGGAGAGGGGCATAAAACAATGGGGTCCTCTGGCTGTGGGGATCTGACTGTCTGGCTGTGGGGATCTGACTGTCTCCTGTAGTATGTCTGCTGTCTCTGACCATCTCCTGCACTATGTCTGCAGTCTCTGACAGTCTCCCTTTACTACGTCTGCAGTCTGTGACCGTCTCATGTACCATGTCTGCAGCCTCTGACCATCTCCTGTACTATGTCTGCAGTCTCTGACCATCTCCTGTTCCATGTCTGCTGTCTCTGACCAACTCCTGTAGTATGTCTGCTGTCTCTGACCGTCTCCTGTAGTATGTCTGCTGTCTCTGACCGTCTCCTGTAGTATGTCTGCTGTCTCTGACTGTCTCCTGTAGTATGTCTATATATTTATATATAATTCCACTGTGGAGGCTCTCAAAATTTAGAGTTAGGACTACAGAAAATCCTGGGGTGCCTTGACAGGGCTCAGTAGCTTACACATGTATTTGAAAATGTTTGCAAACAAAACTCTTGTTTTTAATGCATACTGTTAGACAGGACAATTCGGTCGGTTAGCAGGCTGGTCGGTAAGTTGGTATTATTATTGTTATACTGGATTTATTTAGCACCAGCAGTTTAGGCACTGTTTTACAATATAAAAGAGATACAATGCAGTTGCAATACAATAAAATACAAGAGGATTAGGAGAACCCTGCTCAGAAGAGCTTACAATCTAATAAGGTGGGGCAGGTGGTAAGGTTGCAACTGTGGGGAATGATGGAAGTGGTAAAAGAGGCATGATAGGCTTACCTGAAAATATGAGTTTTCAGGGATTGCCTGAAGGCAGCTAGAGTAGCCAGACAGGTTTAGGTAGAGAGTTCCAAAGGATGGGAGAGGCTCTGGAGAAATCCTGGAGATGAGCATGGGAGGAGGAGACAAGGGAGCTTGAGAGTTGGAGGTCCTGAGAGGAGCAGAGAGGACAGTTTGGGTGATAATTGGAGACAAGATTGGTGTTGTAGTTTGGGGTTGAGTTATGAATGGCTTTGTATGTTGTGGTTAATATTTTTAATTTATTTCACTGGGCAATCGGAGGCCAGTGTAGCGATTGGCGGAGAGGGGTGGTAGACACTATGGGGTTGGTAAGGTGGATAAGTCTGGCAGCAGCATTCATGATAGACTGAAGAGGAGCCTATAGAGAGGTAGGCCAATGAGAAGGAAGTTGCAATAGTCAAAGCGAGAGATAACAAGGGAGTGAATGAGTAGTTTGTTGTTTTAATTTGTTAAAAAGGGACATATTTTAAAAATGTTATGGAGGTGAAGTCTACAAGCTTTTAACAATGATAGGATTTGGGGCTGAAAGGACAAGTCAGAGTCTAGGATTACACCTTGTACCCTGGCATAAGGGGAGGGATTGATGGTTGCATTTTTGATTTTGATGGAAAAGTCATGGAGGGGGGCATGGGTGGAGGGGAATATTACCAGCTCGATTTTAGAGAGATTTCGTACTTTTAGTAAGTTAGTAATGCAAGAGGAGACTGAAGGAGTGAGAGGAGGAGTAGACAGATAGATTCGGGTGTCATCGGTGTATAGATGGTATTGGAAGCCATGGCCGGTTACCAAGTGACCAAGGGAGGAGGTGAAGATAGAGAAGGGAAGGGGTACAAGAACAGAGCCTTGGGGGACCCCCACAGAAAGGGGCAATGGAGAGTTGAGCTGGGAATTTATTTGGTTTTGCATTGCATGCATTGCCCTTCCATGTGCTCCTTTCTGTAAAGGCAAGTTATGGGTAAGGGAAGTGGCCATTTATTTGTACTATTGAAATATTGGTGAGGGGACGTACCAGACACCTTTGTTGTCCTGGTGCTATGTGCTGGGTGTCCAGTGTACTCCTGTGCCTTTAATGAGGGGTGGGCTCCCTCCAGGCTCACCTGCCCTCTGCCTATCCATTAAATTGCATGTGTTTCCACTGTGGAGGCTTTAAAAATTTGGAGTAAGGACTACAGAAAATACTGGGGTGCATTGTTGGGGCTCTGCAGATTATGTATGTATTTGCAAATGTGTGCAAACTAAACCCCTTTTTTTAATGCCTACTGTTAGACAGGACAATTTGGTTGGTTAGCAGGCTGGTCAGTAAGTTAAGCTGGGAATTTCTTTGGTTTTGGTTTGCATGTGTTGCCCCTCTGTGTGCTCCTTACTGTACTGTTAAAATGCATGGTACCATAGTATCATGTGTTTTGGTGCTGCACCCTTTTGCATGTTTCACACACAAAGAACGGCTCATTAAAAAATTCTGACATGTGGGAATGCGCAAAAAAGCGTGTGCGCTTGGATGCACCTCCTGGTGTTAACTAGCCCTCAGACTAGTGTGCCCTGGGATTGTGCGCAATTCTAAAGGGTAACTTGACTGAAAGGAGGTTGAGAAATACTGTTCTATCCCTTCTGCTGGCCAGCTTGTTGGGGCCTAACTTCATATCTTAGGAACACCACAAAATTTCTCAGCAATCGCACCCTTATCAATTGGTCCTCTCAGAGACATTGGCTAACACTTCTTTTTTGCATTCAAATATTCCACATGAAAAGGGCATATAAACAGTCAAATCCTTCTTATGTACAGCTGTCTGATGCCAATTAAAAAAATGACTTCTGACCCAACTACATCAGATTCATATTCATTCATAACTATTTCAAATTTTTTGGACAATTTTTATTTTTCAAAAACATGTAAGAGAAAGGGGCTCAGATTTCACACCATTAGCTATGGTAAAATACTATACGTGGTAGTTTTGAACATAATTTCATCCCAAGGTCATAGATCAAAAAGCTCCAACCTTACAAAAAAGTTGCTCTCAAGGCATACTCCAACCCAAACAATTACTGGTTGTATGTATAGGTCCAGGACCAGGATTTATCGTTTGCTAAGACATTCCCTCATCGATGTGTTCCGTTCTGGTTAGTAGGGTAATACTTAGAGGTTTTCTCTATTAGCTCATTATCACCTTTGTGGGGATATTTATGTGATGGAGAGACTGCCACTGAAGTCAGAAGCCCCATTGTCTGCCCCTCCTCTTGCAGATGTTGTGGTGTCTCTGGGGGTCCCCGGATAGGAATTCTTATTTTCTTTTATTTTTATTTTATTTTTCTCAGTATAGTGCACATTGCCAAAAGATAAACCTATATTTGGGGCTCTTAAAGGTCATGAGAATCTGGGATATCGTGCGAAATGCATAGACCCACAAATTGACCTTGTAGTGAGAATTCATCAGGCATATTGACCTTATTGTATCTTCAACCGATTCTCATCTTGTGTTTTGTATTTTAATGTTTGCTGTTACTGCCCTTAAAGCTTTTTTTTAAAAATATGGAATTCTGTAATGAAATACTATAGAAAATTTTTACTGTTGGTTGTTTTCACTGTCGGAGGCAGTTTTAAAGTCCCATTTACCTTTCTCTTGAAATGCAGTTAAACTGTAGCTACAGGAATGATGCCTCCCATAGTGCAATTTAATGCTTTACTTCAACACTCCGCCCATATTGCTCCGTGATATTGTTATATACTAAATGTTTTGACGGGGCTGTAAAAAACCTGGCATTCCTGCTACCATTTGGCAGCTCTGCCCTCTGTATTTAACTTGTGGTTAAGGTGCTGTTCTATCATATATAATTTGCAAAAACAGTTATGCCAGATCCTCTGCCTTGTTAGTTAAAAACAGTGAGGCCATTTCTTGTGATGTAATGGGAAAAATCCCAGCTCTCACATACTGTAGATACATAAGGTAGCCCAGTGGTATTCCCTCACCCTTTCTGTAACTAGTAAAAAAAATGTTGTTTCAGAATGAATTACTATAGTGTTGGAGCTATATACTGATCATGTAAGAAACTTTTGATACCTTAACTAACCTCTTGTATCAGCATTAGAACTTCCCCTAATTGAAACGGTCCACAGAATTATGTATGCATACAGCATGTTGATAAAATATTTGTCAGTTCTTGCTTTTATATCTAATATAGTTTGCATTTCCTTGTTTTTCTGTGATAACTGTGCTATAGGAATTTACATTATACTCCATTTTTGCTCTTCTGACTTATCTGATTTCTTATATATTCTGGAAAACATTAATGTAAATGTATTTTTTTTTTCAATACATTTTTATTAGGTTTTTAGTACAAAAGTATACATATTATACTCAACATTACATGTAGGACAATAACAATGATACAGTGCAAGGAAATGTCATGGAGAGGTGAAACAATAAACAATGCAGTGGAAAAGGCAACGTGCCCAAAAGGGGCACATGGGTAATTGCTACATATGTCCAGGCGCGTACCCCTCATGATCTCTCTCATGTGGCCAGAGAGGAATGTGCTGGTATGAACAAGGCCAAACATGGTCATGCCTTCTTGCATTAACTAGATTGTCAATTAATGGAAATTTTAAATGCATGCTCAATCATTTATTGTATTTCACAAAAATATAAGGAATGACATAATGTCTTTTGTAAATATGTTTTTTATTTTCATAAAAAACAAATTTGAAACAGCATAAATGACTGAAAACCCAATTTTTGGGGGGATATTTTATAGCAGGGGTTCTCTGCTGACATTCAAAAGCAATGGCTATGATTGACAGCTCCAGTTACAAAGTCTGGACCACCCACCACTCTGTCCTTGGTCAAAGCAGCCAGTTCCTGGGGTGTTGCTGCACTGCACTGAGATAGCCCACTTGCAGGTTGATCTCCTTACAAGGAGTGCAAGTTCCTGTTGTGCAGATACTCAAGGTAATTCTAATGCATTTATTCTATTATTGTAAACAGCATCTGGCCCTCTAAATGGAATCCATCAAAATAAAGTTATGAGCTGAATGAGCCTACTCCTGCCTAAACAGATGTCACTGCCACCGAGTCATGGATGGTAAATCTTAATGGACTCTTTGGAAAAATGCAGGTTTAGAATTGTTACCATGGCATTCATTTATTTCAAAAACCTCTGCTCCAGCTCTAAAAGTACAATTTGGTTTCCTTTGAAAATTTTACATGTTGACTTGAACATTTATAATGCAAGTGAACACAATCTAAAAAACAAGACACTTGTTATTAGATAGAAACCAATTTTTTGGTTCCAAAACATTTCATCACTCACAGAACACAGGTTTTTCTTCTTCGTGGCTTAGGATGTTGACCTGCTGCACAGAGGAAGCCTACCCACCCACCAGCCAGAGAGTTAGCACCCTATTCCATTTAATTAGGGGAGAAAACACATATTTTTAAACTGTTTATGAACTTTAAACTGGTTATATATGGGCCATTTAGTCACTCTCCTATTACAAGGCCCTCTTGCACTCTCTGGTCTACTTTCAGATTGCATACCCGTAACCCTTCCAAATTTTGTAGGACTTTCCAGGGATTTGAACAATCCATGTTTTGGTGCTGAAACGTTTGTTCTAGCACCTGATGCTGGTGTATGATCAGTGCAAGCAGGGTTTTGTTTAGAGACTCTAGCCATCCTTTCCAGTCTCCTATCTTCCTGCTAACAAAATTGCAGCAGAAAGGGTGCTGAACTATACCATAAAAAAATGGAACTCTTTCTCCTCCAGTTATTTCCTAGAGTGAGCACAAAGAAATGCTCTTGCACTGGCTCCTCATACTGTATGTAGTATGCCCAGTGCCAGGGCAAGGTCATCTAGAGCCCAGGGTGAACTTGCCAAATTGCGCCCCCCACCCCCTCCCCCAAAAAAAACAAAAAACGGAGCACTGCATGCTTAGCACAAATACACTCATTCCACATATGCTCCCGGCACATTCCCCCCCCCCCCCCAAAAAAAAAAAAAAATCCCTTTTAATACAAATCCTCTACCCCTCAAATTTCCCCTCTGAGCACAAATCTTCTCCCTGCCCCACTTCAGATCCCCCATCAAGCACAAATTCCCCTTTCCCAATCCCCCATCCTAGCACATATCCCCTCCACCCAAGAAAATTTCCCCTCCTAGCACAAATGCCTACCAATCATCCCTATAAGCACAAATCCCCCTCCTCAGAAATTTCCCCTCCTAGAAAAAATTCCCTCCCACTATATTACATTTTCTAGCACAAACCCCTCAATTCCCCACTCTAGCACACATTATTTCCCCCCCATCTCCATTCTCAACATAAAATCCACCCAAACCACCACTAGCACACCTCCCCAAATATACCCTTCTGGAACAATTCTTACCTCCTGCCACACACCCAAATTCCCCCTCCAACACAAATTCCCTCCCACCCAATCTCCTTGTGGTGCCCCTGAACCTCACATGAGGCCACAGTGCCCAGGGCAGCTGCCCATCCTGCCCACCCCTTGTCCCGGCCCTGATTATGCCTATTCTGCATTGTTCCTTGCTAGTGTCCCGGGGCAATGTTGTATGGACAGAAGACCTGCAGCCTGAGCTGTATTCTTAGTTGGTAAATATATATTATTTTCATATGTGTACTATATTTGTATTCATATTAACAAACGCTGAAAGTCTGCTATTAAAATATTTGACATGGAGATGGTGCATGAAGATGGCAGATCATTATTTTATTCCCAGAGTACACCTTCACAATATATTTTATGGTCAAGCAAAACAAACAAGAGGATAAAGTGGCTTCATGCTATTAGAATTTTGCTGAATATACCAGGAATGGTCTGAAAGCTGCACTGCTTGTAATGTGGGGTATGTGAAGCCAGTCCCTTGTTTAATTTATTTTTTAGCCCTGATAACTACAGCTCTCTGATATATATTTAATTAAAGCATGGCATCAGGTAATGATATACCTCTAGTAGAACCACACCCATTTTAAGTGAATGCCCCACCCCTAACTATGGTACATTCTTCACCAGCAATGGCTTACTGGATGCATTGGGCCTGATCTGAGATCTGAAGGTGCATGCTTTGGGGCTGATCTAAGGTTTGCTGTGCATGCATACAGATGATCTGAGGTTTGAAGGTGCATGCACTTGTGCTGATTTGAGGTGTTAAGGGGCATGCATTGGGGGTAATCTAAGGTTTAAAGTTCATGCATTAGGCTGATCTGAGGTCTCAAGGTGGATGCTTGGGGTGGAGGTCTGAAGGCACTGAAATTCAGGGCTGAGGAGAGATCTTTATGTGATACTGTGGGGCTGTGTACAGTAATCAATGAGTTTGACTTCCCATTAGCAATAATACTAAAAATTGAAAAATAAGACTTTGGTGTGCTTTTTGTCACTGGCATGCCTGTTTTCCGATTTTTTTAAAAATAGCACTTGATGTGGAAAAGCTTGCTTAACCCTGCTCTATAGTTTTTTGTATTGTTAGTTATCGAAAGCTAGCAAAACCATTGCTTTCTAGACTTGTACTTGTTTGAATGCATTGTGCTTCAAAATAAATATAACCAGCTGACATTTAAGTGCAGTTGAAACCGTTTTTTAATATATGGAAGCTTTTAAATGCATATCACTGTGACATTAACTTCTGTTTTACCATAGTCTCTATTTAGAAGCAAGTGTCATTTGCATAGAAATGTGAGGATATCTGTGCCATGCAATATGTACACATTGGTGCTTCTGTTCATAAAACAGGTGCAGGGCTGAATGTCAAACAACAGCAAATGTGTATATGGTAGATTAAAGATAAAGGAGATGAACAATGCAATGCTGACATCAAATATATTACTGTGCCGTTCTGAAACCGTGGGGGAGATTTACTAAAACTGGAGCATGCAAAATCTGGTACAGCTCTGCATAGAAACCAACCAGCTTCAAGGTGTTATTGTCAAAGCTAAATTGAACAAGTTTAAGTCAAAAGCTGATTGGCTACCATGCATAGATGCACCAGATTCTGAGTGCTTCAGTTTTAGTAAGGGTCCTTTCACACGGCTTTCCACCCGGCGGACTCCGTATTGCTCAGCGGGGATCGATCTACCGATCCCCGCTGAGCAGGCGAATGACAGGTCCGCCTTCTCACTCTGTGCTGAGACGGACCTGTCAGATCTCTGCTCTCCTCTATGGGAGATCTGATGAAAACTGTCTGCCTGTCCATTGTCATCCGATCCTCCAGACGGATAGAAGTAGGGTTTCCATCCGTCTGGATTTCATGGACAGGATCGGTTAGCAGTGGGTGTCAGCGGACATGTCATCGTTGACATCTGCTGCTCCATAGGGGTGCATGGAGCATCCGATCAGGTCCGCCTGAAAAACTGGCAAGCGGACCTGATCGGAAAGCCCATGTGAAAGGACCCTTAATCTCCCCCACTGTCTCTTATTTTATAAGGACGTATTGCTTTCTTAGGTCAGCACATAAAACAAAAGTATTTGACCAGCTTTTTAGGGATCTTGGATTGTGCTGGGAAGGGAAGTTTATATGGCGGACATACTCTTCTTAAGTACGGAGTCCGTCACAGCATTGCGTTAAATTTTGATGCCAACCAGTGTATTTATGTATTATAAGCATAAATTCTTTTTCATTTTCCATCCTACTCTTAGCCTAGGTTCACACTGAGGTCGGTTTAAAATTGTGAGAGTTCAGCTGAACTTGCACAATTTCAAACCGCCATTTTCAGTCTGACTTGGGTGGGGATTTTACAGACATCTGTGCGGGTTCCTGCACAGATCTTTATTGAAATCGCCCCCTGAAGACGCCAAAAGTAGTACAGAAACAACTTTTGGGAATTGGTGTGGCGCTGCAAAGTTGGCGTTGCACCGATTCGGACAGTGCCATTACCAACAATTGGCTCTAATTTGATATGTCAAATCACGTCAAATTGGACCAATGTGAACGTGGGTTCAAAGTTGGCCCTGAACTCAAAAAATGAAGATTTGCTATGTTATGGGAGTAATCATGAAATGTTATAGTTCCACGGCAGTACCCTGAAAATGTACATTTTGCCCAGAATTCCATCTGAAAAATAGCAGAACACTTTCTGTGCCTAGGCACTCCTGTGCTTACTGTTTGAAAGGTGTATGTCTGCCGTACCAGATTTAAGGAAGTGTGCCTCTGAAATGATAGCTTCATGAGATTTGAAATGAGATTTTGTGATGTCCATTTTGTGCTGCTCACTGTTCTCTTTGCTGGAGAGAAAATTACTTGCAAACCAGCATCTACCTGCTTCTGCTTCATCCATTCTCTGTATCTGTACTATCGGAACATCTTCAATGGCTACCATTTTATTCCTCCATCAGTCTTTAGATCACGAACCATCAGAGGTGCAGCTCTAACATGAGGAAGGAAAGCCTTGCAACTCTACCAAGATGGCCTCATCCCCACAGAGACAAAGTACAAAACAAGGCATTGTAGATCAGTTGTGGGGAAAAGATCAGCTTCTCACAGATAATACTGGTCACTAGTCTTTTTCCACAGTTTAGTGCCTATTTATTTAGAAGTTACATTCACTATATAGTCAAAAGTATTGGGACACCTGCCTTTACATGCACATGAACTGTAATGGCATTCCAGTCTTAGTCTGTAGGATTCAATATTGAGTTAGCCCACCCTTTTGTCCACAAAGTTTAGGAGTGTGTCGATAGGAATGTTTCACCATTCTTCCAGAAGTGCATTTGTAAGGTCAGGCACTGGTGTTGGACGAAAAGGCCTGGCTCACATTCTCCGCTCGAATTCATCCTAAAGGTGTTTTATCGGGTTGAGGTAAGGACTATGTGCAGGCTAGTCAAGTTCCTCCACCCCCAAACTCGCTCATCCCTGTCTTTATAGACCTTGCTTTGTGCACTGGTCCAAATCATTTGGTGGAGAAGGGATGATGGTGTGGGGTTGTTTTTCAGGGGTTGGGCTTGGCCCCTTAGTTCCAATGAAGGGACCTCTTAAAGTGAATGTAATCCCTCTCCTATACCCAGTGAATTGAACAGCCTCAGATAATACACAAGGATTAAAAAAATCTCCCTACATAAGTTTTAGATGCAAAATTGTTACTTCCTCATTCAGCGGTAGGAGTGTAGTCTTGACATACATTGTGTGACAGCTGATTGGAGGAAAGGCACACACCCCTCGTCCACATAGGCAGAGGAAGGAATGAATGTGCAGAGCTGTGCTGTGACAAGACAGGCTCTCTGCTAATCTATTTATGGCACCCACCCCGACACAAATTTCAGGCTGGTTTTATCTCAGTTGTCAGATTACTTGTCAGAGGTTATCATACTGATAACAAATGAACAAAACAGCAGACAGACAGGGGATTTAGGGCTTTGGAGAGAGATAAGTAAACATCACAGATATATGTGCCTAGGTCAAATTTCATGAATCGGGTATACATCCACTTCATACCAAGACATTTTGGACAATTTCATGCTCCCATCTTTGTTTGAACAGTTTAAGGATGGCCCCTTCTTGTTCTAACATGACTGCGCATCAGTGCACAAAGCAAGGTCCATAAAGACATAGATAAGTGAGTTTGGGGTGGAGGAACTTGACTGGCCTGCACAGAATCCTGACCTCAACCTGATAGAACACCTTTGAGACAACCATTTACATCCATGTCTGTTTAGGTCCATTTCTTTAAATGGAACAAAGCTGCATCCTTTTCCATTTAGATGGATCCAAACAGATGTAAGCAGAAGTAAACAGATGTTGTCCATTTACACTCCCTTCATTTATGTCTCTATTTAAGCAAGAAACATATATTTGTCTATCTATAACTTTCTTCCAGTCAAGTCACACAATGATTTCTGTGTTCTGAGTGCATTTCTGCATTTGCATTTTTGATTTGTTCCAGTGTATTTTATCCCCTCTTATTTTTCCTTATCTCATTTAAGGACCAAATGTGTGGTCTGATGCGTTTTGATATGTTTTGCCACAATCTAGATTTGTTTCATATAGACAAGGCAGATTAATCTCTTTCACAAGAATGCATCCTGCTCTGAATGCCTCTCTGACAGCAAACTGGCCACAGGGCTGGCCACAAGTCTAGGATGTTCTAAGTTTGAAAGTTGTCCATATCCACCCTGGTCTTGAGGTCATTTAAAATCATATGGCTTGGGTGCTGCCTGTGACTAATGACAACAGTCGTGGCCTGGCCAATGCATTTTAAAAAAAACATTTTAAAGCTTCACTGAAGAAACCAGTGCTATTTCTTTCACTGCCCTAAGGATCCAAGGCATGTTGGCTATGTAAGGGGATCCTTGCACTCTCTGTAAAGATAGCCAAAAGGTTCTTCCACAGCATCTGTTTTAATTAGTGCATTTTCCCTTGTATCCAGGATCCAAAGCATTATCAACCAGCAATGGTCTCTTTTTATGCCCTGAGTACTGGACCTGCTTTGCAGGCACTGCAGCCTAAAATAGCCCATACACCACAAAATTCCAAGGACAAAGGAACCCAGGTCTGCATGTCACGAAGGGCAACGGTGTCCTCAGGGATCTCATCCCACCCACATAAGACTTTCAGGGGTTTGTAAGCAGTGAAACGTACTCCTATAACCAGGGGTGTATCATGAAATCAATGGGCTTGTGTGCAAAATCAAAAGTGGGCCCTAGTAGGTGTGGCTTAGACGGGGTATGGTTAAATAGAGATGACTTACGTAGTAAAGAATATGTGGTCATGTTAAATAGGGAATGTACAGTGCAGAGTGTATGGCAGGAGAGGAGTGTGGAGTATATGGCATTGGGTAGTATGTGCAGGAGAAGGGTGTGGAGTGTATGGCAAGGGGTGGGTTGTGCATGAGAGGAGTGTATGGTGGTGGGTAGTATGCGCAGGGAGAGGGGTACGGAGTGTATGGCAGTGGGTGGTATGTGCAGCAGAGTAGTGCGGAGTGTATGGCGGCGGGTAGTATGTGCAGGAGAGGAGTGTAGAGTGTATGGCGGTGGGTTGTATGTGCAGAAGAGGAATGTAGAGTGTATGCCGGTGGGTGGTATGTGCCGGAGAGGAGTGCAGAGTGTATGATGGCAGGTAGTATGTGCAGGAAAGGAGTGCGTGGGAGTGGGTAGTATGTGCAGGAGAGGTGTGCGGAGTGTATGGTGGTGGGTAGTATGTGCAGGGAGAGAAGTGCAGATTGTATAGCAGTGGGTAGTATGTGCAGGAGAAGAGAGCAGAGTGTATGGAGGAGGGTACTATGTGCAGGAAAGGAGTGCAGAGTGTATGGTTTTGGGTAGCAAGTGCAGGGAGAGGAGTGCAGAGTGTATGGCGATGGGTAGTATGCGCAGGGAGAGGAGTGCGGAGTGTATGGTGATGAGCAGTATGTACAGGGGGAGGAGTGTTCCAATCTTGGCAGTCTAAAGCAGCTGACTAAGCAGCCTTATGCTGTCACTGGCTCTGTATGTATGGGGCGTGTGTATGTATGTATGTGTGGATATTTACATGTGTACATGTTTTATGTGAGTGTCTGCTTGATCCTCCATAAAGGTGTGATGTGTCCAGGTGTGTACAGGCTCCAGGAGCCAGTCCGGGCACATGAAAAAATGAGTTGTGTGTGGCTGAGTATTGAACAGAGCAGTCATGTGACCCTGTGCAGATTGTAATGTGTGCAGAAAGACAGATCCTCCCCATCATTGGGGTCTCCAGATCACTGGACTCCTCATGCAGACTGATCCTCCCCCATCCCTGGACTCCTCATGCAGACATATTCTGCCCCATCCCTGGACTCCTTGTTAAGATGTCACCACCACCACCCTGAGCAGCCTCTGTACTGCCAGGGTGAAAACACAAGCCTTGTGGGGGGGTGGGGGTGTCCCTGCCAGTCAAACCGGCAGCCTACAGCTCATTGGTCTCTGGACCAACCGGGCGCCGAGGGACATGTGTGGGGCAGAGTCACAGGAGGTGAGCAGAGGAACAGGAGGGGGGAAGTGCTACAGGAGGGAGGCAGCAAAACAGACAGGGGGAAGTGAGATAGGAGGGGGCAGCATCAAAGGAGGGGGGCTGCAGGACAGAAGGCGGTGGTGTTACAGAAGGTTGCAGTGGGACAGGAGGACGGCAGTGGGACAGGAGCATGGCAGCAAGACAGGAGGGAGCAGCAGGACAGATGGGGGGGGGGATGCTGGACAGGAGGGGGCAGTGAGGGCTGAAGGAGGGCAGTGTGACAGGAGGGGGGCAATGTTACAGTAGGGGGCAGTGGGACTGGAGGGGGGAAGTGTGGCAGTAGTGGGTAGTGCTGCAGGAGTGGATAGTGCTACAGGAGGGGGGCAATGTTACAGTAGGGGGTAGTGGGATTGGAGGGGGAAAGTGTGGCAGGAGGGGTTAGTGCTACAGGAGGGGGTCAGTGTTGCAGGACAGAGGAGAACCTCTCCAGCATCAGGTCATCAGACAGCGGTGGGTGGAGGGTCCCAGATAGGCACAGTGAGCTTGGGGGGCGAAGAGGTACTCAAAAGGTGCAGGTGCGAGGTCACCACAGGGATAGTGGTGATCAGGAGGTGGAGGGTTTCAGGCAGGTGTCCAGCTCCTACCAATTTTTTCACCCTGTGTCCTCTGCTTACATTCAATGCCCGGCTCCTCCTCCCTGCTGCTTCCTGTCTGACCCCTGATCTGGCCAGTCGAAAGGGCGGACACTCGGCATGGAGCCATCCACCTGTGGGCTGGACTCCCCACTGCTTGGACCAGCACCCCCCCTGCTTGCTGATTCTTTGGTCAGATGTGAAGGGGATCCCTGTACACAAGTGAAGGTTAGTGCTCCCCCATCTTGGTGCCCTAAAGGCATCCATGGGTGCAGTGTGTGTCAGAGAGCACAGTGGCCCCCCACTCAGAACACCCTGCAGTAATAAAGGATACACCAGTGGTCCTCAACCCTGGCCTACAGGGCCCACTAACAGGCCAGATTTTAGGTATTACCTTGGGGAGATGCAGACTAGAATACTGCAATCACTGAGCAGCAAATGATATCACCTGGGATGAATTTTAGTTATCTTTAAAATCTGGCCTGTTAGTGGGCCCTGTAGGCCAGGGTTGTTGACCACTGTGATACACCACTGCCTATAAGCCAGCCCATATCCTCATCCTGGTCGGCACCCGCTCCCAAGCTATTATCACCCCTCATTATACCCCTGCTCTGAGATAGAGTTAGTTGTGTCAGACCATGAGACAGCAGATATTCATCTTCTTGCTGCTGTGCCTCCAGTGAACAGTGTATTACACCCCACAATTAATGCTTCAGCGGTAAATTCAGAGAGATCGTGCTGCTGATCTCCTCCTTGTCGAGGCTTACCATTCTGGGAAACTCTTTGAATGGTGACAAGATAGTACATGAATCCTAAATTAGGAGCCACTAACATGGTAAAAAAGAACCCCAAATGCCCAGATTGTGTCTTCATTCCATACTTGTACAAGTACTCATTGACAACCTGTTGTTGAGAGTACAGCTGCTGTATGTGCAGATGCTGCAGCATAACCAATGTCGAGTTTTAGAGCATGGGTGTATTGCATATCAGGGAGCAGGCAGACCAATTGGGTCACCACTGATTTTTGGCCAGGGAAACAATCACTGGGTATGACCATCTGAAGTGCCCACACACTTTTTGGCCTGCCACAGGACATCATGTATAGCTTTCAACTGTCCCTAATTTGGAAAAAAAGGAAAAAACAGGCGCCGCTGAGTGTAGCATAAAATATATTGGCGTGACATACATGTAAACTCACATGAGAATGGTTTAATGCGTGGCTCCTAGATCGTTTCCTGCGCCCTGTGTGTCCCACACACAGGGACACGCAGGGCGCAGGAAGCGATCTAGGAGCTATGGATTAAGGCATTCCCATGTGAGTTTACATGTATGTCACGCCAATAAATTTTATGCTACACTCAGCGGCGCCTGTTTTTTCCTTTTGTTGCCAGCGGGATTCTCGCTTTTCGCCTGCCAGAGCTGCCCTGGGTTTACATCAGCAATATTAGAACATATGCTCCAGAAGTCCCTGATCATCCCAACTAACTGTTGTTTTGCTACATTGGGGTCCTTTCTCCTTGGCACAAGCGCCCAACACATCTCCTTGTCCAAATTTGGAACAAAGTCCCTCTGTCCCTCTTTCCTCCTCAATTGTTCCTAATTTTGGTCTGATCTATATAGTTGTGTATAAAATGCGCTACTTATCTATCAAAAAGAGTTTCACATGCAATTTCAAAATTGCTGCATTTGTAATATCCAAAAGTCAGTATAAAGGAAAAGAGTTGGTAAAAAGCACTTGTGGGTTTAACCAATCATTTTTTTTGTACAATTCTCCTTTAGGGGGGCATGGCAGGGTGTGCGTCCTATGCCTACCTACTTATGCTAATAGGGGTCCCTCATTTCCATCTCAGAAAGTTGGGAGGTATGCTTCATGGTACTTAACTGGGAACTGCGGCATCACCAGGTTGAGGCTGTGTGTCTGGCATAGCACATATGCATACTCCTGCTTGAAGACAGACAGAAGTTGGTGCCCTTTTCACACACAACCTTCCTTGGCACAAGATGGCATGATGTCAGCCACCTCTCAACCTACCTTGAAGAGATGACAGAATTTTTGGTCCAATGTTGCTCCTCTCCCTCAGGCATACTAGTTGCTTAACAGAGTGACAGCATTATGCTGACTGAGATGTCACTATTATTAAGTTGCAGGACATGGAGCATCCGCTTCAGTGATGAGACTCTTCCTGCATATTACCAGCTATCGACACATTTTCCCAGTTTGCCATAAAAGAAATGTAATGTCCCTACACATGCTTCCCGGGTCCAGCGACACATGCACAGCCCTAGAAGGGGGCAGACAGCAAAAGCTGGAATTTCTGTACTTGATTTAGGCAAGCTGGCTTTGAGATGCTGGGTATAGGGCTGATTGGATGATCCATTTATCATTTAGGGACTAACGTGCTTAATTTTGACGTGTATGGGTGCAAAACTCAACAATTTGAAGTCTACTGCACTGGAAAAAGAGGTTAAAACAACTTCGTTATTTAGTGTGATCTTGAATTGAAACTTGAATTGCTAGTGAGTTCTGACTCTTTCATCCACCTGTGAGGTGCACAGCATTTGTTAAAGGCCTGTGAAGTAGCCCATTGCAACACCAAACCTCCTCAATGCCATTTTCAGTGTTCTTGCATCAACTGTGTGCATAAATCATTGGTCATAGTCGGAAGCAATGGGTGTAGGTAGATTTGCCCAGCTGCTAGGCAGCCTGCACAACACAAACTCTCTAGTAACTGCATATTTATTCTTTTTTAGTTTTAATTTCTATGTAATTTAGTTTCTGACAGGTTTTAAATGACTACTGCATTTAAGATCCTTAATTAAAGCATTTAACTGGAATTTAACATTTTATGTTATGTTGTGTATAATGTATCCACCATTATGACGTGAAAGCAAACAGAATCATTTTTTTTTCTTACAGTACCATGTGTTAATGCATATGGAGGAAGTCTTGATTAAAAAAAAAAAAAAAAACAGAACAGAGATACAAACATGTAACTTCGTTTTGAGCTCTCACAATTTCCTTTCATACCAATTACGGATAGTCTCGGTCTACTGAAGTGGACGTCAATTGTCTAGGGCTGTGCCAAATTGCTACTGATCTAGAAACCTGCCCTGTGAATGTGAATGCAAACAACCACAGTCTGAACTATGGTTTCAAAGTCTGAGGCTCACAGCTGGTAGTTGGGCCTTTGATTTATATAATAGCAGTCTTTTCACTCTGAGAAAATGTCTGTCTTGGTGTGACATTAAAAGGCATCATTTCAATGTAATGTGTAGGCTAAAGAGTACTTTCAAGAGAGACAATGCTATGGGTGTCATGAGCCTTCTATAATATCAGGAAGCCAAAATAGTGTATATAAAAAAAAGTTTAAGTACTAAGTAAATCCTTAGCAAATTGAACATTTGGTTTTCTAAATGACCGTGTAGCAAAAACAATTGCCAAAATGCTTCATCATTGTTTTCCTCCACTGTTGCATCTCAATGCTGCTGATCTTATACAGCTTTTTTTCCATCACTTCTTATCTACATGCACTCCAGCGATGGCCACATGGCATTTCTCTGGGTTAGTTTCCTGATGGTGACAAAAGTGAGACATGCCTGACCAATGTGCTTTTGCAAAACTGCTTGTAGTCTTCATTGGGAGTAGTGATGAGCCAAATTCACCTCAGTTCAGTTAGAGCAGAGTTCGGTAAACATTAGTAAAGTTTAGGTGCTGAATCAGAATCCAGTTGGTGTCAATGAGAAATATTGAAAATGAGTTCTGCCCATTTTCCAAGTTAATAGATTAGGACAAACAAATAATGTGGGGGGCTGGGCACTGTAAAGGGGGACATTTCCTGAAGCAAAAAGAAACAATTTAAAAATTCTGATTGTTGGGGAGTGCTTTTAGTTATGTGTTAGTTAAGTATTAAAAATGCAAAATTTAATGAACTACTTTCCGACTGTGCAATAGCCGAATGACAGCTACAGCGTGGTCGTCCAGTTCTGGGAGGACGTCATATGACATCCTCCCATGATTGCGCTTACCACATGCCCACTGATCGCAGATCGCGGTAAAGGGCAAATCACAGCTGCCCTTTACCACGTGATGAGCTGTGTCCAATGACAGCTGATCACAGTGTAAACACAAGCCAGTTATCGGCATTCCTTTCCTATATGTTTGTGAAAAAAATGCTAAAAATGTCATATGGGTACAGTGTAGCATGACTGTGCAATTGTCATTCAAAGTGTGATAGCACTGAAAGCTGAAAATCGACTGGGGCAGGGGGTAAATGTGCCCAGGCAAGTTTTTAAATAACATGTCTGGGGGATGCTCTGACTTTGCTTGTGAGGTAGCACTTCTGTGGGATTCATACAACCTACTTCAGCAAAACTATAATTTACAAAGGAAAACGTGTGTTTAAATTGCTGCCAAAATCACTCTTTACTTCTGTTTCTATATTCAAATCTATATCAGACCCCTACCCTGTTGAGGATCTGCTACAGATGGTAATGGAGGACACACACCCAAGAAAAAAAAGGATGTGGAGTTCCCCCATTGTTTATATCATGCTCTTCACATCTGGAATAAATTTTAAAGGGGACCCCATACAAATAAACAAAAACGATGTAGGTAATCCCAAATGTTCTTGATGATTGCATGGAGTGTGGAATGGATTCAAGGGGGGACCTCATGCAAAGATCAAGAAAAGAAAGCATGGGATTTCTCTCAAAAATTCATATCAGACCCTTATCTGACCATGCAGTCTGGAAAGGGACAAGCAACCTGAACCACACTAGGCCACATGCCCGTAGTAGGGGGTAGTATTCCTGGGGGGACTACTCTGAGAAAGTATCTTGCCCCATCCTGCTTATCAGAATCTGGAAGCTTCCTTTAACCACTTGCCGACCGCCTCCTGTATATTTACTGCGGTACGCAGCAGCTTACAGGCAAAGTGATGTAGTACTACGTCACTTGCCAAAGAACCTGTAGGGGGCGAGCGCGCGCCACAGGAGGCGCGCTCCCGCCCCCACTCGTTCCCTGCCTAGCCAGCACGTGTGACCAGAGGCTCCGATGGCTGCCGGCCACTCGAGATCTCCCACAGGAGAGGGAGAAAGACAGACGGCTGATGTAAACACAGCCATCTGTCATTCTCACTGAAGTAGGCACAGAGGCTATGCGATCCTGCTATATAGGATCGCATGTCTCTGTGGTTACTTCACTAGCCACGCCCCCTAACAGTTAGAATCATGCCCCATGGACACACCTAACCCCTTGATCCCCAATAAAGTTAACCCCTTCCCTGCCAGTGTTATTTTTACAGTAACAGTGCATATTTATAGCACTGATCACTGTAGTAATGTCACTGGTACCCCCAAAAGTGTCAAAAGTGTCAGTCAGGGGTCCGATCTGTCGCAGTCCCGCAAAAAAAATCGTATATCGCCACCATTACTAGTTAAAAAAAAAAAACAATAAAAACAATAAAAATTACATAAATCTTTCCCGTAGTTAGTAAACGCAATAACTTTTGCGCAAACCAATCAAAATACGCTTATTGCGATTTTTTTTTACCAAAAATATGTAGCAGAAAACAAATTGGCCTAAAATGTTAAACATTTTTGATTTTTTACATTTTTTTGGGAATTTCATATAAAAAAAAGGGAAAAAATATTGGTATTTTTTCAAAATTGTCGCTCTTTTTTTTGTTTATAGCGCATAAAATAAAAATCGCACAGGTGATCAAATACCACCAAAAGAAAGCTCTGTTTGTGGGAAAAAAAGGACGTCAATTTAATTTGGGTACAGTGTCGCACGACCACACAATTGTCCGTTATAGTCACGCAGTGCCGAATCGCAAAATAGGGCCTGGTCTTTGAGCAGCCAAATCTGTCGGGGCTGAAGTGGTTAATAATGAGGCAGTCCCCATATACTGCCACCCTATGTGAATGAGTAAGGGGTACAACGCAAAAGTCATTCACAAAAAAAGTAAACAGTAAAAAGACACACACACATGGTTTTTGACAAGTTTTTTTAATCCCTTCATGATGGAAGGTAAACAAATCTCAATGCCTGAATGTAGTTTTGAAAGAAGAACTTGTGTTCTTAAAACAAAATAGGGTGAAGGGGGAAAAAAAAAAGGAGAGGGGGGCATGGGCGTCTGCTGAACTTTTTTCAGGGGGGGGGGGCATAATTTTACGCTCTTTCTATCACTTAAAATACCTGGCTGATCCTGCCTGGGTATGTTCTTCACTCTATAAACTGACCATGGTATACCATGGCTGCTGAGCCCTTACACCGTGGTCAGTCTACATGTCTCCATTATCTGCAGCCCTCCTGTCCTCCTCTGTTCTCTCTCCCCCCTTCCTCCCTGCCTGTCTACTCCTTTGTCAGTGCGCGCCCCCTCCCCTCCTGCTGCTTTAAGCCCCGTACACACGTACCGATCGTCGGCCGAACGATCGGCCGTCTTTTGTCCGAGGGCTGTCTTGTCTGTTGAAAAGTGCAAAAGACTGCACACGAATTTTGTCGGCCAACAACAGCCGACTGCAGAAGTGATGTCATGTGATGGTTAACTTTCCTTGTCTTTTTTCTTTTCTGAGCATGCCCAGTCTTGCAAATCTGCTGTCTGTCGGCCGAAATCTGTACTGACTGGCGAACAATCGGCCGTTCTGGTGTTGGCCAACAAAAATTTTAATGCTTGCACGACAGATTCTGTTCGGCCTAAAATGCGCTGTCGGCTGTCGGAAGCATCATACTAACAAGCCTACAATCGGCCGATCGGTCGTCGGCCGAATCTTTACGGCCGACAATCGGTACGTGTGTACGGGCCTTTAGTTTCATTCAAGGTTTCATATCCTGTCTACAGTCTGTTTAAAAATCCTGTGTTCCCCTGTGTATTTATTTTATAAAAATAAGTAGTTCTTTACCAGTTTTCAGAGCGCCAGGAGTATACCCCTCACATTTTTGTAAATATTTTATTATATCTTTTCATGTGACAACACTGAAGAAATGACACTTTGCTACAATGTAAAGTAGTGAGTGTACAGCTTGTATAACAGTGTAAATTTGCTGTCCCCTCAAAAGAACTCAACACACAGCCATTAATGTCTAAACTGCTTGAAACAAAAGTGAGTACATCCCTAAGTAAAAAAGTCTAAATTGGACCTAATTAGCAATTTTCCTCCCTAGTGTCATGTGACTCCTTAGTGTTACACGGTCTCAGGTGTGAATGGGGAGCAAGTATGTTAAATTTGGTTTTATCGCTCTCACTCTCTCATACTGGTCACTGGAAGTTCAACATGGTACCCCATTGCACTGGAAGATCAACATGGAACCCCATGGCAAAGAACTCTCTGAGGATCTGAAAAAAAGAATTGTTGCTGTACAGAAAGATGGCCTAGGCTATAGGAAGATTGCCAAGAGCCTGAAACTGAGCTGCAGCACGATAGCCAAGACCATACACCAGTTTAACAGGAAAGGTTCCACTCAGAACAGGTCTCACCATGGTCAACCAAACAATTTGAGTGCACGCGCTCAGTGTCATAGCCAGCCAGAGGTTTTCTTTGGGAGTGCTGCCAGCATTGCTGCAGAGGTTGAAGGGGTGGGGGGTCAGCCTGTCAGTGCTCAGACCATACACCAAACACTGCATCAAATTGGTCTGCATGGCTGTCGTCCCAGAAGGAAGCCTCTTCTAAAGATGATGAACAAGAAAGCCCGCAAACAGTTTACTGAAGACAAGCCGACTAAGGACATGGATTACCAGTCGTAAACCAAGATAAAATTACTTGGTTCAGATGGTGTCAAGTGTGTGGGGCGGCAACCAGGTGAGGAGTACAAAGACAAGTGTGTCTTGCCTACAGTCAAGCATGGTTGTGGGAGTGTCATGGTCTGGGGCTGCAGGAGTGCTGCCGGCACTAGGGAGCTACAGTTCATTGAGGGAACCATGAATGTCAACATGTACTGTGACCTACTGAAGCAGAGTATAATCCCCTCCCTTCAGAGGCTGGGTTGCAGGGCAGTATTCCAACATAACGACCCCAAACACACCTCCAAGACGACACTGCCTTGCTAAAGAAGCTGAGCGTAAAGGTGATGGACTGGCCAAGGGCCAAGCATGTCTCCAGATCTAAACCCAATTGAGCATCTGTGGGGCATCCTCAAATGGAAGGCGGAGGAGCGCAAGGTCTCTAACATCCACCAGCTCCGTGATGTCATCATGGAAGAGTAGAAGAGGACTCCAGTGGCAACCTGTGAAGCTCTGGTGAAGTCCATTCCCAAGAGGGTTAAGGCAGTGCTAGAAAATAAGAATGGCCACACAAAATATTGACACTTTGGGCCCAATTTGGACATTTGCACTTAGGGGTGTACTCAATTTTGTTGCCAGCTGTTTAGACATTAATGGCTGTGTGTTGAGTTAGTTTGAGGGGACAGCAAATGTACACTGTTATACAAGCTGTGCACTCCCTACTTTACATTGTAGCGAAGTGTCATTTCTTCAGTGTTGTCACATGAAAAGATATAATAAAATATTTACAAAGATGTGAGGGGTGTGCTCACTTTTGTGAGATACTGTGTGTGTGTGTGTAGATATAAGATATATATATATATATATATATATATATATATATATATATATATAAAAAAAAAGAAAACATGAAAGCTTGACTGAGCTCAACCACAATTACACACTCTGTTGTATCCATAGAAAGGTATAACACTGATCTTACGCATATTGAAATGTAGAAATCAACTTTATGAAACACAACTAGAACTCTAGACAATACAAACCCACTATCTCATAAAACTTAATTGGCCAATTATTAAAAATACGCATAACCATGGTAGCTGCAGGGAAGTTGTGTAAACATCCTCCTCTCCCAAGAGAAAAAGGGGAGAAAAACAAAAATATAAAGATATATTAGCACATATATATGGAATGTATATACCCCAATGAAGGGTATAGTATGTGTCAGCAAAATCAATAACAGTTTACAAATGCCTCCTCTGATTGTAGGATCATAATTATTAGCTCCTGGCTGAATGTTGCAGAAAAAATCCTTAGAAAGGGATTCTGTGTTAAGTTATATTCCAGAGTTATTTAGTATTGAGTGTATTGAGTGTACAAAGTCCATCAAGAGACCTTCTCCTGGATATTTATGAAGATACTAACCACATGTGGATAATGTCGCTCCTGTGTGGCAAACACTGTTTGGACCGTGATGTAAGATCTACCCAACTGGGGGTGATACAATGAGCCACTGTGCTTAGCAGCTTATGAAGATTATATGGGATCAGTCCTTCTGTATCCAGCTTGAAATGAGAGTGAAGTGGTGGCTTATATGGTAAGTACAGATACAACTGGAAAACTCCCAGGTAGAGACGCCCTTATTATCACATATAGTGCTTTTATGGTTCATTAACACCTATATATTTGTGTGTGTATATATACCCCTACACAGAAGTTCAGATGTCATGCCTGCCTCCAAACACGTCCACAAAAAAGCCCAATAAACGCCTGCTACAAAAACGGCCAGGTGTGACAGGAGCGAAGCCACTATCCTGCTCTATTGTAATTCTAATAGAAACAATCTTTTTTCTATGTCTTTCTATGGCGGTCACCCTGACATGGAAGGGTTTGGTCACCCTGCCATAGCAGTCAGAGTCAGTTAACCCTACACTACACTACGGTCCCCTGACACTTAACACTTTCCCTACAGAAACTAGATTATTAAATCTAACTATAGTGGAAAATAGTACCCTAACTACACTAGATATCCCTTTCCTTACACTAATAATTGCTAAATGACACTTTGAAGCAGGAGTATGTAATGTTCCGGTACCTTTGGTACCCTAAATTACACTTTCCACAAGTGTATGCGCCCTACCATTTACTTTTGGAAAGGTGCGCATACACCTTTAAGACTGGAGCTGTCATCACTCAGCGCCGGACTAGATGGCTATTTAAGGCGTCGGTTCTCACTCACATGTGTTCGTTCAAACACCCTTATCTGGATGCTAACCTTGCTTGAAGCTTCCATGCTTGCAAGCTTACTTCGCTGATGGAACCTCGCTGCGCTGATCCCTGTATCCCGCTACTGGATCATCCGCCTCTCCTGAACCACCCTTCGGCTGTATCGCTAATAGTGCTAAGTACCCCGCAGGGGAATTCTCTTTAAACTTATACTAAGCTTACACTATCTAGCTCTGCATAGTAAAGACTGTTTATTTCATCTGCATAAACTAGATTGCTAGCTCTTGAGACTACTGCTACTTTTCTGCACTGGGTTGATCTCTTTTGTATGTCCACCTGCTATTCTATCATCTGCTATCATACAACATTGCTAAAACCTTCCTGCATCCATCTGCTACTGTCTCACCTTCAAGTGTCTATCACCTATCACCTCCACTCAACCTATCCCTCAACCTTCATCATTGTGTTACCACATACATAAAGTCACTCTAGGAACCAGCTTGCTATTTGTGTGTATTTACTGGCTGAAATAAGACCTTCCACACATGATGAGTCATTGAGGTTGGGAATGGTATCTCAGCATATCTCTTACATGGCTACTGACGTGGAACTATTTCTGCAGCTGAAAATCCACACCATATAAGAAACGCAGGAGCGTTACAGAGTAACAGAACTGCTTCCACTCTCTTCCACGTCCCTGTATTACAATGCTAGAGATTTGGCGGGGCTATGTTATATACTGGGGGGCGTATTCACTACTGATTGGCCTCTGGACCCCCTAGTCACTCCAATCACATTCCTAGCATCCTCCTGCCCCCTCAATTGGCTTTTACTGATGGTTCTGGTCCAATCAAGGGCTTTTAAAGCCCATTTCCTGTCCCATTGCATTTTGGTCGGTTCTGGTTGCCGAATTCCGAACTTTTTCAGCAAAAAGTTTGAAATTCGGCCGAATTTAGAACAGTCAATGTTCGGGTCGAGCCGATGGTCGACCAAAAACGTTCGATCATCCCCAATAAGGACTGATCCCACATGGGATACCCTTTTGATTTTCATAAGCTGCTAAGCACATACAGTGGCTCATTGTATCACCCTCAGTTGGGTAGATCTTACATCACGGTCCAAACAGTGTTTGCCACACGGAAGCGACATTATCCACATGTGGTTTGTATTTCAATACATTTTCAGGAGAGGGTCTCTTGACAGACTTTGTACAACACTTGCTTCTAAATAACTCTGGGATATAACCATAAAATCCCTTTCTAAGGAATTTTTTGCAACATTCAGCCAGGAGCTAATAATTATCATCCTACAATCAGAGGAGGCATTTGTACACTATTATTGATTTTGCTGACACATACTATACCCTCCATTGGGGCAGTGGTATATTTAGGTTTTGTGCTGCCCTAGGCCTGACTAAACTCGTGCACCCCCTAATTTAAATATGACCCACCCCTTCCTGTCAAGGCCACGCCCCTTCATGTTTAATACCCGCCCTTAAATCTGTAAACCACATACTTTTCCCTTTAGGCTTCACCTTTTGTAACATGCATGGTGAGCCTTAAGCTGGCCATATTCTGTACAATCTGATTGTACAATCTCCTTTTGAGCTACCATCAAATGTGTAGTACAAGGGCCTGCCAGATTGAATACAGAGTGAATGTATGTTTAGCTATTGCTTTATATTACATGGTTTTGTTAAATATAAAAAAGAATGTCCAATCTGATTTTTGTTTTAGTGTTAGGTCAGCTTTATGGAGATTGTTGGTGAAAGGGAAGAAGGGATGGATGGATAGAGGGATTAATGGATGTACGGATGGAAGCAGGGGTGAATGAATGGAAGGATGGACAGATTTATGGATAGGGGAAGGGTGAATGGGGGGACAAATGTATGGAGGGATGTAATGAGTATAAGTAGCTGTCATGCACTGTCCTGATTTTCTCTGGACCAGCTTCTCCCCCCCACCCACTGCAGAAGTGAACTTCAGTGAACACCTCCAGACATACCTCTGGCACAGGGAGCAGTCCGCCTTGCTGGGGGCTGCTGCGTCTCTTTGAGGTACATACCTGATCACTGTTGGATTCCCTTGCCTGTCTCTTCTGTCGGATGAGAGAGCTGGCTATAGCCGCAGCCATAGTCGGTGTGAGGAAAGCTGCAGGTGTGATGAGTCCTCCCCACACTCTTCTCCAGGATGATGGAGGGGAGAGGGTTCAGGACTTTCCCATTACTCCCAGTCCTGGAAGATCCCAACAAGTCACCACAGGATGGAAGTCACCACCACAATCGATTTGAAATGAAACGAACAAGATGTGCTTTAACTGCAGACTTTCAGCTATAATTTGAGGTTATTTACATCCAAATCAGGTGAATGGTGTAGGAATTACAACCGTTTGCATATGTGCCTCCCACTTTTTAAGGGACCAAAAGTAATGGGACAGAATAACAGTCATAAATCAAACTTTCACTTTTTAATACTTGGTTGCAAACCCTTTGCAGTCAATTGCAGCCTGAAGTCTGTAACGCATAGTCATAAATCAAACTTTCACTTTTTAATACTTGGTTGCAAACCCTTTGCAGTCAATTACAGCCTGAAGTCTGTAATGCATAGACATCACCAGACGCTGAGTTTCATCCCTGATGATGCTCTGCCAGGCCTCTACTGCAGCTGTCTTCAGTTCATGCATGTTCTTGGGGCATTTTCCCTTCGGTTTTGTCTTCAGCAAGTGAAATGCATGCTCAATTGGATTCAGGTCAGGTGATTGACTTGGCCATTGCATAACATTCCACTTCTTTCCCAACTCTTTGGTTGCTTTCGCAGTATGCTTCGGGTCATTGTCCGTCTGCACTGTGAAGCACCGTCCAATGAGTTCTGAAGCATTTGGCTGAATATGAGCAGATAATATTGCCCGAAACACTTCAGAATTCATCCTGCTGCTTTTGTCAGCAGTCACATCATCAATAAATACAAGAGAACCAGTTCCATTGGCAGCCATACATGCCCACACCATGACACTACCACCACCATGCTTCATTGATGAGGTGGTATGCTTTGGATCATGAGCAGTTCCTTTTCTTCTCCATACTCTTCTCTTCCCATCACTCTGGTACAAGTTGATCTTGGTCTCATCTGTCCATAGGATGTTGTTCCAGAACTGTGAAGGCTTTTTTAGATGTTGTTTGGCAAACTCTAATCTGGCCTTCCTGTTTTTGAGACTCACCAATGGTTTACATCTTGTGGTGAACCCTCTGTATTCACCCTGGTGAAGTCTTCTCTTGATTGTTGACTTTGACACACATACACCTACCTCCTGGAGAGTGTTCTTGATCTGGCCAACTGCTGTGAAGGGTGTTTTCTTCACCAGTGAAAAAATTCTTTGGTCATCCACCACAGTTGTTTTCCGTGGTCTTCCGGGTCTTTTGGTGTTGCTGAGCTCACCGGTGCGTTCTTTCTTTTTAACCTCCCTGGCAGTATGATTCTTTTGGATTTTAGGTGCTGAAAGCGGTACCATTATTTTGCATGTAATTCTTGTGAATGAGCAGCCCAAACCAACTGTATACATTTATTATATATATATATATATATATATATATATATATATATATATATATAATGTATTCATATATTATATATGTATACTGTGACGGAACAGGACACCCAGACTGGATACCCCTGCCAAGAAGCTGCTTCCTAAGAAATCTGGAACACGGGATCCGTGAATCTGGCTATAGTTACCCCAAGACCTCAACAGTACAAGTTTTGGGGTCAAACCAAAATGAACTGTTTATTAAAACCAACTCACAGACTTTTATACATTTGAGAAGTATGTCATTGGCCAGTCAAATATTTACACAAAACATCACAATAGTTACGATAATGAGGTAGGGCTGACTATGATATCATTAACATACCAATTAACTGAGCACTTAAATCAGCCTAGGCGAAATGCACAGAATGCTAGCAGGCAAACAATAGATGACACGATCAACCACCTGAACAATCAGGGATCTCATTCCAGGCCAGACACACGGGCATCGAGATCCCAAAGAACAATGGACAGCATTAAAGTGTAACACATCCCCACAGCAGACAATGGGTTGCTGTGTGAAAGACAGATGGCTTGAGTTGATGAGACTACCAAAAAGAATTGCTCCACACAGACAGTGGGCAGGAGTCTAGCCTCCTAATTCTGTGACAATACTTCCCCCCTGTTCCATAGTCTGGCAGACCCAGCTAGATCCAATACGGGTCAGCTTGGGGATGTCCGGGAGTCATACTACAATCACAGTTCAGTTTGCCGAGAAAGTCCATCTGCGTTGCCATTTTGTCGTCCCGGCCTGTACTGCACAGAAAAGTTGTAGGGCTGCAGGGAAAGACTCCATCTCAGTAAGCGTCCATTGTCCCCGGATACTCGATTCAACCAGATTAAAGGGTTGTGGTCAGTGAGCACCGTGAAGGATTGTCCATAGAGATATGGCTGAAGTTTTTTCAGGGCTCACACTAGTGCTAAACATTCTTTTTCCACGGCTGCATACCCCACCTCCCGGGGTAGTAACTTGCGACTGATGTAGGCAACAGGGTGCTCACTGCCGTCGGCTCCCACTTGGTTAAGAACTGCTCCCAACCCAAAGGTAGAGGCATCTGTATGGACACAAAAACGTTTAGTTTGGGTCAGGAGCAGCTAAAACTGGGGCAGAAATCAAAGCATTTTTCAGGCACTGGAAAGCATTTTCGCACTCTGGGGACCACAGGACCTGGCGAGGAAGATTTTTTCTGGTCAAGTCAGTCAGGGGTTTAGCTATTGTGCTATAGTCGGGTAGGAGATGCCCAGACCCTAACCAAACTGCGGCGGTTCGTGGAGTCTGATGTGCTTACGGTGTCTGGTGGAGTGCTTGGAGCCCTCGGGAAGCACTAGGAGCATCTGTCAACGGAGGTACCCGGTCAGGGGTGCCCTGTTCTTTTACATTGGTGGCAGCGGTGGGATGCGTAAAACTTTTCCTCCAGCCACTCGCACGGCTATGGGCCTTCCCGGTCTTCTCGGTCGATGTAACCATCTTGGGTTGTACCAAGGTAATAGTAGCTCCGCTGTCCCTGAGTCCTTGGGCAAGTCGCCCATTCACCCTTACAGCCTGCCAGTGATGACTGCGGTTATCCTCTGCAGCAGCTTAGATCGGGTTCACCTCATGGAGTAGCACAAACTCCTCTTCACCCCAACTGGTTGAGGTAGATGGTGAGGCGGCCCCCAGGCGATCGAGCGGCCGCTCGGGCTGGGCTAGGGGCAGCACGGTGCCATGAACTGGCATTGACATTCAGAGGACAATTAGCTCGTTGGTGTCCCATTTGATTACACCCATAGCAGCGAGGCCCAGTCTTCTGGATGGGTATAGCTGGTCGGGCCTTTGCAGGGAGGGTGACTGACTGCCGGGCAGATGGTTGGATATGGACAGGTGCTGGCAGTGGTCTAGGGAAGCTGCGAGGCTCTGGTTGGTGGGATCTCCGGGTATCCATATACTGGTCGGCTAGTTCCACTGCTTTGTCTACCATCAAGGGCTTTTGGTCTTGAACCCACTGGCGCACTTCAATAGGGGATTGTTTGTATAACTGTTCCAGTAGGACCAGCTGGGCAGCATCTGCTAAGGTAGTCGCCTGACAGCCAGAGAACCATGCATCTACCGATCGGGACATCTGATGAGCCCATTCCGTATAGGGCTGACCCTCTTCCCGCTGTAATCTGAGAAATTTGGACCGATGAGCTTCGGGGGTGATTGCGTATCTTGCCAGCAGCCGCTCCTTGATCCGCTCATAGTCTTTTTTGTCTTCCGCAGGTATGGCTTCGAAAGTATCCAGTGCTCGACCAGACAGCTTGCTGATGAGGATGGTGACCCAGTCAGCTTTGTCAATTCCCTGGAGACCACACTGTGTCTCGAGTACATGTAGGTATCAGTCGATTTCCTCCACCCCATCCTGGAAGGGTCGGAATGCCGCAAAGGGAAGTTTCTTGCGGATACCCTGTTCTGCAACTGCAGTACCCCCAATCTCCTTCTGGACCTCAAGCATTTTCAGGCGAGTCATGTCTGTAATTATCTGGGTGATCATCTCTTGGGGGGAAGTGGTGCTGTAGAGTGACAGCCGCCACTGGATCACTCGCTGGAGCTCGGACATTCCGGACCCCTCCATAGCTGACCCTCTGCTTCGGTCGCTGGCTTGGTCACTCTCCATCAACTCAGCAATTAAGGTGGCCTTTGACTTGTTGCCAGCGTTCTGTCCTCTTGATTCCAGCAGATCCATGAGTGTGGTTCGCTTAAGGCTGGAGTAGCAAAGCTCCATCCGACAAGATCTCGTTGGTGGTTTGGATGTTCCAGGCACAAGGAAGCATCCCACCTCTGCCAACCAAATGTGACGGAACAGGACACCTGGACTGGATATCTCCGCCAAGAAGCTGCTTCCTAAGAAATCTGGAACACGGGATCCGTGAATCTGGCTATAGTTACCCCAAGAACTCGACAGTACAAGTTTTGGGGTCAAACCAGAATGAACCGTTTATTAAAACCAACTCACAGACTTTTATACATTTGAGAAGTATATCATTGGCCAGTCAAATATTTACACAAAACATCACAATAGTTACGATAATGAGGTAGGGCTGACCATGATATCATTAACATACCAATTAACTGAGCACTTAAATCAGCCTAGGCGGAATGTACAGAATGCTAGCAGGCAAACAATAGATGACACGATCAACCACCTGAACAATCAGGGATCTCATTCCAGGCCAGACACACCGGCATCGAGATCCCAAAGAACAATAGACAACATTAAAGTGTAACACATCCCCACAGCAGACAATGGGTTGCTGTGTGAAAGACAGATGGCTTGAGTTGAGGAGACTACCAATAAGAATTGCTCCACACAGACAGTGGCCAGGAGTCTAGCTTCCTAATTCTGTGACATATACATACATATATATATATATATACTGTATATATATATATATATACTGTATATATATGTATGTGTGTGTGTGTATATATATATATATATATATATATATATATATATATATATATATATACATAAAGAGTACAGTAAAACTGCAGGAAAGGGCACTGGGGGGCATACTAATGTGATTTTTTTTTTTTTTTGAATAGTATCAATGTGTTTGGTGTGTTTTACTATTTGAATTTGCCGCCGGTTCCACCCCCCTGCGAACGTCATGTCGCAGGAGACGGAAACCGGGGCACGGAGATGATCGGGAGGAAGAACCACCGCTAGACACTGCCAGGACACATCGCTGGATCCCGGTGACAAGGTAAGTAACAATGCTTACAGGATCCAGCTATGCTTCTGGCGGTACCCCAAGTGTGGCTCGGGGTTACCGCTTTTGGCTCTGAAATTTAACCCCGAGCCACGCTCGGGAATACCGCTAAGAAGGTTAAGGATGTTTCAAACAGTTGATTTGGCCACACCTAATGTTTTTGCTATCTCCCTGATGGGTTTGTTTTGTTTTTTTTCAGCCTAATAATGGCTTGCTTCACTGATAGTGACAGTTCTTTGGATCTCATATTGAGAGTTGACAGCAACAGATTCCAAATGAAAATAGCACACTTGAAATGAACTCTAGATCTTTTATCTGCTCCTTGTAAATGGGATAATGAGGGAATAGCACACACCTGGCCATGGAACAGCTAAGCAGCCAATTGTCCCATTACTTTTGGTCTCTTAAAAAGTGGGATGCACATATACAAACTGTTGTACTTCCTACACCTTTCACCTGATTTGGTTTTAACTACCCTCAAATTAAAGCTGAAAGTCTGAAGTTAAAGCACACCCTGTTTATTTTATTTCAAATCCATTGTGGTGGTGCAGAGCCAAAAAGATTTGAATTGTGTCGATGTCACAATATTTATGGACCTGACTGTGTATCCTTATATTTTTGTTTTTCTCCCCTTCTTCTTTTGGGAGAGGAGGTTGTTTACGCAACTTCCCTGCAACTGCCATGGTTGTGTGTATTTTTAATAATTGGCCAAATATGTTTTATGAGATTGATAGTGGGTTTTTGTATTGTCTAGATAGTTGTGTTTAACAAAGTTGATTTCTACATTTCTCTAGATGTGTCAGATCACTGGGTCCTGTTATACTTATTTATGGATACAACATATAGGGGTTCATTTACTAATGGCAAATTCACTGTGTACAACAAAGTCACTTTAGATCTGAGGGGAAGATCTAAAATGAGGGGAAGCTCTGCTGATTTCTATCATACAATCATGTGCAAGCAAAAATACAGTTTTTTTTATTTTCCTTGCATGGCCCCCTCAGATCTACAGTGACTGCACTTCCAAGTGTGCTTGTAGTGCACAGTGGATTTGCCTTTAGTAAATAAACCCCATATAGTGTATAATTGAGGTTGAGCTCAGTCAGTGTAGATAAGTGAATGCTGGTTGGGTTAAACTAACCTAAGGCACTCAAGTATGCAACCCTCAAATCCCGGTCAAGGTACAATAGATAAAATATGGGTATGGTGAGGTCCAACCAAGGGGAGGAAAAAGACCTCAGCCTCACCTATAAAAAAAAGGGGGATAGTGAAGAGGGTTGCTAAATAGGAAATAGGTGAGCACAAAAAATATCAATAAGATTGACACATCATAAACAAAAAACTCATTTTATTAAGGTAACATAGATAAAAGCATGGTAGAGGTTAAAATGGGGGGGGGGGGGGGGAGAAAAAAAATAGCAAAGGGGGGGGATTTTTTTTAGTGCTAGTATGCAAGGGAAGATCATAGAATGAGTAAGATAAGACGGGTTTCCCAAATAGGGTGACACACCAAATAGCAGAGTACACAGTAATAGGAAGAAAAAAATGAAAAAAAGAGCAGGGAAAGGAGTCCTCAATATGTTTTAATTATGTTTTAAAGGATGGGGGGTACCAGCATAGCAAATCCCAATAATCTTTAAGTAATAATAAAAGGGCTGCTGACTATATGCCCCGACATAAGCCATCAATTGCCCCGCCAAAGGCGCCACAATTAGGGGCAAAAAGTAAAAGCATTGCGCACTATGCCAAATACAAAAAATTGATGAATAAACAAACAAACAAAGCTGGAACCCCAAAGCCACCCAAAATAAGTCAGACCATTTAGGATGAATTCCAATGAAGACACCTACCTTGTAATAGAATTACAATGTTTCTTAAGTCCCTATGAAAACAACGATCTAGTATTTCCTGAGGGGGAGACAGCTGCGTCCAGGCTGCTGGCCGCCTCCCTAAAGTATGGGACTCCACCGGAAGCGACGATGGAGGGATTCGCGTCACTTCCGGCACGGGCGCAACGGATGAAGGACACGCCCCCAGATGCAATCATGTCATATGGGGCCGTGGATTCATCCAGACTCCGGCGATAGCCAGACCGGATGCGGAGAACCCCACTTAACCAACCATTAAGAACAACCAAAAAAAATTCTTCTGCTCCTGATGATCACACTGATATCACATCTGTGTGTAATATTTTTGTTTGTACTCATAAATGGGTAAAAGAAACAATGGTGTGCATTTTGCTTTTTTTATCCTACCTGAAACACACTGGGAGGAATTTAATAAAGCTGCTGCACCACTTTTCTGGCATAACTCCCTCTTGTTAATGTATTACACCAAATTCATCAAGCATTTGTAACATTTTTGGTTCGGACAGCGAATTGTACACCAAATTCAGGTAGTTCTAAAATGTACCACTTTTACATTGTGGCACTATGAATGCATCAAATTTAAAACAGAACATCGACAGTTTGTATCTTATGATAGTGGAGCTCATTAACCACTTCAATACCAGACACTTTCACCCCCTTCTTGCCCAGGCCAATTTTCAATTTTCAGCGCTGTCATACTTTTGTTTCTCCATCTCATGCTTGGTGCTTGAGTCCTATGACACAAACTGCTCACTACTTATTTTAAAACCTTCTGCATGGTCCGATCATTCTTAGGCCCCTTTCACATGATCGGACCGATCAGGTCTGCCTGTCCGTTTTTCAGGCGGACTTGATCGGGCTACCCATTCTCCTCTATAGGAAGGCGGATGTCTGCTGACACCCGTCTGGCATCCGATAACAAACGGATGGCGATACGTTTGCCATCCGTCCAGCGGGTCGGATGAGATAGGATTGGATGAAAATGGACATACTGTCTGTTTTCATCTGATCTCCCTATTGAGGAGAGCAGGACTATGACAAGTCCTTCTCTACACAATGAGCGGAGACAGACCTGTCAGTGGGGATCAACAGGAAGCTGAGCTAGCGGAGTCCATGAAAACAGATTGGCTCGCATGAAAGGGGCCCTACTGTGGACATCCAGTCCTTACAATTCCCTTGGCAGACTGGCTTCCTGGTGAGGGTTGTGCTCCTGTCCCTGCACCCCCTGACACTGTACAGGTGCTTCTTAGAAAAATTAGAATATCATCAAAAAGGTAATTTATTTCAGTAATTCAATTAAAAAAATTAAACTCATAAATGTTATATACACTGCATAAAAAAATTAAAAGAACTCTTTTTAATCACAGTATATAATCAAGTCAAGTAAACTCCTGGGATCTGGTCAGTTAAGTAGCAAAGGAAGTTGTTAATCAGTTTCAGGTGGTTTGTTGTTAATGAAATTAACAACAGGTGCACTAGATGGGAAACAATGAGACTACCTCCAAAACAGGAATGGTTTTACAGGTGGAGGTCACTGACATTTTTTTCCCTACTCATCTTTTCTGATTGTTTTTCACTAGTTTTGCATTTTCCACTTGGCTTAGTGTCACTACTGGTAGCATGAGGCCATACCTGGACCTTATAGAGGTTGCACAGCCAGTCCAACTCTTCCAGGATGGCACATCAATACGTGCCATTGCCAGAAGGTTTGCTGTGTCTCCCAGTACAGTCTAAAAAGCATGGAGGAGATTCTAGGAGACAGGCAGTTACTCTAGGAGAGCTGGACAGTGCCATAAAAGGTCCTTCACTCATCAGCAGGACCGGCATCTGCTCCTTTGGGCAAGGAGGAACAGGATGAGCACTGCCAGAGCGCTGGTGGGAATGTCTCTGACCAAACATTCAGAAACAGACTTCAAGAGGGTGGCCTCGGGGGCCCGACGTCCTCTAGTGGGCAATGTGCTCACTGTCCACCACTGCGGAGCTCCACTGGCATTTACAATTAAACACCAGAAATTGGCAGGTCCACCACTGGTGCCCTTTGCTTTTCACAGATGAGAGCAAGTTCACCCTGAGCACATGTGACAGACGTGAAAGGGTGTGGAGAAGCCATGAAGAATGTTATGCTGTCTGTAACATCGTTCAGCATGACCAGTTTGATGGTGGGTTAGTGATGGTCTGGAGAGGCATATCCATGGAGGGATGCACAGATCTCTACAGGCTAGACAATAGCACCCTGAATGCCACTAGGCATCAGGATGAAATCCTTGGTCCCATTGTTAGACCCTATGCTGGTGCAGTGGGTCCTGGGTTCCTCCTGGTGTACGACAATGCCCGGCCTCATGTGTCAAGAGTATGCAGCCAGTTTCTGGAGGATGAAAGAATTGATACTATTGAATGGCCCCCATGCTTATCTGACCTAAATCCAATATAATTCTGGAACATTATGTTTTGGTCCATCCAATGCCACCAGGTTGCACCTCAGTCTGTTCAGGAGCTCAGGGGTGCCCTGGTCCAGATCTGGGAGAAAATACCCTAGGACACCATCCATTGTCTCATTAGGAGCATGCCCTGACCTTGTCAGGCATGCATATAAGCACGCGGGGGCCATACAAAATACTGAGTACCATTTTGAGTTGTTGCAATGAAATTTCAGCAAAATTGATTAGCTTGCTACATCATTTTATCTCTTTAACCACTTTAATACAGGGCACTTCCCTCCCTTCCCGCCCAGGCCAATTTTCCCCTTTTAGCGCTGTTGCATTTTGAATGACAATTGCGCGGTCATGCAACACTGTACTTACACCAAATTTATATAATTTTCCCCCCACAAATAGAGCTTTCTTTTGGTGGTATTTGATCACCTGTGCAATTTTTACTTTTTGCTAAACAAATAAAAAAAGAAAGAAAAGTTTGAAAAAAAAAAAAGTTTTTTTGTTTATGTTATACAATTTTGTAAATAAATAAGTTTTTTCCTGCACTGATGAGCACTGATGAGACTGCACTGACAGGCACTGATGAGGAGGCAATGATGGGGTGGCACTGATGGGGTGGCACTGATAGGCGGCACTGATAGGCGGCACTGATAGGCACTGATATGTGGCACTGATAGATAGCACTGATATGCAGCATTGGTGGGCACTGATAGGCGGCACTGCTGGGCACTGATAGGCGGCATTGATGGGCACTGATAGGCGGCACTGATGGGCACTGATAGGTGGCACTGACGGGCACTAATGGGCACTGATAGGCAGCACTGGTGGGCACTGATGGGCGGCACTGATCGGCACTGACGGGCGGCACTGATGGGCACTAATGGGCACTGATAGGCGGCACTGGTGGGCAATAATGGGCACTGTTGGGCTACACTAAAGGATGGCAATGATGGGCACTTGTGGGCAGCACTGATAGGGAGGACACTGGTGGGCATCACTGATGGGGAGGGCAATGGGGGGCTCCCTGAGCCCTGATTGCCATCCCTGGTGGCCATAGTGGGCATCCCTGGGGTCATAGTGGGCATCCCTGGGGTCATAGTGGGCATCCCTGGTGGTTCTAGTGGTATCCCCCCCCGAGGGTCTGCACTGGTAATCAATGATCTGATTACCAGTGCCGACCCCCCCCCCTGTCAGGGGAGCCGCCGATCGGCGCTCCTTTACTCTGCCTGTCAGGCACGAACTAAGGAAAGCCGATCAACGGCTGTTCCTGTTTTACTATGTGACCAGCCGTGATTGGACACGGCTGATCACATGGTAAAGAGCCTCCGTCAGAGGCTCTTTACCGAGATCGGAGATGCAGGGTGTCAGACTGACACCTCGCATCACCGATCGCCGCTCTGCGCGCCCCCGGGGGGCGCCCAGAGCGGTGTTAGCCTGCCGCCGTCATATGACGTCCGGTCAGGATAACTCAACCACATTCCCGCCGTCATTTTGTAATAGGGCGGGCGGGAAGTGTTTAATTTATGGGGTGTCTTTGAATTCAGCCCTCTGTAGGATGATCATTTTCATTTCCATCAAATAATGTGGCATCCTTTTGTTTCTAACACATTACCCAGTCCATATCAGTATAGATATCCAACATGATATTCTGGATCTGATGATCTGATGTGCTTTAAAAGTGTTCCTTTAGTTTTTTGAGTAGTGTAGATGAGTTACACACAGAATGATATATTTCAAGCATTTCTTTCTTTTCATTTTGATGATTATGGCTTACAGCTAGTGAAAACCCAAAATTCAGTATCTCTAAAAAATTTGAATATTACAAAAGACCAATAAAAAATAGGATTTTTAATACAGAAATGTGGACTTACTGAAAAGTATGTCCATGGTACAGTATAGTATGCATTCAATAGTTGGTTAGGGCTCCTTTTGCATGAATTACTGCATCAATGTGGTGTGGCATGGAGCGATCCACCTGTGGCACCGCTGAGGTGTTATGGAAGTCCAGGTTTCTTTGATAGTGGCTTTCAGCTCATCTGCATTGTTGAGGCTTCCTTTTGACAATACCTCACAGATTCTGTGGTTTAGGTCAGATGAGTTTGCTGGCCAATTAAGCACAATGATATCATGTGACCAGGTATTGGTACTTTTGGCAGTGTGGGCAGGTGCCAAGTCTTGCTTGAAAATTACAGCATCTCCATAAAGCTAGTCAGCTGAGAGAAGCATGAGGTGCTCTAAATTTCCTGGTAGAGGGCTGCTCTGACTTTGGACCAACACTAGCAGATGACATGGCTTCCCAAATCAGGTCACAGGAAGCTTGGCACTGCCATGGGGGATCTGTACCAATGCAATTTTTTTTTAATACAGTGGATAGGGGGTACTGTTTTTCATTGTGACTTTGAGGGCAACAATTGCAATTTTTGGTAGATGCCTTTAATTTACATAATTGGGAGATGCCTTTAAGCTGTTTGTCTGTGAAAATCGTACTGTTCCATAAAACCACAATGTCAGTGACACTGTATTCTGGGATGTGATGTTTTAACTGTATTTTTAATTTTTTAAGTCTAGCTTGGTTTAATACAGCAACAAGACCTCTGTCTGATTCACCATATTCCAGCATCCCAAATGTATATTTTATTTCTTTTTTGACATATACTTTCAGCTTGGCTTAAGTATAGCAGTAGTCAGTGGCATACCTAAAGCATTTGGCACCTGGGCCGGATCCTATATCTGGCAACCCCCCAGCACAGCCCATCAGTGAAACCAATCAGTGCCATCGGTGACACCAATCAGTGCTGCCTTTCAGTGCCCACCAGTGCTTGCCCAACAGTGCCACCCATTAGTGGCATCTATCAGTGCCCATCAGTGAGGCATATTAGTGCACATCAGTGAAGGAGATGTGGTCTATCATTTTTTTTTTTTTTTTTGGAAAAAAAAAAAACAGCAGTATTTAAATACTACCAAAAGAAATCTATTTGTGTGAAAAAATTGTAAAAATTTAATTTGGGTACAAGCGTTGCATGACCGCGCATTTGTCATTCAAAGTGTGACAACGCTAAAAGCTAAAAATTGGCCCGGGTCGGTTAAAGAAAATTGAAAATAGAAATTGACAAATCTAACATAACGTAAAGCAGAATAATGAGGACATTTTTCATCATAACGTAAAGCAGAATAATGAGGACATTTTTCATCAAAGTATTTATTCAGTGTTGAGTTAAAAAAAGGATGTACAGTTTATCAATAAATATCCAAATGTGGATGATTGATTGTTAGTCAAGGAGACAAAGGACTGACAGGTTACCTTAGGTGAAAACTGCTAGAAAACAGCAACATAAAAGAGTCAGATGAATACAATGAAACTCTCCATAGAGAACTAATACATGAATTCGCTGATGATATTTTTTTAAATACATTGAAAAAAAAAGAGGAATTAGCACAATTAGGCAATTTGGAGCAGACATGATTCCATGAGCTACCTTGGCTCTACTGTAACACAGGAATACTTAACGACATGGTTCTGTGGGCCTTATTTCATCTAGTATGGAAAGGGTGCTGTTTGATGCAGAGCCAACGAAAGGGTTAGGCAGCAAGAGAACACTTCTGTGTACTGAAGTCTATGATAAGAAAGTCTTGTTGATGGGGTATTCAGTAGGAGCTGACAAAGAAAAGTCATTGTAAGGGCAGCAGAATATTATAAAGCTTGCATGCTGTAGAAAGCGTACTCTGGAATAATGGAATTTCTTTCCTAGTTTTCTGTAAATTTGATCCCATGATATATTTGATGTCTCTCTTTTACGCTGGGGAGAGTCTGGGCACTGCCCAAACTAGTAGTCTTTTCAGCTCTTACAATATTGTAAAAGTAATGAATGGGATTGAACGGGGCATGCAGACATTTTGCCAATATAAGCATTGGTTCTCAACATGAAAACAACACTTTTGCTGTAAGGAGGAATCATTGCAGACTTTGCTTTTACTAGAGATACAGAACAGAGGAATTCAACCACCTCCATTTGTTTCCTGCTGTGGACAACTCCAATGCAGAACAGCCTGCCTCTGCAGCCACAGATGTACAGTTTATACCTATGAAATGATCTTGCTATGGATTGCATCGGTACCAAAAATATTCCACCTAAATCAAATAGAACTCCTGATTTAAAGAGACGTGGGTGCCAGGATGTGGGAAGGGAGAATCTTATTGTATTGCTTCCTGTTCTGAATGCTTATTATTAAGATTTATGAACTAATATGTTGCATTTTTTATCTTTGATTATCTTCCTGTCTTGACACTTATATCAGGGATTCCCTATTTAGTACTGATAATATCCTTTGTATACAGCTTGCAGTCAGACACGCTGAAGACTTCTTTATGGTTATATATATATATATATATATATATATATACATATTAGATACTAGTGATCGACCAACTATCAGCAAAGATATATCGAGGGCCGATATGCACTTTGCCCGATATATTGGAATCGGCCTTTTGATTTACCGATATTGCCGATATTTCGGGAAAGTGCTTGTACCGGGGTGATGCCTGCAGCCGGTGTCCATAGCTGACGGCTGAGAAGCCGCTCAGCTGTCATTCCATTCAGAAAGATTAGTCTCTTGTGCAATTTCAGGAAAGGTTATGCCTCGATTATCCAGGATCAGATGTTCCAAGTGCTGAATGTTGACAATGACTGCTATGGGCTGAGAACCACCACAGTCGGGATCATCACTGATGGACATACAGCCATCTTTGAAATGTTTACACCATTCAAATGTCTTACTGCGGCTCAGCTTCTCATCACTATACTGTGCTTGAAGTCTTCTGTAGATATCTGCCGGTTTTACGCCTTCATTCACAAAAAACGTCATCACTATACGCTGTTCCATGCACACACTAACACTGTTGTCTGCCATCTTGATTAACAGTCTCTGGACTGGCCCATAACATGTGCGCTGCCTATCAATAATAGGACATACTTGCAACTTTCTACTGTGTATAGTACTGCCATGCTAGCATCCCTTTTTATACCTGTAAAATTAAAAGTCCTTGTTTGACTTAAAGCCCCTCATATAACCTATAATAACATATAATATTTTTTAATAATTCTATGATAAAATATGATTGACTTACAAAGTTCTAAAATTTAATGTGTAGGATGTGGTATCTTGATAATATTACCAAAACTATATTATTAGGATATGGATGCCAAAATAAAAGGTCTTCTACCGTTTTGTGCCGATATTATGAATGGCCAAATAAATGAAAGTTCATGATATTTTTCTAATTGCCAAAACAGACATTTCTCCCTTGCTTGAAAAAGCAGAAATTTTGAATCTTTGAACTGCATTGAGTCACCCTTCAATCACTAAAAATATTCTCAACAATTAGCATATTCAGATTTTATTATGATATATACAAACATAACATGTAAATATACAGCATTCTGTGATAATATATACAGTGAGTAAGCTAAATAGTGGTTTGGACAAAGCTGTATATGGGGGTTACTGCTGGGGTTTATAATATTCATTTTAATTATTTTAAAATTCTTTGACAAATTGAAATACTTTTTTAATTATATTTCTTGACTTGTAAAGTTTTATAATTCACTGTGTGGGATGTGGTACCTTGATAATATTACCAAACTTGCTTTATTAGGATATGGGTGCCAAAGCACCTTCTATCTAACATACCTTGTTGTGGCGATTGCATGGCTGCCAAGCAAATGAAAGCTCATGAAATAGTGTAACTCCTTTTACTGTAACTCCTGGTCAACTTGCTTAAACACTTCAGTGTCATCTTGTCAGTTGTGAAAAATGAAAGAAAAAATATATTTCATCTGTTTAGGCAGCTCATGGAAGACCCAAGTGTGATTCAGCAACTACGAAATAACTTATCATTTTATATAACTATATTTAGTTATATAATTTTCCTTCCTGTGCTGTCTTGTTCTAAATCATTCTGGCTATTTTATTTAGAAGTTAGTAAGTCATAAAAGTTTCAAAAATAAAAACAGAAACATTTTATTTAGAGGTAATCAGTCTAATCAGTGTTTACCATTATTATACAGCTGCAAGAAAAAGTATGTGAACCCTTTGGAATGATATGGATTTCTGCACAAATTGGTCCTAAAATGTGATCTGATCATCATCTAAGTCACAACAATAGACAATCACAGTCTGCTTAAACTAATAACACACAAAGAATGAAATGTTGCCATGTTTTTATTGAACACATTCACAGTGCAGGTGGAAAAAGCATGTGAACCCCTAGACTAATGACATCTCCAAGAGCTAATTGGAGTGAGATGTCAGCCAACTGGAGTCAAATCAATGAGATGAGATTGGAGGTGTCGGTTACAGCTGCCCTGCCCTATAAAAAACACACACCAGTTCTGGGTTTGCTTTTCATAAGAAGCATTGCCTGATGTGAATGATGCCTCTCACAAAAGATTTCTCAGAAGACCTACAATTAAGAATTGTTGACTTGCATAAAGCTGGAAAGGGTTATAAAAGTATCTCCAAAAGCCTTGCTGTTAATCAGTCCACGGTAAGACAAATTGTCTATAAATGGAGAAAGTTCAGCACTGCTGCTACTCTCCCTAGGAGCGGCCGTCCTGTAAAGATGATTGCAAGAGCACAGCACAGACTGCTCAATGACGTGAAAAAGAATCCTAGAGTGTCAGCATTTGCCAATGATTTTTGTAAGTCTTTAGCTAACATCCCTGTTAGCGAATCTACAATACGTAAAACACTGAACAAGAATGGATTTCATGGGAGGATACCACAGAGGAAGCCACTGCTGTCCAAACAAAACATTGCTGCACGTTTACAGTTTGCACAAGAGCACCTGGATGTTCCACAGCAGTACTGACAAAATATTCTGTGGACAGATGAAACCAAAGTTGAGTTGTTTGGAAGAAACACACAACACTATGTGTGGCGAAAAAGAGGAACAGCACACCAACATCAAAACCTCATCCCAACTGTGAAGTATGGTGATGGTGGAATCATGGTTTGGGGCTGCTTTGCTGCATCAGGGCCTGGACCGATTGCTATCATCGAAGGAAAAATGAATTCCCAAGTTTATCAAGACATTTTGCAGGAGAACTTAAGGCCACCTGTCTACCAGCTGAAGCTCAACAGAAGATGGGTGTTGCAACAGGACAATGGTCCAAAGCATAGAAGTAAATCAGCAACAGAATGGCTTAAACAGAAGAAAATACACCTTCTGAAGTGGCCCAGTCAGAGTCCTGACCTCAACCCAATTGAGATGCTGTGGCATGACCTCAAGAAAGTGATTCACACCAGACATCCCAAGAATATTGCTGAACTGAAACAGTGAAAACACACATGCAGCCGGCTATAACTACAATGCACGTGGACAAGGAAATCAATTGCAGCCAGCAAAAAATAGGGAAAAAAAATGCATGCAGCTTGTTATGATTGTAGACAGTGCATATGGAGAGGCTATAAAGAAACTGCAGGACACACATCAGCGTTTAGATGTAAAAATCATCCCTCTCACCACCAGTGCCTATAGATTCTAGACTATCCTACCTTTATGCACTTTATCAGCAGCACACCTTATGCTTCCCCTTTTACCTCTAAGCACATTGTCAATATGGCTGCAGAGAACCCAGAAGGTCAGGAAGTGCATTATGGGTAGTCAGTTCCTCTGTCAGCAAACAGCCTCATCAGTTTGTCATTATTCCTAATTATGAACAAGTTGTAATTGCCTCAAACCTATGTGTGACATAAACCCAAAATGATGCCTAGTAATAGCCCCTAATAGTACAGAGCTAGATGTATTGGGGCAGAAAACAATGAATAAATAATTACTTTACTGGGCCGTGGAGCAAAGCCTAAAAGAAAGGCTAGATGACCAATGATTAAGAATAAGAGCAGTCAAAAACCAAAAGCAGGATGAGAATCCAATCTGAGACAAGCTAACAAGGGTAGAATCAAGGGCCACAAGATATCTGTGACTGAAATACCTGTGGTGCAAAGCACATGGTCTGACCATGTCCCAATAGCGTGCTAATGCCAAGGTATCTACAGTATAAAAACCCACAGGCAAGTTATACAATACATCACAGGTGTAAGTGGGTGTATTGTAGCAGGGTCTTCTAAAAAAGAAAGGATATATACAGTACCTCTGATAGAAGGATACCTGGGGATTATTATACTGTGCTGAAAGGCTAACCCAGTAGGTAGTGAATTGGTTGGAAGTGGTATCAAATTCAAACAGATATATACAACTGGCTAACAAAGAGGATTATTGGAAAAACAGGAAAACGGGTTGCTTACAGGAAAAACCATACAAAAGCCATGTTACTTTACTGTGGGGAGGAAGATTGCATCTTGTTTTTTCTTTTTAGTTTTATTTCACAGAATGTGAACAACAAGCTGTACTCCCGTGAATTCCCATGAAAGCAAGAAAAGGTATGAGTCATATGATTTCTTGGCAACAGACATTATCCTATTAGTTCATTAACCCTACAAAAAGTGTCAAGTACATCTCTTCGTGGCAAGTCTTTTTGTAGCTTGAACACAGTTCATCTTCAAAGGTCTTATTTTCATTCCTCTAGGGTTGTGGACATGTTTTTTTTTTTTGAAAGCACACCAGTTAAGAAAAAGCTAAGAGGACTTTAAAAACGGTGTGACTTTGAAAACGTTTGTCTACCACACTTCAAAATGCTGTAAGAAAAAAATGGCAAGAGGTCAATTGTATCAAATGTATTGATCACTTCAAAAATCAGCTTGTCAACAGAAAACTGGGGACATCAAAGACTTTTTTCTACCTATAAAAATAAAATAAAAAGGACCTGCATTCAAAGTGTAACTAAAGCCAAGAACAAAAATGTAATATATTGCAGCTTATCAGTCCTAGCTACAGTAACAGGCAAACATATTCTACAACAATTTCAAACATACAGGCCAACCTTGAAAATATAACTAAATACAAGTACAAACATTTAATATTTAGCAACTTACCAGTCTACATAGGTGTGTTGGTTGCATTACATTTAATTCATTCAGATTAAGAACATTTTTGGTAAGTACAGAAAATACCTATTGATCTTGCCAGAATTGCAATACCCTTGTCACTTCTTGTGAGATTAACAGAAAAGCAACCTCATCCTTTTTAGCAATCTACTAATCTCCCAATTGCCATGTGATGGAGATGAAGAGAGCAAGACATTGTTGGTGTCTATTGTAAGATCAGTGCCATATTGTTGGTATAAGTGGAAGAAATAGTGCCCCATTTTTGCTGTCAGAGGAAGGAATAGTGCCCCAAGGGCTGGATGAAGGCAAGCAAAGGGCTGCAGTTGCAAGACCACTGGTCAAGAATAGAGATGGGCTGAACACCCCCCCAGTTCAGATCACACCAGAACAGAAGAAACAGAGAAAAAGTTTGACCCTGATCCATGAACTCCATTAAAGTCTATGGGACCCGAACATAAATAAATCGAAAATCCATATTTTAAAGGCTTATATGCAAGCTACTGGCAATAAAAAGAGTATGGGGCCCAGGTACTGCCCTGGGGAACGCAATATTTTTTTAAAAAAAGATTGTTTTTTAAGGAGCAGTGATTTTAATGATGCTTAAATTAAAACAATAAAAACAAAAATCCCTTTATAAATAGTGTCTGGGGGGGGGGGTCCCCTTAGTCTGTAATGTGGGCATCTGTACCATGTATAGAACCTGCTGCAGCAAAACTGACATTTCTAAAGAAATAAGTATTACATTTAAATGGACTTCCTAGCTGCAAAAAAAAAAAAAAAAGAAGTAGGGTCCCCCTTATCCATACAAGACCCTTATTCGAGCATGCAATCCAGCAGGTAAAGAAAGGGGGGAGGACAAGTAAGCGCCCCCCCCCCAGAACCACCCCGAAGCCTCTTCCCTATCACCCTGGGCAGTGGTTGTGGGGGTCTGTGGGCAGGGGGCTTATCGGATTTCCCAGGTCCCACCCCCCATGTGAATGAGCATGGGGTTTATTAAAAAAAAATGTCCCCCGATGTAGATCCATCGTCAATCACAACACCCGCTGCACTACCGGACCTGAAAAAAGAAAGGAAGGCTGACCGCCGAATGCCTGCTTGGCTGGGTGACAGTTATAAATAGCTAAGAGGTGGGGCCAACTGGTGACATCACTTGGTGGACTCGTTCCCTTGTGACATCACTGACCCAACATGCACTAGTCGGTGACATCACAAGAAGGCAGGCCACTCGGTGATGTCACCAGATGGCCTCGCCCCTAACCTATTTAAGAACTGTCACCCAGCTGAGCAGGCATTTGGCTTTCTCCAGGGTGGAGTGTTTTTTTTTTTTTTGGGTCCGGTGGGGTATGATTCAGGAGGGGGCCCCCCCAGGCCATGTGCTTGGATAAGGGTCTGGTAGGAATTTTGGGGGGGACCCCACAACCTTTTTTTTTTAAATTTGGCCCAAAGGGCCTGGTATGGACTGAGGGGGGACCCAGAGCTGTTTAAAAAAAAAAGATTTTGAGGGCAATTAACCACTTAAGCCCCGGAAGATTTTAACCCCTTCCTGACCAGGGCCTATTTTGCGATTCGGCACTGCGTGACTTTAACGGACAATTGCGCGGTCGTACAACGCTGTACCTAAACAAATTTGACGTCCTTTTTTTCCCACAAACAGAGCTTTCTTTTGGTGGTATTTGATCACCTGTGCGATTTTTTGATCATGCGCTATAAACAAAAAAAGAGCGTCAATTTTGCAAAAATAACAATATTTTTCACATTTTTTTATATGAAATTCCCCAAAAAAATGTAAAAATCTAAATTTTTTAACATTTTAGGCCAATTTGTTTTATGCTACATATGTTTGGTAAAAAAAATTGCAAAAAGCATATTTTGATTTTGATTGGTTTGCGCAAAAGTTATTGCGTTTACTAACTAAGGGAAAGATTTTTGTTGTTTTTTTTTAACGAGTAATGGCGGCGATCTGCGATTTTTTTTTGCGGGACTGCGACATTGTGGCGGACAGATCGGACCCTTGACTGACATCTTTGACACTTTTGGGGTTACCAGTGACATTACTACAGTAATCAGTGCTATACATATGCACTGTTACTGTAAAAATGACACTGGCAGTGAAGGAGTTAACTTTATTGGAGAGGTTAAGTGTGTCCCTAGGGGCGTGTTTCTAACTGTGATTGGCTGTGGCTACTAGTGTAAGAACAGAGATCAACGGTCCTACATAGTAGAACCGTGTGATCTCCATTCTTACACAGGAAAGAATGACAGGCGGCTTTGTTTACATTAGCCGCCTGCCTTTCTTCCAGTGCAACGAACGATCACGAGTGCCCGGCAGACATCGGGTCTGCTCGGCACACGAGTGGGGGGGTCCGTGACCACGCGGAAGCAGGAGCGCACCTCCGGCGGCGCACGCTCGCTTCCTAGAGCCTCACAGGCTAGCGACGTAGCCCTACGTCGCTTTGCCTGTGAGGGGCTGACCGCCGCATTAAATAGTCGTGCGGCGGTCGGGAAGCGGTTAATATATTACTTTTAGCTTTCATTGGGGAAGCCTGCACACAGCTGATGACTCATTCATTGTTAAGGATGCAGTGGCTTGCTTCCCGGCCCTGCTCCTTAACAACATATTGACTGTGCGCTTGGCAGGCAATTATCCCACCCAGCACACAGAAAATTCAGGGGTTCGGCGAACAATGGGCAATGTTCAGGCTGAACTTTTGCTCAGCCCGGACCCTTCGCCCATCACTAGTAAAGAATATGCAACTCAAAATCTGGCCAAGTTGACAACCATGGCTCCTTCCATTGATACAGTAGACGGGAATTACTTGCAGGATTACTAAGAAAAAATACAAGGAAAAAAAGCCTGAACATAAAAACCTCATGCACCACAGCTAGGGGAAGTTACACTGTAATATATTGATTTTTTTTTAAGGTTTAGATACACTTAACAATAGCTATATTACTAATTGTAGTGGCACATTGGAACATTAGTATTATTATACATAATAATAATTATTATTATTAAATAAAACTAGCGATGAGTGATTTATCTGAAATGTTATTAATCCAAATTTGGTAAATTGGTTAAATATTCTGTGAATTTCGAGGTGAAATTGCATTAAAGTCAACAGAAGGTAAAATTTGGCCATCACAAAAGTAGAGAAATGCAAGAATTTTCCAGTGCTCACAACCTCAGGAATGAATCACCACAGTCTGTAATATTAAAACTTCATATATTTATTCTGAAGTCACTCAAGAGATGCCCTCAAAATATTAAAGCATCAAAGCATTTTAAAATATTGCCGAAAATTATTGTATTTCAGAATCATACACAATGCAAAACACATTTTATATCTGGCCCACTATATTATTACATAATCATATATAGTTTTAATGTAATACATATAAAGTATATACCCATAGAAATACCTTTAAAGCTACAAAGCATGTGGTATTATGGGATATTTGGTCTCAATATGATTCGCAAGTTACGCTTCTCTCAGGAGACTCTCAAGGTGCTAATAATGGTAAAATATATAACAGGATAAATACTATATATTTAACATACATGATTGATTATAATGATCATTGCTTAAAAAAATTTAGTTTACTCCCAAATGGTTTGTATGCAGAGAAATAGGTAATGCTATGAGAGACAAAGAGGATTATGTATCCCACCCTGGGACACCAGACAAATAGAGCGCATAACTGGGTGGCGGGCTTCGGACCAACTAGGGAGTCACATCTTGGCCTATAACCCAATGTAGCAAAAAATGGGAGACTTAAAGACACCCAAACAATAAAAACATATCCCACATCCCTCAAGAGTGCACTCAGGCCCGTCGCGTCAAGGCAGGCAAAACAAGCAATTGCTTGGGCCCCCGAGCTGGCCTGGGGCCCCAAGACCCAAGACACAGACTGACATTATCCAGGGCTTGAGTCCGGCTGCGGGAACGCATGGGAATGATGTTCCTGCACTCTTTCCACAGCAGGAACGCAGTTCCCATTACCTCCTGTAGGGGGCAGCTGTAGGTTTCACAGAGCATGCAAAGTGCAGGCACTTTTTTTTTTTTGCTTCTGCCTGTTTGCCGAGTTCCCTGCTGCTCCCATGAGGTCTGACCATATATCCTGGGCCCCATCAGTTCACTCGGGAGGGGCCCCGGGGGCTTTTTTCTAAGTCCTGTGGTCAGGTGGATTAACACCATTCATTGCCCCATTCCCCGAAAAAGAAAAGAAAGTTCTGGTTCTGGCGGAGTGATATCTGTGACAGGGAGCAGAGGCTGTCAGCAGCTTCTTCACTGACTGTCTCGTGTCTCCTTCAGCATGTAAGTGTTGAGGAGAGGGCAGGCTCAGGCTGAGGGGAAATCAGCAGCAGCCAAAAGCCATCAAAGCACAGAGGGACAGTATGAGGAAAGTGGGGACTAGCAAGTCTGCAGTGAATGTTGCTTAAATAAGGTATTGTCACTAAAAAAACAGCTTCTTCACCTATGCCATGCCTCTGTTGCACATGATTGATACAGCAGCTAAATGTGATCATTATCATCATGTTAATCACACAGTGCAGTTGCATTGAACCACAGCATCTGTATTGTGTGATTATCATGATGATAATGATGATGATCACAGGACAGTGAAAAGCATTGGCCTCATTTAGGGCCCTTTTAGGGACACTTGGCGCTGCAGATAAGTGTCTCCTGTGCAGGGCCATCTTTTACCAGCATGGGGATGCACAAAGTGTTGTGTGCATCCGCCTGCCAGTGTCATATTCATTTCTACTGGGAAACGCAGTTGCATGGGTACAACCACTGGGTCCTATTTTAACATGCAGGTAGGTGTGGGTGCAGGTCCAAATAGAAATGAATGGGAAGCTGGCACGTGGACGCCCACAATACTTTGTGCATCCCCATGCTGGTAAAATCCTGTAGGCTTTGCGTGTGTGCGGGGGGACCTCCATGTCCATTTTGCTTGGGGCCCCCAAATTCCTTCAAACGGCCCTCAGTGCACTAATGAGGAGGATAAAAAGCAAACATACCACTAAGAAACAGAGAAACACAAGCCTCATGTCCCAAATGGTTCCACAAAGGAAAAGAGATTGGTACATAAAAAAATATATAGCAGAAAGAAAAAAATAGATACTCATTGGAATCTCCACTAAATTACACCACAAGAGAGTCCACGAGAATAGATGCAAGGTATAGTTGCCAATAATGCTCAACAGCGGCATAAAAACAGCCCCCCTCACAAAGTCATCAAGGGATATTTACATTCATTGTAATAGGAATAAAAGTGAAAAAAAAAAATTAAAGGGACAGTGTAAAAATAAAAAGTAAAATAAATAAGAAAAAAAAAAGCACTCCAGTCCCTCCATGCTCTTGTGCAGAATCAAACGTATAAGTTGCTCACGCATATGTAAACAGTGTTCGCACCACACATGTGAGGTATCGCCACAAATGTTAGAGTGAGAGCAATACAGTATATCTAGCACTAGACCTCCTCTGTAACAAATTTGAAAGCGTCATCTATGAAGATTTTAAAGTACCGTAGTTTGTCACCATTCCACGAGCATGTGCAATTTTAAAGCATGACATTTAGGTATCTATTTACTCACCATAACATCATCTTTCATATTTTACAAAAGACAATTGGCTATATATTGTGTGTTTTTGTTATATTCAATAAAGTGTATAAAATCCTGTGAGACATAAAAAATTGCAACAATTGCCATTTTATTTCTTTGGGTCTCTGCTAGAAAAAAAATGTTTAATGTTTGGGTGTTATAAGTAATTGTCTAGTAAAACATACAGATTTAAACTTGTAAAAAAAAAAGTACCCGAAAAAAACTTGGTCTTCAAGTGGTATATTGTGAACACAGTAAAATGTTTTAATATAAAACGACCCAAAGAATATCTGGCAATTGGGATCTTACAGAAATGGTTTAAAGCTGATATTTTCATTTAACCACTTTACCCCCTTCCTGACCAGGGCCTATTTTGCGATTCGGCACTGCGTGACTTTAACGGACAATTGTGCGGTCGTGCGATGCTGTACCTAAACGAATTTGACGTCCTTTTTTCCCCACAAATGGAGCTTTCTTTTGGTGGTATTTGATCATCTGTGCGATTTTTTGATCATGCGCTATAAACAAAAAAAGAGCGTCAATTTTGCAAAAATAACAATATTTTTCAAATTTTTTTATATGAAATTCCCCAAAAAAAATGTAAAAATCAAAGTTTTTTTAACATTTTAGGCCAATTTGTTTTATGCTACATATGTTTGGTAGAAAAATTGCAAAAAGTGCATTTTGATTGGTTTGCGCAAACGTTATTGCGTTTACTAACTAAGGGAAAGATTTTTGTCATTTTTGTTGTTTTTTTTAACGAGTAATGGCGGCGATCTGTGATTTTTTTTGCGGGATTGCGGCAGACAGATCGCACCCTTGACTGACATTTTTGACACTTTTGGGGTTACCAGTGACATTACTACAGTAATCAGTGCTATACATATGCACTGTTACTGTAAAAATTACACTGGCAGTGAAGGGGTTAACTTTTTTTGAGAGGGAGGGGTTAAGTGTGTCCCTAGGGGCGTGTTTCTTACTGTGATTGGATGTGGCTACTGGTGTAAGAACAGAGATCAATGGTCCTACATAGCAGAACCGTATGATCTCCATTCTTACACAGGGGAGAATGACAGGCAGCTGTGTTTACATTAGCTGCCTGCCTTTCTCCCGCTGTAACGAACAATCGCGAGTGCCCGGCGGGCATCCTGTCCGCCGGGCACACGCGCGGGGGGTCTGTGAGCGAGCGGGAGCGCGCCTCCGGCGGCGCGCGCTCGCTCCCTAGAGCCTCACAGGCTAGCGACGTAGACCTACGTCGCTTTGCCTGTGAGGGGCTTACTGCCGACGTAGATCGTGGTTAAGTGGTTAAGTCCGGTGTTTTTGTCCCTTGTAACTGAAAAATTCACTTTGTTTCTAATTTAAGAGGTGATCTATCTGTTGTATATCACCCCACGCTCAGAGCTTATTATTGTACATGCTCTAGCGCAAAAAAAATTACACAGTATCATTAAATATGTAGTATAAACCAACATGGTGACTGAATAGAGTACACGTGATCCCGAATGGGTTTGTACAAAAGTCTTTACTACATAAAATTCTTTACAGGAACATTGCATGAAAAATACAACACCCACTGTTTGACAATTGATGTTACATCATAGGGTCCAATTTTCCCCGTTTGGTAGCAAGATAATTTTATCTGCATGAATTCAATTATAAAAATTACACTTTTCACATTTGAATGTACCTCGTCTCCTAATGTGGCATGGTGTAAAAACAGAGACATTAGTTAACATGGCTGTGTGATCAATAGTCTTAAGTTAACTTGAGCTATTTTTTGCTACCACTGGGTCATCAACTAAGAAATGCTAATGTCTTTTCAAAATATTAAAAATATTACCATGTTGTTGCGAATACTGAGTGATGATACAGTGTAGACGAAGGAGTAGATGCACTTTCTGTTCATGGAGCAAAGATTTCCTTGATCTAAGTTTTGCTTTTTGGAATACTTTCTTCAGGCACTTCTTACTAAAACCCTTTGTAATAGCCATTCCTGAGGTTTTTTCAAGTAATAAAATCTTCCTTCCTCGTTCGAATTATATCCAGAAATGTGACCTGCTGTTGGCCACATAACATTGTAAATTTCAGATTAAAATCATTACAACTTATCCATGTTAAAAACGCATCCAATTCTGAGCATTATCTCGTCCAGATCATAAACACATCATCAATATACCTGTGCTAAGACAATATGTGGCTCAGGTACACTGATGAGTCCTGGTCAAAGATCTCTCCCACCTCCCCCAGGTAAAGGTCGGTGTATGATGGGGCACAACATGTTCCCATCGCCACCCCCTGCACCTGAAGAAAGGGGGCCATTATAAATAAATATGTTTCTAGAAGGGATGTATCCCAAAAGTTCCAGAATAAACTGTTTATAGGGCAAAGAAAGGTGATGTTTGATTGACAATTGTGGCCCCTAGGGGGGCTGCTGGGCAAGCTATTTCCTAGACAAATATCATGTTAACCACTTAAGCCCCGGAGGATTTTCCCGCTCAAAGACCAGGGCCTATTTTGCGATTTGGCACTGCGTGACTTTAACGGACAATTGCGCGGTCATGCAACGCTGTACCTAAATGAAATTGACCTTTTTTCTCTGTCGCTCATTGACAGACGTAGTCCTCGTTGATTCAACACACTCGGGTTATGCTGCCCTCCACAGAAGTAGGACTAGACAGGAAAGAAAATACTCTGGCCACACCCTAGGGGCAGTCCCCGAGGGTATATCCTCTCTCTCTCTGCTATAGCAAATCAGTTATGTCACAAAGCAGTGTTTAGAGAATTTAACCCAACCCAACTCAAAAACAGAGGGGTGGGTACTACGTCTGTCAATGAGCTAAGAGAAAAGGATTTTACGGTAAGATTTTACAAAAATCAGTTTTTCTCTGTCGCTCATTGACAGACGTAGTCCTCGTTGATTCAACACACTCGGGACGTCCCAAAGCAGTACCACAAATGAGGGGTGGGAAAATGGAAATCAAATCCAATCTAGAAGGCCCAACCGGTGCCAACTAGAAGTTTACAATGCTCATCCTCAATGATGAGACTCAACAGAAATTTTCCAACAGAAAAAAACCCTCGAGGTAGACCACCGGTCTCCTCAAATTGCGGCCTGCAAAACCTTGCGGCCAAATGAGGCATCCGCCGATGCCATCACATCAATCTTATAAAATGTTATAAAGGTATGTACCGACGACCAGGTGGCCGCCTTACATACCTGGACCTTTGACGCCTGATGGCGATAGGCCCAGGAAGTACTGAGCGCTCGAGTGGAGTGCGCCCTAACAGGGAACGGAGGATTCCGACCCTTAATAGAATAAGCCTGTACCACCGTCTGTCTGATCCATTTGGAGATAGTCGCGGCAGATGCAGGCAACCCCTTTCTGGGGCCATCCGGGATCACAAAAAGTGAATCCGTCTTACGGAACGATTCCGTCGCCTTCAGGTATACCCTGATTGCCCGAACCACATCCAAGGGATGCAAAGCATGTTCCCGATGATGATTGGGCTGAGGACACAAGGAAGGTAGTACAATATCTTCATTCAGATGAAAACAATGCTTTTATAATTCTAAAGTAATGTTTAATTTGAAAAATTAAATCTAAAGTTTCCTGGTTACCTAGGTCATTCCCACCTACCACCTAGATGAATAATCAAAATGTCCAGATAGGGATGACCGTGGGATAATGCACCCAGCTCGGCTAAATGATCTCTCCAAACCATACCTCTTTTTACAGTGCCAAGTCAAACAGTAAACAGACTGGGATCCAGATCAAGAGACTCTGTATAAATCGGGGATGATGCTCTTCTGTATAAATCGGGGATGATGCTCTTCTGTGTGCCCAAAAGATAAAGGAGTGTCCGATTATCCACACTATTCGATGTTTTCCTAAGTAATTTAAAAAACTTTGTTAGGTATCACTTATAACTTAAAAGCATCAGACTTCCATCTTCCCAACTGCTTAATGATACTGAGGTTCAAACCCATTCTGTCCGCTTCCGTAGCAGCTCCTATACGAAAAGAATGGGTTGATATAGCGATACCACTTAAATTAAGGCGACACGAAGATTTACGAAGGGCGGCCTGAAATTTAAAAATTGTGAGAGGAAAACCATTTTGGTGTGTGAACAAAAAACCCTCTCCCGGTGGTCTCATTTCAAGATAAGAATTCCATAAAACCACCTGACAGATTAGCTTGTTGGAACATGCCGCAAGCGTGATCCAAGAGCCTTTCCCTAACTGACCTGTTTTTGACTGACCAAAAAAATAGCTTAATGTTTTTTGGGGTAGCTACAACATTATTAATCTTTAAGCCTTTCCTGCTCTTAGGAGCTTTTGGAACTTGCTTGGAAACTTTAAGAGCAGCAAAAAAACAAATAGAGAATGCAGCTCTAAACAAACATGCTTCATAAAGAGAGAAACAAACCATAGTAGAGATGTTACATAAGTCTAACAAAATCTTCCAAGTAATGGGTCTTCTCTTATCTAATGAATTAGGTGCTTTCTTATAGCCCTTCATTGCCTGACATATTGAGAAAAAAACTAAAACAGAATAAGAAAGAGTGCAACTTAAGGAAAAAAGACACCACTGATAATATTTTATTTATATGAGACCAAGAATAGTTCTTGTCCATTTAATTATTCAAAAACAATAAGAGCAACTGCTCTGAAAACTCAAATGCACCCTGGTTTTGTGTGTTAAGAAACGATAACCATAGCCACAATGCTGTATTGTAACCGGCCCACATAGAAGGCGCCAGGGAATTGATAATATTGCCTCTCATGTCTGCCTCTGGAAATAACTGGAGAAAAGAAACCATTTGAAATCTGGAAAGAGCATCCGCTATCAAATTGTTCTTACCTGGAACATAACGTGCTCAAACCCACAAATTCAAACATAAGCATTTATATACTAAATAATTTAGTAAAACTATAACTGGCCTAGATTTGGAAGAGATGCAATTTATTGCATATAAAACACCTTTATTATCAGTACTGCATAAGAGTCTCTTATTCTGAAAATGAACCCCCCCAAACTCCAGTCTCTACAATTATTGGGGAAAAGCTCCAATAAAACTGTGTTTCTAATGGGGCTTTTCCACTGCATGGAACCGAGCGGTTCGGCTCGCTTTTGTGCTTTTCCACTGCATGGTACCGCATGGTATGGTGTTGGAACGGTTCGGTACGGTACGGTATGGCGGGGCGGCGCTTTTCCACTACATGGAAACGAAAGATACGGCTCACTAAAACAGTACCACCTCGATTGTGGTTCCAAGAGGTACCATACCGGTACCATATCCCACAATCCTTTGCATGCAGTCACTACTAGCCACTGATTGGTCAGAGAATCGTTGTTATCCCACCCACTTACTTTAGTACTACTTTAGTGGAAAAGCAAACCATACCAAACCGTACCGAACCGTTACAACACCGTACCATGCGCTACCATGCAGTGGAAAACCAAACAGAGCCAAGCAGGGCCGAGTAGAACCGAGCCAGTACTTGCAGTGGAAAAGTGCCATAAGAAGACCCTTACTCTTCCATTCTAAAGACCATTTTTCTGCACGACAGTGAGTGGGTCTGCCAAATTGCCGCAAAACCCAAAGATCCTGCAGAATCTGAACATAGTTGAAAATCCTGGTCCAAAATGAAATCCTCTTGCCAAACTGCTCTCCTGTGAAATTGTGCCATACTAATAGATCTTCTTTCATATCATGGGACACTCTTATATGTGCATAGGGATTATTGAAACCCAAAATCACTAAATATAACCTAAGTGAAAATATACGACCTATGGGAAGCACCCTATTTGCAAAGGCGCGAAGGCCTAATGGTTGCTGCATCACTTTTTTAAAGAAATGTTCTCTAAGGATATAAAGCTCAATATTAATATACAGATTTTATCAATCTTCTCTTGGCGCAGCCTGAACTCCATGGAGATAGTATCAATTGTTATACAAAAAATTACAGTATCTCACAAAAGTGAGTACAACCCTCACATTTTTGTAAATATTTTACTATACCTTTTCATGTGACAACACTGAAAAAATTACACTTTGCTACAATGTAAAGTAGTGAGTGTACAGCTTGTATAACAGTTTAAATTTGCTGTCCCCTCAAAATAACTCAACACACAGTCATTACAATCTAAACTGCTGGCAACAAAAGTGAGTACACCCCTAACTGAAAAATGTCCAAAAAGGGCCCAATTAGCCATTTTCTCTCGCCTGTGTCATGTGACTCATTAGTGTTACAAGGTCTCTGGTGTGATTGGGGAGCAGGTGTGTTAAATTTGGTGTTATCGCTCTCACTCTCTCATACTGGTCATTGGAAGTTCAACATGGCACCTCATGGCAAAGAACTCTCTGAGGATCTTAAACAAATTGTTACTCTACATAAAGATGGCCTAGGTTATAAGAAGATTGCTAAGACCCTGAAACTGAGCTGCAGCATGGTGGTCAAGACCATACAGTGGTTTAACAGGACAGGTTTGATTCAGTATAGGCCTCACCATGGTCGACCAAAGAAATTGAGTGCACGTGCTCAGCATCATATACAGAGGTTGTCTTTGGGAAATAAGGATATGAGTGCTGCCAGCATTGTTGCAGAGGTTAAAGGGGCAGGGGGTCAATCTGTCAGTGCTCAGACCATACCCTGCACACTGCATCAAATTGGTCTGCATGACTGTCATCCCAGAAGGAAGCCTTTTCTAAAGATGATGCAAAAGAAAACCCGCAAACAGTTTGCTGAAGACAAGCAGACTAAGGACATGGATTACTGGAACCATGTCCTGTGGTCTAATGAGACCAAGATAACCTTATTTGGTTCATCTGGTGTCAAGCATGTGTGGGGGCAACAAGGTGAGGGTTACAAAGACAAGTGTGTCTTGCCTACAATCAAGAATGTTGGTGGAAACGTCATGGTCTGGGGCTGCATGAGTGCTGCCGGCATTGGGGAGCTACAGTTCATTGAGGGAACCATGAATGCCAACATGTACTGTGACATACTGAAGCAGAGTATGATCCCCTCCCTTTGGAGACTGAGCTGCCGGCCAATATTCCAACATGATAATGACCCCAAACACACCTCCAAGATGACCACTGCCTTGCTAAAGAAGCTGAAGGTAAAGGTGATGGACTGGCCAAGTATATCTCTAGACCTAAACCCTATTGAGCATCTGTGGGGCATCCTCAAATGGAAGGTGGCGAAGCGCAAGGTCTCTAACATCCACCAGCTCCGTGATGTTGTCATGGAGGAGTGGAAGACACCTCCAGTGGCAACCTGTGAAGCTCTGGTGAACTCCATGCTCAACACGGGTTAAGGCAGTGCTGGAAAATAATGGTGGTCACACAAAATATTGACACTTTGGACTCAATTTGGACATTTTTACTTAGGGGTGTACTCACTTTTGTTCCCAAAGGTTTAGACATGAATGGCTGTGTGTTGAGTTATTTTGAGGGGACAGCAAATATACACTGTTATACAAGCTGTACACTCACTACTTTACATTGTAGAAAAGTGTAATTTCTTCAGTGTTGTCACATGAAAAGATATAATACATTTTTTACAAAAATGTGAGTGGTGTACTCACTTATGTGAGATACTGTATATACATGTAGTGGGAAAAACTGTCTTGTCATGTGCCAATGGGATGCCAAACTCCCTGCATATATAAAAAAATGTATACAGCAAATTTCCACAATCAGTAGAATGTGCTGAACCTAGAAATAAAAAAATCATCCAGGTAGTGTAATAAATTACTTGAATGAACCTCTTTTGCCACTACCCTTTCAACAAATGATGAAAAACTCTCAAAATAGAAGCAGGAAATCGAGCATCCCATAGGTAAACATTTGTGAAAAAAATATTGACCTTCAAATTGGAAACCTAGGGAGCTAAAGCTATCTGGATGAATGGGGAGTAGCCTAAAGGCTGATTTTATATCAGCTTTCGCAAGAAGGGCTGCCTGTCCGAGTCTCTGTAACTTAATAATTGCCTCCTCAAAAGATGCATACGAGACTGAACATAAATCATCTCCAAACTGATCATTTAGAGAATATTTATGCGTATATGATAAATGATGGATAAAAAAATATATAAATGTAAATGCTTGCCTAAAAATGTGCAAATATATGAAACCGTGCTAAAAAGGACTAAATAATAAATATAAATCCATTCAATATTCCACAAAAAGTGCGCCTGTGCTCCAAAAAGTCCATAAGTGTGTATTTAAATTAATATGTATCATAAGGTGCCAAAAAGTCAATATTCCACGATAAAAGTGCTTCAGTGCTTCAAAATGTGCATGAAAACAATGCATGAAACAAAAACATTTTAAAGTGTTATTAAGATTTTCTATTATATAATCAGCATTCATTCACTCTATGTACATTTTAATTTATATTTTCAGATCATATATTTTTTTTTAATTGTAACATTTAATCACTTTGGCAATCTTTTTCTAAATACATTTGTATTTACGACAATTACATAAATATAAATTGATACTTGCTTATAGCATTTTTCTTGTGCAAACATTCACTATAAGGCTACGTTCACATCTTGGCGTTGCTATTACAGGCGTTTTTATGGGCGTTTTTGCAGGCGTTTTACAGGCGTTTTTACAGGCGTTTTCTGTGCAGGCGTTTTTAGATTGAATAGAGACCAATGGAAAACGCCTGTAATCTGCCCAAAAAGAAGCTCATGTACTTTTTTGAGCGTTGGGCGTTTTGCTCACAGCGTCAAAACGCTCAGATGTGAACAGGGGCCATTGAAATGAATAGGATTTGTCTTGTTGGGCGTTTTGAGAGCTGATCCTAGAGCAGAAAAACTCCCCAAAAATGCCTCAAAACGCCTACATGTGAACAGAGCCTAAGAATCACCATGTCTACAAGATACAAACACAGTTGTTATTTGGTACAACAACAAAAATAGCAAGAGTCACTAACCATAATAGCTGCCAATTACAGCAAATTTCAGCTTGTGCCAAGTTATTGGGACTTATAAACAATTTATGATTAAGATTGAATTAATGTGCAAAATGAATGTTAAATATAGAAGAAGATGTGACTAAAGTACTTTTACCCTACATTTTGTTACATAAATTGGAAAGGATGAAACAAGAACATTTTCCATCAAAAGAATATACAGTCATACTTTTTATTCCCTAGGTGTCGACAGTTACGTGAAAATTTCTCTGCACCCTTTTTTCCTTTTGAATCGTAATGTTTCTGGTATGCTACATCCGCTTTTGTTCCAACCAGCTATGCTCCAATACCTCTTTTATTTGAGCAGAGTTAGACTGAACAAAGCAAAGACAAGAAGGGATCAAGTATGAAGAAGGAGAAGCTTTTCTATTCTGCATGTTTTTTTAAGTTCTTTTGAGTTTGATAAAAGCTACTTCATGTTGTAGAATTATAAAATATATTGTGTATAACTTTTTTCATTAACTAAAAGGTGAAAATTTAGTATTTGAACAAAAGATTTCCCAAGCCACTAAGAATATAGGCTTTATTTAATTGAATTCAGGTGATGTTTATTAAAATACCAGTGTCAACCAAATCTCCTACTCAGTTTTGTGTAGTTGCTAGAAAGCTAAATTGCATGTTATATTCTTATACCACTTGGAGACTCCAGTGCTAGGGTATCACCAAAAGAATAACAAATAGTCAGTGTAAAATGACTTTAAATGATTAAAACACTCTACCTTTATTCTTGTCTATATTTGTCTAAAATGCAGAACAGACAAATAACTAAGAAGGCCAGTTGCCTTTGAGGTATATGCCAAGTGTAGGAGAAGCAGAGAAGAAGATATTTGGAAAAACGTGCTCTAATTTAAATCAGATAAACTACTGAGGTACAAATTGAACCCAGTGCAACCATAACCATTACAACAAGCTGCCTTTAGTGCCACCTTATCAGCATCATTGCCCCCGGCAAAGTAATGCATTGGGACCCCTACCAAGGTAAATTGAGACCTGTGGCACAGCAATGAGTGGGTGTGGCTAAATTATGCTAAATATTTGGTGTGGCTTTTTAGTCTGATTAGAAATTTTAGTCTGTTTTTTTTTTAAATAATTAAAATTTAAGTGCAATGTACAGTATACAATCAGCTCCACCTGTGAAATAATCAATACTATAAACAGACACTCAAAATGTGATACAAATTCAGTGCCAATCTGACAAACCTCGAAGGCAGCTGCCGCTGCACACCTAATAGTAATATCACCACAATAAAAAACAACTTATTGAGTTAGTAGTGGAGCACTATATAATTTACTAACACATATATGCCCCACACACAACAAAAAGTCTCTTTTATATAACGTGTAATTTATCATCCACTGCCGTGTGCATCTAAATTCTTCATAGAAGGGATGAAATGAATATGTGCCACCGCCGGCAGGTGAATTGTGTACTCACTTCACTCCTGCTAATTACAGGCTTTACAACTCCCACCAGTCTGTCGGGAATGGATGTCTTTCTTCTCTTTACCGAATCGAATGCTCCTAACTGCTTTAGTACTCCTCATGCAAACCACATGGAATACAAATGCAACTCTATAAAATATATATTTTTTTTAAATGCCCCCAACACAACACTCACAAGATAAAATCAAATAAACAGCATTTTCTCTGTGACTCATCAGACGGCTCATCACACCATCTGGCTGTTGAAGGCTATCTGACATCACAACCTAGACTCCTCCCTCCTATATGCGTATGGCCATACAATTGACTTCTTCAGTAGGATGAAGCAGCCCACTAACCTTCACAGAATGCCTCTCCATCTAGATTAGAGACAAAAAAATAGGGGGGTTGTGCAGGGGGGCACTCAGAGAGGTTCCAACCAATAAAGGAATAGTAACTCAAATAGTGGACAACCGTAAAACAGGCCATGCAATGCACCTTATAATAATAAATATGGAGGAAATAGACAGTGTAATACCCCGAGAGGGAAAAGGAGACCCCACAATAATGACTTCTATAGAGGAGGTTTTAACAGCAGAAGGCCCTTTAGACAGGGTTACCCTGGGAATCTCCACCCTACTTCTTATTAACCTGGACATCAAGAATAAAGATCTCCCTGAGGGTATGATAGGCCCCAACAGGAAGGTCATGCCCCTAAGAGGAATAATAGATTTGCTCCATTACATATGATGAGGAGCCTTATAAGGGGTGATTTTTTTTAGGACAGATTAGGACCCCCAGGAAGGGGGACAAGGGGAAACATACAGTGGAAACACATCTGGAGCAGAAGGAAAAGACAAAGGGGAAGGAAAGCAGCAAGAAGGATAAAAAAAAAAAAAAAGAAGAAAGTACTAGTAGGGTACAGACGTTATAATTATAATTTGAGTGCCGCTTTAGATAAAGACTTGAAATTTGCCCCCATTAAGAATCTCAATAAATTTGACACATATATTAATATACACAAATATGTAAGGACCCTTAAATGTTAAAACATATTTTTTCTATCTAAACCCATGGAGAGAGCCCCTCAGAATACTGATGAACAAGGTACTAACCTTAGAAATAGATCTACATTTAATCCACCCACAACAGACAATAAACATATTGAGGTTTTTTTAAAAATATGGTGGTTAACAATTTAGAAAAATTAAAAATAAAGAAAAATAATGATCCTGAACATATCATACATCAACATCATATCATAAAAGAGTCTCAGGCCCGCGGATAAGGGAGGGGGAATCGTTCTTATATCCAAAACATATTACAAAAATGAGACGGAGAGATTATTAGGAGATAGAGAGACATATAAGTTGTTGCATAATAACCCTGTGAGACAGTATAAGGATGAACTATGTGGAATAATTAAAAGAAGTATTAAGAAAAAGATTTTGAGTAAAAAAGAAGCTGAATATTTGAACCCTACATCATGTCGTACTCCAATTTTATATTTTCTAACTAAAATTCGTAAGGATATTAATAATCCGCCAGGGAGACCTATCGTTAATGGGGTTGATTCCCCATCTTCAAGATTAGGACAATATTTAGATACTTTTTTACAACCTCTTGTCGTGTCTACCCCTGCCTAACTCAAGGATACTAAACATTTATTGCAAATTTTAGATAATATCCCTCTGGAAGATACCCCTAATTATTTAGTTACAGCAGATGTAAGTTCATTATATACCATTGTTGAACATTCTCAGCAAAACAGTTAAATGGCCATTACATAATTCTAGGTTGTAAAAGAGGCATCAGAGATATTTAGTGGATTGTCTGGAGTTTGGACTTCTTTACAACTATTTCTGGTATGATAACAGGTATTTTCTTCAAACCAGGGAAGTATCTATGGGAGCTCGAATTTTTCTCCCAGTGTGGCTAATTTATTTTTGGCACACTGGGAGTCTGAAGTAGTATTCTTGAACAAGCCCAGGGAGCTGGTATGCTATAAAAGGTTCAGTGATGACCTGTTCATGCAGGCCTCCTCTCCTTCATGCACAGGTTGAATTTGAACAATAAAAACATTGTATTGTCATGGAAATATGATAAGTGAGCCATGGTGTTTTTGGATTAAGAAATTATTTTTGGAAGGAGGGAGGATCTTGGCTAGGAATTATTGTAAACCCACAGATAGAAATGGGTATACGGCTATAGACAGCTGCCATCATATACCCTGGCTTTTGAATATCCCCAGTTTGTGTGCCTAAGGTGAAACCGCACCACGGAGAGTCGTTTTACAGCGCGAGCAGCTTTATTTGAGAATACATTTTACAGAAAGGTTATGAAAGCACCTATATAAAGAAGCAAATGGATACAGTGAGAAATATGCAGAGGAGTTATTTACTGAGAACCAAAGAAGAAATAAGAGGTATTGGCAGGAGGAAGAGGATTTTAGGATTCTATTAGATTCCAATGTAAAAAACAGGAAAGTAGAAAAAATCTTTAGAAGGCATTGGGATATATTATTGAAGGATAGGGTATTGGGGGGAATACTACAACCCGACTTAAATTTGTATACAAAAAAAGCCCCTAATTTGAGGCAGAGATTAGCACCCGGGATCTTGGATCCCCCAATTAATAAGGCTAGTTCTCCTACTCCGTCACTTGGGGTTCTATTCTTGTGGAAGATGTTTGGCATGTAAGACAACTAAAGATAGTAATATTAAAAGAGAAAAAGATTTTGTAGCGATAGCCACTGGGAGTATTCAAAAAATAAAATAATTTATAACTTGTTAATCAGAAGGGGTAGTATATGTGCTTGGATGTCCGTGTAAGATTCAATATGTTGGTCGCACCTCTAGACCATTACTTGTCCGGGTGTGAGAACATATTAATAATATTAAAAAAAGGAAAAAAGGATCTACTTGGAGTTCCATGATAGGAATCCTAAAGGTTTTACATTTTGGGGTGTAGAGAAAGTCAATAACCTTTGGAGAGGAGGTAATTTTATACGTTACTTGAGCCAGCAAGAATCCTTATGGATTTATGAGACCCAGGTATTAGCCCCTAGAGGTCTCAATGTCGATTTTCATTTAAATTGTTTAATCACTAACAGTTAATAGGATATTAGGATACATAAATAGAGATCAGTGGGTTATGGGGGTCCTAGAATTTGTGTAAGGTAACAAAGTGATATATTTATTAAATAAGAGGGGGATATGTGATATGTATAGAAGAAGAGACAATTTGAGTGTTTATAGGAGCAAGTAGTGGGACAGGATTCATAGGGTTAATCATTTGCATTGTCTAGTTGCCATAACATACATGTAGAGGATATATAAAAATGAGGGGAAGTATTAAAGTACTTTAGGAGTAAGTAATGGGGCAGGATTCATAGGGTTAATATGATGCATTGTTTGCTGCTATAATATCTTAGATTGTATGAATATATTGATATGTATTGATAAAGAATGTATCCTGGCGGTTATAGATTAGCCATGTGAACTGTAGTGTGTGTAGTTATGGTATTGTTAGTGGGTTTAAGTTGGGGTCTATGAGAGCAGTCCTTGCCTTGATTGTTCGCCTGTACTAGGAGGGCGGGCACACATAGGCTAAAAACCGCTAGGAGATGCTCGGCAGGTTGTCATGATGATTGGAATCTATATAAGGGTTGTGGTTAGTGGGCTGCTCCATCCTATTGAAGAAGCCAATTGTACGACGATACGCATATAGGAGGGAGGGGCCTAGGTTGTGACATCAGATAGCCTCCAACAGCCGAATGGTGTGGTGAGCCCTCTAATGAGTCACAGAGAAACTGCTGTTTATTTGATGTCATCTTGTGAGTGTTGTTAAATAAAATGTATTTTATTTTATTGAGCATTTGATCTGGTAAAGAGGAGAAGGACCTCCATTCCAGACAGACTGGTGGGAGTTGTAAAGCTTGTAATTAGCAGGAGTGAGGTGAGCACACAATTCACCAGGTGGCAGTGGCACGTTTTCATTTCATCCCTTCTATGAAGAATTTAGATGCATGCGGCGGTGGATGATAAATTACACATTATATAAAAGAGACTTTTTGTTTTAAAAATAATTGTTTACATTTTTTTCACAATGCTGATGCGGGGTCTTTGGTGAGTTTAAACAGATCCCTGAAGTCTCACATTTGAGACAGCCAAATGGACTGAGGAAACACATTCCCCGGTTCCTTTCTGCAGCCTCAGCTGCACTGCAGATAATTGAACAGTAGACAGAAGTTCCTGTTTATTTATAAACTGAAACACAGTAATAACTGCTTACTATGCTTAAATGACGAGTGAATATAGTGAGTGATTGGTACAATCACTCCCTGTGTTCATTCAGAAAGGAAGGACTGGTAAATTACATATTTACTGGCCCCTTGCCTGCTCTCCATCCTCAAGGTCCCCCTGTGTGTAGCGGGAAGGAGGAGGAAATGCCAACTTTCAGCTCCTGCAGTAAGAACCACAAAAGATCAATTTCAGCTATTTCTCCCACCCACTGCACTGATCATCTGCTAAAAACACAGTGCCCAGTGTAAAAAGAGAGCACTTTTTTTTATGAGGGGGATAATTTTCTGTGATATCAGGGGTAAATGTAGACTTAGAACATATGCAATAAGTGACTTGGATCCTTCACAGCATAAAATCCATTATTTAATATTCGCAGAGGTAATAAATCCAGAAGCCGCTCCCAGATTGTGGCACTCCAAATTGCCCAGTTGGCAACATCTTACAGGGGAAAGGGTACACCTAAAGTGCTACTAAACCCAGAGCCTGCATTCACTATATCTGGTCTCCCACAGTACACAGAACATGGAAATGCAATTATTTTAATAAATATAAACTGATAAATACAGTTTCTCATCAGCAATACAGTATAGAGCAGCCTTGGGACTTGTATCAGTTCCTAGTAAAGCTTGTAGGAGGAGTTTTCATTCTTCCCTGATCCTCTAACTGGACATGTCTGGACAGTGCTGGTTGGCCCTGTACTGATCACATGCACTCCCCCCCCCCCCCCAAAACAAAAAAACTATCAAGCAATACACACCAAACTGAGCATGTGCAGCCTGTCCCCTGGCTCTGTAAATATCAAAATACCAGGTTATTTTTTGGAGACAGTGAAAGAAGAGGAGGATCAGAGAGACATTATCAAACAGCCTTTATACACAATGCAAACAATGAACCACTTAGGTTCCACAGTGAGTATAACAAGCATGCTTTACTGCATATACAGACTGATTTTACTGTTTTGGGTTTAGTAACACTTTAAGTGAGTAGTACAACATAATTTAAGTAAGTCGTAACTGGTAAAAGTCAGAAAGTGGTGCAGTGAGCAGAAAAGCATAGCTGAGAAACCAGGCAGACATTTTAAGCAAACAAGGCAGTTATCCGTATCCAAGATCTAAGACTAGCCAGGGGTAATCAAACATGAGTGATTATCAGATATTAAGCTGAGCCATAGCTGAAGTAGCAGATACAGATAATTGCAGCATAGTTTCTGAAAAAAAAAAACCTCCCAAAGCAATGATTAGTTGGTAACAGATCTTTTGCATGGGGGGCATTGGGAGCTGTGTCAGAGCTCTGAACCAGATTTGATCCTAGTATCAGGCAATATCATGTTGCTACATGATGCAGAATGCTTATAGTTAGGACCATATACTGTATCTAGCAGCAGGTGATATGGGCACATGCTTAAACACACTGCACAGGGGAGGAGGTGGGCAAGTGAGTTACAAGCAGGTTGTGGGAGGTGGGGATCAGAAGGCTAGGAGCACATGGGCAATTTCAAATTGCATAAATGTGCTGGTAAAGTCACTAGTGATAAATCACTAGTAATCATGATTGGTCATCACACACTGGAAACAAATACCTCCCTCTAAAGTGAGGCATGTAGTAAAGAATAATCACGTATAACTGCATAGTGCTCCAAAATGTGTGTGACAAATTTGTACTATGAGCTACTACTTGCTACTTGTATGTTTAACTTCATAGGGAGCCATTTATTCCAAATGTGTAGCGATCGTTTTTTACTATCAGCAACTAATTCCCAGTCATTTTACCAGTGGAAACATGCTACTAAAAATTGCGCATTTGCTCCCAACCTTGCAGTTCAGACATAAACTATTGTTGAGGGATTTCACAAATAAAGTATCTAGGAGCTTTAAGAAGCATTAGGAATATAACCAAAAGTTCCCGCCTAAAACTGAAGCAGAGGTGGCTTTTAAAACTGTGGTTGTAAACGTAGCACTTACAGTGCCTTGCGAAAGTATTTGGCCCCCTTGAACTTTGCGACCTTTTGCCAGATTTCAGGCTTCAAACATAAAGATATAAAACTGTAATTTTTTGTGAAGAATCAACAACAAGTGGGACACAATCATGAAGTGGAACGAAATTTATTGGATATTTCAAACTTTTTAAAAAAATAAAAAACTGAAAAATTGGGCGTGCAAAATTATTCAACCCCCTTAAGTTAATACTTTGTAGCGCCACCTTTTGCTGCGATTACAGCTGTAAGTCGCTTGGGGTATGTCTCTATCAGTTTTGAACATCGAGAGACTGAAACTTTTGCCCATTCCTCCTTGCAAAACAGCTCAAGCTCAGTGAGGTTGCATGGAGAACGTTTGTGAACAGCAGTCTTCAGTTCTTTCCACAGATTCTCGATTGGATTCAGGTCTGGACTTTGACTTGGCCATTCTAACACCTGGATATGTTTATTTGTGAACCATTCAATTGTAGATTTTGCTTTATGTTTTGGATCATTGTCTTGTTGGAAGACAAATCTCCGTCCCAGTCTGAGGTCTTTTGCAGACTCCATCAGGTTTTCTTCCAGAATGGTCCTGTATTTGGCTTCATTCATCTTCCCATCAATTTTAACCATCTTCCGTCCCTGCTGAAGAAAAGCAGGCCCAAACCATGATGCTTCCACCACCATGTTTGACAGTGGGGGATGGTGTGTTCAGGGTGATGAGCTGTGTTGCTTTTACGCCAAACATAACGTTTCGCATTGTTGCCAAAAAGTTTGATTTTGGTTTCATCTGACCAGAGCACCTTCTTCCACATGTTTGGTGTGTCTCCCAGGTGGCTTGTGGCAAACTTTAAACGACACTTTTTATGGATATCTTTAAGAAATGGCTTTCTTCTTGCATAAAGGCCAGATTTGTGCAGTATACGACTGATTGTTGTCCTATGGACAGAGTCTCCCACCTCAGCTGTAGATCTCTGCAGTTCATCCAGAGAGATCATGGGCCTCTTGGCTGCATCTCTGATCAGTCTTCTCCTTGTATGAGCTGAAAGTTTAGACAGCCAGGTCTTCGTAGATTTGCAGTGGTCTGATACTCTTTCCATTTCAATATTATCGCTTGCACAGTGCTCTTTTGGATGTTTAAAGCTTGGGAAATCTTTTTGTATCCAAATCCGGCTTTAAACTTCTCCACAACAGTATCTCGGACCTTCTTATATGTATGGGTGGTTCCTGCGCTATCTGAGGATATGTATTTTTCCCTTCTTACTGCTGCACCACAGTACTGGTACCAGGAACCAGTTAATACAATGTATACAGTTTGGGTGGGTGATGCGCTTCAGAAGTGAATATAAAGTAAAAATATAATAAATGTATAAACTGGCGTGGTAAAAAATGTTCTAGTGATAAAAAGTGTTGGTGTTGGTTAATAAAAGGTGGTCCAATACTTCATATATATCTCATATATATATATCCAGTTAAGTAAACTATTCCAGTTATCTTCTATACAATAAAGTGCTGAGTGTTTATACTTTCCTAAAAGGTATCAATAAATAAACCGTAGACAAGATAAAAATAAAGATACTTCAAAAAAAGATACAAAGTGCTGTGTGCTCATTTGCTTAGATCAAAAAAATAAATAAATAAATAAAGTGCTGTGTTTATAGTGTCCATATATATAGAAATCCAAAATCAGGTGTCATTCCCTTCGATATCATTAAATAAAACAAGGTGCTCTCATGCAAAGTATGGGTGTTGTGACTTGTTGCCTCCACCAGGTGTCACATCTAGGTGCTCTATCTTCTCACCTCAATAAGGTGTATATTGCGCCTGTATACAAGACTTAGCCTCCGAATATCATATAGGCTTTACTTATTCCGGTATCTTGCTTCACCTCCAAGTGTTTCCTGTCCTGTCCTGTTTAGTATTTAGGGGTGCATACACTTTCCGTCAATTTGTAGATCATTTGAATGCGGGTAAAATCTCAATACAGCGTGGGGAGCGTTATCGCTCCGATCTCTAACGTCACTTCCGGTAGTCTGGCGGCTCCTCCTACGCGTTACGTCACATCACGTGACTTCCTCCCTGAGGAAGTCACGTGATGTGACGTAACGCGTAGGAGGAGCCGCCAGACTACCGGAAGTGACGTTAGAGATCGGAGCGATAACGCTCCCCACGCTGTATTGAGATTTTACCCGCATTCAAATGATCTACAAATTGACGGAAAGTGTATGCACCCCTAAATACTAAACAGGACAGGACAGGAAACACTTGGAGGTGGAGCAAGATACCGGAATAAGTAAAGCCTATATGATATTCGGAGGCTAAGTCTTGTATACAGGCGCAATATACACCTTATTGAGGTGAGAAGATAGAGCACCTAGATGTGACACCTGGTGGAGGCAACAAGTCACAACACCCATACTTTGCATGAGAGCACCTTGTTTTATTTAATGATATCGAAGGGAATGACACCTGATTTTGGATTTCTATATATATGGACACTATAAACACAGCACTTTATTTATTTATTTATTTTTTTGATCTAAGCAAATGAGCACACAGCACTTTGTATCTTTTTTTGAAGTATCTTTATTTTTATCTTGTCTACGGTTTATTTATTGATACCTTTTAGGAAAGTATAAACACTCAGCACTTTATTGTATAGAAGATAACTGGAATAGTTTACTTAACTGGATATATATATATGAGATATATATGAAGTATTGGACCACCTTTTATTAACCAACACCAACACTTTTTATCACTAGAACATTTTTTACCACGCCAGTTTATACATTTAGTATCTCGGACCTGCCTGGTGTGTTCCTTGTTCTTCATGATGCTCTCTGCGCTTTAAACGGACCTCTGAGACTATCACAGTGCAGGTGCATTTATACGGAGACTTGATTACACACAGGTGGATTCTATTTATCATCATTAGTCATTTAGGTCAACATTGGATCATTCAGAGATCCTCACTGAACTTCTGGAGAGAGTTTGCTGCACTGAAAGTAAAGGGGCTGAATAATTTTGCACGCCCAATTTTTCAGTTTTTTATTTGTTAACAAAGTTTGAAATATCCAATAAATTTCGTTCCACTTCATGATTGTGTCCCACTTGTTGTTGATTCTTCACAAAAAATTACAGTTTTATATCTTTATGTTTGAAGCCTGAAATGTGTCAAAAGGTCGCACAGTTCAAGGGGGCCGAATACTTTCGCAAGGCACTGTACCTCATGTTTTGGTGCAACAATGCAAAACTATTATTTCTTCATTTTAAGATGGATGTAAGCAGGGCTGGCCTTAGGTGATCAGGCGCCCTGTGCGAGCTAATCCTGTGGCGCCCCCCCCCCGCGCGCATTTTCTTGCACCTTTTTTGCACTTTATTTGACTTTTCTTTTTTATGATCACTAATAACTTAGCCCCCCTTACATCAGAACCCCCCCCCACACAGAGCCCCCCTTACATCAGAGACCCCCCACACAGAGCCCCCTTTACATCAGAGACCACCCACACAGAGCCCCCTTTACATCAGAGACCCCCCCACACAAAGCCCCCCCACACAGAGCCCCCCATCACATCAGAGACCCCCCACACAAAGCCCCCCTCACATCAGAGACCCCCCACACACAGAGCCCCCTTACATCAGAGACCCCCCACACAAAGCCCCCTTACATCAGAGACACCACACACAGAGCCCCCTTACATCAGAGACCCCCCACACAAAGCCCCCCTAACGTCAGAGACCCCCTCACAAAGCCCCCTAAGATCAGAGACCCCCTACACACACACAAAGCCCCCCTCACATCAGAGACCCCACACACAGAGCCCCCTTACATCAGAGACCCCCCACACAAAGCCTCCTTACGTCAGAGACCCCCCCACACAGAGCCCCCCTCATCTCAGGGACCCACCACACAAAGCCTCCCTAACATCAGGGACCCCCCACACAAAGCCCCCTCACATCAGAGACTCCCCACACAAAGCCCCCTCACATCAGAGACCCCACACACAGAGCCCCCTTACATCAGAGACCCCCACACAAAGCCCCCTTACATCAGAGACCCCCCCCCCACACATCAGAGACCCCCCACACACAGAGCCCCCCTAACATCAGAAACCCCCCACACAAAGCCCCCTTTACATCAGACCCCCCCCCCCTCCCCACAGAGCCCCCCACATCAGAGAACCCCCGTCACATCAGAGACCCCCCACACACACAAAGCCCCCCTCACATCAGAGACCCCCTACACACACACACACACACACAAAGCCCCCCTCACATCCACACATCAGAGACCCCCCCACATAAATCCCCCCTTACATCAGACCCCCTCCCCACAGAGCCCCCCACATCAGAGAGCCCCCCTTACATCACAGACCCCCCACACAAAGCCCCCCACATCAGAGAGCCCCCCTTACATCACAGAGCCCCCCCCTTACATTTTTTGAAGGAGAGACCTCACTTACCTTACGTTGTCTGCAGCTTTTTTTTTTCTTTAAACTTCCCACCCACACATCCCTGGGAGTGTGGGCGGGCGGGAGGAGAAGGGACGGGGCGAGGAGGAGCTGACGATCTCTCCTCTCTCCCTGCACTGACGCCAGAGGAGAGATCGTCAGCTCCTCCTCGCCCTGCCCCTTCTCCTCCTCCCGCCCGCCCCCACTCCCTGGGATGTGTGGGCGGGAAGTCAGCGTGGATGGATCGGAGGCTGAGCTGTGTGAGAGATACACAGCTCGCCTCACTGCAACAATAGATGACCCAGGCACGGCCGCACAGCGGGAGGTAAGCCGCGGCCTGTGTTAACCCTGTCCAGGCCGCGGTCGCCGCTCACCTCCCATTGTGCGGCCTGAATCGCCTGATCTTCTGCGAGCTGTGATGGCCGCATGGCGCCCTTGTTGCCCATGGCGCCCTGTGCGGCCGCACTGCTCGCACACCCCAAAGGCCGGCCCTGGATGTAAGGTCTAATTGAGTGACATTTAGTTGCTGAAGAACTGTGAATCATAAAAAAATGTTCATGGTATTTCCTTTCAGAGCTCGTTCACGTGTGCTTTGTTCTGTGAAGAGTGATCTGCTTTAGACTAGCTCTTCAGAGGTTTGATAGCCCATTTATAGGGGTTACGTAGTACCTGCCAAAAGTGTCAGGGGGTATATTTTTGCAATGCTTTGCTTCATGGCCATGGCATGTGTACACCCATGGCAGCCGCCTCTGCAGCTAAAGAAGGTAATAGTTAGGGAGTGGTAAAAGCATGCCTCAACTGCAGGGTTTTACCGCCACAACCCCATGAAATGTTATTTTTACCTTTTTGTTATCCTTCTTGCATTTCATCACTGTTGTTCTCTTCAGCTTCTTTGCAGCCACTTCTTATCTACATGCACTCCAATGGCAACCACATGTCATTATTCCACATGAGCCTCTTTATGGTGACAACAGGGAGATCTTCGCTTTGTAGTAAACATTTTCTAGGTCTTGGTTTAACCACTTCAGCTCCGGAAAGTTTTCCCCCCTCTCTGACCAGGTCATTTTTTGCGATACGACACTGCGTTATTTTAACTGACAATTGCACGATCGTGCTGTGCTGAACCCATCTAAAATTTATGTCCTTTTTTTCCGCAAATAGAGCTTTCTTTTGGTGGTATTTGATCACCCCTGTGTTTTTTATTTTTTTGCGCTATAAACAAAAGAAAATAAAAAAAAACAATGTTTCTTACTTTCTGCTATAAAACACATCCAATAAAAAATTTAAAAAAATCTAATTTCCTCATCTGTTTAGGCCATCTGAACATCTGTTTGCAAAGTGAACCTAACATTTACAAAGTGGAAATTTACTTTCAACCTCAATGTCTTGCAGAGTATGATAATGCCTCTACTGGCAATGTGGTTGTTTACTATAGGCAAAAAGGCTGTTCGTTTTGCAGGGGGATTTTCCCCTAGTTTCCTGAATGTGGTAAATATTCACTTTTTGTACAGAACACCTAATAATATGCAAGGAAAATAAAAATAGCTTTTATGCTTGCTCATGGTTGAATGATGGAAGTCAGCAGAGCTTCTACTCATTCACTAAGCTCTGGGCAGAATTCCCGCGCAAAGTGAACAGCCTACTTGCTTTCAGTAAATCCACCCCAATGGCTTTATGGGGCTACTAGTGGTCATGTAAATGTATCATATGACAACCAAAATATTGTCAATGTGAGTTCCCATTTTAAAACTGAATTCACAGATCATGTCACAGTGGGTACCCAGGAGCATTGTCATTTTGCACAGTGTTCACTTATTTTGTCTCCAAGAACCTTACCTTATTGTTATCAAAGGACAAAAGCAAATGTGTTATTGTGCTTCTTTCTGAGCAAAACATAATACTTTTTTTTGTTTGCCAATTTTGTCAAGTATCACACTTAGGTCTTATTCACATGGGCGTACTATAATGTATGAAAATTACTGCCTGCACAGGAATACATGGAACACCTGTGCATCCCCATGCAGGTAAACAAGGCCCTCACATGGACTATAGGAATGAAGCCTTAAGGTGTATCTAAAAGGTGTATCCAAAAACATAAATTATGATATTTGGAAGCTTACCAGTCCTTTAAAGTGGTGGCTGCATTAGCTTTCTTTCTTCCAACTTTTTTCCCTTTTTATTTTTACTTGACAATCCTGCGCATAACACACATCTTGTCCCTGGGTGGCTAAGGTCCATTCTCTAGGGCAGTGATGGCAAACCTTGGCACCCCAGATGTTTTGGAACTACATTTCCCATGATGCTCATGCACTCTGCAGTGTAGTTGAGCATCATGGGAAATGTAGTTCCAAAACATCTGGGGTGCCAAAGTTCGCCATCACTGCTCTAGGGTATCCACAGTGGGAGCCATGGCTTCCTCCCAGGCTGGACACACATGTCTGCCCTTGTTTATCTCTATTACATGGGGTGTGACGAGACTGGACAAGAAAAATAACATTGCTTTTGATTCTAATTCACCTAGCAGAAAGTGACAAGGATATTGTTTTTTCTAGCAAACCAAAAGGGCTTTTCTGTACTTGCTAAAGATGTTCTTAGCCTAAAAGATAGCAACAAATCCAGCCATAACACCTAAAGACTAGTAAGATACAGCATATTACATTTTTTTTGTTTTGGATTTAGCTATACTTTAAAGAGTCCACTGTGTGTTTGAAATTGAAATGGAACGTTGTTGCCTGTTAGCTATGTGTCAATAGATTTAGTTTATATTGCAATCTTTCAATACAGCTCCAATCTCTTACATAGATATGGTAGTCTAAATTGTAACATACCATAAAATGCTTAAACCCAGGTTCACACTGCTCCAACATGAAAGTCGTGCTACTTCTGATTCAACTTGATGTGACTTTTTACCCTTTTTGGCATTGAAGTCGTATCAAAGTCGGACCAAAGTAGTGCAGGAGCAACTTGTGCGGATGAGTTAAGATGGCTGGGCCAAAGGGTCTGGTATGGAACTGGGGGGAAACCCCACACCATTTTTTTTTTTTTTGGCATGGGGTTCCACTTCAAGATCCTCAGAGCACAAGTTGCATGCCACGTCAGATCATTTAAGATGATGATCGGACTTTGATCTGACTTCAATGATATTGAATGGGCTAAAGTCGGACCAAGCCGGACAAAAGTAGTGCAGGAACCTTTTTCAAGGTCGAACCAACTTGTTTCGGACCAGTGAAGACAGCTCTCATAGAGAAAAATTGATTTGTCATGCCATATGTGCTCCTAAAGTTGGAGTGTATGTGACACCACATACCTCACAATGTCTCTAAAATTTGCGAAGTAACATAAGGAACTAATAATATGTCGTTGATACAGAAAGTGGGTACTGACACAAGGTGACAGTTGTTGAAGCAAGTCATTTTTGTCTGGATTGGAAAAAAGATTACAGCATAATTTTCTCCTCTGCTCCCTTCATAGGCAACAAAGACCATGGGTAGCAGGGCTAGCAGGTATGACACACAGCTACCTCCAGACATGTTACTGTCCGTATCATATTCTGATGCACACTCAGACTTCAAAATGCCACCATTTCTGCTGGTGAAATTAATTTGGATCCTTATTATTGTTCTCTGTGCAAGAGAACTCTTTATTTAGGGAGATTTCCATCACTTGTTATATAGCCAAAACTGGAGGGATTCCCTCTCACTTCCTAAGTGAGGAAATCCATGGTTGTCACCAGGGTCACCAAAAATAGTGTACCTATTAGTAGATTTCCCTTCTATTACTGTTCTGGTGACAACCCATTTTTCTTTCTTTCACTTCACTCTTTAATCACAGGAAAAATAGATAGAGGGTTGTTATCCCTAACAGGGGCACAGACAGCAATAAAAAATCTGGAAGGTGTTCTACTCCTTCAAACTTTTTTTTTAATTTTTAGTTAAAAGTAGAGCTCTAGTTAAACAGTAACAACACCCCTTTTCTATCAATGTACCTTTTTTGAAGGGCAGATCGGCGGTACTGGATAAATAGCCACCAAGCGGCTGATCTGCTGTGTGACTGGCTGAATTTGGGTACAGAAAGACACTGTACCCAGCTTATCCAAGTGGCTGATTGGTCATTACAGTGATCACATGGTTTTATTTATTGTGCTGATCCCTCCCATTCCCTTCCCCCTACAACAGAGAGAGGAGAGAGATCATGTAGTTATGAATGGGCACAGAATGAATGAATTAGTGGTAGTGATTCATTCATTCTCATGCAGTGACACAGAGATTTTTTTTTTTAAGTCCTTTTCTCATGCACGTACAATCCTCATGCTGCCTCAATGTGATCTGTAAATTAACTCATTCACCTCCCTTATCCTGCACATCTTAACATCCCCCCCTTCATCTCCATAATGCCACTTTATGTGACCAGTACACCTTGTCCTTCCCCCCTGTGTATGACCTGTACATTGATGTATCTAGTGCACCTTTACCAAGTTTCACGTTTAAGTTTCACGTTTAACCTCCTGAGTATCGGCATGTTTCTTCTTTTCCAAAAAACTGTGCCACAAAAGATAACCTTGGGGTGTCTACTTTCCAAAAAAGGGTAATTTTTTGCGAGTTTTCAAACAACTCTGAGATTGTTTGTTTATAGAAAATAAGGGATAACAGTTTTTTCCACAAAATATTTTTTTTTTTTCCTTTTTAAGGTAAAAAATAAAAAAACTCAATGGCTTTTAAATACCACTAAAAAAAGCTCTATCTGTCTCAAAACACATAACTCGTTTGGCTGCTGTGTTGCATGACAGAATAATTGTCAGTCAAACTATCACAGTGCTGAAAACTGAAAAATGGTCTGGTAATAAAAGGGTATTACTGGCTTGTATACAAGTGCATAAGGAGGGGGCAGGAACTATTGAGGGAGAGAGAAAATAAAAATCTAGCCTAATCCAGAAGCCGCTGTCAGAATACAATTTCCTGCCATCTGGTGGAGGAATCTGTTACCTTTTTTTTTTTAATTCAGCTTAGATGGCTGAGTGTTCAGGTATTTTCTTGTGAAGAAGCAGCACTACTTAAGAGACCTGCAACATATTTTGGGCTCTTGCATTGCACTGTTTGGATATTGTATTCAGTTCTCATCAAGATCACTGTCTTCATAGAGTTTGTATGTTGTCCACATGTTTTTGTTAGTTGAAGGGTATCTAAACTGAAAACCAAAAATTTAGGTGTGGTGCTGCATTTGTTTTCTTTTTCCATGCTTTAGCATGTTTTTCCTGATAATCCTGTGAATATTAATTTCATTTCATGTCCTTGGGTGTCTATGTTCTCTGACTCCATTGTATGTTGTATCTATGATGGAGTCATGGTTATCATCCTTGCTCATTTCCAAAAACTGTCTTCTTCTCTTCATCCCTATTACATGGGGAATGAGGGGATTAGCTGATTACAGAAGAAAGATAACAATGTATTATGATTCCAGTTATTTCGCGAAAAGTGACATGGACAGTGCATTTCTGTCAGGATCAGCAGACATTTTTTAAGTCAGGATACTTTATCCCCCCCCCCCCCCCCCACACCTCATCACAAACCCTAAACTATAATGGTAACTTAAATTATAAGCTGCCCTGGGGTGGAAAATAATGTTCACATAAGAAAAAAAGAGACCAGAGAATAGTAATATACTTTGTATTGATTCATACATCATTTACTTTCTTCTGAGCAGCTTGTCTGCATTTTTGAAACATTTTTGCCCTTTTTTAGAAGAGCCTTGTATGGCAATAAAGAGATGGCCACTTTGACCTTTACCAGTTAAAGTGGTATTAAGCCCTTTCAGAAGCTGTTTTAATAACTTACTAAGTATGCAAGTTGTATATTCCGGCAGTAATAAAACTATTATTTTTATGCTACCATACAGCAATCTGGACCATCATTAGAGTTAACTTGTTTGTAGAAAGTGTAGCACCCTACAAGGTAGGTGCTAGGTAAAGTATAGTGGGCCTTGGCTGCCTAACAGCAGGGCCATGATTTTTAGCTGGGCTGTCATGTTTTCCAGGTGTAGCTGTTGATACTGGGGAGTCTTCCCACTGTGCTCCATGGGAAGGGTTCTCACTGGGCAGTGGATGAAATCCAGCCAATGGTACACTCAGGCCTGTATCTACCCCAGAAACGCAAGATTCTGCCGCACAGCATTCTGGGAGTGGGTATAAGTTTGAAAAGGAGCACATGACACAGCATCTTTGGCGGGAAGCAGAGCCCCAGGAGGGAGAGTATGGCTGTCTCTCCTCCTGTCAGCAGGTTTGGGTGTCCCAGGCGGCTTGCTTGAGGTGACAGAGGGCTGAGCTGAGCTGCAGAGAGGATCCGGTTTGCCGAGGACCAGCGGAGCTGAGAGGGGTCCAGTTTCAGGAAAGCATTCCCAGCTTGTGAGTACTGCAACTGCCCTCTAGCGAGAGGGGTCCACTGCGGTGAAGGTCCAAGGTATCCAGGAGCTAGCTAGCCGGTGCAGGAGCATGTGCAAATGGGGTGCCAGTATTGACCCTGAAGTGTAGAGGGGGTGCCTAGTGAGAGGACCCTGAAGTATAAAGGGGGTGCCTAGTGAGAGGACCCTGAAGTGTAAAGGGGGTGCCTAGTGAGAGGACCTTGAAGTGTAGAGGGGATGCCTAGTGAGAGGACCCTGAAGTGCAAAGGGGCACCAGCGGTTGGGCCCTGAAGTGTTAAAGTGTACAGTGTACAGTGTTGAGAGTTGCAGAAGCAGTTACAGAAGCTACCTCAGTCAGGAAGGACTGGAGGGAGCTGTATGCAGGACTTTTGAGCTAACCAGAGTGTCAGAAGTCAGTTCTAAGTACAGTCCAGGACTTTTGAGCTAACCAGAGTGTCAGAAGTCAGTTCTAAGTACAGTCCAGGACTTTTGAGCTAACCAGAGTGTCAGAAGTCAAGTTCAAGTACAGTTAAGCAAGTCAGTGTTTTTCAAGTGCCAGCAAGCATTGGTCGGCATCCAGCCGGCGTCAGGACAGCGCTGAAAGGCATTTTTCCACAGAGTGTCCCATTTGTATCTAGTTGAGCCAGAGGAGTATCCCACTCATTCCCTTCTCCCATCCCCTATATCATATAAACAAAACAAACCAAAGATGCCGGAATGGTCATTGTCTCCAATCTCACACTTGGGTATTCAGCTTAAATGGGCTGAAGGTGTCACCGGTAACCATGGCAGACCCACATCAGGCCCAACGCCTGGAAAACCATACAAAAGTATGTCACCAAAACCTTTTTTGCTGGAATTCCACTTTGAAAATGTATACCTGGTGTTGACAAGAAATTTATATTATATTTAAACTAATGATCAGTCATCAGAAAACTTTAATTACAAGTTCAAGTAAATTTGTGGAGTTTACATCTTAATGAAGTTTTGGTTCCATTTTATTAAACGCCATTACTATTCTTTAGCACGTTACTACATCTGTTTATCCAAAGCATAGACTTTCTTTTAACATTTCCAGGAAAAATAATTGATAAGAACATGAGTCTTCTTACATCTGTACATGATCCCTTTAGTCTCTTGTCACATGACTGGGGAACATTTTCTTGAACTTTTATGTAGTGATATCAAAACGTGTTAGTTTTATTTCTGCCAAAGATGAACTGCTTTAGAGATAAAATTAGCATACCAAGTAACTTTCAGACTCAAAGGAACGTCTGCCCATTGTCATTTGGCTTTTACAGAAATATTTTATTACTTTCATTTGCAGAACACGTTGACATTATCTTTACAGCATATCCTATTTCTATCAGCGCGTCCTTTGCCATCATCTTAAAAAAATGCCATAACTTTAGGAGAAGGTAATGGCTCAAATAATAGTGACTAAAGTAGATTTGTTGAACTAAGGTCATAATAAAGTTATTTTAACATTGAGAGGCTGCCATCAAAGACTTGAGTGTCATCACATATGTCTTATCACCCTCTGGTTCTTCCACACCTCATAATTGATAGAAAATCACATGATTCAAAATAAACCTCGGATTGTGGAGCTGAAGCAAAGATTTCAGGGAAAACATTATTCTTATTCATAAACATAAACTTGTCATTTGTGGATTTTAAAATTGTCCTTAGCTTTCAATTAAAAATTACAAAATGTAATAATAGCTGAGGTAAAGCAGTTTCATTCTGTCTTTGCAGTTTGTAACTCACTTTTATGTTAAAAAAAATTATAATGAAGTGCTTGATGTGAATGTTTCATCATTTAGGACATCATTAACCACTTAAGCCCCGGAGGATTTGGCTGCTCAAAGACCAGGGCCTATTTTGCGATTCAACACTGCGTGACTTTAACGGAAAATTGCGCAGTCGTGCAACACTGTACCCAAATGAAATTGACATCCTTTTTTCCCCACAAACAGGGCTTTCTTTTGGTGGTATTTGATCACCTGTGCGATTTTTATTTTTTGCGATATAAACAAAAAAAGAGTGTCAATTTTGAAAAAATAACAATATTTTTCACATTTTTTTATATGAAATTCCCCCAAAAAATGTAAAAATCAAAACTTTTTAACATTTTAGGCCAATTTGTTTTCTGCTACATATTTTTGGTAAAAAAATCGCAATAAGCCTATTTTGATTGGTTTGCGCAAAAGTTATTGCGTTTATTAACTAAGGGAAAGATTTATGTCATTTTTTTTTTTTTAACTAGTAATGGCGGCGATCTGCGATTTTTTTTTTTTTGCGGGACTGCGACATTGCGGCGGACAGATCGGACCCCTGACTAACATTTTTGACACTTTTGGGGGTACCAGTGACATTACTACAGTAATCAGTGCTATACATATGCACTGTTACTGTAAAAATGGCACTGGCAGGGAAGGGGTTAACTTTATTAGTGATCAAGGGGTTAAGTGTGTCCCTAAGGGCATGATTCTAACTGTCAAGGGGCCTGGCTTGTGATGTAACCACAGAGACATACGATCCTACATAGCAGGATCGTACAGTCTCTGCAGTTACACCAGGGAGAATGACAGACGGCTTTGTTTACATCAGCCGCCTGCCTTTCTCCCTCTCCAGCGGGAGATTGCGAGTGGCCGGCGGACATCGGAGCCACCGGTCACATGTGCGGGGATGACCGTGAACGAGCGGGAGCGCGCCCGCCCCTTACAGGCTCCTGGGCGAGCGACGTAGTACTACGTCGCTTTGCCCAGGAGGGGCTGACTGCCGCAGTAAATATACTGTGGGTGGTCGGCAAGTGGTTAATGGTGGTATATTTTTAACATAAAAAAATTAAGAACTGGCAAAGACAGAGAGAGTCTAAAGCCCCATACAAACAGGCCAAATGCAGGCCGACATCGGCTTTTTTTAAAAACAAAAATGGCCAACATTTGGCCTCTGTGTATGGCACCCTGTCTGACAGAAGTCGGCCACTTAGTCGGCTTCTGTCGAAGGAGCTTGCTGGAAAACCAGCAGCCGACCAGCTCCCGATCAGGGCTCTCAGCCAATGGTGGAGCGGCAGAGGGGCTCCTACCAGAATTTATAGTTTTGTTTTCATTAAACCCGCTGGGTTGAACGGAAAAGAATGAATAGTGTGTACCAAGCTTTGTGGTTCTAAAGCCTTAAGGTTTTTTTTTTTTTTTTTTACTGTATTCTCTGCATTAAGGTAAAAATCATTTTGTGTAGATCAGGGGTGGGGAACCTTTTTTCTGCCAAGGGCCATTTGGATATTTATAACATCATTCTGGGCCGTACAAAATTATAAACTTAAAAATGAGCCTGTTATTTTTGGTAAAACATTTATTTAACTCACCCCTAATGTGATGGCTGGAACTGCTTCTCTTTGGTGAGGTTAGCTGGTATTGATGATGTTACTACTCGCAACTGGTTTTCCAGGTTTACGTTGGTCAGTCTGCATCACAGTCGACTCTTTGCGGTGGTAAGTTTGGAAAAGAACTGCTGGTGGGTACTGTTGGTGGGTACAACTGGCTAGTACTGCTGGTGGGTACAGGTGGCTGGTAAAGCTGATGGTTACTGCTGACTGGTTCTGCTGGTGGTTACTGCTAGCTGGTACTGCTGACTGGTACTGCTGTGGGTACTGATGGCTGGTACTGCTGTGGGTACTGCTGGCTCAGGCTGGTACTGTTGGCTGTTACTGTGCTGTGGGTACTGCTGGCTCAGGCTGGTGCTGCTGGCTGGTACTGCTTTTTGTACTGCTGGCTGGTACTGCTATGGGTAGTGCTGGCTCAGGCTGGTACTGTGCTGTGGGTACTGCTGGCTGGTACTGCTGGCTCAGGCTGGTAGTGCTGGCTGGTACTGCTGTGGGTACTGCTGGCTTAGGGTGTTACTACTGGCTGGTACTGCTGGCTCAGGCTGGTACTTCTGACTGGTACTGTGTTGTGGGTACTGCTGGCTGGAGCTGCTGTGGATACTGCTGGCTGGTACTGCTGTGCTGTGGCTGTGTTGTATTTTGGTCAGTCTCCTCACAGGCAGAGTGCATTTGATATCACTCCGCCTGTGACTCACTCAGACTGTCAAGATGGAGCTGAAACTATACAGGAAACATTGGCTCCGTTCTGACAACTCAGCTGAGTCAGGCACAGACTCAGCGGCACGGGGCCAGACCAAATAATTTTGTGGGGCGTATACAGCCTGTGGGCCATAGGTTCCCCACCCCTGGTGTAAATGATTCCCCCCAAGCTTTCCTCTATACTTCCCTGAGCCTGATTTCAATCTAGCACTGTGCATAAGAGCAGTGGCTCTCTCCACCCTCTCCCTCCTCACTGGGCCATTGGCTCCTGCTGCTGTCAATCAATTCCTATGATGAGGGAGCAGAGGATGGAGCAAAGCCCTGCTGTCTGTTTCTATGAAAGCATGAAGTGGGGCTCAAGTGCGAGCTTGCTTGCTATGAGAGGTACTTGGAAGGCAAGAAGATCCAAGAGCGCTACCAGGGTACCCCAGAAGAGGAGGACCAGGGCTGAAAAGAATGACATGTTTATTATTGAAAAAAAAAAAAAAAAGGTTTAAAATCAAATATACATATGAAATAACAAGGTAACCAGACAGGTAGTTCTCTAAATATAACAGGTAGGGATGAGCTTCGAGTTTGAGTCGAAGCTAAGTTCGACTCGAACATTGGTTGCTCGCTCGTTTGTCGAATGACGAACAAATGTGCTTCTTCGCGGGAAATTTGAGTGCCCATAATGCACTGCGCATGTGGCACATGCAGTGCGGTGTGTGATTGGCCAAATCATGCACCCTGACCTCCATTCTTTGGCCAATCAAATGATCTCTGCCATGATTGGACAAAGGCAGGCTGCCTTTAGCCAATCGTGGCTCAGGGGCTAAGTACACAACCCACACTATATAAAGGCTGCTCGCACAGCCGCAGCATGTTGTGTGATTGTGTGGGTGAGATAGGAGACAGGGAGAGAATAGTAATTTGCAGTTTGTCAGACAGTGCAGTGATACATTGCTAGCAGTGACTTGGGGAGGGAGAGAATCGTGTTTTTCAGGCAGGGAGAGCAAAGTGATTTTCAGTTTTTCAGACAGTGCAGTGTAGTCTAATTAGAGACATTGCTAGCAGGGAGAGAGATTTGTGCTTTTTACAAGTTAAGAGATCAGATAGTGAAGTATATTCAGTAGTGCAGTATATACCATAGATCATATACCATACATTGGTCTCCGGCGCTTCGGACAATCTAGTTCCGGCGCCTTTTGACGTCACACGCCGGGTTGAAGTGCAATTTAAGCGGCAGTGTGGAGGTGCAGCCACAGATTGCAGGAGTGATCCTCATGTGGCTGCACCTTCAGGTAAGTTCCAGAGCCGGTCATCGTTAATTGCTATACATGCTCTCTTCTATATGCTTGTGTAGATCTATGTCTACTCTGTTCACCCCCTGATGTATGTTTATTACTTTTTTCCATCCAGATCCTCTAATCGGCACTTTACCTAAACCTTTTGAACCCCAGTTGGGAATCTCTCCCTGTGGTCAATTTCCATGTTGCCTATCCATTAGGAATGCCCAGTGGAACCTTTATTGGTCCATACATCACATCTGTGTTACACCTTTTGAATAGGTATGTGATACCATCCGACTACTATGGGAACAACCGGAAGGGGGTTCACCTTGTTACCCCCCCCCTTCCTTTCTCCCTCACCCTCCCCTCTTCCCCCCCTCCCCCCTTCCCTTTCTCCCTGATTATAAAGATACATTTAGTGACATTTCTCCTTATATTTATAGACGCATAAAAAAGTGCCTTCTGAAACCCAGTATATGGCAATAGAACCATGCATGACTCTTGCCAATCCTGGCATTGGGCTCTGTTTACAACGCTAGGTATGTTTCTTTCTGCTATATGCAAATTATCCTTTAACTTTTTCAATTAATACTTACTTGAGAGCATGTCTTTTCGGTGCTGGTTTAATCCTGGCTTTCCTGGGTGCAACTTTACTCTATATGCTATATATGAACTTGTTTCATAGATAATATCTATTTACACACGTCTACCCCTGACGCACTGTAGCTGTATTTTGCTTTAACTTCCACACCCGTCGGTGAGACGTATTCTTTTTGGGCATCCCTCTCTCTACGCCTACTGGGACTTTCTGGACTTTTCTGGATGGTGCACTGGGACTTTGAACCCTCCATGCAGATATATTAATTTTCCTGTGATACAAATATTGTTAACCTATCCTACTCTTCCATACAGGAATACTCAGGATAACTGTTGTTACAGCACAAATTAGTATACACCCCTGAAGAAGCAGTTGGACAAAACTGCGAAACATGTTGGGTTTCTCCTGTATTTATATCGGATGTACTAAACACTGAGAACTCCTCAATGTACTCCTGTATTTTACAATGTTTTTGTGCATACCTTGTGTACTGTATTTTAAATTTTTGGATTAATAAAATCTATACTTTTTAATTATTGTTCATACCCATGTGGATAGAATAAGGTACCTTTAAAAATCCCACTAGCCCTCCCACTTTCCTTTTCCTTCCTCTACTCGTCTATGTGTTTCTTGGAGGGTCCCCTCCTTCTATCTCTTAGGCAGACAGGCTCTATCACCTGGGCCGGCCTTCCTTCTCTTTTGGGTCTCTTTCCCAAAAAAATGTACCATATGATTACAAGGGATGTCGGTACCATTTATAAAAAATCAAGTATAACAAACACACTTCTACTTCATACATTGGTCTCTAAATATAGTGCAATTGATTAGATCATATCAGGCCATTGAGTATCTATCGGTCAGTTTGGTGTACCCTATATTGATCTCTATCTATATATAGGACAATTGAGTAGATCATATCAGGCCATTGAGTATCTATTGGTCAGTTGTGTATACCCTATATTGATCTCTATCCGCATCATGTCCGAAAGGCCAACAAAGAGAGGCAGAGACTCACAGGCCACAAAAAGAGGGCAGGCAGCCTCTATGTCCACAGTGAAAAGTGGAGGTCACAGTTGACGTGGTGCATCCTCTACAGGCGGGGCATGCCCGTCCTTTATTTCCGGTGCTGCCCATGTTATTCAGCCACAACATGTGGAAGAGTTGGTGAATAGAATAAATAAGCCATCCTCATCCACCTCGTCCTCTGACACCCACACTCACAGTAGTTTGCCTTCCAATGCAGCTCCACAGGCTCCTTCTCCACAGCTACTCCTTCTGTTGTCCCACCATCATGCACAGAGGAGTCACCTGAACTATTCGATTAAAGTATCAGTGACATGCTGCTGGAGGATGTACAATTTGAAAGCTGTGATGTTGGTTTGCAGGTTGATGAAGGAAATAACGTGAGCCTAGAGAGAGGGAGTGACAATGAAGAAACTAGCAGTCATGTTGCCACAGCTGCAACATACTGCCAAGTTTGCTCCAGTGATGAGGAGGGAGGGGATTATGAGGTCACTGACTGTACTTGGGTGTCTGACAGGCTAGAGGAAAAGGAGGCACAACTCCAACGAGGCAGGATGTGCTCCAGGGGCCGCCATAGGAGTAGCCAACCTATTGCATCACAGCACAGAGCTCCACAGGTGCAGGGTGCTGCAAACTCCCGGTGGACTTCCAAAAGTTAATTAGTGTGGGCTTTATTCAGCACATGTGCATTAGACCGCAGTGTTGTTGTTTGCAATATCTGTCTTAAGTGGATCAAGCATGGCCAGAACACCAGCCACTTGGGCACCACATGTTTGACAAGACATGACGACCTGCCATGCAGTCCGTTGGCAACAGCACCTGAAAGAGCCACAAGATCAAAACAAGCATACTGCACCTTGCTCCTCATCTGGAATCTCTAACCCTATACCTCATGTCTTCTCAAATACCTGCATTGAGAGGGATGATGGTATAGTAATGAGTGCAACATAGTCTTGCACCCAATCTGCTAGCAGTACACCACTACTTGATTTGAGCAGCAGGCAAATTTCACTACCCCAGTTGCTGAACCATAGAAAGAAATGCTGTCCCAGCCATCCACATGCTCAGCCTCTTAATGCTAGCTTGGTCGAATTGCTAGCATTACAATTGCTGTCTTTTCATCTGGTAGACTCTGCTCCCTTCAGCAAATTTTTGGAATGTGCTATACCACAGTGGCAGGTACCAAAAAGGCGTTTCTTTTCGCTAAGGATATTCCAGCTCTTTACCGTCATGTGGAAGGTAGTGTTTTGGCCTCCTTGGACAGAGCAGTCAGCAGGAAGGTTCACATTACTGCTGACTCTTGGTCTAGCAGGCATGGACAGGGGCGTTATATTTCTTTCACGGCACACAGGGTAACTCTGCTGGCAGCTGGGAAGGATGCAGGACAGGGCTCAGTGTTGCAGCTTGTTTTTCCATTACGCCTCCAAAAAGCTGGTGCTGCCTATGCCACATCTGGCTACTCCACCACCTCCTCATCTTCTTCTTCCTCCATGTCCTCTTCTGCTCAATTGTACTCTGAAGCAGCAGTGCTCCCTAAGCATTCAAGGGCCTACCCAAGCAGTCAGGCTAAAAGATGCCACGCCGTGCTTCAATTGGTCTGTCTAGGGGATAGGAGTCACACCGGGACAGAGATTCTGTCAGCTCTGCAGGGGCATGCTCAGAGATGGTTGACGTCATGACAGCTTGAGCCAGGAATGGTTGCATGCAACAATGGCACCAACCTTCTCTCCGCCTTCTGTCAGGGACACTTGACACATGTCCCATGCTTGGCACATGTCCTGAATCTGGTGGTGCAGCGTTTCTTGACCAGATACCCGGGCTTCCAAGATCTCCTGAGGCAGACCATAAAAGTCTGTGGCCATTTCCAGTGTTCATACAATGCCAGTGCTTGCTTATCTGACATTCAAGGGGAATTCAACCTGCCCACCAACCGCCTCAAATGTGACATGCCCACCAGGTGGAACTCAATATTGGCATTGCTGCAGCGGCTGCACATGCAGCAGAGGGCCATCAATGAGTACCTGTGTGAGCATGGCACAAGAACAGGCTCAGGAGAGCTTGGCTTTTTTCGCCACGCCAGTGGCTTTTGATAAAGGATGCATGCATCGTCCTGTCACCACTTGAGGAGGCCACTAGGATGGTGAGCTGGGACAATGCATGCATCAGAGACACTATCCCTCTAATCTACATGCTGGAGCACACGCTTTATGGAATCATGGACAGGGTACGTGAGGCAGAACAGCAGGAGGAAGAGGAGGACTTCCTTTCCTCACAAGGCCCCATTTATGCAGATATCATCCCTGAAGGAACACAAAACACACAGGAGGAGGATTGCGGCAGCATGAATGTAGGATAACATACAGAAGTCTTCAAGGGATGGTTTTGATTCCCCAGAAACCCCAGGAGTTGTACGTGGTTGGGGACAGGTTGCTCCTGACAATGTCATCCTTAGTGAACCAGAGGACTCAGAAGCTCATGCCTCCTCCAACTTACGTTGCATTGGCTCGCTGATTCTGCAAAGCCTGCGAAAGGACCCGAGGATTTGTGCTATCAAGGAGAGGGATAATTACTGGTTGGCAACTCCTCTTGATCCACATTAAAAAGGTAAAGTTGCAAAGCTCATCCTGCCTTTGCAGAAGGAGCAGAGGATAAAACATCTTGAGTAGTGATGAGCCGAACACCCCCCGGTTCGGTTCGCACCAGAACACCAGAACATGCGAACAGAGGAAAAGTTTGTTCGAATAAACAAACCCCATTAAAGTCTATGGGACTTGAACCTTGAAAATCAAATGGCCTCATTTTGAAGGCTTAAATGCGAGTTATTGCCCCAAATAAGTGTATGGGGGTCAAGGTACTGACCTGGGGAACATGTAGCAATGAAAAAAAAGGTTTTTAAAAACAATGGTTTTTAACCACTTTACCACCGGAGGATTTTCCTGCTAAAAGACCAGGGGTTATTTTGCGATTTTTTACTGCGTGACTTTAACGGACAATCGCGCGGTCGTGCGACGCTGTACCTAAACGAATTTCACGTCCTTTTTTTCCCACAAACAGAGCTTTCTTTTGGTGGTATTTGATCACCTGTGCGATTTTTTGATCACGCGCTATAAACAAAAAAAGAGCGTAATTTTTGCAAAAACAACAATATTTTTCACTTTTTTTTATATGAAATTCCCCCAAAAAAAAATGTAAAAATCAAAATTTTTTAAAATTTTCGGCCAATTTGTTTTACGCTACCTATGTTTGGTAAAAAAAATCGCAAAAAGCGTATTTTGATTGGTTTGCGCAAAAGTTATCGCGTTTACTAACAAAGGGAAAGATTTTTGTCATTTTTGGTGTTTTTTTTTTTAACGAGTAATGGCGGCGATCTGCGATTTTTTTTGCGGTACTGCGACATTGCGGCGGACAGATCGGACCCTTGACTGACATTTTTGACACTTTTGGGGGTACCAGTGACATTACTGCAGTAATCAGTGCTATATATATGCACTGTTACTGCAAAAATGACACTGGCAGGGAAGGGGTTAACAGTATTGGACAGGGAGGGGTTAAGTGTGTCCTAGGGGCGTGATTCTAACTGTGTAGGGACATGGCTACTAGTGTAAAAACAAAGATCAACAGTTCTACATAGTAGAACTGTTTGATCTTCACTTTTACACAGGGAGAACTGACAGGTGGCTTGTTTACACAAGCCGCTCTGTCTTTCTCCCGCTGTAGCGGCGATCGTAGTGTGACCGGCGGACATCGGGTCCGCCAGTCACACTCCCGCACTCCTCCGTGAACGAGCCTCGGCGGGCGCGCGCCTCGGCGGGCGCGCGCCCGCCCGCTATTGGCTCTGGAAGGAGTGACAGGCGAGCGACGTAGACCTACGTCACTCTGCCTGGCCGGGGCCGACTGCCGCAGTAAATATACTGTGCGCAGTCGGCAAGCGGTTAAAGGAGCACTGATTTTAATGCGGCTTAAAGGGAAACTATAAAAATGAAAAATTCCTTCAAATATCCTGCCTGGGGGGTCCCCTGAATGTGCCTGTAAAGTAGTGCATCTCTACGATGTATGTAGCCTGCTGCAGCAATACTATCATTTCTAAAGCAAAAAATGTCATATACAAATATACATACAAATTTCAGATCGCATGTACTTGTCATACGGGTGCAGAAAAATTGGGCCTTGGTTGTTGGTGGTGCCTGAACACCGTAACCCCTCACAGTTACTTTTTATGGATGCAGGAACAGGCCCTGCTGCTAAATAACCCATACAAATTTCAAATCGCATGTACTTGTCATACAGGTGCCAAAAATTGGGCCTTTGCTGTTGGTGGTGCCTGAACACCGTAACCAAGCCCTCGTAGTTACTCTTGCTGGGCGCAGAAATGGGACCTGCTGGTAAGAATACCATACAAATTTGAAATTGCATGTACTATACCGGTGCCAAAAATTGGGCCTTTGCTGTTGGTGGTTCCTGAACACCGTAACCAAGCGCTCGCAGATACTCTTGCTGGGTGCAGGAACAGGACCTGCTGGTAAGAATTCCATGCAAATTTGAAATTGCATGAGCTATACAGGTGCCAAAAATTGCTCCTTTGCTGTAGGTGGTGCCCGAACACCGTAACCCCTCACAGTTAGCAGGGCAGAGGAACAGGGCCTGCTGTTAAAAATGACATACAACATTTAAATTGTATGCACCTGTCATACAAGTGCAGAAAAATTAGGCCTTGGGGGTTGGTAGTGACCTAAACCAAAAACATTTTTGGAAGCTAGCAGAATCAAGGTTGAGGATTAGGATAGGCAGCATACGCAGTCTTTTAGGCATGGCAGACCCCTAGCAATTTCAATCAGTTACATCAGCATCAGGGGCTTGATAGCGGTTGTTGATCCAGGACTGATTAATTTTGATAAAAGTCAGCTGGTCAACAGAGTCTGTGGACAGACGCACTCTTTTGTTTGTCACAAAACCTCCAGTAGCACTGAACGTCCATTCGGAAAGCACTCTGACCAAAACTTGCTCAATATGCAATGGAGCTACTGGCCTGTCCTGCTTCCAGTGGTCCATCCTCAAGACCCAGTAACCCAGTGGATGCTCAGCTGGAAAGGTCTCCAAGTCTGCTCTTGCGCTCATGCACCAACTGATGGAGACACTGTCGATGGTTGCTTAAACCTAACAGTCCTGGGTGCTGCTGAGGACTAAAGAACTGTTTAAAGGCATCGGTCAGCCAGCCACCTTCTCCACCGCTTCTCCTTTGGCTGAACAATACCTCAGAACACAAATTTTTTTTCCAAGGCCTCCTCAAGATGTTTTATCCTCTGCTCCCTCTGCAAAGGCAGGATGAGCTCTGCAACTTTACCCTTGTAACATGGACCAAGAAGGGTTGCCAACCAGTAATTATCCCTCTCCTTGATAGCACGAATCCTCGGGTCATTTCGCAGTCTTTTCAGAATCAGGGAGCCCATGCAACCTAAGTTGGAGGAGGCATGAGTTTGAGTCCGCTGGGTCACTAAGGATGACATTGTCAGCAGGAGCAACCTCTCCCCAACCACGTACAACTCCTGGGGTTTCTGGAGAATCAAAACAATCCCTTGAAGACTGCTTTATGCTATCCTCTACATACATGCTGCCAAAATCCTCATCCTCCTCTTCCTTCTGTGTGTTTTGTGGCCCTGCAGGGATGATATCTGCATAAAGGGGGGCCTTGTGTGGAAAGGAAGTTCTCCTCTTTCTCCTACTGTTCTGCCTCAAGTGCCCTGTCCATGATTTCACACAGTGTGTGCTCCAGCAGGTAGACTAGTGGAATAGTGTCACTGATGCATGCATCGTCCCGGCTCACCATCCTTGTGGCCTCCTCAAGTGGTGACAGGACGATGCAAGCATCCTTAATCAAAAGCCACTGGCGTGGCGAAAAAAAAAGCCAAGCTCCCCTGACCCTATCCTTTTGCCATACTCACACAGGTACTCATTGATGGCCCTCTGCTGAGTGTGTAGCTGCTACAGCATTGCGAATGTTGAGTTCCCCCTGGTGGGCATGTCACAAATGAGGCGATTGATGGGCAGGTTGAATTCCCATTGAATGTCAGATAAGCGAGCAGTGGCATTGAACGAACGGTGGAAATGGCCACAGACTTTTCTGGCCTGCCTCAGGAGATCTTGTAAGCTTGGGTATCTGGTCAAGAAATGCTGCACCACCAGATTAAGAACATGTGCCAAGCATGGAACATGTGTCAAGTGTCCCTGTCGGAGGGCGGAGAGAAGGTTGGTGCCATTTTCACATACAACCATTCCTGGCTCAAGCTGTCATGGTGTCAACCATCTCTGAGCCTGCCCCTGCAGAGCTGACAGAATCTCTGCTAAGGAGTGACTCCTATCACCTAGACAGACCAACTGAAGCACAGCATGGCATCTTTTAGCCTGACTGCTTGCGTAGCCCCTTGACTGCTTAGGGAGCACTGCTGTGCCAGAGGACAATTGAGCAGAAGAGGACATGGAGGAGGAGGTGGTGGTGGAGTAGCCAGATGTGGCAGAACCAGCACCAGCCTTTTGGAGGCGTGGTGGCAAAACAAGCTGCAAGACCAAACCCTGTCCTGCATCCTTCCCAGCTGCCAGCAGAGTTACCCAGTGCACCGTGAAAGAAATGTAACATCCCTGTCCATGCCTGCTGGACCAAGAGTCAGCAGTGATGTGCAGTGCACCTTTCTGCTGACCGCTTTGTCCAACTAGGCCAAAACACTACCTTCCACATGACGGTAGAGAGCCGGAATGGCCATACAAGAAAAGAAATGCCTTTTTGGGACCTGCCACTGTGGTGCAGCACATTCCACAAATTTGCGAAAGGGAGCCGAGTCTACCAGATGAAAAGGCAGCAACTGTAATGCTAGCAATTTGGCCAAGCTAGCATTAAGACGCTGAGCATGCAGATGGCTGGGAAAGTATTTCTTTCTACGGTTCAAAAACTGTGGTAGTGAAATTTGCCTGGTTTTCAAATCAAGTGGTGGTGAACCGCTAGAAGATTGGGTGCAAGTCTTTGTGCCACTCATTGCTATACCCTCATCCCTCTCAATGCAGGTATTTGAGAAGGCATGAGGTATCGTAGGGTTAGAGATCACAGATGAGGAGCAAGGTGATGTATGCTTGTTTTGATCTGGTGCCTCTTTCAGGTGCTGTTGCCAATGGACTGCATGGTGGGTCATCATATGCCTTGTCAAGCATGTGGTGCACAAGCGGCTGGTTTTCTGACCACGCTTGATCCACTTTAGACAGATGTTGCAAACAGCAACGTTGCGGTCTACTGCACAGATGCTGAAAAAAGCCCACACTAATGAACTTTTTGGAGTCTGCGGGGATTTTGCAGCACCCTGCACCTGTGGAGCTCTGTGCTACTGCTATGGCGGCCCCTGGAGCACATCCTGCCTCATTGGATTTGTGCGTCCTCCTCCTCCTCATCCTCTATCCTGTCAGGCACTAAAGTAGAGTCAGTGACCTCATCATCCCCTCCCTCCTCATCACTGGAGCAAATTTGGCAATATGCTTCAGCTGTGGCAACATGATTGCTGGTTTCTTGTTCGTCATTGTCACCCCCTCCCTCTAGGCCAGGGGTGGGGAGCCTTTTTTCTGAAAGTGCCATTTGGGTATTTATAAAATCATTCGGGGGCCATACAAAATTATCAGCTTAAAAATGTGCCTGTTATATTTGGTCAAACATTTAATTAACTCACTCCTAATGTAATGGCTGCAACTGCTTCTCTGTGGTGAGGTGTGTGATGTTAGCTGGTATTGATGATGTTGCTACTCGCAACTGGTTTTCCAGGTTTGCATCAGTCAGTCTGAAGTCGACTCTTTGTGAAGGTAAGTTTTGAAAATAACTGCTGGCTGGTACTGCTGGTGGGTATAGCTGGCTGGTACTGCTGGTGGGTACAGCTAGCTGGTACTGCTGGTGTGTGCAGTTAGCTGGTACTGCTGACTTGTACTGTGCTGTGGGTACTGCTGGCTGGTACTGTTGTGGGTACTGCTGGCTCAGGCTGGTACTGCTGTGTGTACTGCTGCGGGTACTGCTGGCTCAGGCTGGTACTGCTGTGGGTACTGCTGGTACTGTGCTGTAGGTACTGCTGGCTGGTACTGCTGTGGGTACTGCTGGCTCAGGCTGGTACTGCTGGCTGGTACTGTGCTGTGGGTACTGCTGGCTGGTTCTTCTGGCTGGTACTGCTGGCTCAGGCTGGTACTACTGGCTAGTACTTCTGTCTGGTACTGCTGTGAGAACTGGTGGCTCTGGCTGGTACTGCGGGTACTGCTGGTTCTGGCTGGTACTGCTGTGAGTACTGCTGGCTCGGGCTGGTCCTGCTGGTTCTGGCTGGTACTGCTGTGAGTACTGCTGGCTCTGGCTGGTACTGCTGGCTCTGGCAGGTACTGCTGTGTGTGCTGCTGGCCGGAAATGCTGGCTAGGAGAAGTTTAGTGGCACCGCACTGGAGGAAGAGGCGATATTTCCTGTATTGATCACAGGCGGAGTGCATTTGATATCACTCCACCTGTGACTCACTCAGAATGTCAAAACAGAGCCAGAACTATACAGGAAGCATCAGCTCCGTTTTCACAGCTCAGCTGAGAGATACAGACTCAGCTGCACAGGGGGCCGGACCAGATGATTTTGCAGGCCGCAGGTTCCCCACCCCTGCTGTAGGCTCACGATATTCCCTTCATCAACCTGGGAACCAACATCACAGCTTTCAAATTGCTGCGCATCCTCCAGGAGAATGTCACTGACACTATGATCAAATAGTTCCGGTGACTCCTCTGTGCATGATGGTGGGGCAACTGAAGGAGTAGCTGTGGAGAAAGAGCCTGTGGAACGGGCCGCTTTGGCAGCTGCGGTGGAAGGCAAACTACTGTGAGCATGGGTGTCAGAGGACAAGGAGGATGAGGACAGCTTATTGATCCACTCCACCAACTCTTCTACATGTTGTGGCTGAATAGCACGGGCAGCACCGGAAATAAAGGACGGGCTTGCCCCGCCTGTAGAGGATGCACTATGTTGACTGTGACCACCACTTTTCACAATGGACAACAGAGGCTGCTTGCTCTCTTTTCGTGGCCTGTGGACGTCGGCCTCTCCTTGTCAGTCTTTCGGACATGATGTTGATACAGATCAATATAGGGTATACGCAACTGACCAATAGATACCCCGTGACCTGATATGATGTAATCTATAGCCCTATACGTAGATGATCTGTGCTGCTTTTAAGATGTACCCAAGTGACTGATGAACAATACTCTCACTGATATCTGATATAATCTATAATCCTATAGATGGATGATCTGTGATGCTTGTAGAATTTTCCACAACTGACCACTGAACAATACTCTCACTGATATCTGATGTAAAGAAAGAAGTCTCTCCCTGCCTGAAACACGTACCTGGCCCTCCCTACACTGCTAAGAATTAATCACTCACTGCAACTGCACTGTCTGATATGATGTAAAGAAAGAAATCTCTCCCTGCCTGACACACGTTGCTGGCCCTCCCTACACTGCTAGCAATGAATCACTCACTGGCGCTGCACTGTCTGATATAGTGTAAAGAAAGAAATCTCTCCCTGCCTGACACACGTTCCTGGCCCTCCCTACACTTCTAGCAATGTCTCTGCACTGTCTGACAAACTCCAAAAAAATCTACTCTCTCCCTGCCTCACATGCATGCCTCTCCCTGTCTCATCACCCGCACAATGACACTACATGCTGTGGCTGCGCTAGCAGCCTTTATGTAGTGTGGGGCGTGTACTTGGCCCCTGAGCCATGATTGGCTAAAGGCAGCCTGCCTTTAGTCCAATCAATGCAGAGATCGTTTGATTGGCCAAAGCATGAGGTCAGGGAGCATACTTTGGCCAATCACATAACGTGCTGCACACGCGGCGTGCCTGCAGTGCATTATGGAAATCTCAAATTTCCCATGAAGAAGCACATTTGTTTGTCATTCGACAAACGATCGAACGACCCGAACTTGAAGCTCATCTCTAATCTTGAGGAGGCCTTGAAAAACAATTTTGTGTTCTACCTTTCTAGGAGGTTAACATTCTCTGGACATGTTTCTGAGGCATCGTTCTGCCAAAGGAGATGCGGTGGAGAAGGAGGCCGGCTGACCGATGCCTTTAAACAGTTCTTTAGTCCTCAGCAGCACCCAGGGCTGTTAGGTTTAAGTAACCATCGGCAGTGTATCCATCATATGGTGCATGATTGTCTAGGCACAAGAGCAGACTTGGAGACCTTTCCAGCTGAGCATCCACTGGGTTACTGGGTCTTGAGGATGGACCGCTGGCCAGAACTTGCTCAATATGCAATCTAGCTACTGGCCTGTCCTGCTTCCAGCGTGCTTTCCGAATGGACGTTCAGTGCTGCTGGAGGTTTTGTGACAGACAAAAGAGTGCGTCTGTCCACAGACTCTGTTGATCAGCTGACTTTTATCAAAATGAATCAGTCCTGGATCAACAACAGCTAGCTATCAAGCCCCTGATGCTGATGTAACTGATTGAAATTGCTGGGGTCTGCCATCCCTTGAAGACTGCGTATGCTGCCTATCATATTCCTCAACCTTGATTCAGCTATCTTCCAACAATGTTTTTGGTTTAGGTCACTACCAACCCCCAAGGCCTAATTTTTCTGCACTTGTATGACAGGTGCATAAAATTTACATTTTGTATGTAATTGTTAACAGCAGGCCCTGTCCCTCTGCCCTGTGCCCAGCAAGAGTGATTGTGAGGGGTTGGTTACGGTGTTCAGGCACCACCAACACCAAAGGCCCAATTTTTGGCACCTGTATGACAAGTACATGCTATTTCAAATTAGTATGGAATTCTTACCAGCAGGTCCCATTCCTGCACCCAGCAAGAGTAACTGTGAGTTGTTGGTTACGGTGTCCAGGCACCACCAACACCAAAGGCCCAATTTCAGTTTCAGTTCCTGCCGATACTAACCTTCCAGGTCCCCATCACTCCAGCCAGTTTGCATAGCCGCCACCCAACCTTGGCCAGGTCAGATGACAGCACAGCGCCCCCACTAGATCACTGATAAGAACACATACAACACTTGATCTTTGCCAATTTCAAATTGCTATGGAATTTTTAGCAGCAGGGCATGTTCGTGCACCCAGCAAGGATACCTGCGAGGGGTTGCGGTGTTCAGGCACCACCAACTCCCAAGGCCCAATTATTCTGCACCTCTATGACAACTGACAAGTACATGCGATTTAAAATCTTTATACCAGCAGGTCCCGTTTCTGCGCCCAGCAAGGGTAACTGTGAGTGGTTATAGTGTTTAGGCACCACCAACACCAAAAGCCCAATATTTCTGCACCTGTATGACAAGTAAATGCAATTTCAAAATTTGTATGGAATTTTTAGCAGCAGGGCCATTCCTGCGCCCAGCAAGAGTAACTGCGAGGGGTTATTGTGTTCAGGCACCACCAACAGCAAAGGCCCAATTTTTCTGCACCTGTATGACAAGTACATGCCATTTGAAATTTGTATGTATATTTGTATATGGCATTTTTTCCTTTAGAAATGTCAGTATTGCTGCAGCAGGCTACTTACATCGTACAGATGCACTACTTTACAGGCACATTCAGGGAACCACCCCAGGCACAATATTTGAAGGAATTTTTCATTTTTATAGTTTCACTTTAAGCCTCATTAAAATCAGTAAATCACTGCTGCTTTTAAAACAATCACTTTTAAAAACTTTTTTTGCATTGCTACATGTTCCCCAGGTCAGTACCTAGACCCCCATACACTTTTTTGGGGCAATAACTTGCATTTAAGCCTTCAAAATGAGGCCGTTTGATTTTTAACGTTCAAGTCCCATAGATTTCAATGGAGTTTGTTTGTTTGAACTGACTTTTCCTCTGTACGCAGTGTTCTGGTGTGAACCGAACAAGGGGGTGTTCAGCTCATCACTAATAACAGGTATTTTTGCAATAGAAAAATAACTTTTCTCTTTTAATGTGATCTTTCTGGCTTATAAGAACCTCAGATAATATTGGTACTGATATCCAAGCACCTTATGGCTTTCCTAAGTATTTATATTAGTCCTCACATGATTAAAGATATCAAAAATCAACCCTGTGCCTAGGAAATCTACTGTATCCAGTTTAAATGATTACTGCCCTGTGGCAGTTACACCAATTATAGTAAAATGTTTTGAAAAAATGGTTTGCACTTTACCTAACTTACAAAAAAAAACGAAAAAACTTTCAAACTGTATTTGGCCTACACATCAATAATGACAAATCTAAGGCCCTCAATATTAATCTCCCTGATAAAACTCTCTCCCATATCAAAACAAACTTTCTTACCCACGGAAATATACCTAATTACCCTATCTTACTTCATTTTATGAATCTCTGTATGCTGCCAACTTCCCTTCTGTCAAAGGACATTTGCGCACCCTTCTTGAGACCTGGAAAATATACCAGATCTCATGGTTGGGACGCATGTTGTTGATAAAAATGATTATCCTCCCTATATTGCTCTATTTATTTTGTGAACTCCCAGTTAAGATACCCCCCCCCCCCACATATTGTGATAAATTCAAAACCTTATATCTGCTTTTATCTGGTACAAGGTTAAACCCAAAGTCCATCATAAAAAAACTCTCTTTCAGCTAAAAGACAACAGAGGTCTTTGAGTCCCAAATACAAAATTTTCCTACTCTTCAGTACAAATAGCTCAACTTGCAGCATATCATAACTATAAAGACCCACCTCTTTGGACTTCCATCGAAGCATCTATATTAGATCCTATACACATTGAGATTATCCTATGGTTACCCAAACAATTCCATAAAATGGTTTCTAATCCCATTATTACACAATCCTTTTCCGTCTGGGACAATTTTAAAATCACTGGGAACCTTATATCTTCTTATTCCCCTTTACTTACTATTACACGCAATCCAATGTTCACTTCAGGGTATCTCCAACCATCTAGCTTCAGATGGTAGACCTCTAAGAACTTATACAGAATGTATGACCTAATATCATCCACAAATGTTTTAGACCTCTCTGCTATGAAAACACTACACAACTTACCTTCTTGGGAAATCTCCAGATATTTCCAAGTTAAGAATTTTGTGACACATGTTATTAGCTCTTCTTCACTTTGAACTCTAACCCCTTTTGAAAAAATATGTTTACATGATCCCAATGCTAAAGGCCTTATCAGTATAATTTATACATCCATCCCCAGAAAATGTGCCTCCTTCCCACATTCATATATGATCATATAGGAGGAAGATCTAGATGAGAGGTTTGAACGAAGAAGAATGGCACCATATTTGTATACCACAGCACATTGCTCAATTAATCTATTTATAATTATAAATGATAAATGCATTGATATGGTTCCCCAACGTCTGGCTAAAATTAACTCTTCAATCTCTGATAAATGTTTACTAGGCTGCCAAAAAACCAGCACACTCCTGCACAACTGGTGGTATTGCTCCACATTAAACATTTCTGGATTAAAGCTTTTCTGGATTAAAGCTAATGTGGACTTTCATGGTACCATTCAAAGGCTTGGCAAAATCATTGCGTTTAAAATTAGGCTTTATTCCAAAAACATATTAAAACATACACAAAACATTGTGTCCTGAACATTTGGCTCTATAAAATCACAGAAGGGGTGACCTTTGAAAGATAACCATTGTCAGTTTCAACAAATACCATCCGAGTGTTGGGCACTCGACATGTTTCGCGGGGGGAGACCACCGCTTCTTCAGGAGCCTAAAACATAATATTATAGAACAATAATCACATTTAATGTGGCAATACAGAAAAGAAAAAGTGATTAGTTCAAATTACTGACTGTGGTAAGAATGTGGTGAGAACCCATGCATGCTGTCTTACCTGAATCCCACACAACAGAGGGGGCACACAGTCCCTTGTCTGACGAAAAGGTGGTAAACAATAGTATATTGAGAAAATGTATGTATTAAGACTATTAAGGGGATTTATTGTATAGATGGTGTTCACATAAATATCAGTTGTAACACACCGTGACAACAAAGGCTGAACATCTGACTAGGTCCTCTCAGGGTTCTTAATTAGTATTAATACAATACTAATATGCAGAAAAAAACAAGATGAAAAACATCCATAGATCAAGCACTCTATATTAATTTCAGCTGACACACTCAAAACCCCCAAAGGGTATTGATGTATCTAGACCAGGGCTTCCCAAACTTTTTTGGGCCGAGACCCACTGTTGAATACAGTTATTTTTCAGGACCCACTTGCTTGTAATTGAATATTGTATAGCGCTACAGAATTTGTTGGCGTTATATAAATGCAAATAATAATAATGCATATTTTAAAGGGAGGGGAATGTTAAATTAAAAATATAAATTTACTACTTTTCATCTTATTATTGAATACACTTAATTAATATATAAATAAATATGTGTTTTTAAGAAACAACATTCAGTCAGGAGCGTACCTGTTTATGTCTTGGCAGACGACTTGACTAAGCAGGAATACTTATGGTTAATCAAAAAAATATATATATAAAAGTCCTTCTCAACAAGAGAATTTAAGTGGTAAATCCAAAAAAGAAATATGTTTTTCTCCGCAGGAGGACTTAAATGGTTAATCCAAAAGGAAGTATAACAGTCTCTCTTAGCAGGAGTAATGAAGTGGTTAATCCAAAAAAGAAAAATAACTGTCTTTCTTTGCAGAAGAACTTAAATGGTTAATCCAAAAGGAAGTATAACAGCCTGTGTTCCTTTAAGCCTCAATTGTATATAATCTTTTTTGTTCACAGTGAAGGTGAAGCCCCTGTTTGCCGGCTCCAGGGCCCAGCACACCTCACCCAGAGTCTCTATGATGAGAAGCTCTATGTTGGTCTTGGTGTCCTGGCTCTTGGTAAAAAGAAAGGGAGGAATTTGGGACTTTAATTGAGTACAGCTAGACATATGTATATGGTAAGTGGTGTGATAAACATGTCCTAATACGACTCCAAAAATGAGGACCCATGAAGGACTGACATTATATATATGTTAAATAATGCTTGATAATGTGGCCTATTTGAATCTATAGGTCATAGATCGTCTGTTCAATCATAGTAAATGCAAACAATATTAAATACAAGGAATATATATCATATCCAAAGTCATCATAATAAATAACATATTTATTGTGGAAACCATTTCTCTATAGGTACACAACTTTAAAATATAAAACTTCATATAGCCCAGAAAATGGGGACCCATAGAGGGTTAACACATAATCAAATATCTGATTTATCTTATCTGACATAATTTACCCGGATAATGGTACAAATTGCACATACAGGTCATATACATAAAAAAAAACATACATGGATATATAACTTATTAACGTAACCAAAATCATTCATATTGGAGATAAAACCAACTAGATATAAAACTGTCATTCTCTTGAAGTATGTGATCTTGGGGTTAAAAAAGTGTTTTCATAAAAAAATCTGAGTGATTATCAGTTTATTGTAAAAAGTATGAATAGAGTTGTCTGAGTGATTTGTTGGCTCGATGCGTTTCGTGGACCTCCGTCCATTCATCAGGAGCATTTAAAATTTTATTCTGAAAATGAGAGTATGGGTTAGATTTAGGTAATAGTGTACGATATTGATTTAAGATGGGAAATTTAATGAGATAGACACTACCTTAACCAGTGTCATCAATCCAAGAGCAGTCCAGTCTGGTGCAGAGAGACAAAGGCTGATCCAGGGGACGCCTGACCCGGGGCTTAAGCATGGATTGCAGCCCACACACGTAGGGGCAATAGGGAGGAGAGGACCCAAGACGATATTATAATGTTAAATGAACCAATATGAAGGCTCTAAGGAGGTTACTCCAAAAAATATATATTGGTCACAGATCGTTGAAACCAAAGGCAGTCTGAAAATATATATATATAATTTTAATGAATATCTGGAATAAATAAACTCAAGAGAACACAATCTCAAAAAATTCTATAATTTGTAAATTATATAAAGGGTCAAAAAGTTGAGCCCAAAAGATCTGCCTGTGAGTGACCGAGCAACATAAGAAAAGATGAAGGAGGAGATTTATAAAGAAGGGATAGTATAACGTGCCTCTAGTCGGAGTGGTGACTGAAAACAGAATATTGAATGAGTGAATCACCCAAAATAAAATAAGTGATGGATTTTAGATATAAATATGAAACAACCATGTCCTGCAAAAATAGCATGCAGTAGCAGTAGCATGTGTCCTGGCTCTTCTTCTTCTTCAGATCCTCTACTGGGGTCACAGAAGCCGCCATGAACTCCTGACACCGCTGGGCCACCTGGTTCTCTTATGACAATAGGCTGCCGTCTCTGCCCGCTATAGCTGAGAGAATCCCGCCGCCAGTCTAGCCACCACCGCTGCCGCCAGCAGGACTGAGGAGCTAGCTCTGCATCCCATGAACATATCCAACATAACAGCCCACATACGTACAAATACAACATTACAGTGCCATAGAAATGGTTACTCACTGATGCAAGTATCCCCCTCGCGGGAAATGCAGACCAGCCTCCGTAAACTGTGTGGGCGGGGTCCTGAATCCATCCCGATTTGACTGCTCTGGCTCTCTGTAATTTGCGTAGGCTCGCACAGCACAATTTAAGCGGGCCTGCTCTCAACGATTTCTGGCTCAGCGCGACCCACTCAAACGCAGCTTGCGTCCCACAGTTTGGGAACTCTTGATCTAGACTTTACCTTTTAAAATAGGTACAAAGAAAAAAACTGAAGGGTATAAATATCTTCAAGTTATTAGAGGTTCTTGGGCTGTATTATCAATCGTCACATACCTAAGGTGGATGAACAAATCATAAATGTAATGTTTTGGTGTACCAGGTGGATACATAAAGCAAGTAATGTAACTTTTATAATAGCAAAAAGGCTATATAGTCAGTGCTCACCTTAGATGATCAGTAAAGACATAAAGACTTCTTCTGACACCGCAAGCTGTCAAAGCTGGGTGCCCACACTAGTGATGCCTGCGCCGCTGAGAGGAGAGGGGCTTCGGACAGCCGCATCTCTGGATCGTGAGACAGGTGAGTGTGTGTTTATTAAAAGTCAGCAGCTACACTTTTTGTAGCTGCTGACTTTTAATAAACAGAGAAACGTCTGGAACTCCGCTTTAAGAAAGCTGGGTTGCAACAGGAAATGCTGCTTGCATCTTATAAGGGCGCGATAGACCCTTGTGGCAGGGCATGTGCACGGCCCAAGATATTTGTGTAGTGCAGAGGGATACAAAGAAAATATTATAGGTATCAAGGCTATTAGGAACGTCAGAGAGCAGCAATGCATTTGTAGGGCACATAACATTTTAAGAATACTGGCCATCCGAGTTTTCTACTTTTACTTTTTTTGAGATGCTACCATCAAGAAAGGGCTACAGGAGTATAGGAGTATTGTCATTTTTTAAAATGTTGATATGTGAGCATTTGTTTTATGTTCTGTGTAGAGCTAAGCCTAAATTTCCTTATATGATCTGTGATTGTATAATGAAAATACATTTTTTGAATTTCTGAAAAGCTGTCAAAATGTACCTGCCCAGGCCCTACCCTTTCTGACACTACACCCTATCCTGTCACTCAGCTGTCGATTGCTAGAGTCTTTATCACCCACTAAAGTTCAACTGTCTGTCACTTTGGTGCTTTCTGTCAGAGGGAAAAAAATAAGTCACTCTGATAGAATAAACCAGTAGATAAATCAGCGTGTTGTAACTGTGCTGAAATCTTAAACATTAAGCAATTTATTTAATATTGTTTTTACCCAAGATTCACACAACATTCACCCAAGATTCACCAATTTTCTAATTCTACTTTGGGTCAAAATAGTTAAACCTTGGGTGAAAGTTGAATAACTCTTGGTTAAAAACACTGATAAAAATACTCATAAAAAAGCCAATGAACTAACAATGGAATGACTTCAGGGGAATGTCAACGGATAGATGCCACCTCAGCTGAATCAATTGCTGATTGACTGAGTCAGCATTGTGCGGCGGTGTCCCTGGAGTGCATGGCGCCACCCCAACGTTGAATGGTGCGGCGCAGTGCGTTCTGCGGACAGTTGGTCCCATTGGCTGCCCATCCACGCATGAGCAAATGTTTTATCGCGCACGTGCGGGCGTCTGGCGCCACCTTTAAATACCTCAGTTAAATCTAAGAGATTTGCAGCACTCGCCTCGGACACAGCCTGCCACAGGACGAGTGGTTTATATATTTATACAGGTATATGTGGAATTCTATGGGGGTTCATATAGGGGATGAGGGGAATGACTCATTGTATGGGGAATAATGATGCATATATGCATACATTTATACTTTATTTAGATCCTCCTCCTGGGATATAACCAAGTGTGACCCCTGTGATTTTATCCGTTATTTATAGGATTCAAAGTAAGTGGCCTAGATATTTGGGGAGTGCTGTATTGCTGTGGGTTATTTAGCAGCACTTATCTTATATCATGTTTTATTTGGATAGGCAAGGAATTCTTGGCAGCCCATTTAGTGGGGATCTTCGTGGGTTTCTCATGCTGGCCCTGGCCTGGATGTTGTTTGGGTCCTTTGCAGGTATTGGTGGACACCAATGTGCTGATGATTTTTTGTAGCTTTCTAATATAGAATAGATCCCTGAAGCCTTACTCCCTTTGAACTCAGTTGGATGGTATGTGCAGTCCAGTGGATACCTTATTAATGAAATCACTAGCACACTATGTAATACATTGTCAATATAATAATGGTAATGTTTGTCACTTCTGTTTTATAAAAAAAAAAAAAAAAGGAAAAATATCTAATTTCCTCCTCATCACCCCTGAGGAAGGGTGTGGTCCCGAAATGGGTAGGATATTCAGGGGAATTTTGCATTGCACTGTATTTTTATTGGAAGGTTTAATACAACCAGCTGTGAGATGTATGTTTTTAAACTAATGTTCTTTGTATTGTATATGCAATCATATACTTTTTATATATTTGAATAAACTATGAAGTTTCTATATGAAATTGTGCTTGAGTTGCCACTTTAAAGTCCCAACCTGAGGGGGACATCTTTTTGTCTTATCAATTGCTGATAGGGGCCACTAGATGGGGTTGCCCTGGTGCAATTCCCCCATTTGTATCCCCTTTCATCTGGCCTTGATTTACCTAATACAAAATATAACCTAGACATGGCAATTTAGGTCAGTGGGAACAGAATGTTAACAAGTAATCATTTCCTTTTTCTAGGCTAATAGGTAAGGGATTGACTAACAAATGATATGGGCCCTGCCCTTGGGAACATGTGCCATGACTAAAAAAAATTTTTTTTTACATTTTGTTTGGTGGAGAGCATTTTAATTAATGCTTCAAGTGAAACAATAAAAATGTACAAGTCCTGTAAGAAGACAACTCATGTAACATGTTACAAACAGACCAGGCCCTGCACCTCCGCGATTCCACCAATCAGATAGCTAGAGGGGACCTCCCCCCCTACCCCGCTAGCTGTCACAATTTAAAAAAACATGGTTGAGCAGGGCTCTGCCCAACCGGGCACATCATTCATTCACAATCTCTTGCGGCTGTCTACTACCAATCTCTCTTCCTGTCAGATAGTATTTGCTTGCCCGTACAGGATGTATGGGCACATAGATACACTGGCAGATCTGCTGGAGACCTACAGAACCTGCTGATTGATGGACACGTCAAATCCCATTGTTACATTTGCCGTGAATGACTGCTCTGGTCTGCACTGCTAAATATAAATAAAGGGACGGGGTAAACCCAGTAATGTCACTGATCAGTTCGAGTCATGGCTATATTTGGGCATTGTTGTTGCCCAGATGTTTCCATATTTTGGGCAATAAAGTCAACCAATAGCCTGTCCCATTGTATTATACAGTGGGTACGGAAAGTATTCAGACCCCCTTCAATTTTTCACTCTTTGTTATATTGCAGCCATTTGCTAAAATCATTTAGGTTAATTCTTCTTCCTCATGAATGTACACATAGCACCCCATACTGACAGAAAAACACAGAATTGTTCACATTGTTGCAGATTTATTAAAAAAGAAAAACTGAAATATCACATGGTCCTAAGTATTCAGACCCTTTGCTGTGATACTCATATATTTAACTCAGGTGCTTTCCATTTCTTCTGATCATCCTTGAGATGGTTCTACACCTTCATTTGAGTCCAGCTGTGTTTGATTATACTGATTGGACTTGATTAGGAAAGCCACACACCTGTCTATATAAGACCTTCCAGATCACAATGCATGTCAGAGCAAATGAGAATCATGAGGTCAAAGGAACTGCCTGAAGAGCTCAGAGACAGAATTGTAGCAAGGCACAGATCTGGCCAAGGTTACAAAAAGATTTCTGCTGCACTTAAGGTTCCTAAGAGCACAGTGGCCTCCATAATCCTCAAATGGAAGACGTTTGGGACGACCAGAACCCTTCCTAGAGCTGGCCGTCCGGCCAAACTGAGCTATCGGGGGAGAAGAGCCTTGGTGAGAGAGAGGTAAAGAAGAACCCAAAGATCACTGGGGCTGAGCTCCAGAGATGCAGTCAGGAGATGGGAGAAAGTTGTAGAAAGTCAACCATCACTGCAGCCCTCCACCAGTCGGGGCTTTATGGCAGAGTGGCCCGACAGAAGCCTCTCCTCAGTGTAAGACACATGAAAGCCTGCATGGAGTTTGCTAAAAAAACACCTTAAGGACTCCAAGATGGTGAGAAATAAGATTCTCTGGTCTGATGAGACCAAAATAGAACTTTTTGGCCTTAATTCTAAGCGGTATGTGTGGAGAAAACCAGGCACTGCTCATCACTTGTCCAATACAGTCCCAACAGTGAAGCATGGTGGTGGCAGCATCATGCTGTGGGGGTGTTTTTCAGCTGCAGGGACAGGACGACTGGTTGCAATCGAAGGGAAAGATGAATGCGGCCAAGTACAGGGATATCCTGGACAAAAACCTTCTCCAGAGTGCTCTGGACCTCAGACTGGGCAGAAGGTTTACCTTCCAACAAGACAATGACCCTAAGCACACAGCTAAAATAACGAAGGAGTGGCTTCACAACAACTCCGTGACTGTTCTTGAATGGCCCAGCCAGAGCCCTGACTTAAACCCAATTGAGCATCTCTGGAGAGACCTAAAAATGGCTGTCCACCAACGTTTACCATCCAACCTGACAGAACTGGAGAGGATCTGCAAGGAGGAATGGCAGAGGATCCCCAAATCCAGGAGTGAAAGACTTGTTGCATCTTTCCAGGTGTGAAAGACTTGTTGCATCTTTCCCAAAAAGACTCCTGGCTGTATTAGATCAAAAGGGGGCTTCTACTAAATACTGAGCAAAGGGTCTGAATACTTAGGACCATGTGATATTTCATTTTTTCTTTTTTAATAAATCTGCAACAATGTCAACAATTCTGTGTTTTTCTGTCAGTATGGGGTGCTATGTGTACATTCATGAGGAAGAAGAATGAACTTAAATGATTTTAGCAAATGGCTGCAATATAATAAAGAGTGAAAAATTTAAGGGGGTCTGAATACTTTCCGTACCCACTGTATAGCCAGGGAATCCTGGCCAGCAAACGAGTGGGACCAGGTGCTAAGGATGCCACTACTCTACTACTATTTCTTAATAATCATTGACAGATGAAGAGGAAGCGGCCATATATAGTAATGGTAGAAAAAACACTATGATATGACTCCTGTCAAATGAGCTAAAAGTCCAGCATTTAGGAGACCACCCAAACAAGCACAGCTAGCTGATCCTGTGTTTAGACAAAGCCAAAAACACATAATTAGTCTCAGATCTTCAAAATTAAGACCCTTGTCATATATTCATAAAATGTTCACAAATATATGAGGAGGGTCCACATTTGAAGAATCCAAGGTCCCATTTTCCCAACTATATAATGTGTGGATGGAATATATTACGACTACCTGGTGCAAAATGCATAATTTTCTGGCCACAATGAAGACAAAACAGAAACAAAGGATTGTGTCATTTGTAAATAAAGTTGTATCAACTATGTGTTTCAGTGTATTATCACATTATAGACATGATAGGCCATAGAGTTTCCACCCACTGTACTGCAAATGCCAGCTTCATCTGCCAGGCAAAGGAGATTAGCAGAAGATACTAAAGTCAGCTGGGGTGGCATGGTGACCCTTGCACTTTCACCGAAGCTAGAAATCTACTAATAGTATATCACTGCATAATCCTGCAGTTTTATACAATAATCTATTTGGTTATACTTTTTAAACAGAATCATTCTACATTTTGATTGTACTGTAGGTTATCAAAGTATATCAGTATTTCTATGGAATAAAACTGGCAACAGGAATTATGGATTAAACATTGTACAGCAATGATTTAATATATAATCTCTTCATGTTATGCAGAACCCAGGTGGGGACAGGCTCTGTAACTACTTTAATAAAACTTCAATAATGTAAAGAAGAATAAAAGTGCTATTGATTCCCAGCCTAACGACTGCTTCGCGTTCCTGCATTTTGTCAAAGGCTCTGTAGGGAGCACAGTGTATATTATGTGCCGTTTGAAGAAACATGATAAGATAATTAATCAGTCAAAGGCCCTGCTCTATAGAAGCAATATCTTGCAATAAGGAATAACAAGCCCAAAACAATTGTTTGCAAGTTCCAAAATATTTCTCTATACTTTTGGACTGTATCAGTGATATAAAAAGGCACATCTAAATGTACAGTTTACTTAAGGAACATTCAAATTCTATATCCTTTAATGAGCATTAAACCTCCTACTTTTAAAATTGTGATGCAAATGACTGTTTTTGTTTGAAGAAGCCGATGTGGATGATTTGCTGAAGAATAAATAATGTTCCATTTGCAAACAGAATTTTCACTTGTAAGGGAATTTTTACTCACTATAGTGAATGCAGTGAAAATTCCACATGATTGAATGATAGGAGTTAGCTCAGCTTCATCTCATTCATTAGACTAATAGAAAGTTCCTTTCAAAGCGAACATGCTTTAGTCATTTGGTAAATATCCATAATATTTAGTTTTATGTTATATTTAGTGGAGGACTTCTTGGCACCTTTTACTCTCCTCACCAAAACCTGGTCAATTATTTTTTGTTTTTAACCACTTCTGGACCGGAAGGTTTTTCCCCTAATGATCATGCCATTTTTTGCAATTCGGCACTGCGTTTGCGTGAACTGACAATTGCGCGGTCGTGCGACACTGTACCCAAATTAAATGAATGTCCTTTTTTCCCCACAAATAGAGCTTTCTTTTGGTGGTAATTGATCACCTCTGCAATTTTTTTTTTTGTGCTATAAACAAAAAAGAGCGACAATTCTGAAAAAAAATATATATATTTTTCACTTTCTGCTATATAACATTCCCAATAAAAAAAATTAGAAAATCCATTTTTTTCATCATATTAGGCCAATTTGTATTCTGCTACATATATTTGGTAAAACAAATCCCAATAAGAGTATATTGATTGTAGACGCAAAAAAATTTGCACAAACCAAACTAGGAGAAAGATTTGTCATTTTTATTTATTTATTTTTTTTTACTAGTAATGGCGGTGATCAGCGTTTTTTAGCAGGACTGCGACATTGCAGCAGACAGATCGGACACCTAAGTGACATTTTTGACACTTTTGGGGGGACCAGTGACATTACTACAGTAATCAGTGCTAAAAATATGCACTGTTACTGTACTAATGATACTGGCAAGGAAGGAGCTAACACCAGAGGCGATCAAAGGGTTAAATGTGTCCCTAGGGGGTGCTTTCTAACTGTGTGGGGGATGGACTTATGGACTAATGGAATGAACTCAGGGACCTGTGTTCCTAAATAGGAGGAACACAGGAGCCCTGTGTTCATTGCTGACAGAACAGTGGTCTGGCATGTGTACAAACACAGACCACAGTTCTGTCTCCACGGGGAGTGATCACGGGTGCACAGTGGCAATCATGACTGCTGGTCCCACAGATCAGCTTCCCCTCTGGCGAAGCTGGTACGTCGTTTCATGGGAACCTGCCAACCCGCCACAGTATATGTACGGCATCTGGTCAGCAAGTGGTTAAAGTAGAACTTTAGGTAAAACCTTTTTTTTTTCATTTTGAATAGAGTAAGGGAGAGTTATAACCACTGTTGGTTTATTTTTTGCCATCTGTGCCCCATTGAGGAGCTTTACCTTTACTTACTGTCCCATAGCCAAAACAGGAAGTGAGAGGAAATCCCCAGAAATTAGGGGAGTCCCTTGGGGATCCCCAGGCCATCAGAAGATTTTCCCTCTATTACATTTCTGAGGACAACCCAAAATTTGGGATTTTCTTTTACTTTCACTTTAAATAGTAAAGGAATAGGCCAGGAGCTGAGGCGCAGCCTAGGCAGAGGGCCTGCATGACTGGGGTTTGGACTTACAGGCCACGGAACTAAGGGTTAATTAATTTCAGGAGTTTTTAAGTAAATAAAGGACTTACCTTATTGGTGGAGGCCAGGGTGGGGCAGGGTGTGGTCTCAAGGGGGTCTTTTGGGGGAGTATTGCTGGTAGCCTCATTCCAGCAAGGGACAGCGCAGGGTGAAAATCTTCTCTCCTGTGTAAAGAGACATAACAAAATCAAGATGGAGGATTTGGAAGCCATGTTGGCCAGCGTGAGGGCTGCTGCGATGGCAAATGGACCTCGGTGGCTTCGTGCTCAGATGCCAGAGGTGCTTCAGGGGTCGGGCCGGGCTCCTGCTGTGCCCGTGCCCCACAGAGTGCGCGCTAGGTGGTCAAGGCCCCTTGAGCGCTTGAGTCCGGAAGAGGGTGCCTGCCTCTTCTCCCGGGGGGGCTGGGAGGAATCCCCTTTACCGGCGGGCCCCTGGAGGGAGAGCGAGGTCAGTGTCGCGCTCCCCTCCCCCCTCTCCTCGTGGAAGTTCTGTTGCGGCCTGCTCCGCTGGTGGTCGGCCAGCTAGGAGCGGAGCTCGGCGTGGAAGGAGTTCGGTATCGGGTTGCGGCCTAGCCATGGTGGCCGGGACTTCCAGGGACAGAAGCGGAGGTACCTGTGGGGGAGTCCGGAGCGGACTGCGGCGGTTGCCTCCCGAGTGCAGAGTGCCCAGCGGGTGTTGCGGAGGAGAAGCGTGGTGGGAGATCGCGGCGGAGCTGTGGATGACGTCATCGGCCGGCGCTTGGAGCTTCCTCTGCTGGATGGCGGTGGCGCTGCAGCGGACGACCGTTCGGAGGGAGAGCTGACTGGGTCTGAGGATGGAGAACTGTTGGCGGGTCAAGATGTCCAGCAGGAGGATCGGAGTTGACTACAAGGACCGGGATCTGCGGCTGTGAGGCCGGAGGCCTCGGCACAGCCTGGTAAGTCTGCCTCTGGCAGCTCTCTGGTTGTCTCTCCATCTGTGCAGTCTGGGATGTCTGTGTTGGGGGGTCCGTATGCCTTGGGGGTGGGGTTCCCGGGGTAGTGGTTGGGGGGGTCCCTGTCTGGGGCTCCTGCTGTGGGAGGGGCTTGTGGCTAATGTCCTGCATGCCTTTATGTCTGGATTCAGCGCGGTGCTGTCGCGCTGTGGGGATGGTGGGTCTCCGGCGTTGGCGGGTTCCCCGGTGAAGGCTTGGACTGGGGGGGGAGTGTGCTGGGGAGGAGGAGGAGAAGCGGCGTTATCGGCTGATGCCGAGGACTTTCGGGAATTGGCTGCAGGCGTTTAACATTTTGGCCTGCGTCATCGGGGAAAAGTCGCCTGAGTGTTGCTCGGCGCTTTTTTGTTACCTCGATTCTATCGGTGAGGCGATGCGGGTGTATGGGGGCGTGGCCTGGTTGCGGTACGACAAACAGTTCCAGGAACGGAAGGCTGTTCGCCCTGAATTGTGGTGGGACCACAAGGATATCGGCCTGTGGATGAAACTTATGACACAGGCGCGGGACTCCAGCGCCCCCTTTTCCGGGGGGGCCGGGGGTGGCGTTTCTACCTCTGCACCTTCGGCCTCCAAGCGCAAGGGGTTCTGCTGGCAGTTCAACAAGGGGAACTGCAAGTTTGGGGGCTCTTGCCGTTTCAGGCACGAGTGCTCCAGTTGCGGGGGCTCGCACCCTGGGTCTAAGTGTTTCCGGCAGGGAAAAGGGAAGCCATCTGAAGCTGAAAAGGGGGAGGACCCCGGTTCGGGTGGAAAAAATGGCGCCGTTCTTAGGTAGGTATCCGGATCGGGCCGCGGCGCGCTTGTTGTTTCGGGGTTTTTCCGAGGGGTTCGTGATTCCGAGTGCGCTTGAGAGTGTCCCCCCGGTGCCTGATAATTTGCGGTCTGCCAAGCTGCATGCGGCGGTGGTGTCCGAAAAATTGGCCAAGGAGGTTTCTTTGGGCAGGATGGCGGGTCCTTTTTCCTCCCCGCCAATGGGGGGCCTGGTGGTGTCCCCATTGGGGGTGGTTCCTAAGAAGGAGCCCAATAAATTTCGGATGATTCACCACCTTTCGTTTCCCTAAAGGGGTTTTGGTGAATGATGCGATTGATCCAGACCTTTGTTCGGTGTCCTATGCCTCCTTCGATAGGGCGGTTGCGTGGGTTCGCAAGTTGGGGGCGGGGGCCCTTTTGGCCAAGACGGACATCGAATCTGCCTTTCGGTTGTTGCCGGTACACCCTAGCAGTGTTCATCTGTTGGGCTGCGTTTGGGAGGGTCAGTTTTTTGTTGACCTCTGTTCGCCCATGGGTTGTGCCATTTCGTGCTCTTTGTTTGAGGCCTTTAGTTCCTTTTTGGAGTGGGTGGTGAAGGACGTTTCTGGGTTGTCTTCCATCATTCATTATTTGGACGATTTTTTGGTGATGGGTCCGGCCGATTCCCCAGTGTGTAGGATTCTGTTGTCCACGGTGCAGCATGTCTTTGAGTCTTTTGGGGTGCCGCTGGCCGCGGACAAAACTGAGGGGCCTACTACCGCTTTGCAGTTCTTGGGGATTGTCATTGACACGGAGGCGATGGAGTGTCGCTTGCAGCTGGATAAACTGAGTGACCTGCGCGCGTCGGTGGCTGCCGCGCTTGGGAGTCGCAAGATTCAGTTGAGAGCGCTTCAGTCGCTGTTGGGGAAGCTTAATTTTGCTTGTCGCATTATGCCGACGGGTCTCATTTTTTGTCGCCGGCTGGCGGCAGCGACGGCGGGGGTACGGGCACCCCATCACTTTGTGCGGTTGTCGCCGGACCATCGAGCGGATCTTCTGGTGTGGCGTTCGTTCCTGGAGCTGTACAATGGTCGGTCGCTCTGGATGGACGGCATGGTGTCTCAGGGCGAGTTGGATCTGTTTACGGACGTGGCCGGGTCAGTTGGTTACGGGGATTTCTTTCGGGGGCAATGGAGTGCGGGAGTATGGCCGGCTTCGTGGCGGGAGGCCGCGTTGCTGGGCAACCTGGTGCTTCTTGAGTTGTTCCCGATTGTGTTGGCGATGGAGCTGTGGGGGGAGGCTTTGCGGGACCGGCGGGTCCGCTTCCATTGTGACAATATGGGGGTGGTCCAGGCCATCAATAATACGTCGGCCTCCTCTCCCCCGGTGGTGCGTTTTCTCCGGCATTTGGTCTTGCGTTGTCTGTGTCTGAACTGTTATGTTTGTGCGGTGCATGTACCGGGTGTTGAGAATACGGTGGCTGATGCTCTGTCTCGTTTTCAGTGGGAGAAGTTTCGCGTCTTGGCACCGGAAGCGGAGCGGAACGGGCTACCCTGTCCGGAACACTTGTGGAGCATCGCCTTCGCTTGATACCTGGGTTGGTCAGGAACTCGGTGTGCCCGTCTACGTGGTCGGCTTATGAGAAGGTTTGGAGTGAGTGGCATGGGCTGGTGAGTGACCTTGGGGGCTGCTTCTCGGATGGAGATCGCTTGGGTGCGGTGTTGTGTTTTCTCGAGCTGCAGGTGGAAAAGGGCGTGTCTGTTTCGGTTTTTAGCCGGAAATTGGCGGCTCTTGCGTTTCTTTTTAAGTTGTCAGGAGTCAGGGATGTGACCAAGGATTTTATGGTGAGGCGGGCGGCACGGAGCTTCAAGCCGGGTAAGGGGGCTCCGGACTCACGCCGCCCGGTCTCGTTTGCTATGTTGGGGGCCATTGTGGGGTGTTTGGGTGGGGTCTGTTCCTCGCCATTTGAGGCTACCCTCTTTCGTACGGCTTTCGTGTTGGCCTTTTTCTGGGCTTTTCGGGTGGGTGAGTTGGTGTGTCAGTCCCGGAAAGGGGGTGGTGGTCTAGATGTAGTGGAGGTATCTTTTAGGGGGGCCGAAGTGTCCTTGCGGGTCAGTCGGTCCAAGACGGATCAGCTGGGAGTGGGACGGTGAATCGACTTGGGCGAGATTCCTGGCTCCCGGGTGTGCCCGGTGCGGGCTGTTCGGGAATGGTTTCTCATACGGCCCTCGGGACCGGGGCCCTTGCTTCGGCATGCTGATGGATCGGCGTTGTCCCGCTTCCAGTTTGTGTCGGTTTTCCGGAAGTCCTTGGAGGCTGCCGGTTAGTCGGCGGCCAACTTTTCATCGCATTCCTTCCGCATTGGGGCGGCTACGGAGGCGGCTCGATGGGGTCTGGATGCTTGAGTGGTTCAGAAGATTGGCCATTGGGAGTCGGGGCAGTTCCAGTTGTATGTCCGCCCGCATTTGTTGTAAGACTGGAGGGTGTAGGGGTGTTGGGGTGTCCTTCCGGGGAGAGTCCTGGGGGGGGGTCATGTCTCTTTCATGTAGTCTTATGTCGTGTTTCTGTGTGGACCCCTCGGGTTCCGTGTTTTTCTTTTCCGTTCCTGTTCATTGTTCTGTCTGGGGGGATGGTTCCCTTGGTGGCTATTGTCCTCTCTTCTGTTTTGCAGCTTCTGAATGCTTGGTGTGGATCCTAGGGCACTCTTACGTGTTCTGGGGGGCAAAGCGGGCGGATGTTTGCCCGGATGGTCGGCAGATGGGTTTCTCTAGGAGGGAGGCCAGGGTAAAATGGATTGGGGTCCCGGGCATGCTGTGGTCCCGAGTGTTGCCGGAGGTACACCGCTGCTCCAGGTTGGATAGGCCTCCTGACGTGCTCCTGTTGCATGTGGGGTGGAATGACCTGGGGCTTCGTTCCATGAGGGAGCTGATCCGGGACATTAAGTTTGACTTCTTGCGTTTGCACACCCTCTTTCTGGACACGGTGGTGGTGTGGTCAGACATAGTGGCCCGAACATCGTGGCGTTTGGCCAGGTTGGTGCACCGGCTCAACAAGGCCCGCATCAAAGTCAACAAGGAGGTGTCCAGATTTGTGGTCCGTAATGGGGGCTTGGTGGTGCGGCACGTGGAGCTGGAGCGGGATGTGGGATTGTTTTTGCGTGGGGATGGTGTTCACCTTAATGCGGTGGGCATCGATTTGTGGTGCTTGGGTTTGCAGGAGGGTTTACACAGAGCTGTGCGGGTGTGAGGGGACGCCCAGGCGTAAGGTTTCACGCTGGGCGTCTGTGGCAGAGGTCTCTGGGTTTTTGAGGGCAGGGGATTGGTACGCTCTTTGGAGAGCGAGGGTCTGGGCCCATCATTGGTATGGGTGTACCTGCCCTAAGAAGTGGTGGTGTTCAGAATCAAAGTTGGAAACTGGCTGTATTGGTGGGAGGAGTTACAAGTGTTTGTCCCCGAGTCGGTGTAAGTGCGTCTGGGGGCCTATGGTGACACTAAGGTGGTGACAGATACAGCCGGTTGGTCAGTTTAAGGGTGCCTTCTAAAATCCAGAGACCTATTGGGAGAGCAGGTATTTTTGTTGTCAGGCTGGTTTTTGGATGTTTGATATTAAAAGGATGTAATAAAATGTGGTTATCATTTATGTTTTGTTAATAAATAGGCTGCCTTGGCCGTTTTAAAACCATACCAGGTGTGTGTGTCAGTTATTGGGACACAGGGAGGTGTGGGTTGTTGGGTGTTAGCCCGGGCAGCCGGAGACATTGGGCAATACCCCAGTCATGATAAACAGAACAAATAGAGAGGTGGAATCTCCATAACGGGAGCAAAGACAGTAATAAAACCTGACAGGTGTTCTAATCCATCTCCACTCTATCCAAAACTAAAGAAAATATTTTGCCTTTACTCTAACTCTAAAGTGAGGGCTTATTCGCACCAGATGCGTTGGTGCTATGCTGGCAGCTGTTTTCAGCACAGCCCCAATGTTTAGCCAAGGCAAAATGCCTCGTTTCCTATGCTATCATCTCGTACTGTTCCCGCTGCTGTCACCTGTCAGTACTGCATGCAATGCTTTTTTTTCAAAGCACTTGTGACACTTAATTTAATATTCTGTAAAAAAAAAAGTAAAAAAAAAATAAATAGGTAAGTAGGCGCTATACAAATATAGAGGAAGCTGCTAGCACAAAAAGAGTGATCATACAACTCCTCAATAACCAACAAAACTAAATAGGTGCAGCGGTTTCAAACTGTTCCCACAAAGTTGGGAGCATGAAATTGTCCAAAATGTCTTAGTATGCTGATGCCTCAAGAGTTCCCTTCACTGGGAATAAGGGGCCAAGCCCAACCCCTGAAAAACAACCCCACACCATAATCCCTCCCTCTACCAAATAATTTGGACCAGTGCACAAAACATAAAGACAAAAATGAATGAGTTTGGGGTGAAGAAACTTTACTGGCCTGCACAGAATCGCGACCTCACCCACATAGAAACACCTTTGGGATGAATTACAATGGAGACTGCGAGCCAGACCTTCTCGTCCAACAACAGTCCTGACCTCACAAATGCGCTTCTGAAAGAATGGTCAAATATTCCAATCGACACACTTATAAATCTTGTGGACAGCCTTCTCAGAAGAGTTGAAACTGTTATAGCTGCAATGGGTGGGCCAACTCAATATTGAACCCTACAGACACACACACACACTGAACAAAATTATAAATGCAACACTTTTGTTTTTGCCCCTATTTTTCATGAACTAAACTAAAAGGTTTAAGACTTTTTCTATGTACACAAGAGGCCTATTTCTCGCAAATATTGTTCACAAATCTGTCTAAATCTGTGTTAGTGAGCACTTCTCCTTTGCCGAGATAATCCATCCACCTCACAGGTGTGGTATATCAAGATGCTTATTAGACAGCATGATTATTGCACAGGTGTGCCTCAGGCTGGCCACAATAAAAAGCCACTCTAAAATGTGCAGTTTTATCACACAGCACAATGCCACAGATATGTCACAAGTTTTGAGGGAGCGTGCAATTGGCATGCTGACTGCAGAAATGTCCACCAGAGCTGTTGCCTGTGAATTTAATGTTCATTACTCTACCATAAGCCGTCTCCAAAGGCATTTCAGAGAATTTGGCAGTACATCCAACTGGCCTCACAACTGCAGACCATGTGTAACCACACCAGCCCAGGACCTCCACATCCAGCATCTTCACCTCCAAGATTGTCTGAGACCAGCCACCCAGACAGCTGCTGCAACAATCGGTTTGCATAACCAAAGAATTTCTGCACAATCTGTCAGGAACCGTCTCAGGGAAGCTCATCTACATGCTCGTCATCCTCATCGGGGTCTCGACCTGACTGCAGTTTGTCGACATAACCGACTTGAGTCGGCAAAAGCTCACATTCAATGGCGTCTGGAACTTTGGAGAGGTGTTCTCTTCATGGATGAATCCCAGTTTTCTTAGATCTTTGAGTTCAGCTCATGCAAACTGGGGGCAAAAACAAGTGTTAGGTTTATATTTTTGTTCAGTGTATATATATATATATATATATATAGCAGGTTTTCCAGGCATTGAGCCTGATGTGGGTCTGCCATTGTTACCGGTTACCTCTCCAGCCCATGTGAGCTGCGACCCTGGGTGTGAGAACTGAGACATTAACAATTCCGGCATCTTTGTTTGGTTGTTTTATTGTATTTTAGGGGGTGGGAGAAGGGAATGAGTGGGATACTCCTTAGGCTCAACAAGGTACAACTTTGGGACTTTTTCTAGCAAATTGCCTGTTAGCGCTGCCTTGACGCCAGCGGACTCTAGCTCTGAAACTGGTGCTGGAACCTCAACTTTATGTCCAGAAGATCCAGGACTGTAGAACATTGCAGTGCAAGCAGTGTCAGGCGTTCAAAGTCACTGACTAATCCCTCCAGCCTTGCACTGGCTTGAGGTAGCTTGCTGTGGATTCCTGTATGGCTGCAACTCTTAACTGATGCACTCACACTGTGCACTAACTCTTCAGGGACCAAACTGCAGGCGCCCCCTTTCACACTTCAGGGTCCTCAACCTAGGTACCCCCTTTACAGCTAGCTGATACTTGGATCCTAGAACCTTCTCCGGAGTGGTCCCCAATGACGCTAGGCAGACCCCTAAGGGCAATCCTCAGTACTCATGACCTGTGTAGGCTTTCCTGGGTCTGGACCCCTCTCACTCTCCGCTGGTTCTTGGCACACCAGATCCCCTTCAGATCAACTCAGCACTCTCTGGATTCTCAGGCAGCACCTGAGACATCCACTTGGGGAAGATACAGAGGTCCTCTACCTCATGGGACTCTGCTTCCCACCAAAGACCCCAAGTCACGCACCTCCCTCAAACTTATACCCACTCCCGGAATCCCTTGCGGCAGAATCTGCCTTTTGGGGTAGTTACAAGCCCGAATGTGTCCCTGATTGGGTTTCCTCCACTGTTCTATGAGAAGCCTCTCAAAGAGCCAGGGGGGAGACTCCCCCCTCAGCAGACACACCTGGAAGCCATGACACCCTACCAAAACATCACCGGGTCTTCCCAGACGATGATTGAGAACAATCCATGACACTGGCAGGTCTCAGCCTTGCAAAGGTTTTGCATGAGGTTTTAAATGCCCAGACTCATCTGACCTTGCCCCAACAATCAGCACCATGGGATCTTCTAAGCAGTTGTCTAGAAAACTTAAACTGGAAATAGTTGACGCTCACAAAGCTGGAGAAGGCTAAAAGAAGATAGCAAAGCGTTTTCAGATGTCAATATCCTCTGTTCGGAATGTAATTAAGAAATGGCAGTCATCCGGAACAGTGGAAGTTAAAGCAAGATCTGGAAGACCAAGAAAAGCATCAGACAGAACAGCTCACAGGATTGTGAGAAAAACAATTCAAAACCCACGTTTGACTGCACGATCCCTCCAGAAAGATCTGGCAGACACTGGAGTTGTGGTACACTATTCCACTATAAAGAGATACTTGTACAAATATGGTCTTCATGGAAGAGTCATCAGAAGAAAACCTCTTCTACGTCCTCACCACAAAAATCAGCGTTTGAACTTTGCAAATGAACATATAGACAAGCCTGATGCATTTTGGAAACAAGTTCTGTGGACTGATGAGGTTAAAATTGAACTTTTTGGCTGGAATGAGCAAAGGTATGTTTGGATGTTTGGAGAAGAAGGGGCACAGAATTTAATGAAAAGAACCTCTGTCCAACTGTTAAGCATGGGGGTTGATCAATCATGCTTTGGGGTTGTATTGCAGCCAGTGGTACAGGGAACATCTCATGAGTAGAAGGAAAAATGGATTCAATAACATTTCAGCAAATTTTGGATGGTAACTTGATGCCATCTGTGAAAAAGCTGAAGTTAAAGAGAGGATGGCTTCTACAAATGGATAATGATCCTAAACACACCTCGATATCCACGGGGGATTACATCAAGTGGCATAAACTGAGAGTTTTGCCATGGCCTTCACAATCTCCTGACCTCAACATAATTGAAAATCTATGGATAGACCTTAACCACTTAAGCCCTGGAAGATTTTACCCCCTTCCTGACCAGGGTTTTTTTTGCGATTTTTTACTGCGTGAATTTAACGGACAATTGCGCGGTCGTGCGACACTGTACCTAAACGAATTTGACGTCCTTTTTTTCCCACAAACAGAGCTTTCTTTTGGTGGTATTTGATCACCTGTGCGATTTTTTGATCATGCGCTATAAACAAAAAAAGAGCGTAAATTTTGCAAAAATAACAATATTTTTCACATTTTCACAAATGAAATTCCCAAAAAAAAAATGTAAAAATCAAATTTTTTTAACATTTTCGGCCAATTTGTTTAATGCTACCTATGTTTGGTTAAAAAAAAATCGCAAAAAGCGTATTTTGATTGGTTTGCGCAAAAGTTATCGCGTTTATTAACAAAGGGAAAGATTTTTGTCATTTTTGGTGTTTTTTTTAACGAGTAATGGCGGCGATTAGCGATTTTTTTTGAATGACTGCGACATTGCGGCGGACAGATTGGACCCTTGACTGACATTTTTGACACTTTTGGGGTTACCAGGGACATTACTGCAGTAATCAGTGCTATACATATGCACTGTTACTGTAAAAATGACATTGGCAGGGAAGGGGTTAACTGTATTGGAGAGGGAGGGGTTAAGTGTGTCCTAGGGGCGTGTTTCTAACTGTGATGGGACATGTCTACTATTGTAAAAACAGAGATCAACGGTTCTACATAGTAGAACCGTCTGAGCTCCATTTTTACACAGGGGAGAATGACAGGCGGCTTGTTTACATAAGCCGCCTGACTTTCTCCCTCTCTACCGACGATCGCAGTGTGACCGGCGGACATCGGGTCCGCCGGTCACACGCACGGACTCTTCAGTGAACGAGCCGGGGCGGGCGAGCGCCTCAGCGGGCGAGCGCTCGCCCGCTATTGGCTCACAAACCGGTGACAGGCTAGTGACGTATATATACGTCACTTTGCCTGGCCGGGGCTGACCGCCGCAGTATATCTACTTGCGGCGGTCAGCAAGTGGTTAAAAGAGCAGTGCGTGACAGACAGCCCAGAAATCTCAAAGAACTGGAAGACTTTTGTAAGGAAGAATGGGCAAAGATACCTCAAACATAAATTGAAAGACTCTTGGCTGGCTACAAAAAGCGTTTACAAGCTGTGATACTTGCCAAAGGGGGCAGTACAAGATATTAACTCTGCAGGGTGCCCAAACTTTTGCAGATGCCATTTTTTTGTTTTCTGTTATTTTGAAAGTGTAAATGATGGAAATAAAATCTAACTTTTGTTGAAATATTATAAGAATGTCTAATCTGTAATTTGATGCCTTTTGGAGATTTTTCCATCTTTCCTTGGCTTCTTTATTCACATTAATGCAAATTTTTACCTGGGGTGCCCAAACTTTTGATCACCACTGTAGATTGAACACTGTCTGTCCTAACAGGGTTACAAATGTAGAAACTACCCTTCTGCGTTGTATGTTAGTAAGGTATAGTCTGTGAGACTGTCCAGAAATTCTTAGAATCAGCAAAGTCACCTTCTCCTTAGAACCTCTAAAAGGTAAGAATTATATTTAAAGTGGAACTTTAGTCAGAAAATGAATTCCTGCTAGATCACTTTAGACTGGCCCCTTTTGCAGGTATAGTTATGTAAAACATTTAAAAAAGCCCCTATACTGTTTAAAACCCAGTAATACATTGTCTCACCCACATGCTCAGTTTCCCTCCATTTTTAAGCATTTGTAGGCACTGCTGAGATTGTAGAGGCCGATCTGCTGACAGCCTTAAAGCAGAAGCTGCTTCTGTTTGAACTGCAACTGCCATGTTACTGCACATGTAATTAACCACTTTACCGCTGCTCACTAGAGCTCTACTGCGGCAAAGTGGCCCTTGTAGGTCTGGCGACGTAGACCTACGTCGCCAGACACTCCCCCTTCTCAGTCTCGCTCCCACTGTATTCAGTCACAGCGGGAGTCGGGCCAGGGGAGGAGTGGCGGTGATCACCGCCGCTCTTCCCCGATCGTTGGGGAATCGAGTCTGGAGATCCGCACGCTTGTGTAAACAAAGCGGGTGGATCTCCTAAGTAACAGGCAGGGTCAGATTGCAGGGTTCAGCATAGCTGAACCTGCGATCTGTCCCTGTGTCACTCAGTCACCTCCCCCCACACACGTTAGTAAGCACCAGGCATACATTAACCCCTCCCTCTCCAATAAAATTAACCCCTTCCCTGCCAGTGTCATTTTTACAGTAACAGTGCATATTTATAGCACTGATTACTGTAGTAATGTCACTGGTAACCCCAAAAGTGTCAAAAATGTCAGTCAAGGGTCCGATCTGTCCGCCGCAATGTCGCAGTCCCGCAAAAAAAATCGCAGATCGCCGCCATTACTCGTTAAAAAAAAAAACACCAAAAACGACAGAAATCTTTCCCTTAGTTAGTAAACGCAATAACTTTTGCGCAAACCAATCATAATACGCTTATTGTAATTTTTTTTTACCAAAAATATGTAGCAGAAAACAAATTGGCCTAAAATGATAAAAAATTTTGATTTTTACATTTTTTTGGGGGGGAATTTCATATAAAAAATGTGAAAAATATTGTTATTTTTTCAAAATTGTCGCTCTTTTTTTGTTTATAGCGCAAAAAGTAAAAATCGCACAGGTGATCAAATACCACCAAAAGAAAGCTTTTTGTTTGGGTACGGCGTTGCATGACCGCGCAATTGTCAGTTAAATGTCGCACAGTGCCGAATCGCAAAAAGTGGCCCAGACGTAAGACAGCAAAATCCTCCGGTGGTAAAGCGGTTAATTATGACACCAGCTATTTGATGGTTTAACAGTTTGGCTGATGACACAATTAAATCAAACTGTTTTTTGAAACTGGCAAATCGATGGGTTTAGTTCTGCTTTATGATTTATATCTGGGGCTTTGGGCTTCAGCAAGATGGCAGCCTTCAGCAGGAAACAGGAACACTGCTGGAGGCAATTTACAGCACAGGCTAATTTTGGCAGCATTGATATTAAAGTAGAATGTGTATTCCTTGCTATAGAACATTATATTTTATCAGGTTGGTTTAGGTAAAGTTCCATTTTAACAAAAATAAACATTTAGGTATGCTGTGTGAATGAAAACACATAACAAAGATATGGTAGAAGTTTCTCAAATTTGACAGCAAAAGTGCAAATACACTTTAAGGTACCAATACAGAAGGGATGCTAAATCTGAGGTGACATGCGGAATATATTTCAACTTCTTAGCTAAAAAGTAACATATTGACAAAGCCACATACAGTATTTTTTGAAATTGCTGAACTTTTAGAATTAAAAAAGCTTTACTGGCACACCATAATTGGTAGAGTTGAGGGGCAAATGCTTTGAAGTATGTCCATCTATTTTGAGAGTGACTTAATTACATAATGGAGGTCTACTGCAAGAGAAAGTTTAATATCACATCAAGAGTTATACAAGAAAGTTTAGTAGACAAAATTCACAAATTTCAATTAGATAATTGCCCCACAAGTTGTTGGAAATGTGGCAGACTAAGCATAAAGTGCGGATTAAAGAACATGGTATTTAAAGATGCTGGACACTGTCAATTTTGATTACATTAGGTTCTTGGTTTATTTCAAGACAGTCTGTTCCTTCCAGCAGTGTAGACAGACATTTGCGTGCAGGGCCACAAGTGCTGCTTGTGTTGATTACAAAGAAGGGGCTGGCATAATGCCAACAGAACAGTCTGCTTTTACACAGTAATATCCCCAATCAATAACATACCGTCATATGCACAGCCAGAGGGACAGCAATCATCGCTTCTTGCCTGAAGCTACGGTCTCATGCAGTGCTCTGGAACTTTGCAGGCAATGGAGACTCTATGTTACAAGACAGATAAACATGTGCATTGTGCTTCTGTGTACATTCCATGGAAATACTTTAGCCATTTCCTATGCCCTTTCACTGAATGGGGAAAATAACAACATGTGAATACACAGTATGTGCTTATGTGTTGGCAAAATGAACATGTTTGTATAAAAATAATGCCCTGTTGAAGAAAGATTGTACTGTTGAAGTGACCCTTTGAAGACTGCCATAGACGAGACTGGCCTGCTAGAAAAAAACTGTTTTACTGAACAAAGCCTGCCCTAGCCACTTGCTACCCTGTTGGATACAGACTTCCGTGTAAGAGATTGTTCTGTTGTAAATTGCTTGCCTTATTTCTTGGATTGTCAGTCTTGAAGGATATGGCAATGATCCCTTACTTTGACTTAATAAAGCTAAGTGTGCTAAGTCAATGAAAATGGGAACCCTGGAATCACTTATAGCTGCCCAATAATTCCAAGCACATATCTCTTCACTATAGAAGTAGGCCTGACTTTATAACTGGCAGTGATAATTCCAAGCACACATCTCTTCACCATAGTAGTAGGCCTGACTTTATAACTGAAAAAATATGTTTGTAATGTTTTAATGAAATGTTAGTACAAGTTACATTTTTTAAATAAGTGTTATAATTAATCCATACTAAAGTTAGGCTCATCTATTATAACTATTTAATAATGTGTAAAATGGACCTCCAGTTGTGGCGTCGTATGGTGTAGCTGACTCCTCTCGCAGCTTCCACAGCACTCCCCTAAAAACCTGCATACCATGGCCGCAACCCGACATCCCTCGGATCAACTCCCTCTCTCTCCTGGGCCGGTTCCTTGATAAAAGTGGCGCCCGATTGCAGCCCGCTCAATGCCTGCCAGACATCACAGACCCAGCTCTGCTCTCTAACATGGCAGAGGCACCAACCATGGAGGTCAGTGCTGTCCCCGCCCTCTCTACAGCCAAATGAAGCTAACACTGAGCGCATCACTCAGGCAGTACCTGCTCTCCTGGCCCCGACCATAGCAGTGTCAGTCTGGCATGCTGCAAGTAAAAAGAGAACTAGGGGAACATACCACCAGGCTTACTGAAGCTGAGCAATGGATCTTCAATATAGAGGATGAATTATACCAAGCTCAAACCACAGAACTGTCCCAAGACAAAACCAATCAACTTATTATCTAGAAATTGGAAGATCTTGAAAAAAAATCAAGGCGCAGCAACCTCCATTTTGTAGGAGTTCCGGATATCCCTCCAGGCATCTGCCATTATGGATTTCTGTGCCTCACGCATTCCAGAAGCCCTAGGCTTCTATGCCCCTTGCATAGTCGAACGGGCTCCACTGACCGTACCTCTGCCTGCCCAATCATAGCCAAGTATCTTAACTTTACCGATAAGACTGCCATTCTATACAAATTCGGGAAAGTGGGCAAGATGGGGTCAAGATTCAGATTTTTGCAGATTACTCTGCAGAGGTATCAAAAAAACGGAAAGCATTTCAACACGTGTTTTCGGAGCTTTTCCAACAACAAATTAAGTTCACCTTGGCATTTCCTGCAATACTCCGTCTAAAATCTCAGAACAGGGACGAACTTTGCTTTCACGACCCTTCAGAAGCTGAGACCTTTCTTCGCTCCTTAAACCCAGAGGCTAATTCAAATTTTCCTACCAAGGCCCAACCTGTCTCTCATCTTCTGGATCAATGGAGCCCAAGGAAAGACCCCCCAAAACGCCCCAAATTTTCAGGATTCTCCCAACGACCACTCCAGACATCGCTGAATTCTGCTCTCCCCCAGGACTCTTCCTCCACTGGGTCGTATGGGTAAATGATTATATTTTGTATACCTTAATGGCTATTCATATGCTGCCATTGTAAGTTGACACTAACTGCTGGTTAGAACTATCTACCATTTTCGGGCACCATTTTTCTGGCTTCCCCATGGGTCTCATTGAACACCTCTAAGCACTCCCAAACCTACTCGGCCAGAACCAAGTCAAATAGGTTCTTACTCAAGCTTATACAAGTCCTACCCATCGGGCGTATTTCTTGGGAGCTGGCCCATGTTGTGCTTCCATGCGGAAAAAAAGTGAAGTCCCATTGTTATTTGTATGTTTGGGATTCCTTTTATTTGATTGTTTTATGTTTGCATATACCCTGTTTTGATATCACACCCTCCTCTCTTGCACACCTGCCTGACTACCAGACGGTACTTACTCCATATAGGACACTCAATCAGTCTCTCATTTCTTGACTAACCCTACCTCAGAGACCCCCTCAGCTTCCACGCCACATATCCTGATCCACTTTCCCACAGCACCTCCATGAAAATAATGTCATGGAACGTGAAAGGCCTTAAAGCAGAAGTATCATCGATTTTTTACCTTTTACCCACAGGTAAGCCTATAATAAGGCTTACCTGTAGGTAAAATTAATATCTCCTAAACCTGCAAGGTTTAGGAGATATTCGCCTTGCATGCAGCCACTGAAACCAGCGGCGCATGCGCTCTTAAGGTCTGGCGGACCTTCAGATCTCTTTGCCGGTTCCTTGCCGGAAAGTGACTCACGGGAGTGACGTCATCGCGGCTCCGGCCACTCACAGCGCTGGAGCCACTGAACCCGGATGAGAGGCGGAGGGATCATGACAGCTCCCTCAGCAGTGTCCGGGGGACCGTGTCGGGGCTTCCTTTTAAGGTAAGTATTTCATAATGAGCTAGTATGCGATGCATACTAGCTCATTATGCCTTTGTCCTGCAGGGTTTTTTTTTTTTAGGTGAGGATACAACCGCTTTAAGTCCCCCATCAAGAGACTCAAGATCCTCCGCCACCCTAAAAGACTGAAGACAGACATCGCCCTATTACAAGAGACGCATCTCACATTCTCTGACTTTCATTGTATGCAAAAGCTTTGGGTAGGCAAAGTCTTGGGTTCCGACGCAATCGGACCTAAGGCAGGAGTGCTAATCTGGGTACACAAAAACCTCCCCTGTGAGGTTCTAGTGACGGACTCTGACACTAAGGAAAGATTTACTACTACCCAGGAAAGATTTACTACTACCCAGTTAAGTGTAGGAAACAAAAATGTACTAATAACAAGAACCTATGTCCCCAATAACCCTGGGAAACAGTTTTTTGGGGGATTTGTCCAATAGATTCCTAAAACTACCCCTCATCCCCCACATAGTTGGAGGTGATATTAATGACATAATGCATTCTTCTGATGATAGGTCCCCTCCTAAGCGACCCCACAAACCACCAGATGATCCTAGTCCTACCTATTTCACTTCAACCATGGAATCTCTGAAATTTCACTGGTATATGGCGACTATTTCACCCTGTAGACAGGGAATTCACTTTCTACTCCCCCACCCCCCCCCACAATGTGTTCACGAGTGGCACTGACAGCACCATTTCGGCATTTTCAGAGGCACAAATTCACGATATAGCTATTTCTGAACATGTGCCAATCTCGATTTAATTTTCAAAGCCTGGCCTTCAACCTAATCCTCGTCTCTGGCGCTTCCCATCCTTCCTCTATTAAAATGCAGATTTTCAGACATCTATGGGTGCTGCATGGGAAGAATTTTCCTCCGCAAAATCCACCCACATGGATAATCCCAATCTGTTCTAAGAAGCTGGTAAAGCCTTTTTTAGGGGTCGGATCATTTCTTATGTCACCTCTTTCAAAAAACATGCCCTATCCAACTATCGGGAGGCAAGCTCTTGACTCAAAGTAGCCCAATGCTCCATTTCTTCACAAAACAACCTGGAACACAAGCTGAAAGAAAACGCAGCCAAACTAGCCTTTGACTCCTGGACCGAAAAGCTAGAACTGACTAAACGTGCACTCAGCGATGCAACCTTCCATAGATTCGGCAATAAATCAGGCAAACTTTTAGCTAGTCTCTGTAAAGGCTCCTTTCGCCCTACTCATATCACCTCCCTTTGGGACTCCTCAGGCTCCATCAAATCCCTCCCACAAGAGGTTAGTAAGGTAATGCTCCAGTATCATGCCTTATTATATGCACCAGGCCCTATCAACTAAAATATTGCCACAAAGCTCCTTGATAGAATCCATCTCCCGACAGTATCTCAATCCCATCTTGATACCCTAAATGCGCCTATCACCATGTCGGAACTTACAACAACAACTAGCTTCAAATAAAGCCCCAGGCTCAGATGGGTTCACAGGCAAATTTTTTAAGACACTCCAGGACACAATTACACCTACTCTTCTTAAAGTATACCAGGGGATTTGGCAAGGAGGTCCCTACTTATCTACAAGAAATCAAGCTATCATCAAGCTACTCTCTAAAAAAAGAGCTACTCTCTAAAAAAGGGAAGGACCCATTAGAACCCAGTTCCTACAGGCCTATTTCCCTTCTGAACCTAGATGTTATTATCTTTTCATAAATTGCAGCAACCAGGCTGGCTGACATCATCCCCTCGCTGATTCACCCTGCTCAGTCTGGTTCTGCAAAGGGAATAACTGCCACCCCAAACATTCACAAGGTGATGATCGTCTTGGAACATGCTAAAATCAACCCAGAGGGGATCTTGCCATCATCACTCTGGACGCAGAAAAAGCCTTTGACAATGTAAGTTTCGATTGGCTTTCATTGGTCATGGCTAAATTGGGTTTTACTGGTCCCTTTAGTCATTTAATAAAATAAATTTACTATTCTCCGATGGCCAGACTGGTGGTGGCAGGGCTGACTTCATAAAGGAACTAGATAGGGGTGCCCCCTCTCTCCTCTGTTGTTTTATATAGCCCTGGAATGCCTTACTAAATTATTAACCGAAAAAGCCCCTTTGCATGGAGTCCGCACAGGAGGTCTAGCGCTACGCGCAGCTCTCTTTGCGTATGTTCTCATTTTTACCGCAAACCCCTTCCCTGACATGGCCACCATTAAAGATCTCTTTGATAAATTTAGACAATGCTCAGGCCTCCACATAAACTATAACAAAAGCGAAATTCTCCCACTTGGTGTGTCATCCAATCCTATTTGGACGCTTCACTCACCGTTTCCTGTAGCCAAATCCCAAATAACCTTCTTGGGTATTAAGATAGGCAAGACTCCCTCCTTTCTATACACATTGAACTATCCCCCTTTAATTAGGAAAATTGTTCAGGAACTTGAAAATTGGATGGATTCACTTCTGGGGAGATTCAAACCCTAAACAAAGCGTTATCCAAATTTATCTGGTGCAAAAAGTGCCCACGCATTGCACATTCTAAACAATATCTCCCCAGATGTGAGGGAGGTATAAATCTCCCTTATATCAGAGCTTACAACCTAGCATGCCTACTTCCTACAGGTCTAGCTTGGATAATGAAGGCATCTCGTCCAACTATTATCTAGACTCTGAGATGGCACATCCATACTCTCTGGAGGCTCTCTTACACACCAAATGGAAAACTGTAAGCACAGATCTACAACATAACCTCCTACTACGAGACACTGGGATAGCCTGTAGGGAAATATGGAAAAAATTTGATCTTTCTCCCTACATCTCCAGACACCTCTCTATCCAGGGTATTCCCATGTTCCTACCAGGGATGGAACATAGGGCCTTCTCTCTATGGCAACAACATGGACTCACCAAATTTTCATTTCTATTTGATCTAAACTCTGGCTCACCATACACATTTACAGAAATAGCAAAACAATTCTCCCTACCTATGTCTCACATTTTCTACTATGGCCAATGTGTCCGTTTTGTACAAACCCACTGTAGAGAAAGTGTCAAGAGATTCAGATCATAAATTCTGGACCGTTTACTTGAAATAGGAACCTACTCCATCTATATATAAGCCTCTGATTTACAAATTCACTCCTCCGCTCACTTCTTCCTCAACGGCTAACTGGGGTAAAGATTTCTCTGACCTGGAAATCTTAGATAAAATACTCCACGTCTATAACAATATACTCTGCCTAGTCCCAAACGAGCAATGGAGAGAAACACAGATGAAAATACTACATTAGCCCTACATACCATTCCTATCAGATGCAACAAACCCCCAAGCTTCTCTATGTCCTCTCTGCTCTCAATCAAGGCCTTCCCTCATGCTGTGGTCATGCAAGTCCATCTCAACTTTCTGGGAGCAGATCCTATCCTTCATCAATGGAATTACCGCTATACAACTCCCAAAGGACCCTCTCCTCCTAGTCTTTGGCTACTGGGATAAACAACTCTCTCCAGGATCATCCTAAAAACCTGGACTACTTCCTTTTGTCCAACAATCTCTATGACCAAACGGGAACTTCAGTTATTACTATATAGAGAAAAAGTGGGTACTGATGTTACCCTTCCCTCCTCCAGGGCAAGCTTTTATAAGAGATAGCAGGCCTTCATGATCTCAACTATGTCCACTGAAGAACGTGGTCTTTGAGAAACCCTTTTCCTATCTCAAAGGTCTCCAACAAATATAGGCAAAAGAAGATATCCACTAAGGGACCCCCTGCTCTTACCCCCCCCCCCCCCCAGTCTCCAGGAGACATGGCACAGGCACAGGAATTATCCTCTCACCCTGTTTCCTTCTTCTTTCTCAGAGTCTCTGTTCTGAATGTCAAATGCAACATTGATTGCTTTATGGTTAGTCAAATTAGGTAGCTGTGCATCCCCCCTCCTTCTCCTTTCGCTGCCCCCTCCCCATCTCTTCCTTTCTCTACTCATTATTATTTGTTTCTTTTCAGTTCAGATCCATACATTTTCTAACCGATCCTGTAGTGCATACTTTGCATCTCCTTATCTTATGTAAACTTTCAGATTGTTCCGTTAACTTTTACCTAATACCATTGTCTGGTTGCAAGATGAACCTGATTGCTTGTTATTGACAGCAACCTAAATTTCGTTCTCAGAGCCATACTGGTCATGAAAACACACTCTACAAAATCTACTTGTATTTAACTTTAAAAAAAAAAAATAATACTGTGTAAATAACCCTAAATGAGATTACTGTATTCCTAGCGATGGAAAAAAACTGTGGCAAATAACTAAACAGAGTAAACCCAACTTTTTGTATCTGCTGTCTATAAGTATAATCCTATTAGTATATCTGCTGCTGACATCGCTACCTCCTAGAAATTGTCAACTGAGCATATATTTAATGCAATGTCTCTACTAGGACATCCTAAAAATGTCCCTGTCCAACCTTTGCATGTGCCTGTGGATAAAACTCCCTTTTCCAACAATACAACACAGAAAGTAAAGAAGAAAAAAATGAAAGCTACCATTTATAAAAGTATTCTTTCTGGTGACTGCAGTGCTTTGGTAACAACATATCACCAGCCCTATGCATTTATGTTGCTCTGCATTGTGTTTTCAGGATCCCTTTAGTGTTTTTTACATCTCTACAGCATTCTAGTGTGTATGCTTTTTTTTTTTTTAAGGCAATATGCTTAGTGAAATAATTCCTACTAAATGGCTGCTGCAAGAGAAAAGAAGATAGACTGTAATACAGTACATCACCATAGTTTCCATCTTGAGCAAATTAACCCCATCGGATTCTTAGTTCATACAAATAGATTCCCTTCTTGTTATTACTGGACAAAAAAAATACTTTTTTGAGTTTTTTTTTTTCTTTGACCCACTGGACCTGATGATAGATGCATTCAAAGTGCTTTAGCCAAGTCAACACCAGCAAACAGTTCCTGAATGCAGAAGCTTTCACCCAACATCTTCTCGTGTTTGTTTTGGGTTGTTGGTAGTTATGGGTAATGGCAGTGCAGGTTTCAATAAGAATATCCCTGACAAGCACCCCAAATGTAGCACTACCCCATAGGGGCCACTGGCAGCCAACTCTCCTATTCCTGCACAGCCAGGCAACACACATTTTTCCACTTTCAGCCAGACACAAGAAGTCAGTCCCGTAAATTTTGTTTTGTTGTTTTTTTAGGGGCTAACAAATTGGATAGGGTGAAGGGTTTTATGGGATGCCAAGCAGATGATGCTGAGCAGATGATGTACACAGCAAAACTTGGAGACAATTTTCCTCTCTTTGTTCTAAAATCCTGAACTGCTTCCTTTTGTACAAACTCACAGTCCTCTGTAGGTAGCAAAAGTCAGTTACAAACTAAGGGCCCTAGGCCCTTCTGGAAAGTAGCACAAACTTGGGGTAACTGGTTGCAGAAGTGTATCCCCTCCCTCTGTGGATCTGGTCTGCAGATACTACAAGCCCTCCTGGCTCAGGGAAAAGATGAAGGGATCAAGCACACTACATATGTCAGACTTTACCCTTGTAGTATCCCTGAGTTTGCTGATGTACCCACTGTCCTCTCCTTTCTCCCACTGCTCCCAGGTGGTGGTCCCAATCACACTGCACTGCAGATGGGATCCCTCCTGAGCCAGCCAAAGCCTCCAGCTTGTGGGTCCCCCCTAGATCTAGAGGACCCCTCTAAGGCCATCAACAGACTCCTCAGCACTCCATCTCCATCTTCCACTGGACTCCCCCTGCCAGCATGACTTACCCATACTTTTGGGCTAGCTCAACACCCTGCCAGGTCCACTGCCTGGGGATTGGCGTAGCTCCCCTGAGTATGCAGAATGACCCTCCTCGTCTCGGTCCTCCAGTTTCCATAATGTTCTCCAACTTCCCAGAACGAGGGGGAGGCACCAGAGACCTGTCTGTATGAGTCTCCCAACCCTGAACCCAAATAAAACCTGGCCCAGATTCCATGACTCATACTTAACCATTAGCCAGACTATTTTTTCCTGCTATAACACTAGCAGCACACTAAAGGGTGCTACAGGGACATAAGCCCAGAGAAGCTATAGGAAAGGTATAACAAATATTAAACAGAAAGCACACCATAATTAAAAGTTCTAATGCCCAGCACTGACTCACAGTGCAAATATTTTCAATGTACTATAGTTTAAGTAAAGGCAAGATCGAGAATATCTTATTTTTATTGCAAGCAGCAGCATGGGCTTGTTATTAATTCAGTCTGGCCAATAGATGCACATAACTTTGATCTTTTATTATATATTTTTGAAAGGAAAGCTTATAATGACAGTGTTCCTGTCATATTTTACAAGTAAAACAAAGAGAATAGTAATTTAGTTGGTGATTCACACTAGAGTATGATATCCATCTCAAATCAAGCCATTTGAAAATTGCTTAAAATTACACTGTATAGCTAGATTTGTATTTTTACAAAACAAACCCATAGTGTTTGTATCCATACTGTGTCTATTATGTTGTTTTTGCTCTAACAGGAGCATTTCAATTAGGCTGTCATGGCAATTATATTAGTATATATATATGTTTGGACTCTGAAATTAGTTAGCTGTTAATAGGAACCAATCAGATATAAAAAGGAAAATCACATTTTATAACCATATTTTTATTGAATTTTTGCAAAAAGGTTAGATACATACGTCGTATTAGCATAGTAAGGCAGAGAAAAATTATCACATTGGTCACAGATTTGAAACAAGAAACATGAACATAATAACAACAGGCTGAGTCAAGGCACTTCAGTTGAACCTTGCCGGTGACATATGAGTGTGTTAAACTTCCACCCTGGGAGGACCAAACATTAAGGTACACCGGGCTCCGACTACCCCACATGGGAACCAACTGTAGTCAGAACCGGGTACAACAGGGGTAGTATAATGGGTTGGGGTCAGTCATGATTAACTAGTGGTAGGCCAATCGGCGGGGGTGCTACGAGAGGAGGGATCATGTACCGGCAAGGTTCCACAAAAAGGAAAAGTCCTAAGAGGAGGATGTCGTACTAAGTAAGGGTGGGCACCTGATGCAGAAAGCGTGGGATTGTCCTCAGTCCGTGGGGATACATTGCATTTCCTAAAGAGAACAGAGTTGGATTGATGTAGGTTATCTGGTGGCAGAGTTCAGGAAACAGTTAGATCGAGACCGTTGGAGATTCATAGGTTAGTACTCCCTGTATCAGAGAGCCAGGGTGCCCAGAAAACTCACATTTTAACCTGTCAGTACATAGGTTGCAACCGCTGACTTGAAATTTGGCTGATTCAGCCAAAATAATTGTGATCCATGCATGGGCACCCTTGTTGTACACAAGCTGATTTATCAATCTACTTGTGTATAGCTGTCAGGTTTTTCTCAAATGATTAGTGCCTCCCGCTACTATAGTCAGCAACACTAATCATTGTGTTCTGCCAGTAGGGAAGGCTCCCTGCCAGCAGAACACAATAGCACTGCAGGAGGGATTCCCCCATCAACACTAATTGTTTTGATTGGGGAAACAAACAATTTTCTTTCCTTTCACCCATAATATTAGTAACACCCAGGCTATTAGGAAGTGTAACCTGTGAGGTAGGAACAGAAGTACATATAGCCCTAGGGGAAACCCTTGAGTCTCACAAGAGGAAGCTTTCACAGTAGAGGTTGAAAGGGGTTCACAAGTAACTTTATTACAGTATTTACCCATAGTCTGACGTGATTGTCATTTTTTTTAGGTTTATAGGGTCTAATTCTGGTTGGTCTAACTACCATACCAAGGCTGAACGTTTCTACAGGCTCTGTGAACATGAGACCTTTTGGATATTTTCTTTAATCACCTTATGTCCTTGTCTGAATGACAAGATGGAACTCAATACAGTTATATAAGTCGATAAAATAATTAGGAGACCCATTTATATCATCTTTGATAATCTTTGGTTTATTTATATTTCAGATATTGTATAACAGAACATCAACACATGAATCATATAAGGTAATTATGGATTCAAATAAAATATATCCATAACAATAATAATGTGGTATAATACAGGCTGGTTTTTAACATCTGTTCAATCTTGGTTTTACTTGTTAGTTCATTTTCTTATTATTTTATTTTTTGTCCACATTTTATGTACAGATTACTTATACTTTATTTAAAGTTTTCTTTTTAAAGCGGAGTTCCGGGCACAGAAGTCATTTTTTAATAAACATACCCCCAGGACAGTCAGGGCTAGCACATTCCACAATGGCTAGCCTCTGATCTGTCCCGGTTCGCACTTACCTTTTAGAAGAAATACTTACTTATAAAATTTCTTCCACAGCGTTTCCATCTATGTCACCCCCCCCCCAAGCCTGCCGGAGGACCAGAGCCCTCTACAGCCGAACCATCGGAGACATCCAGAAACTGCTACATAGCTTGTGTTCCACACTGCAGCTTGGGGAGGAAGAAACAGTACAGGCAGACCCTGATAGAAAATGAAAGGAGTGGAAGAAGCAGCCGAAAAGTGAAGCTGATGTTGGTATGAGCGATGGACTGAAAGGAAAAGGAATGTAAAAACTGGCCAGGAAATAAAAAGAAGACGCAGAAATAAACAAAAGAGCCAAACTACAAACACAGTAAAAATATACAACCTATCTACCCATTCATTATCCCCTGCAGAAATCTCTTTACTCAATAGGGGTTTAAACTTCGCCCCGGCTATCCCACCAAACCAATTCACCTTGTTCAAAGACCTCAATAGGTTTATTAGGAATCTCACCCTCAAACATCATTTCAATATTTTATCCTCTAAGGCACCACCTTGCCCTACTCCTCACCCATCCCCTCCATCTACACCAGAACAGGACTCCTCCCTGGATGTACTGGCCCTTCAAATACTAGAAGAGTTGCATATAGACCATGAGGATGAGGACCTCATACCATTCACTCTTCACCACTCCTCCTCCCCCCCTGTTCGATATACATCATTCAGACCAAAATCAGTATTCAACCCCACCCAGTCCAAAGGTCCTTACCTACAGACCTTTTATCAAGTTGTATACGCTGACATCCTTAAGATGTGTAAACATTCCAAAAACCCCTCTCATGCCCAAGCTTCCAATCTTAATCCAAATGAAAAACTAGCCCTCAAACACCTTACCCAGAGCCAAGACCTCATAATCAAAACTGCTGATAAGGGTGGCGGTATAGTGGTGCAAAACAGGGCTGATTACATCCAGGAGGCCCTCCGTCTCCTTTCAGATGCCGCCACATACCGCCCACTCCCGCAAGACCCTCTTGCTAAGTTTCAAGCAGAGGCACTATCTCTTGCTAAAGATGCTAAGGAAGATGGGCTTATTAATAAACATGAATTTTCATTTTTTAACAGAGACTTCTTTTCCACTCCATACTTTTACCATATACCCAAAATCCACAAGGACAGTAACCATCCCCCAGGCCGCCCCATCGTAGCCGCCATGGATAGCATTACCAGCCCATTCTCCCAATACATTGACCAATTTTTGCAACCTTTATCACAAAATCTCCCCTCATATATCAGAGACAGTGTCTATTTGCTCGATCTACTCAGTCACTACTCCTGGGAGCCCACCTACATGTGGGCTTCACTTGATGTCAATTCCTTATACACCTCCATCCCCCATCAGGTCGGACATAGGGCTGTCACACATTTTTTATCTGCAGACCCCACGATTAACCCCAAACAAGCCCAATTCATTCTAGATGCCACTGAATTCTGCCTCACTCAGAATTACTTTGAATTTAATGGAGACTTTTATCTACAAGTCACTGGCACAGCTATGGGGGCAAATTTTGCCCCCAGCTATGCCAACCTCACCATGGGCTATTGGGAAGCCAATTACATCTGGCACAATAACCCCTTCACCCATCATATCATATTTTATGCCCGATATATAGATGACATCAAATGTAAAAAGAGACTGAGTATTCAGAAACCTGGCAACCCAATCACCCAGCGCTTTGGTAGATGGATATATCTCATGTTCACATAGACCATAAGATACAACTCGTTAAAACTATAAAAGCTGCTGCCTCATAATAAATAGAATACAAATAAGGTGCATATCAACCGAAATTAATAAACACAAGCAGCGCTAATGCATGAACATATCATAAATCAATATATCATAAAATCAATAAACCCTGTATTCACAGAGCTGGCGTCATAAAACAGTGTAGCGTCTTAGAGTCCATATAGGTACAAATAGTCCATCACCAGGTGACCTTTCAGTGCAATTATGGAAAGGGAACAGCAAACACCAACATCAATGCAAAGCTGCTAGGGATATGCCTCCACCTCACCACGTGTAACCCCAATGGTAATGCTCTTACCAGGACTCGCTGTACATTGGGCATGTAGGTAAATGGTGAATCTCCCATAGATCTTCCACAGACTCTATCTTTACTCAGACCGCTTCACAGTCAGAATGTTCTCAGCCATCCAAGCGTATGGGGGAGTAAAAACAGATGCACAATAGGGCAGTATTGTTTGATAACGGTGCAATTCAACAGTATAATTCCAATGTTTCCCATACCTCATCCCATCCACAGAGCCCACCGCCCCAACCCTTACGGTTCACCACACAGTTTCACACTAAATACAGAAGTATGAAAAAGATCTTTCAAAAACACTGGTCCATCTTGCTAGAGGACCCACACTTAAAATCTGCCATTCCTCCCATACCCAAAGTCTCTTACAGAAAATCTTCCAACATTAAAAATTTGATTGCTCCAAGCAAATTGAAGTCCGTCCCCACCAATACCCTCTGTCTCATCCCCCTCATAGGGATGTTTCAGTGTCGCAAAATTCTGTGCCTGACTTGCTCCCATATCCAGCATGGTCAAACAGAATTTACCGTTAAAGGCAAAACATACCCTATCAAACAATTCTACAATTGTTCATCCGAATACGTAATATATTGTCTAACATGTCCATGTGGACTATTTATATGGGACGTACCATCAGGCCACTCAGGAAGCGATTTGGCGAACACCGTCGCCTTGTCGAAAAAGAGAAAGGCAAGCATAGTGTCCCTAGGCACTTTGCAGAATTCCATTATAAATCCTCTTCAGGACTCAAGGTGTGGGTAATTGAGTCCATCCCGGACACACTGCCCAGGACGGAGCGTTTCAAGCGGCTTAAAAAAGTCTCTCTTTGGCAATTTATTCCCTTGAAACGCTCTCTCCTGGGGGGCCTGAACGAGGAAATCGAGATCAATGTGCTGCTGTAGCCCATCTCCCATCCCCCATGCAACGTTCACGTCTAATTGACTTCAGTTATTAACTTTATTATTTTTTGCCCAGGTGTTCCATCTCATCCTCCAGTGGTCTCTCTCATCTCCTTCGACAATTACTTCCCTATCCTATGTAACTTCAAAAGTAAGTACCCACCACATAGGTCCTAATATGTCCGTAAAGTTATTTGGCTCCGTATCACACACACCCACTGTTGTATTCATTAATGTAGGTCCAATCATGTCCGCATAGTCAATAGGTTCCTTAGTACACACACACCCATTAGTATTTTAATCATAATTTTTTAATTTTTAATTATTAATAGTGATATAATATAATAATTTTATTATTTTATTATATTATCATATTATTCTGATTACTATGTTTTAATACCAGAACTTATTATTATTACTATATTATACATATATTTTTTAATACCATAACTCATCATTGAATTGTATCTAATTTCAACTGGCTTTTAGATATAATAAGCTATTCAGTATATATTCCCAATATATTGTTTTAGTTTTATCCCTCCTTCCCCCCCCTTCTCTTCCCCCCTCCCCCCCCGATATGTTTTTGTAGTATTATCAGTCCATTCCAAGCTCTACATGTCTTCTCCGCCTTTCCTATGTCTTTGTACCGCTTTGCTTTGTTCAATTTTGTCCCTGCTGAGCCTCCGTAATTTGTCCCACGATCTATTGGCATAAATACCCACATCCAAAATGGCCCCTGCACGGCCTGAAGAAGGAGCGCATGCTCCGCAACGCATCGCCGTTCCATACACATTCTGTCTCCAGGAAATTATTTCATAGCCCTCCGACCTACGGACCCACGTTGCTACACCACCGCCGAGGATCAGCACGTCCCCTGCCTCGCAACAGGAGACCGCCGCTCATCCCCTACAAGCGACAGCTCCGCAAGGGATTCGGATGGACACCCTGGACGAACATTGCCCAGATGCCCTAATTACTTTGAGATGCCTGTTTTAAACGCACTTTTGTGAGTAACACTCTTATTGTTATTAAATACTTGCATTGCTACACTTAGATTGGCGCTTGGTCTTCTCTTCTCTTTTTCTTGGATCCATACAGGGTTACTTCACCCGGACTTTATCATCTGCATTTTGCCCATACTTAGACTATTGCAGCAGCTCGTGCATTCCGATTGCGCCAATCTCTCCCCTTTCCTTGCAGGAAATAAAAAGAGGAGCGGGGAAATTGCAACCTTGGAGGCATTTATAAGAATGTGCAGGATTGCCAGCCTAGTGGGTACCATGAAGACCAGGAAGACTGGCTTATGATCACTATGATAGCCTGTAATTGGCTATCGCAGTGATCACTCTCTGCTAAATCCGCCCTTGTATCCTGCATGCATTGCATTTTTTTCTCCTTGCTGGAGGACAAGAATGTATATAATCACAAACAAAATCTAGGTAAAAATAATAATAATGAAGATATAATAGCTAGATCAGGACTTGATCTAGGTTGGTGTCTGGATCAGGGTCATGGACAGAGTCAGGATGTTTTAGGTGCATTTAAAATAGGTTATGAGGTGCATTCAAACTTGCAAGTAGATATCATGCACCTGGTACCTTGTAGCAGAGGCCTCTCTTACACCTCTGACTCGGGGCCCCTGGTAGTGTGAACAGAAGGTGCAGGAGTGCAGAATGGCATGAGTGCCTGTAGGTCTTCTCAGTAGCAGAGCAGGTACCGATGCCAGGCAGGAGAGGTCGTCAGTAGTCTTTAGTGAAGCCGGCGGGCTGGTAGACAGCTTGTGGTTGGCAGACTGAAGCAGGCTGATACTGGCGACAGCGGGCAGTTGAGGTATGCACTGGTAGCAGACTGTAGAATAGCAGGCATAGCAAGATGTAAGACTGGAAACCTCACAAAAATTAGCGGAGTCAGACAGGCCGGGTTATACACTGGCAGGCCAGATCAGGTACAGAAGAGCAAGCAAGAGCATGGTCTAGGTACAAACCAGGTCTGGAGCCAATCAGTGGAAGAGAAGCAAACGGAGCAGACAAAAGAAGAGGTAAAGGACAAGCTGGGGTTTGTGCAGGTGGAGTTCAGAGAGTGGTCAGACAAGCCGAGTCAGCAACTGGAATTAGGAGGCAGAATCACAGATTCACAGGATACAGGGAAGGCTGAAAGACAAAGAAGCACTAATCCTGAGCACTGACACAGTTTAAATAGCTCATATTGCACCAACATCTGTCACCAGTGCATGTGAGTATGCTGCTGCACACGAAGTAGCGCACCTATTCACGTCCCCATATGCATAATTAGCCTGTGAAGAGATACAGAGGTCCATCTAGAGCACAGGTGTCAAATACAAGGCCCGCGGGCTGAATGAGACCTCCTTAGGCCATTTTATGTGGCCCTAGAACCTCTCCTGCAGCTGCAGCACCCCCCTTGTCTCTGCCTACACCTTGTCTCAGTAGTCGGCAGTAGAGAGGAAAGAACTCCTTTGCCAGATCCTGCGCTTCTCTGTGCAGCTGCAGAAAGGCTTGTTTTTGCCCACCCCCCCTTCTCAGCAGTCTGCAGCAGAGAGGAGGGCAGAATTCCTCCTACAGATCCTGTACCTCTCAGTGCAGCCGCAACACCACCTTGTCTCTGCCTCCCCTGGTTTCAGCATTCAGCAGACTCTGGAATCTGACTCCAGCCCTCCTCTGGTCCTCCTCCAGACCCTGCACTTTCTTCTTCCCAGACCCACCCACCTCTTCTTCCTGGCAGTAGCACAAGGTAGCATAAGGAAGGGTGCATGAGTCTTGACTTATGATGGGGGGGGGGGCTCTTGACATCTCAAGTAAGGGTGTAAGGGGGGTGGGGTGCTCTGGACATCTAATCATACAGACATAACTGGCCCTTTGAGGGCAACCATAATTTTGATGTGGCCCGCGATGAAATTGAGTTTGACACCCCTAGTCTAGAGTTGACACCCCTAGTCTAGAGGATGCACTTCCTGACAGTAGATTGTGCCACCCATGCTCCCCACTCCACTGTTGTTATTCAGCATCAATCACATCATCCAGTGATGTAATCCACATTATTAATGATGACTGCCAATATTTACCTGCTGCACGCCCGCTGCTAAATGTTTGATTCCCGTTGCTTTGAATGTAAATGCTGAGCAGGCAATCCAGGGTGACATGATGTTATTGACTTTATTTGGTCCCATAAGGTTACAGGGCGTCACTGGTTGTTCAGCCCAAACCCAGATACTGTCCCATGCATGAATGGTGGCTGGAGACCTATACTTTCCATCCTCCTGGCCCTTACACTGTTAACCCCCTCTTTTCGGGAGTGCTTACAGCCTTGATCCAAGTGCACACTTTATGACCCAAATGGTCAGGCTTGCACCATGAAGCACACCTCACACTCCTTTCCCCAGGCATTGACTGTGATAGGAACTTTCTTAAATATTCACACGGAGGCTTCAGAATAGTAAAATGAAATATAACAGTCCAGATATTATTATAGACAGCATTGCTGGAATCAGGAGGCATGAGGTGTCTCTTGGCTCATCCTCAATAATGCATAGTCTTTCTCCTACTGTATCCTCTATATCAGGGGTCTCCAAACTATGGGCTTCCAGTTCCATATATATATATATTACCCTTGCATCTGCATTCCTATTCAATTCAGATGTACGGACAATTTTTTACAGTGAAAATCTGTCCAGTCTTTAAGTACATTAAATAACAGAAGTAAGTGTATTCTGTAAATACTGAATAGTAATGCACAGCTCTCCAAATAGAACTTCATTTTCTCCAAGCCTAGTTTCTCTCTTGCCTTATGTGGGAAGCCCTGTATTGTTCATCTGTCTTTGGATGAATCCTAAGTCATCATTATGCCAGTGGTTTATAATTTTATACTTCTCTCTTTCATTAGCCCCCCTTTGTTAAGACAGCAATTCCTTTATTGCCTTATTTGCATGTTCTCCAATTCACACTGTGCATTTTCAGATGCTGGCTGTCTTATTCGTGTGTCTTCTCCTTTTCATTTGACAGTTGTATTATATTCCCTGCTAAACATTTGTGAACACTGATGCTTAGAAAGCCATTATTTTTAACACAGCATTAAGTGTTGGAAGGATAGATTGGCGAGGAAACACATCTGTTTAATTCTGTTCTTGTTAACAATATAGACTACATAGAATGATGCATCTGAACACGGGCATTCATCTTTTCTACCTCTATCTCTTCTAGTACAATACATATATGTTTATTCAGAATACAGGTTATTTTACAAAATGTGCCTCTGTTGCTAATTGTATTACATATGTTGTTAGCTCATGTAAGATATTATGTTCCATCTCCATAGACCATGGAAGGACTAAGAATGAGAAAAGGGAGAAGAGGAACAGAAGTGGTAGGTATGAAAAAAGAGGAAAGAAAATCAAACAATGGTATTGGTATAAAAAGTAAATGTGTAGAGAAATTTGGAGCCTGAAGGCTGATATCAATATAAGTTTCTGACTAGAGTTGGAAATGCAAAGGGGTACAATGCCAGGGGTTAGAAGTTACGGCAGATATGCAACTCCCTGAAATATATTCAACAGGACCAGCTGTCTGAAAGACACATGAATATGGTGCACAACATCAACTCCTCTATTCACATGGTGGCAATAGGAGTAAGAGCCATTGGGTTCTGGGACTTTCAACATCTAGGAATTACCGGGCTAGCTGCTCAAAGTAAAAAAAAAAAAAAAAGAAGCTTGGGATTATAGCAAAGATGCTATCTCTGGCAATGGTACCATGTTTAATCACATTATTAACTGTTTTACTTTGTTCAGAATTGTTAAATTATTGTGTAAATCCACAAAATGGGTAATTAGTTCAACCCTTGGAATTGCATTTCCAGCAAACACTGGAGGAACTTGCATGAACAAAAATGAAAGGAAAAGTGATGACTACACTCTCAGATCCCACCTTGTGCAGAGATTTTCTGCGCTGGGATAACAATCTAAGCACAAGCAGAGTGGTTGTCATTGGGGACAGGTTAACTATACATTTAGCTCTACACACATACACAGTTTTAATGGAAACAATACCATTTACAGCACCTGCTGTTGCAGGTCTTGACCTTTAAAGTGATATTAAATAAAATAATAAACATGTCACCCCTTAACTTTGTCACAGCATTTGATTGACAGCAGCAGGAGCCAATGGCTCCCACTGCTACGAATCTGGCCATAGAGGAGGGACAGAACTGAGAGAGGCTCGGCTTTTAGTGCTGGCTCGTGAATGGGCTCAGGTAAGCATAAGGGGGAGGGGGGAGGGGAAGGGGGGAATTCTGTTACACAGAAGGTTATTTACCTTCATGCAAAGAAGGCATGAAGGTAAAAATCTTTTAGGCTTCAGAACCACTTTAAAGAAAATGTTCTTATCACTCACTGCCACACCTAGACAGGGATGTAATAGATTTTACAATAAAGTAAACACGTACAGAGGCAAAGGTTCTATTAGAGCATTTACAGATTCATGTTCAATTATAAGTTCACCTCTACCAAAAAGCACACAATGTTCTACCATATGGGTATAGCAGCTTAGTGTGCTAAACCTATCTATCAGTGAGGGTTCCCTTTCTGTTTAAAAATGTAGTCCAAAACAGCATTTAAAATAAGCTTCTTAAAATACTCTACAGCCATGATGGCTCTGGCCCAAGTTGTAGGGACAAAGCAGCTGTTGGGACCAGTAACCCCTATTGCCACAGGAGAGAGCTGCCCTGCTCTTTGGGTCCACACATGCACAGTGTGTACTCTCTCCTGTCATCTACAGTATAATGATCTCAGTGGCTGTGACCTGGAAATTAGGGTTGAGCTAAAGGTTCGGCCCAAATGCAAGCAAAGCCTGGTCCTCAACTGCTAAGGCCTTAATATTTCCCTGTTGGCAGGAGCCAAACATAATGCATAATAGCTGTATCACTTGTGCTATTATACCTGACAGCTTCTCACTGCCAATGACTGTTAAGGACACAAATAGGTACAGTCACTGCTGAGTCCTTTACAATCAGTGGCCCCATTCACTTACATGGCCAGGAATCCCTGAAATGCTGAAGTGCTGGCTGGGTGACCAGGTTATGCCAGCTTCTTCTGTTCAGGACAATTGTAATTGAGATGTCTAGGATCTGTGGGTATCAGCTGATGCCAGCTTGTTACCAGGAGTTTTAGGGGTTAGCCTTGTCTCACAGGGGTAGCAGAGGTTGTCGTCTGTGATTTCTCTCCTTTCTAGCCATTAGGGGGTACCCTGTGATGGTCAGATACTTACAGTAAGTATCTGCTAATTATGCTGCCATTTTGACAGACTCAGACATTTGCTCCATCACAAACTGCCCAACCTCTGCGTGATGTGTAAAAGTTGATCCTGGATCATCAGGCTTGCCAGGGACTTGTAGAAACCTTTTCAGTCCTTTAGTCCATTGTCAGAATGCAGTCTGTAGGTAAGAAAAAACAGCCAAACCTTCCAGTGCTCAGTGGTTCTAATCAGAGGGATGGGAAAACCAGTGATACATCACATACACAGTCCAATGTCCAGTGAATGCAGCCCTCCTTTAATAGGGGTATCCAGTGTGGAACTACAAAAATCAGAAGCCAGAAGTGATGTGGAATGCCACTAGGTACTGGGTGCTAGAGGCCATTGGAGAGAAGGCTTCCCTTGGGACTAAGTTCCGGACTCCCCTGGAGGTGACACAGGGGGAGTCGGGGACAAAGTAGCACAGATCGTCAGCGGAGTTGCTTGCATAAGGACTCAAGGATATGGCTGATGTATTGAGCAGTGGCTGCAGGCAGATTGTGCCTATGAGGTGTAACAGGTCTGTAGAATCCCTGTGACAGAAGGATAGTTGGTACAAGCCAGGATCAGGAGCCAGGTGGGTAACAGAGCAGACAAAGTCAGGTGGGAAGCCGAGATCAAACACAAGAAGTAGGAAGAGGATATCCATAAGACAAGCCAGGGTCGAGGACTGGAGCAGGCAAGAGACAGGTCAGGAACAAGCCAGGTTGGTAACTAAAGCCTTGTACACACCCGTCGAAAATCGTCAGGGAATTTTCATCCGACGACCGATCTGCCGATTTTCGGCTTGTTAGTATGATGCTTCCGACAACCGTCTCCGACTTTTCGGCCGAAAAAAATCTGGTGTGCAGGCTATAAAATTTGTGTCCGCCGTCAAAACCCGGCCGATTTTCGTGCAGTCAGTACAGATTTAGACAGGGAAAAATCTAATGAGCAAGTCTGGGCATGCTCAGAGAAGAAAGAACACAAAAAAAGCAAACCAACACATGACATCACTTCTGAAGTAGAATTTTGTCGGGCGAGAAAATTGGTGTACAGTCTAGGCACATTCCAACCAACAAAACACCACTCTGGACAAAAGACGGACGATCAGTTGGCCGATAATCGTTGCGTGCGTACTAGGCTTTAGGATCACAAGAGCAAGGAATCACAGGAACACAGGCAACAAGCTGAAGATCAATCAGCAACTTCAACCACTGACAGACTTCCTTATAAAGGCCCATGTGAAGTGCTGGTAAAGATGCTGGGTCCTAGAGTCCTTCTCCTACCATTGGTACCCTGACGGATGCTGGGTCTTAGAGTCCTTTCCCTGCTGTTGGTACCCTGACAGCCACTTTGAATTCCAGTGTGATTCCGGAAACCAAAAGTCATCATTGCGTTTTTTTTAATTGTCTTTCACATTTCATTTAATGTTACTGTTGTTCCCCATGCCACTCAGCCCTTGTGCCCTCAGATCCTGCTCTCCCACTGTTCCTGTAGAGCACAGGGGAGTGCACAGCAGCATACCCAAAATCCAAAAGTGCAGTCTCACTTCCGGTTTTCCGGTTTGCGTGATTTTGGAAGCTTGCCTTCCATAGAAGGCTTGCACCGGTGATTCATAGAGACCCAGCACAGATGGGTCCCTGGTGTCCAGGCTCTCTGCAGTGTTTAGCCATCAATTCATTGGAGCAGGTAACACCTCACCACTGGTTGCCACAATCTTGTCCATTAACAAATTTAAACGTACTTATGGGTGTTTTTTTTTTTTTTCTGTACTGTTCCACCCTTTCTGTTGGTTGGGGGCAAATTTTGGTGTGCATTGCTGTATTTAAACACTAGGCATTTAGTAGTGCTGGTCAGCACAGCTCTGAAGAAGGGGGTGCGCCCCCTGAAATGCATTAGCATGCTGAATGTGAGGTTGTAGAAGCACTTGCACTTGCTACCTCATCGCATACTTCTATTTATATGCTGTAGGTATTTTTTTTTAAATGTAGTTTTGTGAGTATGCATTTTATTGGTTTCTTTTCATTTTATGAATACTGTTTTACTCAGGTAATGCACTAAGGGTTTTCGCCACATAGGCCTCCAGGGCTTCGCATCACAGCCCTGGTAGCAAATACTGGGTCCACTGTATCTGCAGCAAATGGTACTGACAGCACGTTTTTTCAAAGGATGTCAAATAACCAAATTTCCAGCCATGGAGAAAGACAGTGACATTAATACTTATGTGCCAAAGATACTTCACCGTGTTCAAGAGAACAGAAGGTCTGATCCAGCCACTGTTGCTGAAACTTAGCCAGTTTGTGCTGACAGACAGCTTCCCTCTGTGCAACCTCCCTTTCAGGTCAGTGTTCTGCAGTCTCATTCTCAGATGGTGCTGGCGCTCCAGAAAATGCCAGTATGCCATAGAATCTGTAGGCATTATCCATTGCAGTGTCTTATGCAGCTATTGAGAATTGATCAGGCTGTAAACTTGTCACAATCAGGGGTGGGGCTCGAAGACCATTTGTTATAGCAGTAGCGGGACTACCACTGACCAGCACTGACACAGACAGTCACCCTGGCGAATAACGTGGGCTTACCTGAGGTGTGGAGTCTAAGTACTAAGCAGTGTTTACCAGAGCTCCTGATGGTGGAGATGGATTTTGCTGCATGTTAGTACCAGTTTGGGATCCTCAGGAACGCCCCACTAGGAGGTGAGCAAGTCTGGGTCCAGTAGCAGAAAGCAGGTAAGGATCAAACAGAAACATAGTCAGTAAGCAAGCCAAAGGTCAGTAACAAGTAGTTGCAGGTTGGGATCAGGCAGAAGCATAGCTGAGGAATGAGCCAAGGGTCAATAAAGAGTGGTAGCAAAATATGGATGGCAGCTGGGAAGATAAGAGTGAGATACTTCCTGAAGAGAGCACAATAATCTGGCAAACAGGAGTGCAGAGACTTGGCTTAAAAAAGTAAGTTCACGAGAGAAGCAAAGAGTTCAAGGTCCAGCAGAAGTCAAGGCATAAGGCAGGGTTGTCCAATGGATCAGACATGATACTGTCCAGCACCTCAGGTAGCTCAGTGAGAAGAGTCATTGTCAGTCACAGCAGAGGTCCCAGGTTCAAGTCCAGGCCCTGAGAGAACTAGAGGTTGCTTTCATCAGTATATTAGATTCAGTCTTTATAAAAATACATAGTGGTTTGGGACTTTAGGTGTACCTCCTTGGGTCCAATAAACACTGATCCATCAATTATAAAAAAATATATTTTTTCAAAATATTACACAATTTTTAAAAAAATGTTTGCTTTAAAAACAAATTTTCAAACTAGTTGTCCAGGGTGATGTTGTCCTGGTTTTGGGATCTGATTTTTAAGCCAAACCATTTCCCAGACTCACCTGCTTTATCAGGACCTCAAATACTCAAATACTGCAATAGTATACAAGAGAAATCACACATGAAACAATTATTTACCATCAAATCACATTATATAATATCAAGTCATGAAAGCACTTGGTAAGTAATGTCTTAGAGAATTCTATCCATTGCCAGTAATTATGAAAAAATGTGAATTCATTTACATACACTGAACAACATTATAAAACACAATACTTTAGTTTTTTCCCCCATTTTTTATGAGCTGAATGCAAAAATCTAAGATTTTTTCTATGTACACAAAAGGCCTATTTCTCTCAAATATTGTTCACACATCTGTCTAAATTTGTGTTAGTGAGCACTTCTCCTTTGCTGATGTAGCACTTCTCCCTGGGAGCTGCTGGTTACAGGTTCCCCTGGGTTACCCTTAGCAACGATGACAGTTCAGCATTTTTAAAGTGCTTTGGCTCAGTCAGGGAACAGTCTAGGAGTTTTGTTTTTTTATTGAGAACTTGGATAGGAGAAGGGAATGAGTGGGGTACTCCAACTTGTATAAACTATGCACAGTTTGCTGGGATGATTAGCTATTGCTGATTGCGGCAAGGCCGCTGCTTTACCTTGTCACTAGCGATGAAGAAGTAATTAATGAACTTCTTTAGATAAGCTGACTTCACTGGAGTGGTCCCCCTTTCTGGGCAGACCCTTAGGCAAATCTCCTGGTACTCACGGATGCTGTTTTTCCCGCGACCCTGCCAGCAGCTCCACTGTCACCTCCACTGGATCTTCTGCAGCTCAGCTCCACACCTGGTTCACTAGGCGGACCACCTAAGACCCCCTTCCTCACACACTGCAGGAGGAGAGAAGGCCGTCCACCTCCTCCTGGGACTCTGCTTCCGGCCAAAGACGCCCTGTCACATGTGTCCCCTCAGTATTTATGGTGAATCCCAGGATACATTGCAGGAATGCCCTCCCACTAGGACTGCCATAAAACCTAATGTGTCACTGGCTGGGTTTCCTCCACTGTCCAACAATCTCCCTCATTGAATACAGTGGGGACACTCCCTCAGACCCAGTGAATAACACCTGGAGACATGCAACAGGCAACCTAACAGATCATGCTCCCCTGATAAGCAGAAGGAGCAAACAGATACGTTTTCCTAGCACCTACCTAGGCGGATGCTACATCGAGATAATCCATCCACCTCACAGGTGTGGCATATCAAGATGCTGATTGGACAGCATGATTATTGCACAGGTGTGCCTTAGGCTGGCCACAATAAAAGGCCACTCTAAAATATGCAAAACAAAATGAGTAGAATATGTGGGAATATCTAAGATCATTTAAAATGGTGATTTACCTGTATCCTATGTACTTTGGCTGTGTCCAGTGTGGTGTGCGTCCCAACGCAAATGATAGATTCAGTCCTTGTAGCCCTCACCTTGCTAGGCAATACTGAAACCAGTTGTATCTGGGACAGACATGCCTGTTTTTGCTGCAGGTTCTTCCAGAATTTGCTGTGTCTGGATATATGCCTCATGTAAATCACAAATCAGGTCTTTCTTTATTTTGCCATACATTTTGATCTGCCTTACTTGGCACACATTATGTCATGTTGCCTTTGCTCATTCCTTTTTCTCTACTAGACCAGATTGGATAAAACAGAAGAGAATATGGAGAGAAATGTTGCTTTATGTCTCTACATAAAAATACCATGCAATGTCTTATCTCCAGGAACTTCAGGGTCAATTGCCTAACTCATGCACTAATGCTCTAAGTAGAACAATCCTAAGAACCTGCAAATGTAATACTACAGTAATGCTATAAACAGAATTAGCCCACCATGTTGCTAAAAACAGAATGTAACAATGCTGCCATGCCCATATAGGAATAAAATACTGTAGCTCCCTATAGAGGCAAGAGTTTTTTTTTACTTTTAATTAGAGAATTTAGATATTAAATGTAAGTTTTAATCTCTCTCTCTTTTCTCCTCTCTCCTCTCTATTTCTCTCTCACAAAATAGCTGCCACACGTGGCCTTATACCTGTATAATGTGCAAGGGCCAAGAGATAGGCATATTTTGGGGACCACTACCATAAAGCAATGCATATTTTACATAAGTACTTGTGAAATAAAATAATTGTATTGATTTGTCAGTCAGTTCCGAAATCAAAATGCCCTTTTTTAAAGGTAAACATTTTCACTGCCGCACCCAAATCGAAAAAAAAAAAGTTAAATTCGACTGATTTGGAAATTTATCTATTTCAACGTTTTAAATTGAAAAAATAGTTAAATTTGAAGAAAATTTGATAAAATGCATAAAATTAATTCCGAATATGAATTCCGAATACGAATCCTGAATACAAACTGGACGAATCAACCGAATTTAACAAAACAAAGTAACTATATTAATGAATCTAGTAGAAAGAAGAAAACAGGCGCCACTGTAGTTAGCCAGAAAGTTTATTGCACAAAATACATACTGACTTACATATAAGTAAGCTCCAATCCGTATCGCAGCGTCTCCTCTGAGTTTCCTAGTCAGTGCTGCCTCGTACTTTGCCATTCAGGACAGTCCCCAACAAGAATTTGGAGCATCACCTGCGCCCCCTCTACAGCGGTGGACTCCTTCCCTCTTGCCTGGTCAGAAGCGCCCAACAACCACTTTTTCTGAATATTAATGAATCTAAACAAATGTTTTCATCATGCACATGTCTAGTTCTCATACAGTAAATCACTCTTAGCAATCCTTCATAGTTTTGATGATCAATAAAATCTTTGCAAATGCAGACATTATATCTGGTCCGTACAGGAGAATCTTTACAGAATAAACACAACTAATTATTGGAACTGAGGGGTGTGCTAAAAGGGCGATGAAGTATTTTATTATACTCTAATGGACACATTCTTAAAACCAACTATTCATTAGAGACTATATGTGATGTGGATTTTTTTGTACATCCTACTTAGGCGATCTAATGTGTTTATTTGCCTCCTAGAGCTGGTAATATAAACAAAAATAAGTACGGTAAATAAAAATGACATAAATCTTTCCTCTAGTTTGTAGAGGTTATAACTTTTGCGCAAACCAATCAATATACACTTATTGTGATTTTTTTTACCAAAAGTATGTAGCAGAATACATATTGGCCTAAAATTATGAAAAAATTAGATTTTAAAAAAGTTTTCTATTGGGAATGTTATATAGCACAAAGTAAAAAATATTGTTTTTATTTTTTTTTAGAATTGTTGCTCCGTTTTTGTTTATAGCCCAAAAAAAGAAAAAAAAAAAAGAAATCGCAGAGGTGATCAAATACCACCAAAAGAAAGCTCTATTTGTGGGAAAAAAGGTCATCAATTTTATTGGGTACAGCTTTGCACGACCTCACAATTGTCGGTTAAAGTAACGCAGTGCCGTTTCGCAAAAAATGGCCTGGTCATTAAGGGGGTAAAACCTTCCGGTTCAGAAGTGGTTAAAGACTGGGAGCAATGCCATTTCAAGCTGTCTAATATTTCCCATAGATGCCAATGTTAAATACAGGGCACTTTCACCCCCTTCTTTCAGTGCTCATTGGAGTCTATGGGAAATCTTGGTCAGCTTAACATGGCACTGTTCCCTGTCTTTAAGTGGTTAAGGGGAACCCTATGACAGAATAAAAAATAAAAAAAAGGCTCTTTGGGTCTGGTATAGATTTTAAAGGGAACTCCACGCCGAAATGTAAAAAAAAAAACAAAAAAACGTTGTGGGGTCCCCCCATAATCCGTACCAGACCCTTATCCTTAAAAAAAAACCTCTTACCGACAACTCTGGGCTGTGGTTGTGGGGGTTTATCAGAATCTGGGTACATATTACCCTTACCCATTCACTAAAAAAGTGTCAAAAAGTAAAAACCACAGGAAACAGTTTTTGACAAGTCCTTTATTAAAAGATAAAAATAAAGAAATAGTGCCCCTCCATGTCACGTGACGTCAGAAGGGGGTGGTGCCTCCCAAGAGGCAAAGGCGTGTTTTCTTTTTTCTATTTCTATTATTGAATTGTGCTTCAAACTGGAATGTTCTTTTTTTGTTCACCTTGCATGGCTAGCACAAACCTGGATTTTTAACTCTGACCGTTTTGATTGTTTTTGGGGAAAATGAAGATGGAGTGGCCTTCAGAATGACTCACCCATTCTTCCCACTCATTAGACCTTCATACCATCACAGGAACCGTATACCTTCTACACAGGATGATGTACTGATTTCCCTAACCATTGCATGCAGTAGTGAACTTACGGGTAAAGATTTTAGCTAGTCATTTGCCACAAATGAGTTATTCAGAGTGATTTCCGATCTCCTGACACAGTTAATACCTTTATCTGTTGTCTCCTCCATCTGTTGTCTCATTGAACAGCGGTCCTTAAAAATGAATAATAAATGAAATTATAGATTTATTGGAATATACCAGGCATCATAATTTATACTGAGAAAATTGGAGAGCATGTTTTTAGTCTTGTATCTTGGTGAAGACCCTTAAAATAATGATATTCTTTTGAAAATAAAGTTATTCTTTAATCCATTATGAGAGAGGGGATATCTGAGGAAAGCTCTGATAAATTCCTAGTTATATCTTTAACTGTCTTTTTGGGTAGGTGTGCTTATCTGCAGTGACATTAATAGTTTTGAAAGAAAGTCATGCCAAGATATAAAATATTTTACTTCAACCTGATGTCTCTGCTTAAGAGTTTATACCAGCTTTAATTACCAGGGCTAGGGTCGCTGTTTTTCAGATTTTTGGAAACAAAAACAATATTTTTTTGGTACCTTTCAAAAAAAAAAAAAAAAGAACCCACAATTTTCTCTGAATTAACATAAATATGACAAAGCAATTGGCACTCATGACTGTTTATTCCATATTTAATATAAATCAGAATTAGATTTTGATTTTTGGTTCAGCATCATATATTAAATAATAAAAAAGGTGAAATTGTCGTGGGCAAAAATGATGAGACCCTAAATTTACTGTTTGACGCCAGTCACTGCAAACAAGCAATTTCTGTAGCTGTCAATTAGATTATACACCTGACAACAGGTAGATTGGCTCACTCTTCTTGAGAAAACTGTTTTAAGTTTGATGGGCGCCTTCTTCATCTCCATCTATAGATGTTGGTGATGTTGCCCCTACGCAGTTGAGTGTTTTTAACAGATCTATTAGCAGCCACAAATGGAACTGTTTAAATGAAATGAATGCTGCATTATGCCCTAGTGGAACCAGAAAAAGAATTGCAGATACTTGGAGGCAGGAATTCTGTAACATGGAAAGCAAACATCAAGAAAATCTAGGTTTTTGGAAAAGGGAGGAGATTGAAAAGTGAAACTTAGCAAATGGAGATTTACTAATAATTTTGTAGGGATGGAGCTAAATAGGAACAGTTGTTCAGATTAGCATATCCATTCAGAGACATTCTGGGTGGTGTACGAATGTCCAAGGGATACAAGTTCTCCTATAAGGAAATCTACATTTAACCGCCCCTATTGTGGAACTAGTCCAATTGTAATATTTGTTGCTGTAGAGTTTAATTTGCGGTGACTAACTACCCAATCCAAGCACTTAAGTTTTAAGTGATCTTTTTCTCATGTCAATTTGAAAATTCTAAATTAAGTTTCTGTATGATCTCAGAAAAAGTAAACATTTTCTAAAATCATCCTTTTTATGGGATTAAACCAAAAGTAGACGTTTATATTGCTAACTTTTTCATCTGCTTTATGGTGTAAATGATGCTGAAATTTCCAAATCATATGAACTTTTTCAGGGCACATGAGGGTTAATACAAGGATTTTGAACATACATTAGACATGATTGGCATACAGGGAGAGCTTATAGTGTGCTCAACTGATCCAAATGCCCTGAAGTCTTGGAGCTATGGTAAGGTACTCAATTGTAAGATTACACAATATCACAGGGGACAGAGAGAGCAATGTGCCAGGTATCATAATTTATACTGAGAAGATTGGATAGCATGCTTTTAGTCCTGTCTCTTGGTGAAGACCCTTTATATAATGACATTATTTTGGAAATAAAGTTATCCTTTAAGCCATTTTGAGAGGGGAGCTCTGAGTAAAGCCTAGAGAAATTCCTAGTTATATTGGTTAACAGTCTTTTTGGGCAGGTGTGCTTTTCTGCAGTGGCATTATTAGTTTTGGAAGTATTACCTCTTGCCATGTTATAAAACCACTTACATCAACCTGATGTTTCTGCTTAAGAGTTTATGTTAGTTTTAGTTACCACAGTCAAGATCACTGATCTTTGGGAACAAATAAAAATATTTTACATCAAGCCCTTTAGTACTGGCACCTTCCAAACTCAAGCACTATTAGCTGCAGTAAACTGTAGAGTGTAACTCATTCAGCATACAAGGTAAGCATATTCAATTTGAGCTAATTAAGACGTGAATACCATTAGCTATACATTTAAATGTATTTGCCTTATAAGACTAATATTGGGATAAATCCCAATTAATGTGGATTCGTTTGGGGATACAAGGCTGAAGTAAACTGACCCAACATGAAATGATACAGATTACAATAAGGAGGATCTTTACGTTGATTAGGTTTTACAGTACAGGGATTCTCAGGGAGGATGGTGTCAAAAATGTAAAAAAGAACTGAAGAAACAGGAATTCTAAATGGATTTTAAAGATTTGTTGAATCTTGTATTGAACCTCTCAGGACCCAGGACCAATCTATATTATTGGATGAGGAAAAATGCTTGGTAAAGGTGTTTCTGTGGTATATAGCTATTTTTTGTCTTGTCTCTATCTTGCTGATTAGGCAGTAGTGGAGTGAAAATTACTCCATAGCAAAATTACTGATTTTTCTGCGACCCCATTGACTCCAATCTATTTTTTTACATGTTTTACCGATATATCCAGGGAATGAAATCTCTTTATTTTTCTAATTTCTACATCTGAAATGCAAATGCATTTTTTTATATATATAAGGGAGCTGTTCACTATTTCTCTTTTTAAGAAATAGGATATGTTTTGTTTCAATGAGTTTGGGGCATTAGCTAGATGATGACCATACTGATATAAAAGTCAATGGTCCCTACCATGATAATAATTTTAATGCAAAAGGTTAAATTAAACCTGGGATCAGCAGAATAATAATTATTGATCAGGGGCTGTTTTTTTTTTTTTTTTTTTAAGGTAAATAATAAAGTAACCAGCGCTAATAATATTGATACAAAATTGCAATAAAAATTACAAAGTATAAACCACAAATAAAGTGCAAATGTGCAAATAGTAGTGCATTTATATTGTGCAAGTAGTAATGCATATATGTTGGGCTCAGGGAAATATAGACCCAGTGAACCACAAAAGGCAAAACTTATCTAAGACAGTCTATTCAGGTGCAGATGAATACCTTCATGATATGTCCAAAAGGCCACATTCCCTCAAAGGTGCAATATGTGTGAACAGGAAAAGATGGAATCCACCAGCAGGTAGGGACAGTTGAGAGGCGCCTCTTACCAGAAATAATGGACCACAAGTTATAATGGTCAAACTGGCTTGTAAAATAATCCCATGGGCTGGCATCCAGTACACAGATGATTGCCACTCAGCAACAGACCACAGTGTAACACGGAAGGGTAAAAAAAAAAAAAAAAAACACCTCCATAGTGAAGTATGTTTTAAAAAGCCTTTCACCACCTATTGTTTGCCACAAATGCATGATAAGAAAGTTTCAATCCAATGAAACAGGGATAAAACAGCAGGTTGATCACTTACGTGAAAGAAACACCAATTACGATTAGCAACTTATGCCTGATGATGTTGTAAACAGACCACGCCATATGTGTTTCGTCAGCAATGACATCTTCAGGAGACAGGATGTACAATGATTATCACGCTCCCAGGATATATATACACACATACACAGCCCACCGATAACAACAGCCGCATTGATCTAAAAGAAAATTGGATGAACGCCCTCAAAAAGTGAGTCGGACAAACACATGAGGTACAATTAATCCCAGGCGCTTGTAAAAAAGATGGCTCCATCTAGTGGATGAATAGAGGAATAAGAACTAAATATTGTATATAGATCGTTTTTAACGATCAGTCTGCTATTACAAAAAATGCAAAATAATGAGTATAGAAATATAATTAATTAATTAAAGCATCAAAAACAATTCATGTCTAAATGTATAAAAAAATGTAAAAGAATAAAAAAACCAATAAAATCATAAAAACTTTATATATTAAAAAAGTCAGCCAGAACAGAGAACAACAAAATCATAAAAAGATAGTCACAATATACCATAAAGAACAAGAGGAAACCTCTTGTATAGGAATAATTAGAACATGAGAGACATATAGCAGAAGAGAGTAAAAAAAAACCCAAGAAATTCTTTAAGTATATAAATAGTAAGAAAGCAAGGCCAGAACACATTGGCCCCATAAAAGACAATGAAGGGAATATGGCCACAGAGGACAGAGAGAAGGCAAAAGTGTTAAATATTTTCTTCTCTTCAGTCTTCACAAAAAAATTGGGGGGCTACACTAACCCAGCTTGTAATGATAAATTAAATAATTCACCTCAGGAAGTACCCCTATGGTTAACAGAAGATAGACTTAGAACTAAACTAGAGAAACTTAAAATAAATAAATCAGCGGGACCGGGTGGCTTGCACCCGAGGGTTCTTAAAGAGCTCAGCCAAGTTATAGCCAGACCATTATTCTTGCTCTTTAAGGATAGTCTACTGACGGGTATGGTGCCAGCTGATTGGAAAAAAGCCAACGTGGTACCAGTATTTAAAAAAGGGCCGAGATATATCCCGGGTAACTATAGGCCGGTCAGCCTAACATCAGTAGTCTGCAAGATTTTGGAGGGGATGTTAAGAGACTACATACAAGACTTTAGTAATGAGAACGGTATTTTTAGTAGTAATCAGCATGGAAACATGAAAGATCATTCTTGCCAGACCAATCTATTAACCTTCTACAATGAAGTGAGTTGCCATCTTGATAAAGGAAGGCCTGTGGATGTGGTGTATCTGGACTTTGCAAAGGCATTTGACACAGTTCCCCACAAACGCTTACTGTACAAACTAAGGTGCATAGGTATGGACCATAGGGTGAGTACCTGGATAGAGAACTGGGGAGAGTCCAGACGGTGGTGATAAGTGGAGAGTACTCACATTGGGCGGGTGTGGAAAGTGGGGTCCCCCAAGGTTCTGTCCTGTTTAATTTATTCATAAACGACCTAGAGGAGGGGATATCTAGCACAATCTCGGTATTTGCGGATGATACTAAACTAAGCATGCCAATATCTTTGATGCAGGATGTGGAAACCTTACAAGCAGAAATGAACAAAATAATAGGATGGGCAACTACATGGCAGATGAGGTTTAATGTTGAAAAATGTAAAGTAATGCACTTGGTCGTCAGAAACATGAAAGCAAGCTACTCACTAGGGGGCGGGGGGAACCTCTGGGTGAATCTAAGATGGAAAAGGACCTGGGGGGTCCTAGTGGACAACAGGCTTGGCAGTGGCATGCCATGCCAAGCCACTGCAAGCAAAGCCAACAAAATACTGGCATGCATAATAAAGGGGATTCACTCCAGAAATAAAGAGATTATTCTTCCACTCAACAAGACTCTGGTCTGGCCACACCTGGAGTACTCTGTCCAGTTCTAGGCACCGGTCCTCAGGAAGGCAACAAAAATAATTAGGGGGATGGAGGACATCAGCTATGAGGAAAGACTACAAGCATTGAACCTATTCTCTCTGGAGAAGAGACGCTTGAGGGGGGATATGATTTCAATGTACAAATACTGTACTGGTGATGACCCTAGCATAAGGAACAAACTTTTCAGAGAAAGGGAATACAATAAGACACATGGCCACTCATTAAAACTAGAGGAAAAATGGTTTAACCTTAAAATACGTAAGGGGTTCTTTACTGTCAGAGCAGTAAGGATGTGGAATTCTCTTCCACAAGCAGTAGTATCAGCAGGGAGCATCGATAGCTTCAAAAAATTATTAGATGGGCACCTTAAAGACCACAACATAAGGGGGTATACAATGTACGGTTAACATCAAACACACACACACATCATAGGTTGAACTAGATGGACTGATGTCTTTTTTTCAACCTCACAAACCATGTAACTATGGGCCTGATTCATAGTACAGCGAATTGGCGTTTTGGCGGGTTTTTTGCGAACCGGCGAATTCGTATGTCAGAATTGGTATTCAGAGAACGGCGGGCGGAAAATAGCGCCTAGTGTGAGATTCATTAAGATGCAACAAGGTCAGAGCACGACTTAAAAACACGCCAGCTAAAAGCTCGACTAAAGTTTTGCCAAATTTTCCCCTGTACCCCCAAAAATCCCAAATCACTGTGGAAGGTGTGGAAGACAATTTGGAGATGACTGGCTTTTAAAAAATGTCAAAAACTGACTTAGAAAGAGAGATATCTGCCAAAGTGTAGAAAGGTTAAAAAGCTCCTCCAGCCCCGAGCTGCGAACGCGCGAATGTGCGCATGCGCAACGCCAAATAGGCTCAAAAAATTCCGCCAGCGCGATTTTGGGCAATTTTTTTTTTGAATACCGATTGACAATCCGCTGTCTCGGCCATAGAAAATGGAAAAAAACGGCGGAATTGGAAAAACATGCACACTTCCAACAAGGGATCCCTTAGTAAACACCATCACATTCCATACACCTTTCCTGCTAACTCAGAAATCATAACAGTGAAATCTACAGTGTTTATATAGAACCTCCACATTATCTGAAAAATCACACAAAATATTACATTGGGGAACGGGTCGTCAGATAGAACAAAAATAGATGTAAAACATATTTCAAAGAAACATTATTAGCATTTCACACATATCAAGGAAATGTCACAATTTTGACAATATTTTATGTGTTTCAAAAGAATGTTTTTCTAAATATATTGCAAATACTACCTTTTCTTCCATATGGGTATGGCCAAGTGTTACCATTTTACTACACATTTAACTGAAGGTATATATATATATCCCCATACTTGGCTAATTAGCAAGTATGCCCAACAAACAAATATAGCTTTAGCTCACAATATTGCTACATATTGACTTTATGTGGCATCTTTTGTATTTTGTTCATGTCTTTAGATTAAAAGTTTGCTGATACACATGCCTTTTTCAAACATGAACAAAATTAATGATGTGAACATTTGGAGGTTTGGAGATATCCAAGTGTTGCCCATACAGAGGGCTCCTTCTGGATTCGAACTTACAAACCTACAGCAGGAAGGCAGACTCCCTAATCATTGTGCTATTTCTCAGTGAGCGTCGGGTGTTTTCCTCATGCCGTCAAAATGCTCACATGGGAACAGGGGCCATTGAACTGAATAGGATTGGATTTTTTGGCTGTTTTGGGATTTGATCCTTGAGCTGTACAAATCCCCCTCAAATGCCTCCAAACAGGCTACGTTCACATGTAGGTGTTCGTGGTCTGTTTTTGGGGCTTTTTTAGGTGATTTCATATAACAATGCCTGCTCAAAAAATGCATGTCAAAACGCCTGGGAAAACGCAAGCAAAAACGCCCATAAGAACGCCTGATATAATTGCCACGCCAAAATTAGGGATGTTCATGAGTGATGAGTCAGATTGTTGGCTTACATATCTGTTCAATCTTCACAATCTCACTTCCCAAATCCCAAAAGGTGTGTTTCAATTGTTTCCCTAAATATATATTTCTCTCTCTCTCGCTCTCTCATGTAATTGTATATATATGTATGTATTCCTGTATCTAAACATTCTAAATAATGACTAGCAAACTTGAAGAGAGAATTTTATCAATTCACATATATACACACCTACATACATACATACATGTATTTGGGCTGTTTAGGTCTCTCTCCTCCTCCTCATTTCTATTTCCCTTTTTTTGGCAACTGAGCATGCTCCAAAACAGAATCCAAACAGGGAAGACCGCTCTAGGTGAGGCTGGAATCAGGTGCCGGTCGGATCCGTAATCCAGGATAGCTTCATACAACAAAAGGAATGACCGCACTTCCGATGAGTTTCAAAAAGGAGTGTCTTTATTCCACATCAATCGGCAAATACAGATACACACTGTGAGTGCAGGACAATCGGTGGACGCGTTTCACGACTGGATGTGTCGCTTATTCATCACCAAGTTCACTCTGGATGTGCATCGGCCATATATACACCCCATACATACAGCTGGCAACAATTGGAGTCATCAAACTAGTTGTTCCTCCCCTTGGTCAGCTGTTGTTGCTCCCATAAACCAGGAATTTGACCCTAATGTTGTACAAACGACAAAGAGTCCCTCTAGTGACAAAAATATTGGAAAAAAAAGGAAACATAAAAAAGACAAATCTACATCTTCAGTCACATTGGCATTACCATACAGCCTAGAATTTAACCACATAAAATCTATAATTAATAAACATCTACCCATTCTATATCTAGACCATGCATGTAATGATATTCTGGGAAAGGGTTTCAATATTGTGGCGAAAAGGGCGGCTACTTTGGGAAATGTATTGTCCCCTAGCATGTATCAAACCAAAAGGGCCCCCCCATCGCTAACATGGTTGCACTGTAGAGGAAACTACAGATGTGGGGCACAGGATTGTGTCACCTGTCCCCATATTCTAAAAAGTCCCCACTTTCAATCCACCATTAGTGGCAGGATCTATAAAATAGACAAGTTTTTCAACTGCAATTCAGATTATATTATATATCTAATCACCTGCAAAAAGTGTTCGGCCAAATATGTGGGCAGAACAACGAGGAGACTTAAAGATAGATTTAGAGAACATCTAAGTGACATTCGTTGCTTCAAATCAACCAATGTCGCTCGTCACTTTAATGGCCTACATGAAGGAGATATTTCCCTGGTCATGGTTCAAGTCATTGAAAAAATCTCAAAACCCAAAAGAGGAGGAGATATTTTTCAGATACTTTGCAAACGCGAAGTTTTCTGGATATTTAAACTCCATACAAGATTACCTGAAGGTATGAATTTTGAGTGGGACGTGACACATTTTTATACTTAATATCTATCAGTTATACTGGTATTCATACCAGTATAATATTGATCCAGAAAAACGATCATAAATATTTCCCTACTTTGATAAAGCTCATAGAACATCCAGTAAAAATATGTAAAAGTAAAAATATATAAAGGAATATTTTCCCTGTAATAAACATTTGAGACCATTTTTCATAAAATGAAACTTTGATAAAACTCATAAAACATCCAGTAAAAATATATAAGGAAATGTTTTCCCTGTAATTAACATTTGAGACCATTTTTCATTTTTTCATTTTAGTTTGAATGTATACATATATGAGCTTAAAAGGCACCAAAAAAGTTTTTTCTCAAGATCTGTGAGAATTACAGATAGAGCTCCGGACTCCATATGATGTGCACATGTAAGCAATGGAATATCAGATATATTCTATATAGAGTGCTGGAGCCATCTGTATAGACATAGATCTGTATTGACATAAATCTTTAGTATTATAATACATAATTATTATACTACATTGGAGGTTCGTTCCCAAATCTTCCTTTCCCTGCCTCTGGGATTTGTGGATGAGGTCAGCATTCAGAGCGACAAAATAGATTATAATAGTAATAAAAACTAAATAACACAATAATCAAAATATTTTTGAGTGCTTAGACCAATTTAGATGAGATAAACTCCCACATTCACCCATAGACCGGCCGATTTTAACATATCGGGTCTCCTATAAATATGGCTGATTAATTAAAATGGAGAGCTAATTTTAGCCAATCTAGCCTATTGACATATAGCTATCTATACCCGATTTTCCTTGTTTTGTATTTCGTTTTTTCTTTTTCCCAACAATCCCCCCTCCCTCTTTTTGGTCGTCTTTTTTGTAAAACTTTCTTCCAAATAGAGGTTTTGTGGTTTTAACACCAGATGAGAAATTTTGCCTATGAAAAAGGAGATGCACACTGACATTTGCAACATTCTTCAAAACAGCAACAGGTTGTTACAATGTGTCTACATTGATTGTTATTTATCGCTGTTTACACAACCAAAGAAGAATATAAACTATGTCACTATGCATCGTATTATATTTTATACATGTTATACTCTTTATGGTGAATCATGTATATCCATTGATATATGGAAACAATAATTTTTTATATATGATTCACATACTTGTGATTTTTTCTTATACAAGGTTTATTAGTGTTTCACTATTTGTAAATGTTTTATAGAAAATGTATCCTATAGATATCGAAGCGGCAATTTATATACAATTTTTCATCAAAGATATATCACTGTATTGTTCTATCTATGATTGTTGGGTAGAAATCACTGATTGGAGCTCTCTATATTTTTCATATACTTTTTATATATTTTATAATTATATTGCTCCGTTTTTTAATACACTACATATGTTTCTTCTTGGCCGGTTAAACGGCTTCTTTAAACATCAAGAATTTTCTTGTGACACGTCACATTATCATCATTATTATTATTTATAACAATATATTATTATCACTTTATACTTTTTTAATTTACTTTTATTTTATGGCTATTCACAAGGTCTTCAATACATATTCTTTTTATTCATACCTCATATACACATACATTCTCTTTTTATTATATATATGATAAACGTACACATACACTGAATATGTTTTCATTATTGATGTTTTTCTATTTTTCTTTACTTGAGCACTTACCACTATGGATATTCATTTTGATTGACATTTATATATGTAAAATGTTTTTTGCACAAGTGTTTTGAAGTTTGGATTTGTTGGGATCACTCTGTCTGTGCAATCTAGCTATGGATTCCCAACAGCTGACCAAGGGGAGGAACAACTAGTTTGATGACTCCAATTGTTGCCAGCTGTATGTATGGGGTGTATATATGGCCGATGCACATCCAGAGTGAACTTGGTGATGAATAAGCGACACATCCAGTCGTGAAACGCGTCCACCGATTGTCCTGCACTCACAGTGTGTATCTGTATTTGCCGATTGATGTGGAATAAAGACACTCCTTTTTGAAACTCATCGGAAGTGCGGTCATTCCTTTTGTTGTATCATGCTCCAAAACACACAGGACACACACAGTTAATTTTTTGCCTGGGAGTAACCATTACTGGGTGTGTCTTCCCCTTGATTATATATAGGTCACTCAGAGTGTAGTAAAGATTTGGCCTAGCAAGAGGTCAAATATATTGTGTGTCACATGCTTTATGGTTAACATTTGGGGGCCTTTGTTATTTATGGAGGTGTGATTTTGCTGTGTTGTCTGTTATGTTCAAAGACACATAGCGCACTTGACTCTCTCTCTCTGTAAGTATTTTTGGGTGTTAACATAATTGTGTATTGTTCTGTCAATCTGCACATGTATCTTCAGATTATGTGCTCTTTGTTGATGTATATGCTAGAAAAGTTGTACAAAGTGTGTTTTGCTTTAAAATATTCAATTCTGTGGCTTCAATGGTATACTGTGGAGACTGTGCCAAAAATATGTCATGTGAAATGTTTGAGCTGTGTATTGTCTTTGTAATAAAGAGCATGTTTTAAATGTTTTTTCAAAATATCTTCATGTGTCTAAATAAAGTTTTCTGGTGGCCACAAATGTATGTTTTGTCTATTTGTTAGATATGCTTAATGGTTGTGTAAGGTGACTATTTTTGGCGAATTCGCTAATATAAAAAACTGCGTTATCACATTTGTAAATGCAACCGGAAACAAAACTATTTTTGGGTGCACACGTTTCCGGAAACAGTACAGTTCGTTGGGCAAGTTGGTTGATCATGGCTCCTGCGCTATTCACACACGAGATTGTGGCATTTATCTGTAAGGTGAGGAGGTGAGGGGGTGAGGGGGGGGGTGTCGCTTATCTAGCGGGTGTGCATTTAACTTTTGGTCTGCAGATCTGCGCATGCACTTTCTGCCTATTAGACGTGAGTTAGAAGCTTAGTGTTATAGAAATTTCCTACATGTGAACCTGTTCCCTACTGTATATATATATATATATATATATATATATATATATATATATATATATATCTAGATAGATATAGATATATATATATATTTATAGATATAGATATATATATATATATATATATATATTTATATTTATATATATATTTAAGTACATTCACTTTACATACACTCGTGAGTAAGGACACAGCTTCTTCAGCTTGGCATGACACTGCTCACAAACCATAAGTGACAGGGATAACAAACTTAGGATATGTTGCAGTCCTGGGTACCCTCTCGGTGCTCCCTTTTTGTTGCTGGCCAGCTTGCCTAGGTAATCTATCATGTCATAGTCCTGGATCCCCTTAACATGCTCCCACATGGTTTGGGAGCAAGGCAATGTCAAGGTGCACAAAATTTCCTAGGGAGCTGGTGTATTTACATGCATTGAGAAAACAAAAAAGGGATTGCTTCACTTTAAGTACATTTTCGTTTTACATACATGCCCTGGTCCCATTGTGTACTTAAAGGGGGGTATGCCTGTATATAGATAGATTTGCTTGCTTTCTACTTTTACACAAAATGAAACACAATTATCTCTGACAGATTGCCATGACGCTTTGGAATCTGTCTACATAAAGACAAATGGATTGCCCCTTTTCATATATGCAAGATTAGAAACATTATATTCCCTAAATAAATTATGCCAAAAATTATTGCCTTAAAAACATACATACACACTGCAAGCTCTGCACCGTTTGTCTTGTCTGACACTCTCACCATCATAAGCTGGATCTGCACACAGCAGCTAATTGGTTCACCTGAGATGGAATCAGTGAAAATCTGGAATGGTCATGTCTTCAAAGGATTGCCTTGAACAAATCACCTCTAAACGAAACACATGAGTGTATAATCACTTGTCTTAATGGATCACATTCCCAACACACCCATCTCACACTGCCGTATGTGTTTCAATTGCAAGTTAAATACGCCCCCAGATCCCATTGCTTTGTTAATTTACAGATCTAACTGGAATCTGATGGCACTGCTGTGAACCACTATGCCATCAAATTCTGCTGGGGACCTTTAAAAAGGATTATGTGTGATTGTGTGGATAATTCTGCCACATTAAATTCGCATCTCCCACATACCATGTGCAACTCTTGCAGGAATTGCGAATCAAGGATAATTCAGCACAGCATAATGAACAGACACATTGAGGAGTGTAGGAGCACAGCGTCAGATTCCCCGATCACACTATGGGGTTTTAACTCCTCCAGAATTTTGCCACTTTGGAAACCAAGTGCTTACTTTATGTATACTTTTTAGACGGAACTCAAATTTCTAATAGGGTTATATCATGGCATGAGATTTCCCCTCACTTCCTGTCTTAGTGTCACCAGAACAGGAAGTGGGGGAATATCACTGTGGGGAAATAGCTTGCAATTGTTGCCTTATAATGTCCATAGTATATATAAAAGGAAAGAATTGCTGGCTATATCCCCACCGGGAGATTCCTGAGGGGAAATCTCCTGCAATGATATAACACTGTTACATGTTCTAGTTATGTAGCAAACTTAAGAATATACAAAGCAAACATCTTTTTTTCCCATTTTGGCAAAATCATGGATTAATTAAAGAAACTATCTTTGTTTGTCCCGTGGCTTGCAGGAAAAACATTTTGCCTTGATTCCACCATCAACACAGACAGGGGAAACCCTCCTGCGGAGCCATTGTGTTCTCCCGGTGCTGCCCCTGCCAGGAAAACACAGTGATTATTGCTAGTGGCTACAAGAGATGCTAGCGATAAGTGTGTGTAAAATCTGACAGACTGGTTGTACGTTGTCCTCAAGGTGATCGATCAATCAACTTGGGTACCTTCAGCCTGGCCATACATAGTTTAAATCTGCATCTCAAATGAAGCAATCCCATTTACATATAACACTCCATAAAGGAGAATGGAGGGGCTTATCAGGTCTGCGTCAAAAATGTACAGCCACACCCAATCAGACAGCTCATGTTAAAAGGGACCTGAAAAGCAATCTGCATGGCTTGCTTTTCCAAGCATTGGCTAGTTTAGTGAGCCTGGACTAATAACAGTCACTGTAATGCTACCCATACTGCTGTCCTTTTAACATGGTGACAAAAGTTGATACCTATGCTACATGTGTGTAAAGTTACTTTCACCCTGCTAAATGGACAGCAATAAGGTTGTAAATACAGTGACTGGCTGCCCCCCCCCCCCCCCTGATGGCGGCCCTGGGTGTGTAATGAAAGGCCAATTGAGAAAATGGCAATATCATGTAGAGGAAATCACCAGTGTGGGGAGGTAGATTTGGACATCGATGTATATGTATCACCAGAAATGGAATTCTTTGTTCTACAATATCTCAAAGACGACCTAGCATGTTTTTGGAAGACTGTACTATTTTGGACATACTTGGACTCAAACATACACTGCTCTTTCCACAGCTCCTCCTCCTCTGGGGGTATGATAAACTCAATATGCATCTTCACCAAAAGCACAAGATGATGTGTCGTGTCCGGATGAGGCTGCGGCGGAGATTCCAGTTCCAGGCTCGGGTGGTGGATCTGCAGCGGGCCTGGAGTGATGCAAAAAGGCGCTCACCCAGGCTCCTGAAAAAGGCTGTGGAGCAAATCTCCGGTAAGTAAAAATATACATTACATGTGACCAGATAGGTTACAATTTTTTGGGTAGGTGGACATGTGTTTAGGTATGCAACAACACTAATACCAACACCCCCCCCCCTCCCCTCCCTCTCGCTCCTACCTTTCCTACCTCCATCAAGTGTCACTTCACAACCTTTAATACTACTATGTACATTCGTATTTTTTATGTTTCTTTTTTCTCTTCTGCTTCTAGCCAAAGCGGACGGCTGGCACCCTCTTGTGCTTTTGGTGAAGAAGGGGAGGAGGAGGATGGCCACACTTAAATACGCCTTCCGAGACAGCGAGCCATTTCAGCAGCTCGAAATTGTGGATCGTAAGTAGATAAAAAAAAATGGTAGAAATGTCAAATCTCTAATCACATTTTACAGAGCCCCCTTTATATCGGAGTCTCCAGACTTACTACACTGTAAGAGGGAAGTGTGAAGACTCTGATGTAAGGAGAGTTCACGGAACCATTATTTGAGGGGGGAAGCTGGGGACTCTGGTGTAAAAGGGAACTCTGTGGTCACCAAAGCTCCCCCATACATCTGAGCTTACAGAGACCCCCTTACACTTCCCTTCCTCAGTCCACCACAGTCAAGGGCACAACAAGTCCCACTGCAGAAGGCTACCTGCTTGGACTTGTACTGCTCTCTGTAGGGGACTGAGGAACTACTGCCTGCTATGCTAAGACTTGTAGTGCCATCTGTTAGGGACTAAGGATTCCTCAGTCCTCAACATTCTAGGGCACTATAAGTCTCAGCATAGTGGGCTGTCATACCTTAGTCCCTCACAGCTCGTGTCAAAAACAACAGAGTTAAACATCTAAAGGACAACTCCAAACAAAACTGACATTATATAGCATATGGACTCTGTCCATTATTGTTAAAGACCCGCTACCACTCACCTTCCACCTCCGGTGCTGTCATTGTGTAGGGCAAAGGGCTCCATCTATTCCATGTTTGGCTTTCAGGTCAGATATGCAGGACTTGCTCAGCTCCACTCTCTTCCCTGACAATTGACTCTGGCGTCATTGGGGATCTTTCCTCCTCTAGAAAACACCCAGGGGCCCTCTCCTTGTCCCCCAGCCACCCAGGGCCTTCTTCTCCTCCTCCTCCACCAACCATTTTCGGACTCTTCCAACTTCCCTGGGGCTACTCACCCCCTTTGCATAGTAGACACCACAAATCTATGACCAGCCTGCAAAATATCAAGTCTGGGCCTGGTTACCTGTATGTTCCGGGTCCAGGGCGGAGCTCTCCTCCCAGAGCAACAACTGATGATAGCAGAGTGAGTTGACCGGGCAGTCACTTCCTACTGGTGCAGGTACACACCTACCGATTCCTCAACATCTTAGGATAACATGATCAGACGGCCAATCCCCAGTCAGAGAAGGAGGAGTAAGTGTCAGCGGACAACAGACACCTGGCAGACGCAGTGAAGGGACTGCAGCACACTGCTGCCAATTTTAGATCCGAGGATTGAAAGCAATCTTTGACTTGGGCGATTTCCCTGACTGCGCCCTTCGAAATGTTGGTGCTCCGCCACTGGCTGCAAGGCCCCTGTAGGTGCGAGGCCTTAGGCGACCGTTTAATTTGCATGGTGCCCTCCTGTTTTAAAACATGCTCAATGCATCTCATTGGTGTAAGTGCACTTCTATGTTCTGAATTGTAGGGGCATTGAGTATGGTGCTAGCATGATGAGAGGTTACTGCCTATTTGTGTCCATAAATAATATATAATGTATTATTTTTGTTGTTTATTTTTTTGTTTATTTTTTTAGAAACCAGTAATGAGGATCTTGAGCCTCAGACTTCTCAGGCCCAGTGTAAGTAATGTGGATGTGCTGTTGTGTTGTGTATTAGGTCGAACTTGGAGGAATGATTGTTTGTTTTTTTTTCTTTTGTGGTTGATGTAACTTCAGCAAGAGAGGAGCCTCAGGCAGGGCCAAGTCGCCTGGATCCGGGCCAGGAAGACACTGTTGCCCAAGAAGAGGCCAATTGGTCAGACTCTGATGAGGACCTGGGCTCTCCTCAAATGGGAAGTAAGTATTCTACATGTGTTTGTGTGTTCAATGTGTCCTGGGAAATATAAGGGCTGTAATATATATATTTTGACATTGGGGTTTTGTAGCAGCTGACATTGAGGATGTTTGTTGTGGAGGACTGGGGAAGAGGGGCCGCTGCTTACCCAGTCCACTGTAACTACTACCTTCAATGTTTCCCGACTACTTTCTGTGTGCCTTTATCAAATAGCTTTTGTTCAAGGATTGTATCCGTGTCTTTGTGTTTCTAGGAGATACGACACCATCCCCCCATGAAGGGACACCATCCCCCCATGAAGGGTCTCCCCCATCCTCCCCCACTCCAGGGGTGGAGGCAGATGATGTTAGTGGCTCCCCTGAACTAGTCTGTAAGTACCTAAAATTAGATTCTCACATGTATTGTGTGTGCTAGGATCATGTGTATCTAGGATAGTGCTAGGATCATGTGTATCTAGGATAATCTAAGTTGGAGTCAAAGCAAGTGTAGTTTTGCTATATGTGACAGGAAGGTTGGTCATGAAACACTCTTGCTTAACCTTCATGTTTGAAAGGTGGTTTTGGGGAGCATTACAGGACATGTTATATTTTTTAAGTTTTCTCAAGCCACCCTATTCTAAATTGGTGTTAGTTTCTCTACATTGGAAATGGTGTGCTTTGTACTTGTAAATTTTTTGGGGACATTGATAAACACACATTTTCAGTGTTGACTAAATCAGGACATTTGTTTTATCATTAGAGCCCTTCTTGTGTCATGTACGGTCAAACCCAGATATTTCAGGGATACGCCTACAGGATGATGAGTACAAAGTATCGGCATATGCAGATGACCTGCTTTTTTCCTTGACTAATCCCTTGATTTCAGCTCCGAATCTCATGCGAGAATTTGAAATTTATGAGAAGCTTTCCAATTTGAAAATTAATTTTACTAAATCAGAGGCCATGGGTATCCAGCTGTCAATTAAGATTTCGAGGCATTTACGACAGGTACTTCCATTTCAATGGTCTGACAAATCCCTCAAATATCTGGGTACATATATACCCGCGGTATTAGATACGACGTATGCAATTAATTTTCTCCCATTATTGTCACAAATACGGATACTTCTAGAAAAATGGAACAAGGGCTTACACTCCTGGTTCGGGAGATGTAATCTTCTTAAGATGTGTATTCTCCCAAAAATTTTATTTTTGTTTCAAGCATTACCGATTGTGGTTCCAGCAGCCTTTTTTAGGAAAGTCCATTCATTATTTATAAGATTTGTATGGTCCAACAAGAAATCTCGTATAGCTCGCAATCAACTTATACTGCCTAAGGAGTTAGGGGGATTGGCACTCCCCGACGTTTTAAAATACTATCAGGCAGCCCATCTAAGCAGATGGATAGATTGGCGGCGACATACCCATCTTAAGTTGTGGATACAAATTGAGCAACAACAGAGTGATTGCAATCTAGGAGGTGCACCGTGGTGTCATAGGTATCTCTCCCGGGAAACTTTGAAGCATCCTACAATTGGGGCGACAGTACGGGTGGCATTCACTATTATAAAACAGACACAGTTGACTACTGCAAATTCCCCGCTGCTCCCAGTTATAGGAAACCCTGCTTTCTCTCCAGGGATAACGGATCGCCCATTACGAGAATTGGGAAATAGAGGACTTTATCAAGTATCTCATTTTGTATGTGAAAACAAGTGGCCTACCCTTATGCAACTGACTAATGAACAGGGGCAATTCCGTTTACCCTTTTGGAATGCAGTACAGTTGTTACATTTTTTACGTACTTTACCACTTCCGGAAACATTTGATAGAAATCTTTCGTGCTTTGAGGAATACTGTTCAGGTAGTGAGGTCTTAACCCACCCTCTATCTAGAGTCTATGACCTATTGTTAAGGACTTCAGAAAATGCACGGTTATCATGTTTAGATAAGTGGGAAAGGGATTTGAATCGTACATTTACACAGAAACAGGAGCAGGTTATGTATAATCTTGCACTGAAAATTCCTGTCTGTACCACAACCCAAGAAACCAATTATAAAATTTTGGTAAGATGGTACCGTGTCCCTTCTCTTCTCCATAAATACTACTCACATGTCTCAGATAGCTGCTGGAGATGTGGAGAAGAGTCGGGAACACTCCTACATATTTTTTGGACTTGCCCCAAACTAAGAGAATTTTGGGAGGCTGTCCGAGAACTGGCACAGGAATTTACAGACTTTGAGATTCCAATGGACCCAGCTCTGTTTCTATTGCATGTTTCGGATACCCCTATGAGAGGATATAAAACGTCAGTTGTATATCATATATTAAATGCAGCCAAATCATGCATTCCACTGAGATGGAGATCTCAGTTACCACCTACTATTAGGGACTGTATATGTAAAATTGAAGATACTAACAAAATGGAAGATTTACGATTCACAAGACTACATAAAAAAGGAATGTATGAGAAGACTTGGGGCTCTTGGAACTCCTTCATCCTCTCAGAGAGAGGACGAAACATGCTTAGTCAGGGGAAGGCTCAAGTTTGAAATCTACAGGCGGGTGCATGGGAGAATAACAATTTGCATATCTATAACCCCCTTCCCCCATTAAATGGGATTCGGGGTGTCCCCTTTTTTTTTTTTTTTTTTTTTCTTTCTTTCTATTATAAAGGGGAGGGGAGGATGGGGGGGGGGAGGGAGGAGGAGGGGAAGGGAGGGAAGAAAAAAAAAAAAGGGAGAAAGAGAGAGGAGAGAAAAAGGAAGGCATAATGAACAATATTATCAATGCAGGAATTGTATAGCTTATTTTATTATTTTTGAAAATTTGGTATGTCAGATTGCATAATGAAGGACAATATCTTAGTATCCTGCTGATATAGATATACTGTTATTGAGCGTTTATATGCCTATCTTCTGTTTTTGTTTCTGAGAGAGACATGACTGATTGTTGATGACTATGTATTGATGTAATTACTTTGATGTGAAATGTCAGTTTCTTTTTGTTTTTGTTTTTCTCTTTCTTGAATGAATAAATAAAATATTGGAAAAAAAAAAAATAAATAAATAAATCAGGACATGAGTAAATTACAATCTTTCATAAATACTCTTCCTCGGTAATGTACCACATTCCAGTTCACAATTTGTGTTCTTTTTGTGCAGTTTCTCCTGAGCCAGCAAGCCCATCCTGTTCGGGGGGCCAAAAAAACCGTGATGATGGTAAGTTGTGTGCTTTTGCAGTAATGTGTCTACTTAGTAAGTGGAGAAATGCTAACCGTGTATGTCCCCGATCAGGCTTCAAGTTGTTCTAAAGGCAGCAGGTTCTTTGTGTGAATGCATTCTATGCATTAGTATTCCAAGTGATAGGTGTGCATATTCCCCCTAAGACTTACTGGGACCATTTTCTTACTGTCTAAAATTTTACACAAATACTTGTCTGGAACAGACTCCCCCTCCTCCTTAACTGAGGTGACAGCATGCCAATATTGCCTCCTGATGCTGTCACTCCTAATCATTGAGACCATCGGAAGGGAGGGGGGCAAGGCTGGCTCACAGCCTAGTGCCTGAACAGGCACAGGGTGCTTGGCTTCATCTCATGTGCCTCCATAGCAAGCTGCCTGCTGTGGGGTCAACCAAAAGGAGGGAGGTGCCTAGAGGTGTGTACAGGGGCCATGTAAAAAGGAGGATTGTTATTTCTCTCGTCCCCAAAAACCTAGAGAGTGTAAGTCTAACCTGATTAGTTTTCCGCAGCCCTCCAAAAATGATATGTTTCCAACACTTAGAACAGGCAGGGCTGAGGCACAAAAAACATCAGAGAAACACAATCAGCACAAAAGCAGGGAGTACGTATCCTTAACGCTACAAGCTTCACCCAGAAGAATGACGCTTGCACTGTACAAATCTGCATCACCACCGTATCAATGTCTAAATAAAACTTTCAGGGAAGTGTGGAGGGGTAATGAGTGGGTGTTAGAGCGTTTTCATGACTGCGTAACCTACAGTTAGCATGAGTCCATTTGTTGAGAAACTTTTTCTTCTCTCTTAACACAGCTGGGATGGCGGAAAGGAGATCAGGGGAGCAGACACATCTGCTCCGTCCAGAACTGTCCCTCAAAATTCCAAAGGGTGAGTCTCTACTATGTGTCAGGTTCAATCTATAGACAGTAAGAGGGAGAGAGAACGCTCCACAGATTCCAATGGTGATAGAGATAAATGTGTGCACATGTATCGTGTTGACCAATTGAACCCAAAACACCTTACATTCTTCAAAATGATTGCTTGTGTTTACATGCAGAAAAGCCTTTTACTTAGCTTTGGTGGAACTGCTACTAACATTCCAAGCCATCTTATGTAACCTTTTGAACAATTAGAGTTGAAAGTTTGAGTTCAAGGTTTACAACAGCAATTTAGCATATTTGCTTCAGAGTGTTCATAAAAACCAACCAATAGACTCCTAAGCATATTTGTTGAGGCACATTAATTACAATCCTTGTTAGGATCATTTTGCATAAAACTAATTGTCATGTCTTTTTCTACCCAGGGCACACCCACCTCACCAGCGAGGTAATGCTGGCGTATTTAAAGTGTTGTGGAAAACGCATCATGTTATTGGAGCAGCTGTGTGGGGTGGATCCGGACCCTAAGGAGCCATTTGTGCGTAATGTCACGCCTTTGACTCGTTCGTTCCAAAAAAAAGAAAAAAATAAACCCAAAAAATATTTTAAAAAATTTTTTTAAAAAATGTTTAGGTAAAAAACCCTTTTTTGGGAAAAAAAATAAAAAAATGTTTAACAAAAAACCCTTTTTTTTGGAAAAAAATTAAAAAATGTTTAACAAAAAATCCTTTTTTTGGGAAAAAAAATAAAAAAATGTTAAAAAACCCCTTTTTTTGGGGAAAAAAAAAATAAAAAAATGTTAAAAAAAACCCTTTTTTTGGGAAAAAAAATTAAAAAATGTTTAACAAAAAAACCCTTTTTTGGGGAAAAAAAAATGTTGGAAGAAAAAAAAATTTTTTTATAAAAAGAAAATAAAAAAAAGTATGTTGCACGTTGCAACACAAATGTTACATTTGAAATTTTGTTCATTCTATTATATATTTTAATAATATATTTTTTAGACGCTACAGTTGGTAGACACCTACATGTGTTATTAAAAAGAGTTTCTTTTATTACCAAAGTTTTCTTTTTGGTGTACACATCGAATGTCTTTTGTGTTGTATTTGTTTAGTCGAGTGGTGTGGTCTGTAATTGTTAGTATGTTGGCTTTGGTTTATGTTATCCTTGAGACTTGTTTTGAAGCTACATTTGAAGGGAGACCTTTTCTTGGGTCATTATGTGAACATTGAGTTTTCCAAATTTAAATGAAATCATATGTTTGGCGATAGAGAAGCACGTGTGTATAAATGCCTACATTAACCAGGGCCATTACTTGGCCACCAACACTCATAAAAAACCAAAGATCAAACACAAACTAATCATTTTGCATAAAATTGAATTGCATCACCAAAAAAAACACTATAAAAAATCATATTGTGCCACCCTCAAATTAAACAAAAAAATGGCCCCACAAATTGGCCAATGTAACAATCATTAACAAAACTAACACAAATAAATAAAAAAATATCAAATTAAGTTGGTGGTGGTGGTGGTGACTGAAGCAGTGTGGTGAACACTGGAAAGGTTCCTGCCATCAAATGGTGGGCCAATAGTCCCATCTGCTCTGGGGTTAGCCTTAGAGTTGTGGTATAGTGGCCCATTATGATCAGATCTTGTGTATGAGGCTGCTGCTGATGCAGGGTGGTGAACCCTGGAAATGTCCCAGACTGAAGATCTTGTGCCAATAGTCCAATTTGCTCTGTGCTCAGCCTAAGAATTTGGGGAACGTGTGCCATTACCATCAAATTTGTTAGCTGCTGCCCCGAGGCTATTTGATGCTGCTGGTGGTGCAAGGGTTGTGAAGATGTGTGGGGAGTGGTGGTTGATTGGTTGTTGTGGTCCACGGTGCGGGGGGAAATGGCATGTGGGGCTGTTGATAAAGGGTGATGGCCTGGGTAGGAGAGAAGTTCTAAAGGTGTGTAGGGAGTGTAGTCTAATGGAAGGGGCATTGTGGAACCAGTGCGCAATGAGGTTGTGCAGGAGGATTGCTCATTGAGGGGTGTGGGAGTCCGAACGGAGTGTGGAGTGCTAGGAGTGGCTACAGGAGGAATTGTCCCATCCCCAGCTGCCTGACAAGTGGCCAACACTGGCATTACCCTCCCACTACCACAACCTGCAGTGGCAGGTGAGTGAGATGTTTGGGAGGGCTCTGCCAATGGGGCATCTTCAGATCCAAACAGGCATTGGCGTGTGGCCAGCACCTGAGTGTCAACACTTTGCCAATCCCGTTGATGCTGGTCTGTTAAACTTACCAAGCTGTTACGCATATCCTGTTGAACCTGTACCATTGTTGCTACAGATTCCTGTATGAGCCCGAGCAGACGTACTACCTCAGTAGATTGCTGAGTACGCCTCCTTAACTCATTTTGGATCCGATACTCATCAAGCAGCCTCTCGGCTACATCCAGCATAGATGGACGAGGTTGGGTAGGTGACAATCCCTCTGCATCGAAGGCTACCTGAAAGCAGAAGAAATAGACAAAATCATTATCAAACATCATGACTAAATAGTTCAGATTAGTTTGACAACTTAACACCCCAAGCAGAACGTTGAAAAGTTTGATGTGCTTCTAATAAGTACTTGTTCATTGTAATATTATCCAAGCTAGCAACACTTCTGATAATGGGTACATATTATATTGGTAGGACTAATATGACAAAGGCAAAAAAGTTTCGACATGAAGGTGTTCCCAATTAACCCTGGTGTGGTAGGTTGTTTATGCTTTTGGTAAATCTGTTACTACACCAATGACTTTCTACATCTACGTATGTTGTTTAAAATCTTGCCATCAATCGGCTACAGGACAACCCAACCAAACGATACACATGAATTTGGACCTGGAAAATCAAAGACTGGCCGGACTTTAAAGGTCCTGGATGTTTTTGGAACATTAGTGGCACACCAAATTATAACATAATTCCCTGATGTTCAAGATAGAACTCTTGTTGTGCTGGTGCATCGTCAGAATGTCATAGCACTAATTTAACACACACAATGTAAGCCACATCTAGCCCAAAATCATTACTACCATTGAAATGTTACATGTGCACCTTGTTCCCTTATATCACATACCACAGCACTGGATGCAGAATCGTCGCCAGCTCCTGATCCAACTCCAGCTGCTACGTCAAGAGGGGCCTGATGTTCTTTGAAAAAAAAAAAAAAAAAAAACATGTTTAGTACATAACCTTAGGCAGTAATGATTATGGCCAGATTGCCCTCCTAGCTTCAGGAATGAAGCATTGAGGCCAAACATTCAAAAGTGCTTTCCTGGGCTCATAGGACACTTGCTAAACCCTCCCAAAGGTTAAGAAGGCTTGGTCTGCCTACTAATGACGGCACCCATTAATGCTGTCAACTGTGTTTTGCAGGATAAACATCTAAAAGGCAACACTCTTTCATAAGAAAAAACATGTGTGTTAATGGGGTTAATAAGATTCAAATAAAAATATTATTTTGCTAGACATACCAACACCTTCCTCCAGGCCTTGCTGCACTGGGTGTGTTCCCTGCTGCGGATCTTCTGTAAAGGACATAGCAATATGAGCTATCTTGGAAAGAATAAAATATACATCTACATTGTTTGGCAGGAGGGTCAGCACTGATGTCAATACCCGTGAGTCCGTCTGGGTCGCCAAGCTGCATGGGCTGTGGAGGGGCTGAGATCCGTGCTACAGATGAACAAATTGCAGGTTGGGGAAAACAAAAAAAGGACAATTGGAAGGGCAAGTATCAAATTCTATTCATGTCACATATAGGATAGTAGTTCATCTTTTTAAAACAGCTCACACAATTGACATCCAAGATAATATCCTACCTCGGTGCAAAGCATCCGAATCTAAGTCCTCTCTGGGAAAGATGGTATCGGGTCCTATGATCTGCAAGAAAGGTAATTGATAATCCCAGAGAGAACTTCGTGCACGTTCATCCAGCCGACCTTGTCGGTCATAAAGACCCTCCGCAGCCCATGCAATTAGCTTCTTCCGAACGGACGCACAGATGTCGGTGACCTTCTTCCGCACACTGTCACGGTGGCGAGGTGCTTCACCCAGTGCATTTACAGCATCCCGGATTTCATCCCACAATCTGCGCTTCTCTGTTACCGAGTGAGACGCGGCCCTGGTCCCATGTATCGCCTGATATCTGGCCATATAGGCCTGGACCAGGACACAGCACTGATTGTGGGAGAAATAGGGAAGCCGGGATAATGTGGACAAGCTGACTCGGGTGGACGGACCCTCTCCAGGACTACTGTCAGAAGAGCCAGCTTGTCCACTTGGTGTGTTACCACCTCCCCCGGCTTCCTCCTCCGGGATGGGGATGGTGGACTCCCTCATGGATACAGCTGGAGCCTCCCTCACACCAGAGCCAGACGATCTGCCCACCCTGCCCCCCCTGGCCACCCTGGCCACCCTGCCCCCCATGGCCACCCTGGCCACCCTGCCCCTTCTCCTCAGCCTTCCAGTGGGTGGGGCCATGGGAGCACGAGGTGGGCAGAGAATCTGGCTGTCCAGCAGCAGCAAAGAGCCCCAAACGCCTAAATCTGAAATGACAAAAGAGAAAACAGAAAAAAAAATGATTTGCAGATTGCTCTTCATATACAGTATAATTAGTGAACAGTTACAGAACACACTTACCTAATGGCACAAACAGACTTTGTGGTGGTGGTGGTGGTGGTGGTGGCAAAAGAGCAGAAAAGGCTGCAAAGAAATGGAAAAAAACACATAAGAAAACGCATATGGGCACAAATCACACGAGGCCCTCCAAACACTTACCTAATGGCACAAACAGACTTGGTGGTGGTGGTGGTGGCAAAAGAGCAGAAGAGGCTGCAAAGAAATGGAAAAAAACACATAAGAAAACGCATATGGGCACAAATCACACGAGGCCCTCCAAACACTTACCTAATGGCACAAACAGACTTGGTGGGGGGGGTGGTGTAATCCTTTATAGGCAAAAGGAGGCTGCAAACATTAAACATATATGAGAAATCGCATGACCTACATACGTGCACATAATAAATTACAGTTATCAGGAAAGCAAAAATGGTGTCTTTGGAAGCTGGGAAGGTAAGGGGGCAGGTTTAGATGCCAAATCTAGACTGCACACCTTTAACAAACATGAGAAAACACATGTCAAAACCACATGCACATGGGGCCAACTGCCAATGATTAAAAGACACTTGAGGGGTTCCCAAGCTATTGTGGGTTGGAGGGGATTCACCATAGACAACTTAAGCACACCCAAGATAAGTACAAATTCTCTCCTTCAGTAAACAATAACGGTGAGCAAGAACACACAAACAGACAGATCTATATATATATATATATAGAGAGAGAGAGAGAGAGAGAATTTGTTGGGTTTTTTTTTGGGAGAGAGAGATACAATTGTCTTACCTCAAGATAATGTACGTTGTGGGTCACAGGGTTTTGCTAGCACATAAGAAACATCGATCTATAACATCCAGCAGCCATATTGTCCATGTGCTCCTTTTATAGCTGGCTCACAGGTGTGATAATTAGCGGCCGTTTCTATATATATCTGCGCATTCGCGAATTTGTGCGTTCAAAATGGAGGACGATATCCCAGACGCATTAGATGGTGCAATGTTGGCATTCATCGGTGCCTTGTTTGAGGAGGCCCTAGCACAGGAGGCAGCAGAAGGTGGGGAAGCAGCAGCAGCACCTCCAGCAGCACCTCCAGCAGCACCTCCAGTCCGTGTGCCCTTACCTCGCCAGCCACGCATTTTTGCTCCAAGGATCTATTTGGACAAGCTGCGGGATTCTGATGTCAGGAGGAAGTTCCGGCTCAAGCGAGGAACTATTCTCCACCTCTACCAGCTTATATCAGACAAAATTGACCCGGACACACAGCGCGGCCATGCAGTGCCCGGCATGGCCAGATTGCTGGCCACTTTTCTTTTTTAGGGCGTGGCAGCTTCCAAGCCACTTCGGGAAGTATCATGGGCATTAGCCAGCCCACAGTTTCAAGGGTGTTCATGTTGGTCATTAATGCCATAGTCGATATAGTGCCCAATTTTATCCACTGGCCACAGAATGAAAATGAGTGGAATGAAGTCAAGTTGGGTTTCTACCTGCGGGCACACATGCCGCAAATACTAGGGGCAATCGATGGCACCCACATAGCCATTAGGCCACCAAGGAGCCATGAAGTGGAGTACCACAACCGCAAGCAGTACCACTCCCTGAACGTCCAATTAGTTTGTGACGCCAAACAGTGCATCATGAGTGTCAACACTGGTCACCCGGGGTCGTGCCATGATTCCAGTATGTTACGAACCAGTACTCTGTATGAGGCGTTTACCAATAAGCCACCCTTGGGGCATTTGGCCACTTTCAAAGTATTTTGTCTTAACAACATACCTATGTCTATGTAATCTTACAGTTTATAAGCTACATCGGTGTACACCCTGATTTAAGCAAAGCCTACCTAAAATGGATGTGTTAGGAGTTGGCAGGCTGTTCACACACAACCAGATCAGCAGCTTAGCAGCTCACAAAAGAAAGATTTCCAAAGTTGTCTTTGAGTCAAATGAAGGTGGTTAACCAATGTGTAAATGGTGTCCTCTAGCCACCCAAACAAAACCTAGAAATGATTCCAATGGTATTGCCATATCCCCAAAGTACTTTGCATAAGTGAGTCAATATTGGTTTCCTCACTCTAGTTGCAGATATATTCCAGAAGTAAGACCTAGGCTAATGTAATAGGAACAAAATAGGGGCCAAGTTGGAACTTGCAAGAGAAACACACCAAATAGGGGCCAAGTTGGAACTTGCAAGAGAAACACACCACTTTGTGTGTCCTTTTTCCTATTTGTATTAGTGATTTAGGCAGTTAGACAGAGTTGAGATGTTTCATATGAGTTTTTTCAAACAGATGAGCAGGTTGTTTAGTAAAATGCATAATTGTCTCTCATTTTAAGGAGTCATCTAAAGTCACATGATATGAAGAACTAATGTATATTTTTCCTTTTTTTCAGGGGATGCTGGTTACCCGCAGCTGACGTGGCTGATGGCTCCAATCAGGTACCCCCAGGGCCGAGCAGAAATGAATTATAACAGGGCCTTGCGGAGAAGCCGGAGTATCATCGAGTTGACCATAGGTCTTCTCAAATCCCGGTTTCTCTGCTTGGCCTGGCCTGGGGGTGAACTCCTGTACTCTCCTACAAAGGCTTCCAAGATCATCCTGGCGTGCTGCGTGTTGCACAACATGTGCGTTGCCCGGGATGAATCTTGGGAGCTGACGGAGGAGAGGGAGCCAGAGGTCCGTCAGCCGGCGGCCCCCAGGCGGCGGAGCACCGCTGCAGGTTTTGCCACCCGGAATACCCTGGTTGCTAGCCACTTTACATGTAAGTACTGTAACCGGTCAAGATAGGGCATGTGTATTAATTTGCTAGTTAGCAGAGGTGCCACTCACAGGGAGACAGAGGGTAATTATCATCTGCCAATGACACTTGCCATTGTAGATAAAGTGTAGTCAACATTGGTAAAATTGTGTTACTTGAGCAAAAACATGCACCTCTAACCATAAACATGTTGCTATTGTGAATAGTGGAAAGGGCTGAGAAGAGCTGGCAGGTGTTTATTTGTGTCCATGTTATCAATAACTACACAGGTGGCATAAACGGCTGCTTGGTATCTTATGGTGTTCTAATTTTCCAGAACGTGAACATCTTGGAATCATGGCATGTACCATGAGAAGCCTGTGGTGATGGGCTGTCTGGCGTCACAGGTGTGTATTCAAATGTTTGCATTAATGATTTCTGGTTTGTGTAAGTTGGCAGAAAATGTGTTATTTCACTCGTGATGTCGAAATTAAATGAAGTTCAGAATGAAGCAAACATTTCATTATGAAAATCACATCTTAATGCCTGTCTTATCCTTTGTTTTATTTTTCCAGGAGTGGTACTGCTTGCGGTTGTAGCTGGTAGAAACCCACCTTGATGGACTCCACTCATCTTCTTTTGTGGTCAGTGGATATTTGGTAAGGCACATGGCCAAAAGCAGCACCGATGACCAACATGAACACCCTGGAACTTCCAAAGTGGCTTGGAAGCTGACCAGCAACCTGGCCATGCCTGTCCCCTATGAGCTGGTAGAGGTGCAGAATGGATTCTGAACTCTGCATGAAGTTGGGGAAGACATCAGAATCCCGTAGCCATGGAGCAAAGATCGTGGGCTGGCGCTGTAAATAAAGGCACACGGACTGGAGACTGACAATATTATCTTGCTGCATCCCTCCTTATGCTGTCATTCTAGAATAAATAAAGACTTTTGAATGGAACATGTGTTTTTTGTTTTGTGTGGGTGCCTACAGACAAAAGGGCCATACACACTGTAAGATTTAGAGAAGACTTTATCCTTCAGATTGACATTTTCTATGTAGTGCAAGGGCCTGCCTGATTGCATACAAATTGAAAGTGTTGAGGTTTGACCTCATATTATATGGTTTGGTTAAGTCTACAGGAAAAAGTCTTGAAAAATTCTTAGTGTATGGCCCATTAAGCTGCCAAGGCCGGAGCTTTGCACTTTGCATGCTGCTTGTACTGGTGATGTGAGGGGTTGTAATGCAGAGTAGGGATGTGACAGTGTTGTGTTGAGGTGTGAGGCAAATGTAGTGTTGGACTATGAGGGTCTGTGTTGTTGAAATATGGAGAGAGTCCAATATCAGACACCTATGTTTATTGGTTAAGAAATTGTAAGAACCATGGTAAATATGTAAAGAATTGCATCTCGAGAAAACTAGGACCACACTCATAAAATCAAAATTGTGTTGGTTCCATTAATGTGCTTGAAATTTGGGTAGGACACCACCCCCCTCCACCCCCCCCCCCCCCCAAATTCAAGATAGTTTAAAAAAACTAAAAAAAAAATGAGAGTGAAAAGAGATCCCAAGTGTAGTGATTGTTGGGATTTAAACCCATGACGTTGTTAACTGCAGTGAAGTTGCAAAGCACTTAGCTATTGTGCAGAATAAAGCTGTTTGGTGAAAAAAAAGGAGTGTGTTAAGGATAAAAAGCACATATAGCTAAAGTACTAAACAGTGTATGGAATCTGGGAAGAAGACCATGGTAAAATTGTGAGGTTTCATCTTGACCTGAAGTAGTGTAGGGGTTTGGTGACTTGCCTTTGCTACTTTCAATCATAAGATCGATTCGACACACAGACAAGATCATAAAATCACTTAGAAGTAGTGTTGAGCGAACACGGACTGTATTATTCGTGTTCGTACCGAATAATTGGATTTTTGTTACCCGAACACGAACACGGACACTTTACTGTATATTCGGGTAAAAATCCGTGTTCGGTCGTTTTATTTCCGGGTTTTGCATGCTTTGGCGCTCTTTTCATGGCGGGCTTTCAACAGCCAATCAACAATCGTTTAACTGGTGTGCCTTAAGCCATCCCAGCCATGCCTGCAAATGTCTCAGTAGCTGTGATTGGCCGTCTGAAGCATGTGACCAAGTCTTTATAAGTTCGAGGCAGCCGCAGCGGCGTCATTATGCTGCTTAGATCAGGGACAGAGCACACATCAACGTGCTGGCTGCTGATTAGGGAAAGATAGGCAGGAAAAAACCATTTGTGTCCGGATAGAATTGAGGGACAGGTCGGAGTGTTTAGGCAGGGCGAGTTGTAGGCATTTTAGGGATAGAGTCTGCTGAATTATAGGGTCAGTGTGTTCTACAAACTACAATTGATATTGCTGTGTGGGGTGGGGTCTGCACTTAGTTCTCCTGATCTACGATCTCTTCTCAATCCTGTTAGGGACAGAGTCTGCTGAATTTTAGGGAAAGTGTGTTCTATAAACTACAATCGATATTGCTGTGTGGTGTGGGATAGGAGATAGGCAGGTGTCAGTGATCCACATCCATTTTTCTGTGTGTGGGCTGCAGTGAACACAATCTTTTTGGGTTGCAGTGAACACAATCCTTTTGGAGTGCAGTGAACAAAATCTTTGTGGGGTGCAGTGAACAAAACCTTTGTGGGGGTACAGTGAACACAATCTTTGTGGGGTGCAGTGAAGACAATCCTTGTGGGGTGCAGTGAAGACAATCCTTGTGGGGTGCAGTGAACAAAATCTTTGGGGGGTACAGTGAACAAAATCTTTGTGGGGTGCAGAGAAGACAATCCTTGTGGGGTGCAGTGAACAAAATCTTTGGGGGGGTACAGTGAACACAATCTTTGTGGGGTGCAGTGAACAAAACCTTTGTGGGGTGCAGTGAACACAATCTTTGTGGGGTGCAGTGAAGACAATCCTTGTGGGGTGCAGTGAAGACAATCCTTGTGGGGTGCAGTGAACAAAATCTTTGGGGGGTACAGTGAACACAATCTTTGTGGGGTGCAGTGAACAAAACCTTTGTGGGGTACAGTGAACACAATCTTTGTGGGGTGCAGTGAAGACAATCCTTTTGGAGTGCAGTGAACACAATCTTTGTGGGGTACAGTGAACACAATCTTTGTGGGGTGCAGTGAAGAAAACCTTTGTGGGGTACAGTGAACACAATCTTTGTGGGGTGCAGTGAACACAATCTTTGTGGGGTGCAGTGAACACTACCTTTGTGGGGTACAGTGAACACAATCTTTGTGGGGTGCAGTGAACAAAACCTTTGTGGGGTACAGTGAACACAATCTTTGTGGGGTACAGTGAACACAATCTTTGTGGGGTGCAGTGAACAAAACCTTTGTGGGGTACAGTGAACACAATCTTTGTGGGGTGCAGTGAACAAAACCTTTGTGGGGTACAGTGAACACAATCTTTGTGGGGTGCAGTGAAGACAATCCTTTTGGAGTGCAGTGAACAAAATCTTTGTGGGGTACAGTGAACACAATCTTTGTGGGGTGCAGTGAACAAAATCTTTGTGGGGTACAGTGAACACAATCTTTGTGGGGTGCAGTGAAGACAATCCTTGTGGGGTGCAGTGAAGACAATCCTTGTGGGGTGCAGTGAACAAAATCTTTGGGGGGTACAGTGAACACAATCTTTGTGGGGTGCAGTGAACAAAACCTTTGTGGGGTACAGTGAACACAATCTTTGTGGGGTGCAGTGAACAAAACCTTTGTGGGGTACAGTGAACACAATCTTTGTGGGGTGCAGTGAAGACAATCCTTTTGGAGTGCAGTGAACACAATCTTTGTGGGGTACAGTGAACACAATCTTTGTGGGGTGCAGTGAAGAAAACCTTTGTGGGGTACAGTGAACACAATCTTTGTGGGGTGCAGTGAACACAATCATTGTGGGGTGCAGTGAACAAAACCGTTGTGGGGTGCAGTGAACACAATCTTTTTGGGGTGCAGTGAACAAAACCTTTGTGGGGTACAGTGAACACAATCTTTGTGGGGTGCAGTGAAGACAATCCTTTTGGAGTGCAGTGAACAAAATCTTTGTGGGGTACAGTGAACACAATCTTTGTGGGGTGCAGTGAACAAAATCTTTGTGGGGTACAGTGAACACAATCTTTGTGGGGTGCAGTGAAGACAATCCTTGTGGGGTGCAGTGAAGACAATCCTTGTGGGGTGCAGTGAACAAAATCTTTGGGGGGTACAGTGAACACAATCTTTGTGGGGTGCAGTGAACACAATCTTTGTGGGGTGCAGTGAACACAATCTTTGTGGGGTGCAGTGAAGACAATCCTTTTGTAGTGCAGTGAACACACTCTTTGTGGGGTACAGTGAACACAATCTTTGTGGGGTGCAGTGAAGACAATCCTTGTGGGGTGCAGTGAAGACAATCCTTGTGGGGTGCAGTGAACAAAATCTTTGGGGGGTACAGTGAACACAATCTTTGTGGGGTGCAGTGAACAAAACCTTTGTGGGGTACAGTGAACACAATCTTTGTGGGGTGCAGTGAAGACAATCCTTTTGGAGTGCAGTGAACACAATCTTTGTGGGGTACAGTGAACACAATCTTTGTGGGGTGCAGTGAACAAAACCTTTGTGGGGTGCAGTGAACAAAACCTTTGTGGGGTACAGTGAACAAAATCTTTGTGGGGTGCAGTGAACACAATCTTTGTGGGGTGCAGTGAACACAACCTTTGTGGGGTACAGTGAACACAATCTTTGTGGGGTGCAGTGAACAAAACCTTTGTGGGGTACAGTGAACACAATCTTTGTGGGGTACAGTGATCACAATCTTTGTGGGGTGCAGTGAACAAAACCTTTGTGGGGTACAGTGAACACAATCTTTGTGGGGTGCAGTGAACAAAACCTTTGTGGGGTACAGTGAACACAATCTTTGTGGGTGCAGAGAAGACAATCCTTTTGGGGTGCAGTGAACACAATCTTTGTGGGGTACAGTGAACACAATCTTTGTGGGGTGCAGTGAACAAAACCTTTGTGGGGTGCAGTGAACACAATCTTTGTGGGGTGCAGTGAAGACAATCCTTGTGGGGTGCAGTGAAGACAATCCTTGTGGGGTGCAGTGAAGACAAACAATCCTTGTGGGGTGCAGTGAACAAAATCTTTGGGGGGTACAGTGAACACAATCTTTGTGGGGTGCAGTGAACAAAACCTTTGTGGGGTACAGTGAACACAATCTTTGTGGGGTGCAGTGAACAAAACCTTTGTGGGGTACAGTGAACACAATCTTTGTGGGGTGCAGTGAAGACAATCCTTTTGGAGTGCAGTGAACACAATCTTTGTGGGGTACAGTGAACAAAACCTTTGTGGGGTACAGTGAACACAATCTTTGTGGGGTGCAGAGAAGACAATCCTTTTGGGGTGCAGTGAACACAATCTTTGTGGGGTACAGTGAACACAATCTTTGTGGGGTGCAGTGAACAAAACCTTTGTGGGGTACAGTGAACACAATCTTTGTGGGGTGCAGTGAACAAAACCTTTGTGGGGTACAGTGAACACAATCTTTGTGGGGTACAGTGAACACAATCTCATACTTCTGAAGCTTTGAGGGTGCTGCCTGTTCTATACTCCTCCTCCTCCTCCTCCTCCTCCTCATCCATCCTTTTAGGTGTACAAACAATAGTAATTGGGGCCTAGTGTGCTTCTGTACGTGTGAAAAACATACACTTTTTTTTGATCATATTTCCTATTCCGCTATTCAATAAAAACCTTTGGGGCTCAATTAAGTTGCGGAATAGTCTGTGTCGGTACGTGTGAGATCCACCTTTCCAAGTTTTTGGGGTTCATCTCATACTTCTGAAGCTTTGAGGGTGCTGCCTGTTCTATACTCCTCCTCCTCCTCCTCCTCATCCATCCTTTTAGGTGTACAAACAATAGTAATTGGGGCCTAGTGTGCTTCTGTACGTGTGAAAAACATACACTTTTTTTGATCATATTTCCTATTCCGCTATTCAATAAAAACCTTTGGGGCTCAATTAAATTGCGGAATAGTCTGTGTCGGTACGTGTGAGATCCACCTTTCCAAGTTTTTGGGGTTCATCTCATACTTCTGAAGCTTTGAGGGTGCTGCCTGTTCTATACTCCTCCTCCTCCTCTTCCTCATCCATCCTTTTAGGTGTACAAACAATAGTAATTGGGGCCTAGTGTGCTTCTGTACGTGTGAAAAACATACACTTTTTTTTGATCATATTTCCTATTCCGCTATTCAATAAAAACCTTTGGGGCTCAATTAAATTGCGGAATAGTCTGTGTCGGTACGTGTGAGATCCACCTTTCCAAGTTTTTGGGGTTCATCTCATACTTCTGAAGCTTTGAGGGTGCTGCCTGTTCTATACTCCTCCTCCTCCTCTTCCTCATCCATCCTTTTAGGTGTACAAACAATAGTAATTGGGGCCTAGTGTGCTTCTGTACGTGTGAAAAACATACACTTTTTTTTGATCATATTTCCTATTCCGCTATTCAATAAAAACCTTTGGGGCTCAATTAAATTGCGGAATAGTCTGTGTCGGTACGTGTGAGATCCACCTTTCCAAGTTTTTGGGGTTCATCTCATACTTCTGAAGCTTTGAGGGTGCTGCCTGTTCTATACTCCTCCTCCTCCTCCTCCTCCTCCTCATCCATCCTTTTAGGTGTACAAACAATAGTAATTGGGGCCTAGTGTGCTTCTGTACGTGTGAAAAACATACACTTTTTTTTGATCATATTTCCTATTCCGCTATTCAATAAAAACCTTTGGGGCTCAATTAAATTGCGGAATAGTCTGTGTCTGTACGTGTGAGATCCACCTTTCCAAGTTTTTGGGGTTCATCTCATACTTCTGAAGCTTTGAGGGTGCTGCCTGTTCTATACTCCTCCTCCTCCTCCTCCTCATCCATCCTTTAGGTGTACAAACAATAGTAATTGGGGCCTAGTGTGCTTCTGTACCTGTGAAAAACATACACTTTTTTTTGATCATATTTCCTATTCCGCTATTCAATAAAAACCTTTGGGGCTCAATTAAATTGTGGAATAGTCTGTGTCGGTACGTGTGAGATCCACCTTTCCAAGTTTTTGGGGTTCATCTCATACTTCTAAAGCTTTGAGGGTGCTGCCTGTTCTATACTCCTCCTCCTCCTCTTCCTCATCCATCCTTTTAGGTGTACAAACAATAGTAATTGGGGCCTAGTGTGCTTCTGTACGTGTGAAAAACATACACTTTTTTTTGATCATATTTCCTATTCCGCTATTCAATAAAAACCTTTGGGGCTCAATTAAATTGCGGAATAGTCTGTGTCGGTACGTGTGAGATCCACCTTTCCAAGTTTTTGGGGTTCATCTCATACTTCTGAAGCTTTGAGGGTGCTGCCTGTTCTATACTCCTCCTCCTCCTCCTCCTCATCCATCCTTTTAGGTGTACAAACAATAGTAATTGGGGCCTAGTGTGCTTCTGTACGTGTGAAAAACATACACTTTTTTTTGATCATATTTCCTATTCCGCTATTCAATAAAAACCTTTGTGGCTCAATTAAATTGCGGAATAGTCTGTGTCGGTACGTGTGAGATCCACCTTTCCAAGTTTTTGGGGTTCATCTCATACTTCTGAAGATTTGAGGGTGCTGCCTGTTCCATACTCCTCTTCCTCATCCTCCCTTTAGGGTAGGAAAAAATTTAATCGGGCCTAGTCTGTGTTTGTACGTGTGAGATACACAGTTTTTTATCCTATTCCGCTATTCAATACACACCCTTTTGGTGTAAAAAACATTAAATTGCGGCATAGTTTGCATATTTGACTGTGAGATACACCCGTGCGATACTGTTGTTCTTTTGTTCCGCTATTCAATAAAGACCTTTCTAGGGCAAGATCTTAAATTTCAGAAATATGAGGAGAGCGTCAAATAGGGGCCGTGGCCTGGGTCGTGGTGGTGCTGCTGCTAGAGCTCCTGTTGCAAGGAGAGGACGTGGTCGATCTGTGCCAGCTACACGCACAAGTGAAACACCTTCCTCAAGTGTGAGTAGGCGACAGAACCTGCATCAGTATTTGGTAGGGCATCATACGCCTCTAGAAGTGATGAGGCCAGAACACAGAGAGGCGATAGTAGATTGGTTTGCTGCTGACAGTGCCTCCAGTTCCTTCACATTGTCTCCCACCCAGTCTACTGCAGAAAGGTCAGAGTTGGCACCTGCAGCCAATGTCCAACCGTCTTTCACCTCACCCCCTTGCAAATCAGGCAAGCAGTCTGAGCCCCAAGCCATACAGCAGTCTCTTATTCTTTTTGAGGACTCTGTCAGCAGGGTTTCCCAGGGCCATCCACCTAGCCCTGCCCCAGAAGTGGAAGAGATTGAGTGCAGCGATGCCCAACCACTTATTTCTCAAGATGAGTACATGGAAGGACCATCACAGCACGTCTCCGATGATGACGAAACGCAGGTGCCAACTGCTGCGGCGTTCAGCATTGTGGAGACCGACAGGGAGGGCAGGGGTGAAGACTGGGTGGAAGATGATGTGGAGGACGATGAGGTCCTCGACCCCACATGGAATGAAGGTCATGCAGGTGACCTGAGTAGTTTGGAGGAAGAGGCGGTGGTCGCACAGAGCCACCAGCACAGCAGAAGAGGGAGCAGGGTGCAGAAGCGGAGCGGCCGTGCCCTAGACACTACGCCTGCTACTGCCCAACGCAGCAAGGGAACGAGCGCACCAAAGTCAGCTCAAAAGAGTTCTCTAGCGTGGAAGTTCTTTAGAAAATGTGCTGATGACAGGACACGAGTGGTTTGCACCCTGTGCAATCAGAGCCTGAAGCGAGGCATAAACCTTCTCAACCTGAGCACAACCTGCATGATCAGGCATCTAAGTGAAAAGCACGAGCTGCAGTGGAGTACACACCTTCAAAACCAAGAAACGTCTCTGGCTCATCCTGCTTCCTCTTCTGCTGCAGTCTCGGCCGCTCCAGCCACCTCTGTAGTCATACCGGCACCTGCCACCCCGCAAACAGACGATCTGTCAGCAACACCACCACCTGGGTCACCAACAACCATCTCCACAATGTCCCGTGGAAGCGTTCAGCTTTCCATCTCCCAAACACTTGAGAGGAAGAGGAAGTACCCCCCTACCCACCCGCGATCCCTGGCCCTGAATGCCAGCATTTCACAATTATTGGCCTTTGAAATGCTGTCATTCCGTCTGGTGGAGACGCCCAGTTTTAAAAAGCTTATGTCGGTGGCTGTCCCACAGTACGTCGTGCCCAGCCGCCACTACTTTTCCAGGCAAGCCATCCCTTCCCTGCACAACCAAGTGGGGGAAAAATCAGGTGTGCACTGCGCAACGCCATCTGTGCCAAGGTCCACCTAACTACCGATACGTGGACCAGTAAGCACGGTCAGGGGCGTTATATCTCCCTAACGGCACACTGGGTAAATGCAGTGGCGGATGGGCCTGAGGCGGATAGCAATTTGGCACATGTCCTTCCACCACCGAGGATTGCAGGGCGCTTCAGTTTGCCTCCTGTTCCTAACTCATCCTACTCCGCTACCTCATCCTCTACCGCCTCCTCGTCCGGACAGCGTAATACCTTCACCACCAACTTCAGCACGGCCAGGGCTAAACGACAGCAGGCAGTTTTACAACTTGCCTGTTTGGGGGACAAACCACACACCGCGCAGGAGTTGTGGAGGAGCATGGAACAGCAGACAAATGAGTGGTTGCTGCCAGCGAGCTTCAAGCCCGGCCTGGTGGTGTGCGATAACGGGCAAAATCTCATAGCAGCTCTGGGCCTAGCCGGTTTGACGCACATCGCTTGCCTGGCGCATGTGCTGAATTTGGTGGTGCAGAGGTTCCTTAAAAACTACCCCGATATGTCAGAGCTGCTGCAGAAAGTGCGGGCCGTCTGTGCGCACTTTCGGCGTTCTCACCCTGCTGCTGCTCGCCTGGCAGGGCTGCAGCGTAACTTCGGCCTTCCCGCTCACCGCCTCATATGTGACGTGCCCACAAGGTGGAATTCCACCTTGCACATGCTGCAAAGACTGTGCGAGCAGCAGCAGGCCATAGTGGAGTCTCAGCTGCAGCACGCACGCGTGAGTCGCTCTGCGGAACAGCACCACTTCACCACCAATAACTGGGCCTCCATGCGAGACCTGTGTGCCTTGTTGCGCTGTTTTGAGTACTCCACCAACATGGCCAGTGGCAATGACGCCGTTCTCAGCTTAACTATCCCACTTCTATGCCTCCTTGAAAAAACAATTCGGGCGATGATGGAAGAGGATGTGGCACAGGATGAGGAGGAGGAGGAGGAGGATGAAGAGGTAACATTTCAAAGGCTTTCAGGGCAGTCATTCGCAAGGGGCTCCGAGGGTGGGTTCCTGCACACACAAATGCCAGGGACACAATTGTCCAGCAGGGGCACAGTTCTGGAGGATGAGGAGGATGAGGAGGAGGAAGAGCTGGAGGAGGAGATGGAACCATGTTCACAGCAGGGTGGCACCCAGGCCAGCTCATGGCCATCACTGGTGCGTGGCTGGGGGGATACAGAGGACACGGACGATACACCTCCCACAGAGGACAGCCTTTCGTCGCCTCTGGGCAGCCTGGCACACATGAGCGATTACATGCTGCAGTGTCTCCACAACGACCGCCGAGTTGCCCACATTCTAACTTGTGCTGATTACTGGGTGGCCACGCTGCTGGATCCCCGTTACAAGGACAACGTACCGTCCTTAATTCACTCACTGGAGCGCGATCGCAAGATGCGCGAGTACAAGCGCACGCTGGTAGACGCGATGCTGCTGGCATTCCCATCTGACAGCGGGGCCACAGTGGAAGCACAAGGCAGAGGAGGAGGAGGTTGCCAACTCAACCAGGGCACCGCCAGCACCTCAGAAGGCAGGGTTAGCATGGCCGAAATGTGGAAAAGCTTTGTCAGCACGCCACAACAAACAGCAGCACCAGCAGCTCAGATGGAACGTCTTAGCAGGAGGCAGCATTTTACCAACATGGTGGAGCAGTATGTGTGCACACGCCTACATGTAGTGAATGAGGGGTCTGCCCCCTTCAACTTCTGGGTCTCCAAATTGGGCACATGGCCTGAGCTTGCCCTTTACGCCTTGGAGGTGCTGGCGTGCCCTGCAGCCAGTGTATTATCTGAACGGGTATTTAGCACGGCTGGGGGCGTTATAACAGACAAGCGCAGCCGCCTGTCCAGAGACAATGTGGACAAGCTCACGTTCATTAAAATGAACCAGGCATGGATCCCACGGGACTTTTCCGTACCTTGTGCAGAATAGCAATGGATACCGACCTTACCCAGCCATTGTTCCATTTTTGCTCTTTCTCACTCTTTTGGGGTGTACCCTCATTTAAAATTTGTGAAAAGAAGCAGTGTTGGCTACCTCGTCCTCCTCCTCAGGGCCAGATTAACGTAGGGGCTATTGGAGCTGCAGCTCCATGCAGGCCCCTACCTTTTATATAGGCCCCGGGTTGGCCATATTCACTGTGACCGCTCTTCTGTCACTTGTAAACACAGAAGTCTGGCTTCTATGCTCGCTTCCCCAGGCAGCACCCTCAGAACCTCCCCACACAGCGCGAAGGCCGGACAAGGAGGGACAGTTGCCGATGCATGGATGTGTTTATGGGCTTCAGAGACAGCATCCCATGTTGAATTAGGCATCCATGGCTGCACCCTTCCTCCTCTGGGTGCATGCCAAGGCACGGCCCTTAAGGCCCTTCAAAATCCTCAGCACCAAGACCATGATGCTCTTAATCCGGCCCTGGTCCTCCTCCACCGCCGCTTCCACCTACACCGCCCATAGGTGTGCGCAGCCTATTGCATTAGGGTGTGCACCCCAAAGTTGAAATACACATGCATGTGTTTGCCTACATGTACATGGCCCCGATACATTACTCTCCCTGCTGGCAAAGAGAAATAGAGCAGAGCAGGTGCGAGGGAGATCTTTCCCATCTCCTCACTGGCAAACAGAGCGATAATGCTATGTGCCCTAGGTGATTAGGGTGTGCCCAGGTACACCAGGCACACCCTGTGCGCACGCCTATGACACCGCCACATCCACCACCACCTCAACCTCCCTCCTACTCCATATGGGCCTCGTCCTTCAGAGATGAAGAACATTGTTTTATTTTTCTGTTTTTTTTTGTTGTTTTAAGTTATTTCCCTATCCACATTTGTTTGCAGAGCACTTGCCATGCTGTTAACTACGTTTTGCTGCCATTTGCAGCACTCTAGCCCTTTCCATTGGTGTTTTAGAGCCATTTTAGTGCCTTAAAGTTCGGGTCCCCATTGACTTCAATGGGGTTCGGTGTCCGGGAAAAGTTTGGTAAAAGTCCGGGACACGGACCCGGACTTTTTTTTAAAGTTCGGCCGAACCCGTCGAACACGGACATCTAGGTGTCCGCTCAACCCTACTTAGAAGCGCTTGCAAACTTACAGCATTTTGAGTGTAACATTATTTAGCAAAATATATGATGTAATCCGTTACATTTTTGAAATATAAACAAAAAAAGAAAATAAAAAAGTTAGGTGGAGATGGTAAGCCTCAAACCTACAGCAGAGGGAGATGAATTACAGACGTGAAGTGTGCACTAATCCACTAGCCCACATCGCTATGTGAAACTGCTATAAGCACAAAGACATAAGTATGCTCATTTGCGAAGCCGCGATCGTAAGTGAATACCGCTGACGGCGGAATTCATTATTGCTGTTTCACTAGCCAATTCGCCGCAGCGCTAGTTAATTGATTTTAAAGCGGAGAAACTGAAACACGTCATAGATGTTTGAAGCTGCAGTTTCTTTAAATCCAGGCCTATGTAACTATGTAATTAGGATCACATGATTGCTATAATCACAGGTAAAAAACTAAGTAACCAAGCCAGAATTATAAAAATAAGGCTAAAAAAAATGTACTCGCACAATTTATATGCACTGTCATTTGCCTATTTGCATGTTATTCATGGTTTATGCTTTGTAATTTGTTTTATGGCATATTTGTATTGATATTATTAGCGCTGCTTTCTTTTTTTTATTTAACTTTGGAACTGATATCAATTTTACAAATGGCTGCTTATTGTGGAGATATTGGTGACCTAGCACAGACTTAAACATAATACCAATATGTTTTTTTTTTAAGTCAACATATATTTATAAGGTACCGCATCCAAAATGCAATGGTATGAACATAAAGAAAGGGAAATAGCATACGTTTAATGTACCCAAAACTAGACATTTTGTAATTTTATAAAAACAATCTACTTTTATTAATAACACTTTACAACCTCTAAAAAATTAATTGTCTTCACTTACAACATTATGTATTATGCCAAAATGTTGTGATTATCCTCAACCAGGACCTAATAGCTGTATGAATAATAGTACAGTAAACCCCCGCTCCATCTTGGTTCAGTTTTTGCGGTACCGGTATATTGCGTTTTTTTTTGTAATGTTATTTTACTATATAAATCATTAAAAATGAAATTTTTTTGTGTTTTCCATAGCTCTTGCTATGTCTCTAAGTATCTTTTATGTGTTTAAACACACTTTTAAAACAATAGAAACTCATTTAAAGACCTTAAAATGCTTTTACACGTACAGTGACAGTAAAAAAAACATGCCTACAATGCATTTTAAAAGGGTTTTTCTATTTCGCGGATTTTCACTTTTCGCGGCTGGGTCCGGAACGTAACCCCCGCAATGGAGGGGGGTTTACATTCTGCTAAGTAGATACAGGCTAAGGGTAATGTTTTAGGTTTGCTAATTATACTTTGAACAGGAGATATCTCTCAATTTCTTGAAAATAGACTTGCACTTCTTGAAGAGCACAAATTAGGCTTATTTTTTAAATAGACACAAATAAATTATATAAGTGCAGCACAGATACATGTGATACACAGTTTTAAACTATTACTCATTACAAACTTTCATAATTATAAACTCTACCAAAGTGTTACTGCTGAAAGTGTCCCTGGGGCAAGCATAAGGAGTCAGAGAAGAGGCAGCATCTCTTTACCATCATGTGGAAGGTAGTGTTTTGGTCTCCTTGGACAGAGCAGTCAGCAGAAAGGTTCACATTACTGTTGACTCTTGGTCTAGCAGGCACGGGCAGGGACTTTATATTTCTTTCACAGCACACTGGGTAACTCTGCTGGCAGCTGGGAAAGATGCAGGACAGTGTTCAGTGCTGGAGCTTGTTCTGCCCCCATACCTCCAAAAAGCTGGTGCTGATTCTGCCACATATGTCTACTCCACCCCCTCCTCCTCTTCTTCCTCTATGTCCTCTTCTACTGAATTGTTATCTGAACCAGCAGTGCTCCCGAAGCGTTCAAGGGGCTACGCAAGCAGTCAGGCTAAAAGATGCCATGCAGTGCTTCAGTTGGTCTGTCTAGGGGACAGGAGCCACAATGGGGCCAGAGATTCTGTCAGCTCTGCAGGGGCAGGCTGAGAGGTCGTTGACACCATGGCAGCTTGAGCCAGGAATGGTTGTATGCGACAATGGCACCAACCTTCTCTCTGCCCTCTGACAGGGACACTTGACACATGTTCAATGCTTGGCACATGTCCTGATTCTGGTGGTGCAGCATTTCTTTAACAGGTACCCAGGCTAACAAGATCTTCTGAGGCAGGCCAGAAAAGTCTGTGGCCATTTCCGGTGGTCGTACAATGCCAGTGCCCGGCTATCTGACATTCAACGGGAATTCAACCTGCCCACCAACCGTCTCATTTGTGACATGCCCACCAGGTGGAACTCAACATTGGCAATGCTGCAGCAGCTGCACACATAGCAGAGGGCCATCAATGAGTACCTATATGAGTATGGCACAAGGACAGGCTCAGGGGAGCTTGGCTTCTTTGGCTTAGTTGCTTAGTTGCACACATTTGAAAATACATGCTTAAGCCAGAGAAGTAGCATTTATTGGATCCCAGAACAGATGAAAAAACCCAACAGAGTACTTGCAAACAGAGCCGGTGCTTCCACTAGGCAAACTAGGCAGCCGCCTAGGGCGCATTGCCACCTAGGGGCGCAGCCACGAGTCAGCACTCAGCTCACAAGGATCATTCATGATGGAGCGTGAGGAAAGGGGCGGCAGTGGGGGAGGAAGAAGGGACAGAGGAAGATGCCAGGTGTCTGGGGCAGTGGCAGAACTACCAGGCCCTGGCTTTCCACCATTGTTGGGGGAGCCCCAAGGGGCAGGAAAGGAGCCCACCGGAGTGCTAGCTGCATAATGATCCTCTACGTCTGGAGCTGATCGGCCTAATCCCTGAGCAGGAAGTGACTCTCTAATCTGAGCTGGTGGGCAGCCGTTCATTTCCCTGGGTCGGTATTAAGCAGGGAGTGGAGGAGAGCTGAACCTGAGCCGGAGCTCGGCACTGGAGGGCGGAACCTTTACTGGAGCAGAAGCGACGAGGCACCGGAATGGTCTGAGGAGGTTAGCGATGAAGGAGGTGCGGAGCTCTCCGACTGCTGCTTCTCCCTCCACCAGGAGCCGGTTGGAGCTGTGGTGAGCACTGTGGTCCAGGAGAGAAGCGTCCTGGGAGAAGGAATCAGCAAGATCACAGTGAAGGAGGGAAGAGTGTGGGCCACTCTCTTCATACCGCCCAGTGAGTGTCCCCAGAACAGGGGATCAGGGTCCCTGGGTGTGACATGGAGGATCCCTGGTGTGAAAGAGAACTGCGGTCACCAGGTGTGACCATGGGGAATCGGAGTCACCAGGTGTGACATGGGGGAGAGGGGTCACAAGTGTAACAGGGGTTTGGGGTCACCAGGTGTGCCATGAGGAATTGGGATCCCTGGGTGTGCCATGGGGGATTGAGGTCCCCAGGTGTGACATGGAGGAACATCAGGGTCCCCAGGTGTGACATGGAGGACAATCAGGGTCCCCAGGTGTGACATGGAGGACATTTAGGGTCCCCAGGTGTGACGTGGAGGAACATCGGGGTCCCCAGGTGTGACATGGAGGAACATCAGGGTCTCCGGGTATGACATGGAGGAACATCAGGGACCCCAGGGGTGACATAGAGGAACATTGGGATCACTGGGTATGACAGCATTACATGGAGGAAACATCAGATCAGGGTCACTGGATATGACATAGAGGAGTTTTTAACCCCTTCCCTTTTTATTAATTTTTTTTGGGGGGGGGGGGGCGCAAGTAGCTGATCTTGCCTAGGGCGTAAAACAGTCTAGCACCGGCCCTGCTTGCAAAGTATACAATAATCGGAAGCCTCCAGAGCCCCATTTAAGTACTCAGTCCGTTTCTTTCATAGCAAGCAAATGGACACTTCACCAATAAAGAAGTAATATTGCAATGTAGATAAATATTAGATCATAGATAATAAATGTTCTTAATCATAATTGTGAAACCCCAAATGGAAACTATAATATGTGAGTTCATATATGAGTTCATGAAAAAATATATGTGAGTTCATGAAAAAATAGGAAACTAAAATATTAAAATAGGTGAAAAAAGAGAGGGGTAAAAAAGTTCATCCATTCGTCAATTCACTTGCCTTGTGCTTTCAGCTCATAACCACTTAATGACTGAGCCCATTTTTGACACATGACTGAGCCCATTTTTGACACATTTTGTTCACAAGTTAAAATCAGTATTTATTATATATACTGTATGTGCAGCCAAAGTTTTGGGGTGCATGTGTATACATATATAGAAAGCACACGCCGTATTAATATACGTTTGTAATGCCCCAATACTGTAACGGTAATAACATTAAATCATCATATCCACTTCCATAAGATAATATATTTCATCCTAATGGAAAAAGAAGAAAAAGAAAAAGGAAAAAATATATATAAAAATCCCAGAAGGTGGCATTGTATAAATGTAGAAAAATGTAATACACATTACATTGCAGTGGCAGCGCCTGGATTACCTCTTATCTTATGTGAATAGCCAGGCAGATATTAATTTAAATAATATTTCCGGGCAAGTACTCATTCCCTTGGAGATAGTGGGGAAGGAAGAGGAAACCAAAGGATGTCATAGGGAGTAGTGATGAGTTCCTCACAAAGGACAATCCTTAAAAATTATAAAGGTATATATTGTTACTTCTGATGTCCAGTCATCAAGATCTATATTACGATCTTATTACATCACTTCTGCCCAGTCTTACAATATCCTCCGATTCCAACTATTGCCAATAATGCCGCGTCACTTCCGCCGCCTAGCGGAAGTGACGTAGGTGACAGGCGCTCCGGTGACTTCCGGGTCACAGACGCCGGTATAATTGGCAGTACGCCCTATCAACACTATATAGAGGAGAGATGCACCATATACAAACAGGTAGCAGAGTGGTTGGCACGGGCACAGAGGTATGGAATTGATTACTCTCTATACACTCCACAATTTTTTTATAGATCTGGTGTGGTCAAGAAAAACATATCATCCCAAAGGGTTCACATACTTTTTCTTGCAGCTGTATTGTAATATTGTCAAAATAAACCAATAAACCATGCTATAAACATTAACACGTGTGTGAAGAAAACCGTGCCATGAAACAAATAATATCACTTCTTTATTGGTATTCATGAGTTTTTATATTGTTTATACACACCTGAATAGTGCATCATTTGTCTGTCTAGTTTTTTGAGTACTTGTATTGGTGGGAGCTGCTTTTCATCTTATAGGTGTGGCCAGTTTTTACCATAGCAACGCACCTTTCCTTTTGTTTTTGATTCATTATATGTCCAATCTATATTATGCCCCTAGGTAGCTTCCATGCGTGCAATATTGTATACAGTACTATATTCTAGATCTATCCTTCCATGATAACTTTCCAACAAACTTTATATTTGATATAAAGTTTTTTTTTTTCATTTACAAAGGCAGCCCATAGATGATTTGATCAATTTCCCCCATCAACGCAGTCAGAGTTGATGAGGGAATGCCTCCCGCAGTGTTCTGCACAGGGAGCGTTCCCAATGGGCAGAACACAATGATTGCTGCTAATGACTATAGCCACCGGCAGTAGTTGCATGCACAAAATCTGACAGCCTGTTTTTACCGAAGTCGATCAATGGATCGACTTGGGCACAATCAGCCTGCCCATACATTGATCGAATCTCAGCGAGGTCCTGGCTAAACATGTAAAGGCAGCTGATTTCATGTTAGAATTAAAAGTGTTTAAACAACCAAAGACTATCTGCAGTTTACTGAAAACAACAATTAGGCCCTGTTCAAACCTGAGCGTATTTCAGCTCGTAAAACGCTCATCTCTGAAGTCTCAAAACGCCCAACAAGCAAAATCCTATTAATTTCGATGGCCGCTGTTTACATCTGAGTGTTTTGTCTCCTGAAGCAAAACGCCTGAAACCCAAAACATTACAAGAGCTTCTTTTTTGGCAGATTACCAGCATTTTTGTTATATGTCAATGCCTGCCTCCAAACATTTTTGCCAAAAACGCCTGAAAAAAAGCCAGAAAAAAAGCCTGAAAAAAGCCCTAAAAAATGCCTAAAAAAATTGCCTGGAAAAAAAAAGCCCAAATAAAAACCGCCTGAAAACGATTTTTTTTGTGGCATGTCTTTAGCAAAGATGTTTAATGATTTAAAAGCCAGAAAAGGGGCATTTAGTTAAAGTGGAACACTAGCCTGTGGAGCACTCTTTCAGCCTTTAGGCCGCATGAACAAAAGACAGTGGATATATGTGCACTGGCTGCTATTTATCTTATAAGAGCGCCCTTATCTATCACTGCACTGCACTCAATGGGCAGGGGGTGGTTAGCAGGTGGAACAAAGGTGACGGGGACCTAGGCATAAAGTCACATTTTTAGTAGTGAAAGAAAAAAAGATGAGCACACAGGCTCCAGACAATCAAATATTCTGTCATGTAGGAGACAGACATTGTAACATTGCCATAGAGACAGCCCATAAAAAATAAATCTAGTTATCAATGAATGCATCCCATACATTTATAATAATTACCAATTTGTTTCAATTTTGTAGGATAAAAATGATTAGCGTGATCCAATTTATGCAATATACACGAGCATGCAATTATTGATGACTGACGCACAGCCTCTGTGAGCAGCTGTCACACTGGAAGCAGGTGTCTTATCCTTCATCCAACTCAATAATAATATATTGCCTCTCATTTGCAATGATGAAGGGCTCACTCAGGTTCATGTGTTTAAGGTAAAGACAAGTGGGTGACGCAAATTTGACAACAGATGAGTTTTTTGAGATCATACTGAATATTGAGAGAGAATATATTATAATTTAGCTGCACATGTTCAGTATGACATGTACCAGACCTAAATAGAGCAAGCAGGAATAAATAAATTAGAAGGCATTACTAATTCAGATTTCTTCCACTAATAAAACTGAAATATTTTTTGCTTGTTGCCATTTTTTTTCACATGCATTTGCAGTCAGTATTCTTTTTGAATTATTATTGTGATATCTATCCTAAAGTACTTTTATAAACTATTCATTTTTTATGCTTTTTGTGTTAAATAGCTTATATTTGATATGTAGATACAGTGGGTACGGAAAGTATTCAGACCTCCTTAAATTTTCCACTCTTTGTTATATTGCAGCCATTTGCTAAAATCATTTAAGTTCATTCTTCTTCCTCATGAATGTACACATAGCACCCCATACTGACAGAAAAACACAGAATTGTTGACATTGTTGCAGATTTATTAAAAAAGAAAAACTGAAATATCACATGGTCCTAAGTATTCAGACCCTTTGCTGTGACACTCATATATTTAACTCAGGTGCTTTCCATTTCTTCTGATCATCCTTGAGATGGTTCTACACCTTTATTTGAGTCCAGCTGTGTTTGATTATACTGATTGGACTTGATTAGGAAAGCCGCACACCTGTCTATATAAGACCTTCCAGATCACAATGCATGTCAGAGCAAATGAGAATCATGAGGTCAAAGGAACTGCCTGAAGAGCTCAAAGACAGAATTGTGGCAAGGCACAGATCTGGCCAAGGTTACAAAAAGATTTCTGCTGCACTTAAGGTTCCTAAGAGCACAGTGGCCACCATAATCCTCAAATGGAAGACGTTTGGGACGACCAGAACCCTTCCTAGAGCTGGTCGTCCGGCCAAACTGAGCTATCGGGGGAGAAGAGCCTTGGTGAGAGAGGTAAAGAAGAACCCAAAGATCACTGTGGCTGAGCTCCAGAGATGCAGTCAGGAGATGGGAGAAAGTTGTAGAAAGTCAACCATCACTGCAGTCCTCCACCAGTCGGGGCTTTATGGCAGAGTGGCCCGACGGAAGCCTCTCCTCAGTGTAAGACACATGAAAGCCTGCATGGAGTTTGCTAAAAAACACCTGAAGGACTCCAAGATGGTGAGAAATAAGATTCTCTGGTCTGATGAGACCAAAATAGAACTTTTTGGCCTTAATTCTAAGCGGTATGTGTGGAGAAAACCAGGCACTGCTCATCACCTGTCCAATACAGTCCCAACAGTGAAGCATGGTGGTGGCAGCATCATGCTGTGGGGGTGTTTTTCAGCTGCAGGGACAGGACGACTGGTTGCAATCGAGGGAAAGATGAATGCGGCAAAGTACAGGGATATCCTGGACAAAAACCTTCTCTAGAGTGCTCTGGACCTCAGACTGGGCCGAAGGTTTACCTTCCAACAAGACAATGACCCTAAGCACACAGCTAAAATAACGAAGGATTGGCTTCACAACAACTCCGTGACTGTTCTTGAATGGCCCAGCCAGAGCCCTGACTTAAACCCAATTGAGCATCTCTGGAGAGACCTAAAAATGGCTGTCCACCAACGTTTACCATCCAACCTGACAGAACTGGAGAGGATCTGCAAGGAGGAATGGCAGAGGATCCCCAAATCCAGGTGTGAAAGACTTGTTGCATCTTTCCCAAAAAGACTCCTGGCTGTATTAGATCAAAAGGGGGCTTCTACTAAATACTGAGCAAAGGGTCTGAATACTTAGGACCATGTGATATTTCAGTTTTTCTTTTTTAATAAATCTGCAACAATGTCAACAATTCTGTGTTTTTCTGTCAGTATGGGGTGCTATGTGTACATTCATGAGGAAGAAGAATGAACTTAAATGATTTTAGCAAATGGCTGCAATATAACAAAGAGTGAAAAATTTAAGGGGGTCTGAATACTTTCCGTACCCACTGTATATAGGTATTTTCTGGCAATTCATATATGACTGATATAAGAAAATCATTCACAGAATAAGCCTCCTAGACATTGCTGCTCACTTCAGTTTATATACTCTTTGCAAAGTTCAAGCTACCCATGCTATGCAAGAGAATACAATCATTTTTCTGCAGTGACACCTAATACTGAAGGAAGCAGAGCAAGCATTATTATTAATATATATATATATTGTCAAAAGTATTGGGACGCCATGCCTTTGCCCGCACATGAACTTTAATGGCATCCCAGTCTTAGCCTGTAGGTTTCATTATTGAGGAAGCCCCCCCTCCCCCCTTTGCAGCTATAACAGTTTCAACTCTTCTTCTGGGAAGGCTGTCTACAAGGTTTAGGAGTGTGTTGATGGGAATGTTTGACCATTTTTCCAGAAACGCATTTGTGAGGTCAGGCACTGATGTTGGACGAGAAGGCCTAGCTTGCAGTCTCTGCTCTAATTCATCCCAAAGATGTTTTATCTGGTTGAGGTCAGGACTCTGTGCAGGCCAGTCAAGTGTCTCCACCCCAAACTTTCTTTATGGACCTTGCTTTGTGCACTGGTTGAGTAGGGATTATGGCATGAGGTTGTTTTTCAGGGAGGGGGTTTGGCCCCTTAGTTCCAGTGAAGGGAACTCTTAAGACATCAGCATACCAAGACATTTTGGACAGTTTCATGCTCCAAATGTTATGGAAACAGTTTGGGGATGACCCCTTCCTGTTTCAACATGACTGCGCACCAGTGCACACAGCAAGGTCCATAAAGACATGGATGAATGAGTTTGGGGTGGAGGAACTTGTTGGCCTGCACAGAGTCCTGACCTCAACCTGATAGGACATCTTTGGTATACATTAGAGCAACATCAGTGCCTGACCTCACAAATGCAGAAGAGTTGAAGCTGTTATAGCTGCAAAGGGTGGACCAACTCAATATTGAACCCTATGGACTAAGACTGGAATGCCATTAAAGTTTGTGTGCATGTAAAGGCAGGTGTCCCAATACTTTTGACAATATATGTAATATATGACAATTTACTGTGTGTATATATATATATATATATATATATATATATATATAATTAGTTTGTACAGCATTAATATAAATTGATGAGGTTCATACTGAACAGATTGCATTGATATTTTAAAAAAAAAGGGTAACTAATAAATGTAACTAATTATGTTTATCTACTTATCCAGTACACCAGTATGTTCGTACACCGACATTTCATTAAATTAGCAATGATGTTCTAATATGTTAAAACCATTTAACAACTAACTAAATACTTAATACTTAATTTTTATTAGTGATATGTCAACAAGACTGTATACATTAAGAAATATTCTAATGGCGTCTCTGACTTAAAAGACTAAACTGTCTTGCCAAGGCAAATTTAACTGTGGAGGCATATGAAGAAAACAGTATTTATGAATTTAAAAATGTCCCGTATTGATACCTTATGCAAAATAGGATCTCTTAGGAGCATCACTCAGAGAACATTAGGGTATCAGATTTTACCAGAAAAAAAAATTTTTAACTAATAATTTAAATTATATATAATCCCTAGCTGAATTACATTGATAAAATATTGTGTATCACTAACTGACATTTTTAGGAAAAAAACCTTTTTTATTTCTTGGGTGCTTTTCAGTGCTGCCAATCTCATGCAACCTGTTCACAGCCACTTGATATGCACTTCAGAGAGACTCCATGGCATTTCTCAGGGTGGGATTCCTGGTGGTGACCACAGTAGACCATGCATGTCTATTATGTGTTGAATTAGTCAAGTATAGGCTCCAGAGGAAGCCTGTGTGACCGGATGACAAAACACAGGAGCATCTGAAGACATAAACAAAGTTCTTTTATTTGTGGTGGCTATTGAGAAAAACCTTTACTTTATTTGATTTTGTTTTCTGTACTGTCCTTTCACACTACCGCGGCGCGACTTCGGGGGCAACCTGTGAAGTCGCGTGCACCGCGACTTCGGCGCGACTTGCACGGACTTCACATAATTTAAGTCAATGCAAGTTGCTCCGATGTCGCCCCGAAGTAGTGCAGGAACTATTTTCTAAGTCGGAGCAACTTAAGTCGCTCCTATTAGAACGGTTCCCGTAGCACTGAATGGACCGCGACATGTCAGGCTGACAGGTCGCCTGACAAGTCGCGGTAGTGTGAACCGTGTCTTATTGTTTTATTTTTCTTTTTTATGTGACACAATTGTACCCCCGACAAAGCCTTTTTTTGAGCAAAATGTGTTGGGTTGTTTTGGAGATTGGGGTCCTTGAGCACTTTTATTATCGGGGAGTGAAGGAACTTATAACATCTAAAAATATTTATGAAGGTAGAGATGAGAGATGAGAGATGATTATTTAGATTCTGTAATTTGGTCAGTTTCTTAGATTTACCATTAAAGTTTATTTGCTGTATCTTATCCCTTTCTGCAAGAAATGTAATATCACCACCACTTTTTTTGAGTTAATAAATAAAAGTGAAGTTTTAGGACTAAGCGAAAAGATTAGCACATCACTCTTGCATTGAGACCAGGTGCACACTGAGACCGTTTTGAAGTAGTAAGAGTTCAGCTGAACTCGCATGATTTCAAGCTGGCATTTCAGTCCGACTTTGGGGGCGATTTCACAGACATCTGTGAGGGTTCCTGCAAGTAGTACATAAACTTCTGAAAAATGAGTTTCCATGTGTACTTTACACTTCTGTTTGTAAAGCTAAAAAGCACAGGCAGCAGACCTTACAATGAAACATGGCATGTAGTTGGTATTCTAATAAATGATGAATTCCAGGAAACATTGCTAACGTACAGTAACTATACAGTTCACTTATCTTACCTTATTCATGTACCACTCATGCACCTTGCCACTCTGCATCAGTACATGAAACTTCCAGGTATGGGTGAGCATGTGACCTCCTCCCTGTGACAGTGTTTAGACCTAGTGGCCAAAGGCCTGAGCTCTTACACATGAGTGAGGGAGTGTTGTCACCACTCTCCGTAGCTTTTTACAGCTGTCCTCACTGGGGATGTTAATGGTGGTTATGATGTAGACAGGATAGGTGAGGGAGCACTGGAAAGATGAGTATCTGGGGTTGGGGACAGTGCCATCTTAAGAGCCTTATAGGCCCGCGGGCAATGCAGTGCACTGGGGCCCCGCCTACACAATCACCCACGAGAATAAAAATGCAAATTATCGCTAAGGCTATATTTATATTTATTTATTGGTACCTCCAACTAAATCAGTGTTTAAACATTAAATGAATAAATAATAAATAATAAAAAAAAGGCTATAAAAAATTTAATAAATTAATAAATAATAAATAATTTAAAAAAAAAGGCTAAAAATAAATGTATAAATAATAAAAAAAAAATGAAAAAAATAAAATGCACTGATATCCTTATTAATTTGGGCATCAATTGTATACAAAATGAAAGTGACATGCAGATCTTTTGGTTTTCTGAACATACAAAGACAATATAAATTTCTTTTTTTTCCAAAAAGACAATATAAATTTCTGCACATAAAGTTAGTACTTACTCTCTCTGTCTTTCTAAAGCGACGGGCAGAGGAACAAACCGGTCTGGGGGCCCAGCCACCAGGTAAATTAAACTGGGGGGGGGGATCAGATTGGGGTAAATTGCCACCCTACGTGGGGCCCTCGGGCAAGTGGGGCCCCCGGGCAACTGCCCAGCGTGCCCATTCGGAAAGATGGCCCTGGTTGAGGAGGCTTTATAAATCCACTGTCAAGTTGCCTGGTACTGGTAAAGTGACAGTGTTCATATTCACAGTAACCCTTCCCATCCCCCTGAAAAGGGACCTGCACTACATTTTGCTTTTTAGAGGAGATGAGATGAGTGTTAGCAGTAACACCCACCAATTGTGATATGCTGTTTCATTTTTACTGCCACTGTGGCATGTGTACAGCCCTGAGCGGCTGCATGCCTTTGTTCGGCCGGGTGGTTGGGGGATTGGTAAAACCATGTCTTAACCATCTGATTTTTCCATCCTCTAGCCATCTGTGAGAATAAGCCCTAAAAAAATTTATCTTAGTGCACTTAACAGAAAGTTACTGCAAGGAAGCTGACACTGTGATGCAGAAAAAAATTAAAAAAGTGAAAGCAATATAAAAAATATATATATATCTATATATAGATATATATATATATATATATATATATATAGATATATATATATATATATATATATATATATATATATATATATTTATATATATATATATGCAAAATACATGGTGCTTTAGCAATCAAAGTTTATTTAACCACTTTACCACCAGAGGATTTTCCTGCTGTACGTCCAGGCCACTTTTTGCGAATTTAACTGACAATTGTGCCGTTATGCAACGCCATACCCAAACGAAATTTACGTCCTTCTTTTCCCACAAACAGAGCTTTCCCTTGGTGGTATTTGATCAACTCTGCGCTTTTCATTTTTTGTGATATTAATAAAAAAATGCGACAATTTTGAAAAAATAACAATATTTTTCTACTTTGACAGTTAAAAAATATCCAATATATTACATTTTTGTTATAGACTTAGGCCAAAATATTAAATTTTTGTTATAGATTTAGGCCAAAATGTATTTAGCTACATGTCTTTGACAAAAAAAATTCTCAATGAGCGTATTTTTAACCGCTTTAAGACCGGAAGATTTTACCCCATTTCTGACCAGGCCATATTTTGTGATTTGGCACTGCGTTATTTTTAACGTGCAATGCTGTACCCAATTTAAATTTATGTCCTTTTTTTCCCCACAAATAGAGCTTTCTTTTGGTGATATTTGATCACCTGTGCGATTTTTACTTTTTGCGCTATATACAAAAAAAGAGCGACAATTTTGAAAAAATAACAATATTTTTCACATTTTTTATATGAAATTCCCCCAAAAAAATGTAAAAATCAAAATTTTTTAACATTTTAGGACAATTTGTTTTCTGCTACATATTTTTGGTAAAAAAATTTGCAATAAGCGTATTTTGATTGGTTTGCGCAAAAGTTATCGCAGCTACTAACTACGGGAAAGTTATGTCATTTTTATTGTTTTTTTTTTTTAACTAGTAATGGTGGCGATCTGGCAGTGATCTGCGATTTTTTTTGCGGGACTGCAACATTGCGGCAGACAGATCGGACCCTTGACTGACATTTTTGACACTTTTGGGGGTACCAGTGACATTACTACAGTAATCAGTGCTATAAATATGCACTGTTATTGTAAAAATGACACTGGCAGGGAAGGGGTTAACTTTTATTGGTGATCAAGGGGTTAATGTATGCCTGGTGCTTACTAACGTGTGTGGGGGGAGGGGACTGTGTGACACAGTCACAGATCGCAGGTTCAGCTATGCTGAATCCTGCAATCTGTCCCTGCATGTCACTTAGGAGATCCGCCCGCTTTGTTTACACAAGTGGGCGGCTCTCCACACTCGATCCCCGACGATCGGTGAAGAGCGGCAGTGATCACCACCGCTCCTCTCCTCCCCCGACTCCCACTGTGACTGGATACAGCGGGAGCAAGCCTCCGGCGGCGCATGCGCGCTGCCCACAAGGGGAGGAGTCCAGCGAACGTAGGTCTACGTCGCTGGACGATATCGAGCCACTTTGCCGCAGTGCCAGCTCAGTGAGCGGTCGGCAAGTGGTTAAGTTAGGGTTTACTAACTTCAAGCTTTCTGCTTTTTAAAAAAAAAAAAAAAAAATATACCAGAAAACAGTATAGCCCAACACCTCACCAAATAAGAAACAATGAATATCTTGTGCACATAGAGTAGATTCTATTGTTTTTTAAAAAAAATATTGTGTTACAAAATGTCTATAGTCCAACAATTAGTAAAATATATAGGGAAAAAAGAAAAAGCACCAAGTGTCTTCACTCTTCATGCATCACTGAATATCCTCCACCAGGTGAAAGACCTGCTCACCTCAATAACACATATTATCCCACTGCTGCTGTTCCTTTTGTATCCTCTTTAGCAGTGGTGTACCAACAGGGGAGGCGGGGGCGGTCCGCCCCGGGTGCCACACATTAAGGGGGTGTCAGGGAGCACCAGGGTGACACCCAGGACCGGCCGCCGGACTGCCTCCGCCGCTCACTGACACAGGAGCGCGGAGGAGGAGGAACTGTTTCAAGCAAAGAACAGGAGAGAGAGACTCACCGTCACTCATGAACCCTGAATACACAGCGAGCGCTGCCAGAGTTAACTGTGCTAGTTAATGAGAAGGCGATTGGTTGCTAGGACTGCCTAGCAACCAATCACCTGTTCATTAACTAGCACAGTTAACTTCGGCAGTTCCCACTGACCGCTGTGTATTTAGGGCTCGTGAGTGATGGCGAGTCTCTCTCTCCTGTTCTCTGCTTGAAACAGTTCCCCCTCCTCTGCTCTAAGGTAGGAGGGGCGCTTGCATTGTAAGGGGGTTCTATTGGGGGGGTGTATTGTAAAGGGGTTCTATTGGGGGGTGTATTGTTAAGGGGTTCTATTTTGGGGGGACTGCATTGTAAAGAGGTTCTATTTGGGGGGTCTGCATTGTAAAGGGGTTCTATTGGGGCGGGGGGGTTGTATTGTAAAGGGGTTCTATGGGGGGGAGGCGTTGTATTGTAAAGGGGTTCTATTGGGGGAGGGTTTATTGTAAAGGGGTTCTATTGGCGGGGGCTTTGTATTGTAAAGGGGTTCTATTGGGGTGGGGGTTTGTATTGTAAAGGGGTTCTATTGGGGGGGGGGATTGTATTGTAAAGGAGTTCTATTGGGGGGGGGGGTTGTATTGTAAAGGGGTTCTATGGAGGGGCTTTGTATTGTAAAGGAGTTCTATTGGGGGGTCTGCATTGTAAAGGGATTCTATTGGGGGGGGGGGGTTTGTATTGTAAAGGGATTCTATTGGCGGGGGCTTTGTATTGTAAAGGGGTTCTATTGGGGTGGGGGTTTGTATTGTAAAGGGGTTCTATTGGGGGGGGATTGTATTGTAAAGGAGTTCTATTGGGGGGGGGTTGTATTGTAAAGGGCTTCTATGGAAGGGCTTTGTATTGTAAAGGAGTTCTATTGGGGGGGTCTGCATTGTAAAGGGATTCTATGGGGGGGGGGGTTTGTATTGTAAAGGGATTCTATTTGGGGGGTTGTATTGTAAAGGGGTTCTATTGGCGGGGTCTTTGTATTGTAAAGGGGTTCTATTGGGGGGGGCTATGTAATGTAAAGGGGTTCTATGGGGGGGCTGTATAATATAAAGGGTTCTATGGGGGATGGGGCTGTGTAATGTAAAGGGGGCCTTCCTACATTTTACTCGCAGTTATTACTGCAATCCTATAGATTTTTTTATGTTGTGCGTCTTTTTTTCTGCATTTTCTGAAAGTGCACCAAAAGTCCTGCATGCTGCATCTTTGGCACGCTGTTAAAAAACAGGAAAATAATTTTTTCAGGGGGGGGGGGGTAGAGTGACACCATGGTTTACTGCACCAGGTGACATCAACCCTAGTGACACCACTGGCAGTAGCACACTGTAATTGTGCCACTGCCAGTTACATGTATTTCTGTCTGGCGCCTCTGGTCAGTCGGTGCCGTTTTTGCAGAGGAGGAGGGGCCTGGTTGCCGGGGGAAGCAGAGGGAGGAGGATTCTTTTGGGTTACGGGCTGCAGTACGTGGAGGGGCTACACGTGACACGTCAATGAGCGGTTCGTCGCCTGCACGCCTGGGGGGGTGCCAGATATAGGATCCGCCCCGGGTGCCAAATGCTCTAGGTACGCCCCTGCTCCTTACTAAGAACAAGATACTCTTCCCCTCCACTTCCCGGCACAATAAGAAGGCAGGTTGACAGGTTGAATAGCCGGTAACATGACTCAAACATCATCTTGTCACAATGACCAGCAGCCAATTACCTTCCCTCCCCGAGAAAGCATCCAACTTGCTGACCTTTATTTTATATAAAAAAAAAAGATTCCAGTTTACCCATCTTGTATTACTGGTAAGCCAAGGGGGTTCCAAGATCATCATATCGTTAAAAAAAAAAAGTATTTTGCGCTATAGCACAGCTATAGGGCCCCAGTCTAACAGGGAGCTTGTGCTACCTCTATCCAGTTCAGAAAAAATATTTACTAGGATGTATCTTTAGCACTGTCATTTCTGCTAGGACTAATCTTTCCCAGAATGTCAACTATTGCTTATTTTAGTTATGCGTCTAAATCCCTAGTGCAAATAATATGTAGCACTGTTTCATGGTTTACACTTAGCTTGATATGAAGCAAACTATGCATTGAAGTTATTTTTTTTTCCATTTTTGTTTAAACAAAGGCATGCAGTAGGGACTTCATTACCAAAGTTACTTTTGTTTCTAGTTCAGTATTAATTTGTTCTTGTTTTTGAGGACATAGAAAAACAGCAATATGAAAAAGTTGAAGAAATGCCACATTTCGTGATTTTGCTAAATGTATTATCTACCCCCACTTCATCAGAATTGAAGACTTGCTGCCAGATTCTATATCTAATCTCTTCCCCAGAAGCTAATCTCTGCTCCTCCAAGTGGGAGACCAATTGCTTTAGGACATACATGTTCTTCTCAGTGCTTCATTTACTGTATAAGCAGATGCCATATTTTTTTTCAGAAATCTATTTATTGTTTAATCTTTTCGTGACAGTAGTTGTTTACAGTTGAATAACTTAAACTAAGTAAGGTATATGCCATGTAAATCGGAAGTAAGAAATACTGCATAATAATTTGAGCAACATGGATGATTTTTAATTTTAGAGACAAAAAAATGCTCAACAATGGTTCTTTTTTTGCTACTGTATGAGATCTCTGGGTGGGTTAATCTCATGTGATTAGTTTTATGGAGTATACTTGAATGGGAAAAATTGCCCAAGAAACTGCTAAATGTAGGATTGTTCAGGACTTCATGGGTGCTTAAGGTCTTTGGAAGAGGAGGATAATTTCTGCTTAGCTGTTACATTGTGGCGTTGAGCGAGATTGATTGCGCAAAGGAACTGCTGAAAATCTCAAATGTAGAAACTATAATTGAACAAATTTTAGATACAAAGAGATGAGATCTCCTGACATTTAGTCTCGATTCACACTAGCGCGACTTGTCAGGCGACTTGTCAGCCTGACAAGTCGCGCTCCCTCGCGGTCCATTGACCACTACAGGACCCGTTCTAATAGGAGCGACACAAGTCGCTCCGACTTAGAAAAAGGGTCCTGTACTACTTTGGGGCGACCTCAGAGCGACTTGCATAGACTTCCATTATGTGAAGTCCATGCAAGTCGCTCCGAAGTCTTGGTGCATGGTAATGCACAAGTCGCCCCCGAAGTAGGACGTGCCGCCCCAGTGTGAACCGACTCTTAGGCAACATTCGACTGCTTACAACTGAACTTTACTCATAACAACATAAAAAAACAAAACCTTTTATGGCAAGGAAGATAAATTCCACATGAATATTTCTGCTACCAAAATGAGTGTGTGCTGTAAATTGCCTCCAGCATTGCTTCTGTTTCTTCTTGCCAGAGGCTACCACCTTGTCCCCAGAACCCCTCTACATATCAAGCAGCATGTTCTTAGATTTTGGGTTTACATGCACTTTACCTTTTATTGACTATTTTTCCTGGCCCACCTCACGTCAGCACACAATGGGTTAACACCTCCTCTGGAGCCCACAGGACCACCTCTTCCTAGCTAAATAAAAGACAGCCCCTCCCCCAGCTGAAGTGTTCTTCTTTTTTGGTCATGCTCCAGGCCACCTGTGGATTGCTGTTGGTAAGTGCTTTTCTGCAAGGATATCCCCCCCCCCCCCCCCCCCCGCCGAACCTACCCCTCCATGTTCAGCCTCTCATGGTGCTGGGAGACCCAGAATGTTGAAAGTAAATCTTTCTAAAAACTGTGTGCCGGGCTGTGGGCAAAATTATGCTTAAAGAGCATTGATATTGTACAGGTGTGGTATTATAAAAGCTCTGCAATGTCATCATTACCTCTCCCTTGAGTTTTTATTTTTCTTTCCTGTCTTGTATATGTAGTGCACCGCACTGCTCTCCCGGCTTTATTTTCAGTCTGAGAGCGGCTGTGAATGATGCCACAGCGAGCAGGGAGATAGGCAGCACAGGATGGTATCCGCCAGGCGCCAAACAATGGCGTAAACACTCTTGGAGGTCTGCAGAGGAAAGAATTTCTCTCCCTCTCCCTCTCTCTCTGCAGTCCTGCCAGGTAAGGACTTACTTGCTCACTGCTGCAGTATGTTCCAAGAGATGGGATGGTCTGACTGGTTTTGTCTCAAATCCTGTCTGCCTCTGGCTGTGCTGTACTATGCTGTGTATACCAGTGGGTTTGACGGTCTGACTGGTTTTGTCTCAGATCCTGTCTGCCTCTGGCTGTGCTGTACTATGCTGTGTATACCAGTGGGTTTGATGGTCTGACTGGTTTTGTCTCAGATCCGGTCTGGCTGTGCTATGCTGTGTATTCCGGTGGGTTTGACGGTCTGACTGGTTTTGTCTCAGATCCTGTCTCCCTCTGGCTGTGCTGTCCTGGCTCCTGTGTTATGCTGTGTACCCCTGTGGGTTTGACGGTCTGACTGGTTTTGTCTTAAGCTGGACACACACTGTACAACCTTTTGGATTTCCTTTAGATTTACCTTCAACTATGTAGTGCATGGGCCGGCCTGATTGCAAATTGAAAGTGTTTAGATTTGATCTCATATTATATGGTTTTGGTAAAACTGGGGGGGGGGGGGAAATCTAGGGACAGTTGTATAGTGTGTATGGCCCATTAAGCCCCGTACACACGTACCGATCGTCGGCATACAAATGTTCGTGTTTTCTCCCCGGGATGTCGGTGTCTGTTGAAAAGTGCAAAGACAGCACAAGGACAGCACAAGAATTTTGTCCGCAGACTTCAGCTGACTGCAGAAGTGATGTCATGTAATGGTTAACTTTCCCTGTGTTTTTAATTTTCTGAGCATGCCCAGTCTTGCAAATCTGCGGTCTGTCGGCCGAATTCTGTACTGACAGGCGAACAATCGTCCGTTCTGGTGTCCGCAGACAAAAATTTTCATGTTTGCAAGAAAGACTTTTGTCCGCGGATTGTGCACAGACATCTGTCGGAGGCACCATACTAACACGCGTACAATCGGCAGATCTTTCGTCCGCCGACGTTTGTATGCCGACGATCGGTACGTGTGTACGGGGCTTTAGACTCTGACTATGTCTGCTGTCTGCCTTGGGAAGTGTTGCTTGGGCTCACCTGCTGCTGCTTCTGAAGTAAGTGGATGAAGGCAAATGAGTCTTAAAGAAACAGCGTACATGTTTTTGGTGAGAGGTAATATATGATTTTGCTCTATATATTTTGTGCAAATATGAGCTTGCCACACCTGTTAGTGGCACCGAAGACTAGCAAAGGTAGGAGGGGGCAACGTGGGACATATTTTTAAAAGAGTGCTCAAGGACTGCAAAGAAAGAAGTTTTGCATGATTGTGAGAGCAGAGACCCTGAAAGCAAATGCTCCAAAAAACATAAGACCCACCAACGATCTTCTCCTGCCCAGGACAAGCCACATCCAATGGAGTCCTCCACAGGGCGGCTTTCATGCTCCCCAAGCACCCCATGTGGCAATGGCTCCCATTTGTCAGCATGATAGGAAATGTCTCGGCCAGCTCAGGGTGCATTGTGGGCCTGCATGCAGCTGCAGTGGCAGAGAAATGAGAATGCAGAGATTGCCTCACAAGGATGTGGATGTGCAAACTTCTAAGCCCTATTGAGGAGGCTATAGCAGAAAGTACGTTGCAGATGCCTTACCACTACAAAAGCATGCAGATATTTCCAAGGGCCTTCTTTTCTTATGACACGGCGTAAAACGCTCGTTAAGGAAGGATGGCAGAGACCTCTCCAGAAGACCAACTTACAGTAACAGGTTCTCTAAGCTTTATCCAAATAGGATGGCTGATGCATGTTTATGCTCTGCGCTTCCAGGAGTGGATGCTGCCTTCTAACGTCTGGCACATCAAGTGTTTTTGCCCTTGTATAACTCAGTTGCCTTTATAGAAGACTTTAATCCCAGAGAGAAATTAGGAAATTATTGAAGATCCTATGGATGGCAAAGTGGACTTGTTCATATCAGATGCAATCCAGTACATTTTTATTCTGCTGCAAGAAGGCATGGACAGTGTTTAATTTCCTAGTTCACACCAGTGCAGTGCATTCTAGTGCAGGCAACAAAGTAAAAAAAGGTTACATTGTTTCTGTATTGAACACATCTGGAAAGTGGCAAAACGCATTGAGAACGCATTGGACTGCATCAAAAACACTTATGCAGAAACACATCTGGAACGCAGAAGTTGTGGTGATCTGGCAATCATGCTTGTAGAGATTCTATACAGTGACTGTTTTTCCTGTCAACCAGCAAGGTTTGGCACGGTTTCTGGAGGAGTTGAACCTGGCAGATAGCTTCTGGTTGATGCGTGGATAGACTTAGTACAAGCCTGGCACACTCTGCCACACCCATGAGAGCATTGTGATTACCTCACTGGAGGGCAGATATAAAGTCCACACAAGCCTTCAACACATTCTATAGTGGGAGGTTGTTTGGTCAAACACTGAACAACGCAATTAAAGTGAGTGACCGGAAGAAAAGATGGGAATGTGGCCGCATACTAGTATGAGAAGGCAGCCATCTTTGACTCAAGCCTATTGAACTTCAGAAGGGTGCAGGAGGCAAAGTCTTATAGGACAGGCCATAGATGTAACAGATCACATTGGAGGTGTCTCAGATACTCTTTACATGAAAGTCCAGAGCAAGTTGCTAAGATGGCTGAAATGCCTTTTTGAAGGTGGGCTCAGATAGTCTTTCCCAGTTGGGGCCAGGAGGCCTGAGTGAAGTTGATGATTGTAGCTTCCTTCTGGAGGGTTTGGACAACAATCCTTAAAGACCGGTGGGTCCAGAAGACAGTTAAGTAGGAGTACAAGGGAAGATCCCAACGTTGACCACTGAATCAATTTCATTTATGACCAACAGATCTCAGAAGAGAGAATGTTTGGTTTGCAAGATTGTGTTTAAGAATTTATACTGCTACAAGACCATCATGCCAGGGATGCCCAAGACATAGAATCCTTTGGGTGCTTTTCTCCTTGGTTTTTCTAGTACTTAAGGCAGGAGCCTTCTGGTCGTTTTCAGTTTCAAGGAATCGAATGTGTACACACACACACACACACACACACACCAAGAGGTTCAAGATGGAGGCCATGCAGACAGTCACAGGGATAGTTCAGCTGGAAGACCAGTTAGTGTTAATTGACCTGCTGACTCATACTCTCATTGCGGTGGCCAGATGTTCCTTCCAGTTCAGGTCTTTGCCCTTTACAGAAGTGACACAGCACCAGGAATCGTTTGAAAATCTTGTTGGCAGCGGTGGTACCTTGGGCCAGGTGGCACATGAGGTCATTTTTAATTTACCTTCTTTAGTCTATAAGCTGGGCTGTCTATGGATCAGAAAATCTTTGTGCCTATACAAATTCAGCAAGAACTGAAAATTTGGACATCGCTACTGTACTTTCAGGACATGCCTCTCAGCCCAGGAGATATGATGATTCTGATGGCAGATCCCAGCCTTTGGGGCTGAGGAGTACACAATCTGAATAAACCAATGGGATGCAGACTCCCCAATTATCTGAAACTGAAGGTAACCTTTTCTAGTATTGCAAGCCTTTCAGTATCTACTTTAGAGGGGCCTAAGTGAAGTTGATTGACAACAAGACCGCAGTAGCCTAGATTTCTTCCCAGGGGACACCAGAAGCCTTTTCCTGTTACATCTTGCAACAGAATAATTTTGCTGGGCAGAGAGCCACTTACAGTTCGTTAACAGTGGCCTTCTTGCCAGGAAAGCAAAATCAACCAGTGCAAAAGATTTTTCAACAAGTGCCTCAAACCAATATTGGCAAATAAGGCTTTCCAGCAGTAGTTCACAGGGAGACTCCATTGAACATGCAGCTTCAGACATTTGCAACAGGATACCAATGCAAAGGCTCTGTCATGGAATTTTGTGTTTGATCTTTGTCTCTTGCTGATGTCCTTGAATATAAAGATGCTTCTGAAAATTTGGACAGGACAAGTCCATGCCATACAAGTCACTTCCACCTACCGAGAAGGCCTTGACTTAGACTGCTCCCCAGATGTCATCAGCACCACCAAACCCATTTCTGGTCAAATTAAATCTTTTTGGCAATGTTAGTGACAGCACCCTAATCCAATGAGACTACTTTAACAGCCTGGCTATAGAATAGGCCAGACTAGAGGTGCAGGGATTCTCATCCAAGCTTGCTCAGACCTTGGTGTCCAGAGTACTGACCCTAAATACTACATATGAGAGGATATGAAATGTTTGTTTTGTTTGCTCAGCAAAGGCTTTCTCTCCTGTGTCCCCTGCTCTAGCCAATATCCTGGACATTTTACAGTCAGCGCTAGAGGTTGGTCTGGCATACAACTCCATTTAAGGTACAATTCTTCACCTTATCTTTCACAGACTTCAAACTGGTGGAAGAGCCAGCTACCAGATGCTTTTTGCAGGCGACAATCTACAGTATACATGACCTTGAAGGAGATCCTTGTTCCATCTGTAGGACTTGGGCTTGGATCTGAGAGCACTAGGGCGCCCTTTGCTCCAATAATTTAAATTCCATCAAGATTCCTCACAGAAAAACAAGTTCTTCTGCCAGTAACTACTTCAGACAGAAGGTTTGACAATTGCAACACTTTTCCTGCAGGGGCCCTTTGTGTCCTTCCTTTTTTTCCAGAAAGAGTGATACTATGTCTATCTCCAGAGTTCAATTTTAAAGTGAGATCCAATTTCCAGCAAAACTGGGAAGTAGTCCCTGAGTTTCACACAAAGAGTCACTGGATGCACAGCAGAAAGACTTCAGTTCCTTACACATGGGCACGTTGCTGTGTACTTGGTCAAAGAGGAAAGTGGACAATCCTTCTCATTTAGCCATCAGGTCCTAAAGAGTCATCCACTGATGGACTTCTAGGGTGATTACATTGGTACGCTTTTCTACTCTGAAATAGTTGCAAGCTTATTTGACAAGAGGGGCGGTAGCCTTTGGGGCAGTTGTGCCAGGATTTCTTGGAAGGTCATTGTAAGGCGGCTAGCTTGAAATTCTTGTCCGGCCTTCAACCCTACAAACGAGATGTGCGATCAGCAAGTTTGGGACTAGAGGGATTCACTCTTATTGGCTTTAACAACTTTTCTTTTGAGTGTCTCTTTTCAGGTGTTCTCTCCCGCCCTATATTCAGCTTGGGTATATCCCATTGTGTGCTGACGTGAGGTGGACCAGGAAAATGGAAAATTGTTATCATACTTACCGTAATTTTCCTTTCCTGGCCCATCCTCACATCAGCACAAGACTCCCTCCCTAGTGGCCTGTCGCAGGCTAGGTTATCGAACACTTCAGCTGGGGGAGGGGCTGTCTTTTATTTAGCTAGGAAGAGGTGGTCCTGTGGGCTCCAGAGGAGGTGTTAACCCATTGTGTGCTGACGTGAGGATGGGCCAGGAAAAGAAAATTACGGTAAGTATGATAACAATTTTCCATTTTCAGTATGATTGACATGGGGTGGAAATTTCCCCAGAACTTAGTGAATGAGGTAAATTCTTCTGGCTTCCATCGTCAATCATGTACAAATATATTTTTTTAAATTTTCCTTGCACCTGATTGGGTACACATTCACTAAGCCCTGAGGCTAATTTGTTTGCAAAGTGAATAGCCTATTTGCCTTTTATTAAATCAACCCATGTCCTATGGTATACAATTGTAGATGGGTGTAGGACCCTTTTATTTCATCTCCCATCTCGAAGGTTCCAGGCAATGTCCATGTTCGTTGTGGGCTTTAGATAAGTACATAAATAATGAGAGGGTTGAGTTAGAGTGGTTGTTGGCAGTAGAAAATAGACCTAAGGAGGGACACCATTCTCTGGGAAGAGCTAACAGCAGTATGAGGTGCGGTATGAGCAGGTGAGTTAGGACTTTAAAGGTACTCCCCTTCAGGAGAGCTGGGATTTTCTCCCCCTGTGAAACGGGGATTGAAAAAGGGTATACTCAGACGAGATGGAGCAGTAGGAATAATAAACTTTATTATCACTATTAGTGGTAGAAACAGAATTTCTCCTATGGGAGCTGTTGTAAAGATTCTTTGCCTGTGAAGGAACAGCAGTGAATGTTGATAACCTGTATGTTGTAAATGCTGCAGGTCTGATGCACCAAGCTTAAAAAAAGTTAACACATTCACGCAAATGCCCTCCAATCTGGTCATTTTTTTTATTTCCAGAAAATATACTTTCGTAAGGAGATCCCGCGTTTAAAGAAATGTGGGGACAACCACTGTGGAAGTGTTGGGACTCTGGTGGTTGAATTAATCAGGTTCTGCTGTGTTGGTATACAACCCTGTAGCATTCTGGGACCCCAGCTTTAAATAATTCATTATTATATAGTGGGTCCTTAGATGTAAGTGCCCCCCCCCCCCATTCCAGTGGCCAAGTGTATGGAGAGTCCATAATTCAGGCACACCGTCTCTGAGAGCCCTGAACTGCATTTTTACTGATATCTTGGGTCCTAAGAGTTTACTGTTCAGTGGTGCAAGTAAACCCTGTTACAAATCATTTTTGATGAATCTATTGCAAAGTGCCTTACCTGTAGATTTTACAATTCCTGTTACAGGTTGATGGCGCTAAGCTGCTGCCTCTCAATCAACAGCAATGTTGTCAGCCTTCCCTGTGATGTCTTTCAGATGAATTTGGACTGCCTATCACATCTGTTGGAATACCAGTTCAATGGCCACTATATACTTCTCTATAAAGGAGAACAAGTCCCTCAGCTAAGGACAATGGCAAAACATGGAGGTCTCATGGAGTAGGTTAGGTTTATAGGGGTATGCATAGGGGGCATGCCAGTGTCCAATTACCTGAAGGTAGCAGCCTATAACCCAGGGTCTTGTACTGTATGGTTTATATAACAGATTCAGGGTTTACACACACTTTAAACCACCAATGTACAACAATAAATTATTTAAAAAAAGAATGATACATAAAAAACCATCCAACAGAGGCTAAAGACACCTGGCTGATGTGATGAGCTGATTATATGCCTGCATTTACAACTACTCTACATCTCAAAATCAGCATATGTGGATGTGCTTTGATTGTTGATTAATTCACACTGTGAACAAGTGATCTGCCTGGCCAAACTGAGTGATGAGAAATACTATACATATTGAATTAGTCATAAAGCATACTGTTTATGAGAGAACCCCCCCCCCCTTCCCCCAGAACAGTTATAGGTTTAATTACCTGTAGGACTGTTTATATTGATGTCATATAATTCATGGCACATCAGGTGAAATTTCATATCAGTTTGACAATAGGAGTTCCTACACTAATTGCTGCAATAAAGGCAAGGGTCAAAACATAGGCGAACTGGCACAAAATGATGCCTGCTTTCTCTCCTATCTGCATAACAGCATTCGTATATTGGGAATGGGTAGTGGTGTTTAGTCAGATTCGTATATTGGGAATGGGTAGTGGTGTTTAGTCAGATTCAGAGTTCAAACATGACAAGCATCAAAATGCTGAGTTGCTTAAAGAAATAATTGAAGACCCAGAAAAGTAATTTTAATGCTTCAGTAAAGGTTGTAGTTGTCCCTTACATTTTACTATAGTGAATGAAGACTAAAATACATTTGGGCATCACTGCATAGTACTGTATACATTTGCACTTGATATTGCAGTATTCTTTCGAACATCTAAAATATTACACTGGAATTTACTAATGAAGGCAATTAAGTTTTGCGGTTAGGTAAAGTAAATGAATCTGGGCCATATTAACTAAAATGAGTGATAGCGAGAGGCCAATTGAACTGTATCTGAAGTCTTCCTGGGTTTACTTTAGACATCAAGTGAAGTGAAGATGCTCAAATTATTTTAAAATTTACGTAAATTTGCAGGGTTTATTAACAAGAATTCAAGTTGTCTGTTAGATTTAATCTCTTTAAAAGTGTGACTGATCCATAAAAAAGTTCAATGTGTGAATAAAGTATGTTTTATAATCCAGGTGTGCATTTGTTAAAAAAATGTTGGAACTTTTCACACTTTAACCACTTAAGCCCCGGAAGATTTTACCCCCATTCCGACCAGGGGGTATTTTGCGATTCGGCACTGCGTGACTTTAACGGACAATTGCGCGGTCGTGCGACGCTGTACCTAAACAAATTTAGCGTCCTTTTTTCCCACAAACAGAGCTTTCTTTTGGTGGTATTTGATCACCCGTGCGATTTTTTTTTTTTTTTTTTTTTTTTTTTTTTTACTTTTTGCGCTATAAACAAAAAAAGAGCGTCAATTTTGCAAAAATAACAATATTTTTCACATTTTTTTTATATGAAATTCCCCCCAAAAAAAATTTAAAAATCAAAATTTTTTAACATTTTCGGCCAATTTGTTTTATGCTACCTATGTTTGGTAAAAAAAATTGCAAAAAGCGTATTTTGATTGGTTTGCGCAAAAGTTATCGCGTTTACTAACAAAGGGAAAGATTTTTGTCATTTTTGTTGTTTTTTTTTTTTAACGCGTAATGGCGGCGATCTGCGATTTTTTTTTTTTTTTTTTTTTTTTTTTTTTTTTTGCGGTACTGCGACATTGCGGCGGACAGATCGGACCCTTGACTGACATTTTTGACACTTTTGGGGTTACCAGTGACATTTCTACAGTAATCAGTGCTATATATATGCACTGTTACTGTAAAAATACACTGGTAGTGAAGGGGTTAACTTTATTTGGGAGGGAGGGGCTGTGTGTGTCCCTAGGGGCGTGCTTTCTACTGTGATTGGCTGTGGCTTCAGCTGTAAGGACACTGATCAACGGATCTACATAGTAGATCCATGTGATCAGTGTCTTTGCAGCGAGGAGAATGACAGGCACAAGCTCCCTCTCCCCCGCCGATCGCCGAGTGGCCGGCGGACATCGGGTCCGCTGGTCACACGCGCGGGGGGGTCCATGACCACGCGGGAGCGGGAGCGCGCCTCCGGGGGCGCGCGCTCGCTCCCTAGACCCTCACAAGCAAGCAACGTAGCCCTACGTTAGTTTGCCTGTGAGGGGCTGACCGCCGACGTAGATAGTCGTGCGGCGGTCGGCAAGTGGTTAAAATCACAATTTTAAGAGCCAAACATATAGAAATATGTTTTTCTCCCTTAGGCCCCTTTCACACAGGCGGACCGTTCAGATCCGCCTGTCCGTTTTTTTGGCGGATCTGAACGGTCCCCCCATGCATTCCTATGGGGCATCGATTGTCAGCGGAGACATGTCCGCTGACATCCGACCCGATCCGTCAAATCTGGACGGATGGAAACCCTATTTTCCATCCGTCCAGCGGATCGGATCGGATGGGATCGGGTGAGAACGGACTGACGGTCCGTTGACATCCGATTTCCCCCATAGAGATGCATGGGGAACTGTCAGCTGTGTCTCCGCACACAGCGCGGAGACACAGCTGTCCTCCTGCTGCTCGATCCCCCGCTGAGAAAAACGGACTCCGTCCAACGGACGGAGTGTGTGAAAGGAGCCTTAAGATTCAAAGTGCAAACCTTTAAGCAGGCTGTGTACTGTAGATATTGGTGGGACATTTGCTGGAAAGGGGCAGGCTTGTGCAAAAATAAAATCTTGGTTGGAACTCTTCCCACCTTAGCAATACACAGTTCTGGTCTTAAAGAAAAAGGTTCACTTAACACAAGAGATAGCAACCAGTACTTACCTTTACTGCACTCCACCACCACCCTGATCCACCAAAAGGGCACCCAGAAAATGCTACCTATTTTGGGTGTTTAGAAGTTAAAACTTACTCAAGAATCTTTGGCAGCCTCTGAGGAGTGGCAGGGAAGGAACATACGGATTGAATAAGCACTTAAATTTAAATGAGGTACTAGGTACATCATTTGGCAGCAAGTGGTTATACCGGTGGGATGCCTGCAGCTGTAGGCATCACCCCAGGACCGTTCTTTAGAGCCAATGCTGGCTCTTTTGTAATAACCATTTGATTGCTATTACAAGCTTCAGAAGGGGACACCCCCCTCCGCCACCTTTGAGGCTCTCTCAGGCTCTCCCATCCCCTCAGAGACCCATACAAAGCCAGAATTGGCTATGATCGGGTTTCCGTTATGGTAACTTGGAAGCGGTGACATTACATCACTTCAGTTTTACCTGGCTGTCAACTGCACCATTTTTTTTAAAATCCAGAATATTCAAAAACATTGATCTTGGCATTTAAATGCTTTCAAATGCAAAGGAGGGATTTGGGGTCTTATTGATCCCTCCATAAAGAGTATCTATCATGTGTCTATTGCTGTCAGCAGGATCTTAACATTCCTTTTGACAGCAAAAAAAGTGATCTATAAAAAAAAAAATAAAAATTAAAAATAAAAAAACAAAATAAATGAATAATTAAAAAAAATGTAAATTGCCCTGTCCCCCTGTGCAAAGGCGAACGTGTGCATTGGTCCCACACGCACACAAACAGCACTCATCCCACACATGTGAGCTATCACTGGGAATGTCAGATCATGGGCAGTAATTCTAGCACTAGACCTTCTCTTTCGATATAAAGTGGTAACCTGTAAGGGCTTTTAAAGCGTTGTCTATGGATAGTAAAATTTACGTAATTTGTTCCCATTGCACAAATTTCTAAATTTTAAAGTGTGACATGCTTGGTATCTATTTACTCGGTGTGACATCATCTTCTATATTCTGCAAAAAAATTGGGTTATGTGTGGTGTTTTTTTGCATTAAAATTTAAAAGTGTATTTTTTCACAAAAATTTAGTTTGAAAAACTGCTGCGCAAATAACATGTGACATAAAAAAAAAAACTGCAAAACCCACAAATTTTTTCTCTAGGGACTCTTCTTTCAAAAAATATATAATGTTTGGTGGTTCTAAGCAATTTTCTAGCAAAAAAAAAATACTTTTCACATGTATACAAAAAGTGACAGAAATTGCCTTATCTTAAAGTGGTAAAAGTGCCAGTCAGTATGGGAAAACACAGGTTTTCTTTAAAGGTAAGTGACACATTAAAGGTAAGTGACACAACTATTTGTATCATTGTGATATTGTCATATGAAGACTAAAGCTCGCTATACACTAGTAGATTTTCTAATGAAAATTTATATAAAAAATGCATACTAAAATGCATATAAACATTTTCATTACATTTGACAGGTTGACAAATGTCATTTTAAAAGTAGTTCAAAATGTTTATATATATATATACTGTGTGTATGTGTATGTGTGTATGTGTGTGTATATATATATATATATTTATATATAACTTGATCCTCATATTCAATACATCACCTCCCAAAATATGTTAGAGAAAAAGTATAATGATTTAAAGCACCGTTCCATAATGGATAGCCTCTGTACTGTCCCAGGTCGCACTTACCTTTTTAGAAGAAATACTTACCTTGAAAATTTCTTCTCCAGCGCTGTCATCTCGGATGTGGGCAGCTGAAGCCAGCGCGTCCTCTTCTGCGTCCTCTTCCGTCTCCTCTTCTCCCAGAATGCGCCTGCACCGGCCCTGCTCGTCACTTCCGGTGCGGGCGCGTAATCCCTCCACAGCTTCTGGGCATGCCCAGAAGCTGTTTAGCAGGGAATGAGGTGCCGCACCGGAAGTGACGAGCGGGGCCGGTGCAGGCGCATTAATTCCTGGGAGCAATGACTTTCAGCTCCCAGGAATCAATGCAAAGAGGAAGTGACGGCGCGGGCCGCAGCCACAGGGGGAGGAAGTGTAAGAAAGCTGAGTATATTTTTCTTCAATAACAAGGTAAGTAAACAAAAAAAAATCGTGACTATCCATTTATTTTTCAGGTGACCAAGAGCAAGCGGATGGCCCAAAATCGATTATGTTGATTTTGTGGCTGTAACTCAGCTTAAATGTAATAGAGACTTTTGAAGTCTATAAATGTTTATTGATCAGTGAATTTACAACAATAAAAATACTTTTTTTTATATAAAAGCATCACAAATCTTAAGGTAAACATGTTATTAAAATTATAAAACCTTTTTGTTCTGTACCTTTCTACATGCCACTACCTTTAACAAACATCCAGAGTGATGTAAGGCAGGGGGAAACGCGCATAGTCTATACTGAAAATTTTCTACAAAATCATACAGTTGTGACTGTTTTGCATCAGAAGTAATACTTTAAACAAAATTGTGATGTGCCCAATAAAAATAAGCCAGACATATCTGTAATATTGTCCCATAGATCTTTAGATAATGCAAAGGTATAGGCAATAGACCTTAGCATAATATTTGTGGGCAATATGTTTTGCTTGCATCCATGCCTATGTCTTTAGAATTAGACTTTGAATATGCTCCTGTTATTTCAAGCACTTTAATTTCTAAACGTAATTCTAAATTGACATGGTCACATTTTATTATGAAAGCCCTATAAATCTCAAGTTTCTGTTGGCAGTTCTTTGTAGGTATACCACTCCCAACAGTATCGGTTAGCATAAAGTGAAACAAGCTAAGCAGTAGCACATCATTGGCTTTCAATAAGTGTTAGCACTTAGCATCCAATTAATCAAAAAGAGATTTGAATCTGACTGGTAGGAGTGAGAAACATCTCGCCTTTTGGGAATATCCCTCCACCATCACCAGGTTATCAACAGAATGAGTGTATTGTTTAAATGCCCATGAAGCCTGATATACAGTATGTTGAAAAGAGGATTCAAAAGTTTTTTCCTAGAGAAAAGGAAATTTATGAGACGACTATATCACAGCACTTTATAAAGTTTGTCCATAGGGCTGTGCCATTAAAATGGTTCATGACCGACTCTGTCCTCCTGTTTCATAGAAAAAGCGACCACAATAAATAACTGTTACAGAAAGAATTAATGAGGGTAAGGACTGGATTATGTGACCCAGAGGAAGTGAATGAACTTAAATGTGTTTTTCCCATGACTAAAGTTATTTTTACAGGGCTATGACATTTAAAAATTCGGTACAGACTTTTTTTTTTTTTTTATCTCATTCCTACAGTATGTATCTTTGTACCCATCCGAGCTTTGGGGTACACATGGTTTGTACAGTTCCCATTAGGAATGTTCGTTCTCTATCACAGTTTAGACTACTTGGAGCTCAATGGTCACTTAGTAATCATTAGTTTCTGTAAGATCATATTGTATTTCTACTTGTTACTAATGATTTGTTATTTGTTACGCTGAGCGCTCCGTGCCCCCTGCTGGCCTCGGAGCGCTCACAGCGTATGCCCCCAGGCAGCACTCCAGCGTCTCGGCGTGTGCGTCCCCGCTCTCTAGGGCGCGCGCGCCGGGACTCTTAGATTCAAAGGGCCAGTGCACCAGTGATTGGTGCCTGGCCCAAAGTGGTTATCAAGGGTTAAGGTTTGTGAGAGGCAGTGCTGACTTAATTAGGCTTCACCTGTGCACTGCCCATAAATACCTTCTCCTCCCACAGCTTCCTGCCGGATCTTTGTGCCTTGTGCCTCTGAGAAAGCGTTCCCTACTGTGTTAGTTTGCCTTGCCTGTTGCCGAACCCGTTGCTACCGACTACTCGCCTTTGAACCTTTGCCGCCTGCCCTGACCTCTGCTACGTACGACTACGCTCTTGCCTACTCCCTGTGTACCACGCCATATCAGCTGCCAGAGCGGTCGAGTTGTTACTAGGGGACACGACCTGGTAGTTAACGCCGCAGCAAATCCATCCCGCCTTGCGGCGGGTTCTGGTGAAGACCAGTAACTGCTTAGAACCGGTCCTCTAGTACAACCCGCGCCATCACCTCTCTGGTCCAGAGGATCCATTACCAGTCCTGCCGGTTCGTGACACTATTAGTGTACTTAAAGGGGAAGCTACGCTATTTATTTTGCACATGCACGGTTGTGTTCATGTTATTAAAGTGGATAGAGGTGGGCGCCTACTTTTTCTTTCTTTTCACCATTTTTTTACCCAGGAAGGCCTCTCTGCCCTTCACCAGTATGTGGAAGTTAATGTTCGCTAAGTCAACGGCAAGGTCCACATTACTGCAGATGTGTGTTCCAGAAAACGTTATATCTTTTTTTGTAGAGCATTAGGTGCTGATGGCCAGAAAGGATGTAGGATGGAGCAAACTACTAGAGCTGGTAGTTGCACCTTCACACCCTTCTTCTCAGAACCATCTGCCCCCTCCCCCTCCACCATCCCCTGCGACCAAAGGGCCGCGATATTGGCCCAGACAAAACATTGCTACGCTGCTTCGAAGCTAGTGTTTTTGGGGGACAAAAGCCATACTGAGCCAGAGATTTCACTAATTCTTCAGGGTCATACAGGGAAATAGCTAACCTCATGCCATCTTGTGCCAGGAAAGGACAAGTAGAACGATGGCAACAGCCTGCTTTTCACACGCATACCTTGCCGTGTACACATCTTCAACCTGGTGGTGCAGCGGTTCCTAGTTAGGTACTCTTCTGACCTTCCACAAAACATCATGGAAGCCAGAGTTTGTGGCCACTTCAGGCAGTCATACACAGCAAGTGTTCTCCTGGCCGAAATTCAGCAGCTAAGCAAGCTGCCTGACAATTATTATACAGGATTCAGCCAATAATCTCATATGGGGATATGTCCATGTGTAGAAACTTGACATTGGCCCTGCTGCAGCAGTTGAATTTGTAGCAGTGGGCCATCAAAGAGTATTTGTGCAAATATGGGACAATAACAGGCTGTGGATGTCCGGTGTTTTTTTTTCTCCAGGTCATTGGCTCCTGATTCAGGGGGTGTACAGTTTGCCACCATTTGAAGTGACAACAAGCATGGTGCACCATAATGAGGTGGGGATAGGCTTTATATCCTTATGGCGTTCCTGCTGGAGCACAGACTGCATGGTGTAATAGGACAGGCATAGGAAGAACAGCAGAGGGAGAAGGACCCCCTGGCATCTCATGACCTACAGGATCCTTTTAAAACGTACTCCATCCCTGTGAGGCATGAGCTGCCTGACAAAGGAACAAGAGGAGAAGGAGGGTTGAGGTGTCAGCGATGGGGAGAAGGAGGACATTGTACATGCTTCCAGTGGCACTTTTCTTAAAGCTGAAGTTTTATTACGTTATTACATTCTCTGCATTAGGATAAAAAATATATTCTGAGTACAGCTTCCCCCAAGCCCCCTTTATATTCACCTATGCCCGATTGTGATCCAGCGATGTGCACGAGAGCTGCTGCTCTCTCCCTCCTCATAGGCATTGGCTCCCACTGCTCTTAATCAGTGAGGAAGGGGCAAGATACAGTGCCATGCCATTAGAGATGTACCGAACTGTTCACCGGCGGACAGTTCCCGGCGAACTTAGCATGTTCGCGTTCGCCGCTGCGGGCGAACATATGCGATGTTCAGTCCGCCCCCTATAATACATCATTGAGGCAAACTTTGACCCTGAACTTCACAGTCAGCAGGCACATTTCCAGCCAATCAGCGCCATACCTCCCTCCCACACCCTCCCACCTCCTATAAAAAAGCAAGGGCAGCATCCATCTTAGATCATTCTGAAGCAGTGTGTTAGTGAGAGCAGGGAGAGTGTTGCTGCTGCTGCTGTTAATAGCTAGGGACAGTTAGTCAGTGTTCCTGGTCTTGCTAGTCAGTGTTCTTGGTCCACTACTGCTGTAAGGACAGCATCCTGACAGCACCCCAAAAAGCCCTTCTAAGGGCTGGTATTTGTGTAATTTTATATATATATATATATATATATATATATATATATATATATATATATATATATATATATATATATATATATATATATATATATCTAGTGTCCCCAAAAGCCCTTTTAAGGGCTGGTAATTGAGTATTTTTTTTATATATATATATCTATTGTACACTGCAGTTGCCTGCCCGCTATGTGTGAGAGGCCACAGACCCACCACAGACTGTACTGTGTGCACACCACACTCATTTCGGGTGGCACAGGCACAGTACCTTGCATTTTAAAAAATATTTTTTTTTTCCTCTGTCATAATTGCAGTGAGTGCTGTGTCAGGTCCACAGAGTGCACTGTACCCACTGCAGTGCACTGCCTACCACTGATATATATACGGTGGCACAGCATCTTGTTGCAAATTGAAAAAAATATATATTTTTTTCAATTATTGCAGTTGCCTGGGCTGCCAGTGACTGTCAGGTCCACAGAGTGTACTGTGCCCACTGTAGTGCCACTGCGTGCCCACCCACCACTGATATATATACGGTGGCACAGCAGCTTGCAAAGTAAAAATATATATATTTTTTTTATAATTGCAGTTGCCTGGGTGCCAGTGACTGTCAGGTCCACAGAGTGTACTGTGCCCACTGCAGTGCCACTGCCCACTCACCACTGATATATACGGTGGCAGGCATGACGTTTTTTGGATTAGTGTCTGGGGGGGTCTAAAAAGCATACCTGTGAAGTTTCAGCTCTGTAGCATGTCCAGAACCAGAAAAAAAAAGATCATATAGGTGTAAAAGGGGTTCCCACCATCCCTGCTCTACTGAAAAATTATCTTTTTTTTCTGGTTCTGGACATGCTACAGAGCTGAAACTTCACAGGTACACTTTTTAGACCCCCTAGACACTAAGGGCCGGATTTAAAGAAACTGCAGCTTCAAACATCTATGACGTGTTTCAGTTTCGCCGCGTTCAAATCAATTAACTGGCGCTGCGGCGAATTGGCGAGTAAAACAGCAATAATGAATTCCGCCGTCAGAGGGATTCACTTACGATCGCGGCTTCGCCAATTCGCAAACTTATGTCTTCGTGCTTATAGCAGTTTCACATAGTGATGTGGGCTAGTGGATTAGTGCACACATCACATGTCTGTAATTCATCTCCCTCTGCTGTAGGTTCGAGGCTTACCATCTCCACCTACTTTTTTTATTTTCTTTTTTTGTTTATATTGCTAAAATGTAACGGATTACATCATATATATTGCTAAATAATGTTACACTCAGAAGCGCTTGCAAGCTTACACCATTTTAAGTGTTTTTTTGATCTTGTCTGCGTGTCGAATCGATCTTATGAAGGAAAGTACCAAAGGCAAGTGACCAAACCCCTACCCTACTTCAGGGCAAGATGAAACCTCACAATTTTACCATGGTCTTCTTCCCACATTCCATACAATGTTTAGTTCTTTAGCTATATGTGCTTTTTAGCCTTAACACACTCCTTTTTTTCCACCATACAGCTTTATTCTGCACAATAGCTAAGTGCTTTGCAACTTCACTGCAGTTCACAACGTCATGGGTTCAAATCACATCACTACACTTGGGATCTCTTTTCACTCTCATTTTTTTAAACAGTTTTTTTAAACTATCTTGAATTTGGGGGGGGAGGGGGGTGTCCTACCCAAATTTCAAGCACATCAATGGAAACAACACAATTTTGATTTTATGAGTGTGGTCCTAGTTTTATCGAGATGCAATTCTTTACATATTTACCATGGTTCTTACAATTTCTTGACCAATAAACATAGGTGTCTGATATTGGACTCTCTCCATATTTCAACAACACAGACCCTCATAGTCCAACACTACATTTGCCTCACACCTCAACACAACACTGTCACATCCCTACTCTACATTACAACCCCTCACATCACCAGTACAAGCAGCATGCAAAGTGCAAAACTCCGGCCTTGGCAGCTTAATGGGCCATACACTAACAATTTGTCTAGACTTTTTCCTGTAGACTTAACCAAACCATATAATAGAAGCTCAAACCTCAACACTTTCAATTTGGATGCAATCAGGCAGGCCCTTGCACTACATAGAAAATGTCAATCTGAAGGATAAAGTCTTCTCTAAATCTTACAGTGTGGATGGCCCTTTTGTCTGTAGGCACCCACACAAAACAAAAAAACACATGTTCAATTCTAATGTATTTATTTATTTGAGAATGACAGCAGAAGGAGGGATGCAGCAAAAGAATATTGTCACTCTCCAGTCCGTGTGCCTTTACAGCGCCAGACCACGATCTTTGCTCCATGGCTACGGGATTCTGATGTCTTCCACAACTTCCGGCAGAGTTCAGAATCCATTCTGCACCTCTACCAGCTCATAGGGGACAGGCATGGCAAGGTTGCTGGGCAGCTTCCAAGCCACTTTCGAAGTTCCAGGGTGTTCATGTTGGTCATTGGCCATGTGCCTTACCAAATATCCACTGACCACAAAAGAAAATGAGTGGAGTCCATCAAGGTGGGTTTCTACCACCTACACCCGCAAGCAGTACCACTCCTGGAAAAATAAAACAAAGGATAAGACATTTCATAATGAAAATCACATCTTAATGCCTGTTTGCTTCATTCTGAACTTCATTTAATTTCGACATCACGAGTGAAATAACACATTTTATGCCAACTTACACAAACCAGAAATCATTAATGTAAACATTTGAATACACACCTGTGACGCCAGACAGCCCATCACCACAGGCTTCCCATGGTACGTGCCATGATTCCAAGATGTTGATGTTCTGGAAAATTACAACACCATAAGATACCAAGCAGCCGTTCATGTTATCAATAACTACACAGGTGGCATAGACACAAATAAACACCTGCCAGCTCTTCTCAGCCCTTTACACTATTCACAATACCAACATGTTTATGGTTAGAGGTGCATGTTTTTGCTCAAGTAACACAATTTTACCAATGTTGACTACACTTTATCTACAATGGCAAGTGTCATTGGCAGATGATAATCACCCTCTGTCTCCCTGTGAGTGGCACCTCTGCTAACTAGCTAATTAATACACATGCCCTATCTTGACCGGTTACAGTACTTACATGTAAAGTGGCTAGCAACCAGGGTATTCCGGGTGGCCATACCGGCAGCGGTGCTCCGCCGCCTGGGGGCCGCCGGCTGACGGACCTCTGGCTCCCTCTCCTCCGTCAGCTCCCAAGAATCATCCCGGGCAACGCACATGTTGTGCAACACGCAGCACGCCAGGATGATCTTGGAAGCCTTTGTAGGAGAGTACAGGAGTTCACCCCCAGGCCGGGCCAAGCAGAGAAACCGGGACTTGAGAAGACCTATGGTCAACTCAATGATACTCCGGCTTCTCCGCAAGGCCCTGTTGTAATTCCTCTCTGCTGGGCCCTGGGGGTACCTGATTGGAGCCATCAGCCACGTCAGCTGCGGGTAACCAGCATCCCCTGAAAAATAAGAAAAATATACATTAGTTATTCATATCATGTGACTTTAGATGACTCCTCCAAAATGGGAGACAATTAGGCATTTTACTAAACAACCTGCTCGTCTGTTTGCAAAAAATCATATGAAACATCTCAACTCTGTCTAACTGCCTAAATCACTAATACAAATGGGAAAAAGGACACACAAAGTGGTGGGTTTCTCTTGCAAGTTCCAACTTGGCCCCTATTTTGTTCCTATTACATTAGCCTAGGTCTTACTTCTGGAATATATCTGCAACTAGAGTGAGGAAACCAATATTGACTCACTTATGCAAAGTACTTTGGGGATATGGCAATACCATTGGAATCATTTGTCGGTTTTCTTTGGGTGGCTAGAGGACACCATTTACACATTGGTTAACCACCTTCATTGGACTCAAAGACAACTTTGCAAATCTTTCTTTTGTGAGCTGCTAAGCTGCTGATCTGGTTGTGTGTGAACAGCCTGACAACTCCTAACACATCCATTTTAGGTAGGCTTTGCTTAAATCAGGGTGTACACCGATGTAGCTTATTCCTATGTCTATGTAATCTTACAGTTTATGTTGTTAAGACAAAATACTTTACCAATAAGCCACCCTTCGGGCATTTGTCCACTTTCAAACACCTCGTACAGAGTACTTGTTCTTAACATACTGGAATCATGGCACGACCCTGGGTGACCAGTGTTGACACTCATGATGCGCTGTTTGGCGTCACACACTAATTGGACGTTCACGGAGTGGTACTGCTTGCGGTTCCGGTATTCACTTTCGTGGCTCCTTGGGGGCCTAATGGCTATGTGGGTGCCATCGATTGCCCCTAGGATTTGCGGCATGTGTGCCCGCCGGTAGAAACCCAACTTGACTTCATTCCACTCATTTTCATTCTGTGGCCAGTGGATAAAATTGGGCACTATATCCACTATGGCATTAATGACCAACATGAACACCCTTGAAACTGTGGGCTGGCTAATGCCCATGATACTTCCCGAAGTGGCTTGGAAGCTGCCACGCCCTAAAATATACAAAGTGGCCAGCAATCTGGCCATGCCGGGCACCGCATGGCCGCGCTGTGTGTCCGGGTCAATTTTCTCTGCTATGAGCTGGTAGAGGTGTAGAATAGTTCCTCGCTCGAGCCGGAACTTCCTCCTGACATCAGAATCCCGCAGCTTGTCCAAATAGATCCTTGGAGCAAAAATGCGTGGCTGGCGAGGTAAGGGCACACGGACTGGAGGTGCTGCTGCTGGAGGTGCTGCTGCTGCTGCTGCAGCTTCCCCACCTTCTGCTGCCTCCTGTGCCAGGGCCTCCTCAAACAAGGCACCAATAAATGCCAGCATTGCACCATCTAATGCGTCTGGGATATCGTCCTCCATTTTGAACGCGCAAATTCGCGAATGCGCAGATATATATAGAAACGGCCGCTAATTATCACACCTGTGAGCCAGCTATAAAAGGAGCACATGGCCAATATGGCTGCTGGATGTTATAGATCGATGTTTCTTATGTGCTAGCAAGACCCTGTGACCCACAACCTACATTATCTGGAGGTAAGACAATTGTATCTCTCTCTCCCAAAAAAAAGGAAGGAGACAATTTGTACTTATCTTGGGTGTGCTTAAGTTGTCTATGGTGAATCCCCTCCAACCCACAATAGCTTGGGAACCCCTCAAGTGTCTTTTAATCATTGGCAGTTGGCCCCATGTGCATGTGGTTTGGACATGTGTTTTCTCATGTATGTTTAATGTTTGCAGCCTCCTTTTGCCTATAAAGGATTACACCACCCCCCCTCCACCAAGTCTGTTTGTGCCATTAGGTAAGTGTTTGGAGGGCCTTGTGTGATTTGTACCCATATGCGTTTTCTTATGTGTTTTTTTTTTTACATTTCTTTGCAGCCTCTTCTGCTCTTTGCCACCACCACCACCACCACCACCACCACCACCACTGTGTTTGTGCCATTAGGTAAGTGTTTGGAGGGCCTCGTGTGATTTGTACCCCTATGCGTTTTCTTATGTGTTTTTTTTTTTCCATTTCTTTGCAGCCTCTTCTGCTCTTTGCCACCACCACCACCACCACCACCACCACCACTGTGTTTGTGCCATTAGGTAAGTGTTTGGAGGGCCTCGTGTGATTTGTACCCCTATGCGTTTTCTTATGTGTTTTTTTTTTTCCATTTCTTTGCAGCCTCTTCTGCTCTTTGCCACCACCACCACCACCACCACCACCACCACTGTGTTTGTGCCATTAGGTAAGTGTTTGGAGGGCCTCGTGTGATTTGTACCCCTATGCGTTTTCTTATGTGTTTTTTTTTTTTCCATTTCTTTGCAGCCTCTTCTGCTCTTTGCCACCACCACCACCACCACCACCACCACCACTGTGTTTGTGCCATTAGGTAAGTGTTTGGAGGGCCTCGTGTGATTTGTACCCCTATGCGTTTTCTTATGTGTTTTTTTTTTTTCCATTTCTTTGCAGCCTCTTCTGCTCTTTGCCACCACCACCACTGTGTTTGTGCCATTAGGTAAGTGTTTGGAGGGCCTCGTGTGATTTGTACCCCTATGCGTTTTCTTATGTGTTTTTTTTTTTCCATTTCTTTGCAGCCTCTTCTGCTCTTTGCCACCACCACCACCACCACCACCACCACTGTGTTTGTGCCATTAGGTAAGTGTTTGGAGGGCCTCGTGTGATTTGTACCCCTATGCGTTTTCTTATGTGTTTTTTTTTTTTTCCATTTCTTTGCAGCCTCTTCTGCTCTTTGCCACCACCACCACTGTGTTTGTGCCATTAGGTAAGTGTTTGGAGGGCCTCGTGTGATTTGTACCCCTATGCGTTTTCTTATGTGTTTTTTTTTTTCCATTTCTTTGCAGCCTCTTCTGCTCTTTGCCACCACCACCACCACCACCACCACCACCACCACTGTGTTTGTGCCATTAGGTAAGTGTTTGGAGGGCCTCGTGTGATTTGTACCCCTATGCGTTTTCTTATGTGTTTTTTTTTTTCCATTTCTTTGCAGCCTCTTCTGCTCTTTGCCACCACCACCACCACCACCACCACCACCACTGTGTTTGTGCCATTAGGTAAGTGTTTGGAGGGCCTCGTGTGATTTGTACCCCTATGCGTTTTCTTATGTGTTTTTTTTTTCCATTTCTTTGCAGCCTCTTCTGCTCTTTGCCACCACCACTGTGTTTGTGCCATTAGGTAAGTGTTTGGAGGGCCTCGTGTGATTTGTACCCATATGCGTTTTCTTATGTGTTTTTTTTTTTCCATTTCTTTGCAACCTCTTCTGCTTTTTTTGCCACCACCACCGTGTTTGTGCCATTAGGTAAGTGTTTGGAGGGCCTCGTGTGATTTGTACCCATATGCGTTTTCTTATGTGTTTTTTTTTTCCTTTTCTTTGCAGCCTCTTCTGCTCTTTGCCCACTACTACCACCACCACCACGACCAAGTCTGTTTGTGCCATTAGGTAAGTGTGTTCTGTAACTGTTCACTAATTATACTGTATATGAAGAGCAATCTGCAAATCCTGTTTTTTCTGTTTTCTCTTTTGTCATTTCAGATTTAGGAGTTTGGGGCTCTTTGCTGCTGCTGGACAGCCAGATTCTCTGCCCGCCTCGTGCTCCCATGGCCCCACCCACTGGAAGGATGAGAAGGGGCAGGGTGGCCAGGGGGGCCAGGGGGGGCAGGGGGGGCAGGGTGGGCAGATCGTCTGGCTCTGGTGTGAGGGAGGCTCCAGCTGTATCCATGAGGGAGTCCACCATCCCCATCCCGGAGGAGGAAGCCGGGGGAGGTGTTGACACACCAAGTGGACAAGCTGGCTCTTCTGACAGTAGTCCTGGAGCGGGTCCGTCCACCAGAGTCAGCTTGTCCACATTACCCCGGCTTCCCCGTTTCACCCACAATCAGTGCTGTGCCCTGGTCCACGCCTATATGGCCAGATATCAGGCGATACATGGGACCAGGGCCGCGTCTTACTCAGTAACAGAGAAGAACAGATTGTGGGATGAAATCCGGGATGCTGTAAATGCACTGGGTGAAGCACCTCGCCACCGTGACAGTGTGCGGAAGAAGGTCAACGACATCTGTGGGTCCGTTCGGAAGAAGCTAATTGCATGGGCTGCGGAGGGTCTTTATGACCGTCAAGGTCGGCTGGATGAACGTGCACGATGTTCTCTCTGGGATTATCAATTACCTTTCTTGAACATCATAGGACCCGATACCATCTTTCCCAGAGAGGACTTAGATTCGGATGCTTTGCACCGAGGTAGGATATTATCTTGGATGTCAATTGTGTGAGTTGTTTGGAAAAGATTAACTACTATCCTATGTGTGACATTAAGAGAATGTGATACTTGCCCTTCCAATTGTCCTTTTTTTGTTTTCCCCAACCTGCAATTTGTTCATCTGTAGCACGGATCTCAGCCCCTCCACAGCCCATGCAGCTTGGCGAACCAGACGGACTCACAGGTGTTGACATCAGTGCTGACCCTCCTCCTGGTAGGTCCAATATCATACTGTGCCAAACAATGTAGATGTTTTTTTTTTTCCAAGATAGCTCATATTGCTATGTCCTTTACAGAAGATCCGCAGCAGGGAACACACCCAGTGCAGCTAGGCCTGGAGGAAGGTGTTGGTATGTCTAGTCAAATAATGTTTTTTTGAATCTTATTAACCCCATTAACACACATGTTTTTTCTTATGAAAGAGTGTTGCCTTTTAGATGTTTACCCTGCAAAACACAGTTGACAGCATTAATGGGTGCCGTCATTAGTAGGCAGACCAAGCCTTCTTAACCTTTGGGAGGGTTTAGCAAGTGTCCTATGAGCCCAGGAAAGCACTTTTGAATGTTTGGCCTCAATGCTTCATTCATGAAGCTAGGAGGGCAATCTGGCCATAATCATTACTGACTAAGGTTATGTACTAAACATGTTTTTTTTTTTTTTGTTTTTAAAAGAACATCAGGCCCCTCTTGACGTTGCAGCTGGAGTTGGATCAGGAGCTGGCGACGATTCTGCATCCAGTGCTGTGGTATGTGATATAAGGGAACAAGGTGCACATGTAACATTTCAATGGTAGCATTGATTTTGGACTAGATGTGGCTTACATTGTGTGTGTTAAATTAGTGCTATGACATTCTGACGATGCACCAGCACAACAAGAGTTCTATCTTGAACATCAGGGAATTATGTTATAATTTGGTGTGCCACTAATGTTCCAAAAACATCCAGGATCTTTAAAGTCCGGCCCGTCTTTGATTTTCCAGGTCCAAATTCATGGGTATCGTTTGGTTGGGTTGTCCTGTAGCCGATTGATGGCAAGATTTTAGACAACATACGTAGATGTATAAAGTCATTGGTGTAGTAACAGATTTACCAAAAGCATAAACAACCTACCACACCAGGGTTAATTGGGAACACCTTCATGTTGAATCTTTTTTGCCTTTGTCATATTAGTCATACCAATATAATATGTACCCATTATCAGAAGTGTTGCTAGCTTGGATAATCTTACAATGAACAAGTACTCATTAGAAGCACATCAAACTTTTCAACGTTCTGCTTGGGGTGTTAAGTTGTCAAACTAATCTGAAATATTTAGTCATGATGTTTGATAATGATTTGGTCTATTTCTTCTGCTTTCAGGTAGCCTTAGATGCAGAGGGATTGTCACCTACCCAACTTCGTCCATCTATGCTGGATGTAGCCGAGAGGCTGCTTGATGAGTATCAGGTCCAAAATGAGTTAAGGAGGCGTACTCAGCAATCTACTGAGGCAGTACGTCTGCTCGGGCTCATACAGGAATCTGTAACAACAATGGTACAGGTTCACCAGGATATGTTACAGGTTCAACAGGATATGCGTAACAGCTTGGTAAGTTTAGCAGACCAGCATCAACGGGATCGGCAAAGTGTTGACACTCAGGTGCTGGCCACACGCCAATGCCTGTTTGGATCTGAAGATGCCCCATTGGCAGAGCCCTCCCAAACATCTCACTCACCTGCCACTGCAGGTTGTGGTAGTGGGAGGGTAATGCCAGTGTTGGCCACTTGTCAGGCAGCTGGGGATGGGACAATTCCTCCTGTAGCCACTCCTAGCACTTCACACTCCGTTCGGACTCCCACACCCCTCAATGAGCAATCCTCCTGCACAACCTCAATGCGCACTGGTTCCACAGTACCCCTTCCACCTGACTACATTCCCTCCACACCTTTATCACTTCACTCCTCCCCAGGCCGTTCTTCTTTTTTGTCACCAATGCGACATGTCGTTTGCCCCCGCACCGTGGACCACAACAAACAATCAACCACCACTCCCCACACATCTTCACAACCCTTGCACCACCAGCAGCATCAAATAGCCTTGGAGCAGCAACGATCCCATCTCATGGTAATGGCACACGTTGCCCAAATGCTTAGGCTGACCCCAGAGCAGATGACACTATTGGCAGAACATCTTCTGTCTGGGACATTTCCAACGTTCAACACCCTGCATCATCAGCAGCCTCAGACAGAAGATATGATCCTAATGGGCCACTTGAGCACAACTCTACAGTTAACCCCAGACCAGATGGAACTATTGGCCCACCATTTGATGGCAGGAAACTTAACAGTGCTCACCACACTGCTTCAGGCACGACCACCAACTTGATTTTTTGTTTTTTTGTTTAATTTGGTTTAGTTTTGTTAATGATTTACATTGGCCAATTTGTTGGGCCATTTTTTTTTTTAATTTGAGGGTGGCACAATATGATTTATTATAGTGCTTCTTTTGGGGATGAAATAAAATTTTATGCAAAATGATTAGTTTGTGTTTGCTCTTTGGTTTTTTAGGAGTGTTGGTGGCCAAGTAATGGCCCTGGTTAATGTAGGCATTTATACACACGTGCTTCTCTATCTCCAAACATATGATTTCATGTAAATTTAGATAACTCAATGTTCACATAACGACCCAAGAAAAGGTCTCCCTTCAAATGTAGCTTCAAAACAAGTCTCAAGGCTAACATAAACCAAAGCCAACATACTAACAATTACAGACCACACCACTCAAGTAAACAAATACAACACAAAAGACATTCGATGTGTACACCAAAAAGAAAACTTGGGTAATAAAATAAATGTTTTAATAACACATGTGGGTGTCTACCAACTGTAGCGTACAAAAAATATATTACAATATATAATAGAATGAACTAAATTGCCAATGTAACATTTGTGTTGCAAAGAGCAACATACTTAAATTTAATTTAGATAAACATTTTAAACATTTTTTATGTTTTGACATCATTTTTTGGAAGGTTTTCACAAAAACAATTCTTTTTTGTAAACATTTGTGGTTTTGTCGTTTGCCCTAAAAACAACAAGGCTTTTTTGTAAACATTTTTGGTTTAGTTTGTTACCAAAAACAACAAGGCTTTTTTGTAAACATTTTTGGTTTAGTTTGTTACCAAAAACAACAAGGCTTTTTTGTAAACATTTTTGGTTTAGTTTGTTACCAAAAACAACAAGGCTTTTTTGTAAACATTTTTGGTTTAGTTTGTTACCAAAAACAACAAGGCTTTTTTGTAAACATTTTTGGTTTAGTTTGTTACCAAAAACAACAAGGCTTTTTTGTAAACATTTTTGGTTTAGTTTGTTACCAAAAACAACAAGGCTTTTTTGTAAACATTTTTGGTTTAGTTTGTTACCAAAAACAACAAGGCTTTTTTGTAAACATTTTTGGTTTAGTTTGTTACCAAAAACAACAAGGCTTTTTTGTAAACATTTTTGGTTTAGTTTGTTACCAAAAACAACAAGGCTTTTTTGTAAACATTTTTGGTTTAGTTTGTTACCAAAAACAACAAGGCTTTTTTGTAAACATTTTTGGTTTAGTTTGTTGCCAAAAACAACAAGGCTTTTTTGTAAACATTTTTGGTTTAGTTTGTTACCAAAAACAACAAGGCTTTTTTGTAAACATTTGTGGTTTTGTCGGTTGCCATAAAAACAACAAGGCTTTTTTGTAAACATTTGTGGTTTTGTCGGTTGCCATAAAAACAACAAGGCTTTTTTGTAAACATTTGTGGTTTTGTCGGTTGCCATAAAAACAAGGCTTTTTTGTTATTTTTTTTTTTTTTTGGGTCCCAAAAAAAGGGTTTTGAATTTTTTAATTTTTTTGTTATATTTTTTTTTAGAATGTCGAAATGTGACAGTTAAAAAACATTGTAAAATTAACCAAACAAATTAAAAAATAAAAACTATAATCTTTTTAAGGGGGAAACATTCCTGACAAATGGCTCCTGAGGGGCTGGATCGGCCCCATAAGTTTCTTCCAAAACTAAGATTCTGTCGATGCACCATGTTACGTATTCCAAAAGGACCTCATAGGTGAGGTGCGTGTGTCCTGGGTAGAAAAAGACATGACAATTAGTTTTATGCAAAATGATCCAAACAACGATTGTAATTAATGTGCCTCAACAAATATGCTTAGGAGTCTATTGGTTGGCTTTTATCAACACTCTGAAGCAAATATGCTAAATTGCTGGTGTAAACCTTAAACTCAAACTTTCACAGCAAATTGTTCAAAAGGTTACATAAGATGGCTTGGAATGTTAGTAGCAGTTCCACCAAAGCTAAGTAAAAGGCTTTTCTTCATGTCAACACAAGCAATCATTTAGAAGAATGTAAGGTGTTTTGGGTTCAATTGGTCAACACGATACATGTGCACACATTTATCTCTATCACCATTGGAGTTTGTGTAGCGTTCTCTCTCCCTCTTACTGTCTATAGATTGAACCTGACACATAGTAGAGACTTACCCTTTGGAATTCGGAGGGCCAGTTGTGGACGGAGCAGATGTGTCTGCTCCCCTGATCTCCTTTCCGCCATCCCAGCTGTGTTAAGAGAGAAGAAAAAGTTTATCAACAAATGGACTCACGCTAACTGTAGGTTAGGCAGTCATGAAAACGCTCTAACACCCACTCATTACCCCTCCACATTTCCCTGAAAGTTTTATTTAGACTTTGATATGGTGGTGATGCAGATTTGTACAGTGCAAGCGTCATTCTACTGGGTGAAGCTTGTAGCGTTAAGGATACGTACTCCCTGCTTTTGTGCTGATTGTGTTTTTCGGATGTTTTTGGTGCCTCAGCCCTGCCTGTTCTAAGTGTTGGAAACATATTTTGGGAGGGCTGTGGAAAACTAATCAGGTTAGACTTACACTCTCTAGGTTTTTGGGGACAAGATAAATAACAATCCTCCTTTTTACATGGCCCCTGTACACGCCTCTAGGCACCTCCCTCCTGTTGGTTGACCCCACAGCAGGCAGCTTGCTATGGAGGCACATGAGATGAAGCCAAGCACCCTGTGCCTGTTCAGGCACCTAACTGTGAGCCAGCCTTGCCCCCCTCCCTTCCGATGGTCTCAATGATTAGGAGTGACAGCATCAGGAGGCAATATTGGCATGCTGTCACCTCAGTTAAGGAGGAGGGGGAGTCTGTTCCAGACAAGTATTAGTGCAAAAATGTGGACAGTAAAAAATGGTCCCAGTAAGTCTGAGGGGGAATATGCACACCTATCACTTGGAATACTAATGCATAGAATGCATTCACATAAAGAACCTGCTGCCTTTAGAGGAACTTGAAGCCTGAGCGGGGACATACACAGTTAGCATTTCTCCACTTACTAAGTAGACACATTACTGGAAAAGCACACAACTTACCATCATCAGTTTTTTTTTGGGCCCCCGAAGTTGATGGCGTGGCTGGCTCGGGAGAAACTGCACAAAAAGAACACAAATTGTGAACTGGAATGTGGTACATTACCGAGGAAGAGTATTTATGAAAGATTGACAAACACACATTTTCAGTGTTGACTAAATCAGGACATGATTAAATTACAATGTCCACAAAAAATTTACAAGTACAAAGCACACCATTTCCAATGTAGAGAAACTAACACCAATTTAGAATAGGGTGGCTTGAGATAACTTACAAAAGATAACATGTCCTGTAAAGCTCCCCAAAACCACCTTGCAAACATGAAGGTTAAGCAAGAGTGTTTCATGACCAACCTTCCTGTCACATATAGCAAAACTACACTTGCTTAGACTCCAACTTAGATTATCCTAGATACACATCATCCTAGCACACACAATTCATGTGAGAATCTAATTTTAGGTACTTACAGACTAGTTCAGGGGAGCCTGGAGTGGGGGAGGATGGGGGAGACCCTACATGGGGGGATGGTGTCCCTTCATGGGGGGATGGCGTCGTATCTCCTAGAAACACAAAGACACAAATACAATCCTTTAACCAAAGCTATTTGATAAAGGCACACAGAAAGTAGTTGGGAAACATTGAAGGTAGTAGTTACTTTGGACTGGGTAAGCAGCAGCCCCTCTTCCCCAGTCCTCCACAACTAACATCCTCAATGTCAGCTGCTACATAACCCCAATGGCAAAATATAGATATTACAGCCCTTAGATTTCCCAGGACACATTGAACACACAAACACATGTAGAATACTTACTTCCCATTTGAGGAGAGCCCAGGTCCTCATCCGGTTCAGACGAATTGGCCTCTTCTTGGGCAACAATGTGTTCCTGGCCCGGATCCAGGCGACTTGGCCCTGCCTGAGGCTCCTCTCTTGCTGAAGTTACATCAACCACAAAAGAAAACAAAACAAACAATCATTCCTCCAAGTTCGACCTAATACACAACACACCAGCACATCCACATTACTTACAGGGGGCCTGAGAAGGCTGAGCCGCAACATCCTGATCACTGGTTTCTAAAATAAAAGAAAAACATTATATATTATTTATGGACACAAATAGGCAGTAACCTCTCATCATGCTAGCACCATACTCAATGCCCCTAAAATTCAGAACATAGAAGTGCACTTACACCAATGAGATGCATTGACCATGTTTTAAAACAGGAGGGCACCATGCAAATTAAGCGGGCGCCTAAGGCCTCGCACCTACAGGGGCCTTGCGGCCAGTGGCGGAGCACCAACATTTCGAAGGGCGCAGTCAGGGAAATCTCCCAAGTAAAAGATTGCTTTCAATCCTCGGATCAAAAAGTTGCAGCAGTGTGCTGCAGTCCCTTCACTGCGTCTGCCAGGTGTCTGTTGTCCGCTGACACTTACTCCTCCTTCTCTGCCTGGGGATTGGCCGTCTGATCATGTTATCCTAAGATGTGGAGGAATCGGTAGGTGTGTACCTGCACCAGTAGGAAGTGACTGGCCGGTCAACTCACTCTGCTATCATCATTTGTTGCTCTGGGAGGAGAGCTCCGCCCTGGACCCGGAACATACAGGTAACCAGGCCCAGACTTGATATTTTGCAGGCTGGTCATAGATTTGTTGTGTCCACTATGCAAAGGGGTTGAGTTGCCCAAGGGAAGTTGGAAGAGTCTGAAAATGGTTGGTGGAGGAGGAGGAGAAGAAGGCCCTGGGTGGCTGGGGGACAAGGAGAGGGCCCCTGGGTGTTTTCTAGAGGAGGAAAGATCCACAATGACGCCAGAGTCAATTGCCAAGGAAGAGAGTGGAGCTGAGCAAGTCCTGCCTATCTGACCTGAAAGCCAAACATGGTGTAGATGGAGCCCTTTGCCCTACACAATGACAGCACCAGAGGTGGAAGGTGAGTGGTAGCGGGTCTTTGACATTATAGAGCATATGGACTCTGTCCATTATTGGTAGTTTTGTTTGGAGTTGTCCTTTAGATGTTTAACTGTGTTGCTTTTGACCCGAGCTGTGAGGGACTGAGGTATGACAGCCCACTATGCTGAGACTTATAGTGCCCTAGAATGTTGAGGACTGAGGAATCCTTAGTCCCTAACAGAGGGCACTACAAGTCTTAGCATAGCAGGCAGTATTTCCTCATTCCCCTACAGAGAGGATTACAAGTCCAAGCAGGTAGCCTTCTGCAGTGGGACTTGTTGTGCCCTTGACTGTGGTGGACTGAGGAAGGGAAGTGTAAGAGGGTCTCTGTAAGCTCAGATGTATGGGGGAGCTTTGGGGAACACAGAGTTCCCTTTTACACCAGAGTCCCCAGCTTCCCCCCTCAAATAATGGTTCCCAAACTCTCCTTATATCAGAGTCTTCACACTTCCCTCTTACAGTGTAGTAAGTCTGGAGACTCCGATGTAAAGGGGGCTCTGTAAAATGTGATTAGAGATTAGAAATTTCTAACATTTTTATTTTCTACTTACGATCCACAATTTTCAGCTGCTCAAATGGCTCGCTGCCTCTGATTGCGTATTGGAGTGTGGCCGTCCTCCTCCTCCCCTTCTTCACCAAAAGCACAAGAGGGTGCCGTCCGTCCGCTTTGGCTAGAAGCAGAAGAAAAAAAAGAAACATAAAAAATACGAATGTACATAGTAGTATTAAAGGTTGTGAAGAGACACTTGATGGAGGTAGGAAAGGTAGGAGCGAGAGGGAGGGGGGGGGGGTGTTGGTATTAGTGTTGTTGCATAGCTAAACACATGTCCACCTACCCAAAAAATTGTAACCTATCTGGTCACATGTAATGTATATTTTTACTTACCGGAGATTTGCTCCACAGCCTTTAGCAGGAGCCTGGGTGAGCGCCTTTTGGCATCACTCCAGGCCCGCTGCAGATCCACTATATCAGGCAGGAACTGAAATCTCCGCTGCAGCCTCATCCGGAGACGACACATCATCTTGTGCTTTTGGTGAAGATGCGTATAAACTTTATCATACCCCCAGAGGAGGAGGAGCTGTGGAAAGAGCAGTGTATGTTTGAGTCCAAGTATGTCCAAAATAGTACAGTCTTCAAATAACATGCTAGGTCGTCTTTGAGATATTGTAGAACAAAGAATTCCATTTCTGGTGATACATATACATCGATGTCCAAATCTACCTCCATGACATAGGTTGCCCCACACTGGTGATTTCCTCTACATGATATAGCCATTTTCTCAATTGGCCTTTCATGACACACCCAGGGCCGCCATCAGGGGGGGACAGGCAGTCACTGTATTTACAACCTTATTGCTGTCCATTTAGCAGGGTGCAAGTAACTTTACACACATGTAGCATAGGTATCAACTTTTGTCACCATGTTAAAAGGACAGCAGTATGGGTAGCATTACAGTGACTGTTATTAGTCCAGGCTCACTAAACTAGCCAATGCTTGGAAAAGCAAGCCATGCAGATTGCTTTTCAGGTCCCTTTTAACACGAGCTGTCTGATTGGGTGTGGCTGTTAATTTTTAACGCAGACCTGATAAGCCCCTCAATTCTCCTTTATGGAGTGTTATATGTAAATGGGATTGCTTCATTTGAGATGCAGATTTAAACTGTGTATGGCCAGGCTGAAGGTACCCAAGTTGATTGGTCGATCACCTGGAGGACAACGTACAACCAGTCTGTCAGATTTTACACACACTTATCGCTAGCATCTCTTGTAGCCACTAGCAATAATCACTGTGTTTTCCTGGCAGGGGCAGCACCAGGAGAACACAATGGCTCCGCAGGAGGGTTTCCCCTGTCTGTGTTGATGGTGGAATCAAGGCAAAATGTTTTTCCTGCAAGCCACGGGACAAACAAAGATAGTTTTTTAATTAATCCATGATTTTGCCAAAATGGAAAAAAAAAGATGTTTGCTTTGTATATTCTTAAGTTTGCTACATAACTAGAACATGTAACAGTGTTATATCATTGCAGGAGATTTCCCTTCACTTCCTGTCTTGGTGTCACCAGGACAGGAAGTGAGGGAATCTCCCGTGGGGATATAGCCAGCAATTCTTTCCTTTTATATATACTATGGACATTATAAGGCAACAATTGCAAGCTATTTCCCCACAGTGATATTCCCCTCACTTCCTGTCTTGGTGACACTAAGACAGGAAGTGAGGGAAAATCTCATGCAATGATATCACCCTACTAGAAATTGTAGTTCCGTCTAAAAAGTATACATAAAGTAAGCACTTGGTTTCCAAAGTGGCAAAATTATGGAGGAGTTAAAACCCCATAGTGTGATCGGGTAATCTGACGGTGTGTTCCTACACTCCTCAATGTGTCTGTTCATTAAGCTGTGCTGAATTATCCTTGATTCACAATTCCTGCAAGAGTTGCACATGGTATGTGGGAGATGCAAATTTAAGGTGGCATAATTATCCACACAATCACACATAATCCTTTTTAAAGGTCCCCAGCAGAATTTGATGGCATAGTGGTTCACAGCAGTGCCATCAGATTCCAGTTAGATCTGTAAATTAACAAAGCAATGTGATCTGGGGGTGTATTTAACTTGCAATGGACACCCCCATTCATTATCATATGGCAGTGTGAGATGGGTGTGTTGGGAATGTGATCCATTGAGACAAGTGATTATACACTCATGTGTTTCTTTTAGAGGTGATTTGTTCAAGGCAATCCTTTGAAGACATGACCATTCCAGATTTTTGTGATCACTGATTCCATCTCAGGTGAACCAATTAGCTGCTGTGTGCAGATCCAGCTTATGATGGTAAGAGTGTCAGACAAGACAAACGGGGCCGAGCTTGCAGTGTGTATGGATGTATGTAAGGCAATAATTTTTGGCATTATGCATTTAGGGAATATAATGTTTCTAATCTTGCATATATGAAAAGGGTCAATACATTTGTCTTTATCTAGACAGATTCCAAAGCGTCAGAGCAATCTGTCACAGATAATTGGGTTTCATTTTGTGTAAAAGTTGAAACGAATCAAATCTATCTATATACAGGCATAGCCCACTTTAAGTACACAATGGGACCAGGGCATGTATGGAAACTGAAAATGTACTTAAAGTGAAGCAATCCCTTTTTTCTTTTCTCGATGCATGAAAATACACCAGCTCCATTGTAAATTTTGGCCACATTGACATAGCCTTACTCCCAAACCATGTGGGAGCATGTTAAGGGGATCCAGGACTATGACATGATAGATTACCTAGGCAAGCTGGCCAGCCACAAAATGGATATGGTGTAGTCCTGGGTACCTGGGTACCCTGTCGTTGCTCCCTAAGTTTGTTATCCCTGTCACTTATGGTTTGTGAGCAGTGTCATGGCAAGCTGAACAAGCTGTGTCCTTACTCACGATTGTATATAAAGTGAGTGTACTTAAAGCAGGGTATGCCTATCTATATCTATATAGAAAGTTCAGAGATGTGAACCTGTTCCCTATTATATACACTAATATATGGTATATAACATATTCTATAATGTATCTAATGTATATATATATTGTATATAATATATACATAGTATATATATTGTCTAATATATATATTTTGTATAATATATATTTTTTAGATACACATACATACATACATACATACATACATACATAATATATATATATACACATATATATATATATATATATATATATATATATATATATATATATATATATATATATATATATACACACACATATATATATATATATATATATATATATACACACATACACATATATATATATACACACATACACATATATATATATATATATATATATATATATATATATATATATATATATATATATATATATATATATATATATATATATATATAGGGAACAGGTTCACATCTAGGAAGTTTCTATAACAGGAAGCTTCTAGATCACGTCTAATAGGCAGAAAGTGCATGCGCAGATCAGCAGACCAAAAGTTTCTTGCACACCCGCTAGATAAGCGACCCACCCAGCCACCATCCCCCATCCCGCACCCTGCACATTCACACCCCCTCCTTACCTTACACACAAATGCCACTATTTCGGCTGTAAACAGTGCAGGAGCCATGATGCACACTTACGACAGGGCCTGGACAATTTCCGGAAACGTGTGCACGCACCAAAAGTTTCGTTTCCGGTTTCATGTATAAATGTGAGAACGCGGTTTTGTATATTCGCGAATAGTGAACATACACAACCATTAAGCAGATTTAACTTAGAAAAAGAAATACAAATACATACATTTGTGGACACCAGAAAACTTTATTTAGACACATGAAGACATTTTAAAAAAAAATTGGAAACATGCTGTTTATTACATTTGTATTTTTCAAACCAAAACAACCTTTGTACAACATTTAGACCATATACATCGACAAAGAGCCCATAATCAACAGATGCATGTGCAGATTGACAGAATTATGTTAACAGCAATAAATACTTACAGAGAGTCAACACACAACACAGCCAAATCTCACCTCCATAAATAACAAAGGGCCAAAAATGTTACCCATAAAACATGTGACACACAAATATATTGGACCTCTTCGTAGGTCAAATCTTTCCTGATGTCTGAGTGAGCTATATATAATCCAAGCAAACACACCCAGAATGGTAACGCCCAGTCCAAAAATTAACTGTGTGTGTCCTGTGTGTTTTGGAGCATGCTCAGTTGCCAAAACAAGGGAAATAGAAATGAGGAATAGAAATGTATGTAGGTGTGTATAGTATATGTGAATTGAAAAAATTCTCTCTTGAAGTTTGCTAGTCATTATTTAGAATGTTTAGATACAGGAATACATACATATATATACAATTACGTGAGAGAGAGAGAAATATATATTTAGGTAAACAATTGAAACACACCTTTTGGGATTTGGGAAGTGAGATTGTGACAATTGACCAGATATGTAAGCCAACAATCTGACTCATCACTCATGAACATCCCTAAATTTGGCGTGGCAATTATATCATGCGTTCTTATGTGCATTTTGGCTGGCGTTTTCACAGGCGTTTTGACATGCATTTTTTGGGCAGTCATTGTTTATTGAAATCACCTACAAAAGCCCCAAAAACAGACCACAAACACGTACATGTGAACGTAGCCCGTTTGGGGGCGTTTGAGGGGGATTTGTCCAGCTCAAGGATCAGCTCCCAAAACAGGCAAAAAATCCAATCCTATTCAGTTCAATGGCCCCTGTTCCCATGTGAGCATTTTGACGGCATGAGGAAAACACCCAACGCTCACTGAGAAATAGCACAATGATTAGGGAGTCTGCCTTCCTGCTGTAGGTTTGTAAGTTCGAATCCGGAAGGTGCCCCCTGTATGGGCAACACTTGGATATCTCCAATCCTCCAAATGTTGACATCATTAATTTTGTTCATGTTTGAAAAAGGCATGTGTATCAGCAAACTTTTAATCTAAAGACATGAACAAAATACAAAAGATGCCACATAAAGTCAATATGTAGCAATATTGTGAGCTAAAGCTCTATTTGTTTGTTGGGCATACTTTGCTAATTAGCCAAGTATAAGGGATATATATATATATACCTTCAGTTAAATGTGTAGTAAAATGGTAACACTTGGCCATACCCATATGGAAGAAAAGGTAGTATTTGCAATATATTTCTAAAAACATTCTTTGGAAACACATAAAATATTGTCAAAATTGTGACATTTCCTTGATATGTGTGAAATGCTAATAATCTTTCTTTGAAATATGTTTTACATCTATTTTTTTTCTATCTGACGACCAATTCCCCAATGTAATATTTTGTGGGTTTTTTCAGAGAATGTGGAGGTTCTATATAAACACTGTAGATTTGACTGCTATGATTTCGGAGTTAGCAGGAAAGGTGTATGGAATGTGATGGTGTTTACTAAAGGATCCCTTGTTGGAAGTGTGCATGTTTTTCCAATTCCGCCGGTTTTTGCCATTTTCTATGGGCGAGACAGCGGATTTGCAAGCGGTATTCAAAAAAAAATTGACCCAAAATCGCGCTGGCGAAATTTTTTGAGCCAATTTGGCGTTGCGCATGCGCACATTCGCGAGTTCGCAGCTCGCGGCTGGAGGAGCTGTTTAACCTTTCCACACTTTCGCAGATATCTCTCTTTCTAAGTCAGTTTTTGAGATTTTTTAAACGCAAGTCATCTCCAAATTGACTTCCACACCTTCCACAGTGATTTGGGATTTTTGGGGGTACAGGGGAAAATTTGGCTAAACTTTAGTCGAGCTTTTAGCTGGCGTGGTTTTAAGTCGCGCTCTGACCATATTGCATCTTAATGAATCTCACACTAGGCGCTATTTTCCGCCCGCCGTTCTTTGAATGCCAATTTCAGACTTAAATAATCGCCGCTTCGCAAAATCACGCCGAAACGCCAATTCGCCGTACTATGAATCAGGCCCATTATCACACAAAAAAAGTTCTTAAAAATTGTCATTTTTGATAGAGAGACAATTATTGGAAAACTTAAAAAAAAAAAACTTAAAAAAAAAAAATCTTTGGATTTATTGTCTGGGGGGTCTAAAAAGTGTACCTGTGAAGTTTCAGCTCTGTAGCATGTCCAGAACCAGAAAAAAAATAGAATTAGGGTTAGGGTTAGGGTCAGGGCTAAGGTTAGGGTTATTTTTAGTGCTTAGGGTTAGAGGGTTAGAGTTAGAGGGGTAGGGGTAGGGCTACTAACTCTAACCCTAAGTATCTCACCGTAACCCCAACCCTAGCCCCTAACACTAAACCTAACCCTAACCCTCTAACCCTAACCCTCTAACCTTAACCCTAACCCTCTAAGCCTAGCCATAAAAATAACCCTAACCCTAGCCCTAGCCCTAAGCCTAACCCTAATTCGTATTTTTTTCTGGTTCCGGACATGCTACAGAGCTGAAACTTCACATTTTTTTTATTATTTTTTAATTTTTCCAATCATTGGCTCTCTATCAAAAAGGACAATTTTTAATAAATTTTTTTGTGTGATTTAGCGTCGGGGGGGGGGGGTCTAAAAAGTGTACCTGTGAAGTTTCAGCTCTGTAGCATGTCCAGAACCAGAAAAAAAAATTAGAATTAGGGCTAGAGTTAGGGTTAGGGCTAGGGTTAGGGTTATTTTTAGTGTTTAGGGTTAGACGGCTAGGGTTAGGGTTAGAGTTAGTAATCCTACCCCTACGCCTCTAAGTATCTCACCGTAACCCTATCCCTAGCCCCTAACACTAAACCTAACCCTTAAGAACCGACCAAAATGGGACAGGAACTGGGCTTTGTCTGTTTGCGGTGCGTTAAACGGGGAGTTTGGTCTGTCACTGTGAAGCGGGCGTAACCCTTACACTACCTGATCGATGCAACATCATACCTGATCGTATACACACACTGGATGTTTTAAAGCACGTTATTCCAAACAATTTAGGAATGTTGGGTTTTATTCCATAAAGGGCATAAATCACCTGACTCTGCGTCAACTACGTAATTTTCCATGGGAGTTTTGCCATGGATCCCCCTCCGGCATGCCACAGTCCAGGTGTTTGTCCCCTTGAAACAACTTTTCCATTACTATTGTGGCCAGAAAGAGTCCCTGTGGGTTTTAAAATTCGCCTGCCTATTAAAGTCTATGGCGGTTCGCAATGTTCGCCGGTTCGCGAACATTCGCCGATGTTCGCCGTTCACGAACGGCGAATTTTATGTTCGCGACATCACTACATGCCATGTGCTGTGTGTCTACGGACACACAGAGCCGACTCAGAAGCAGGCCAGCACAAGTGCTCCCATAGTCAGTGGCTTGCTTTGGTGGGCACTCGGAGGGGGGAGGAGCCAGGAGGGCCAGTTCTTTGTTGTACTTTATAGTTTTCGGTGGATTGTGTCGGTGGATTGTGGTGATCATGCAGTGTCAAGGTGCCACATATAATGCTACTGCAAAATTTGGGTAATTTTTTCTGCAGGGTAAATTCTGCATTGCATCTTAAAGGATAAGTTCAACTTTTTTTTTTTTCACAATCTTAGCTCCCCTATGTACCAATATACTATTACCACTTCAGCCCCAGAAGGTTTTACCCCCTTAATGACGAGGCCATTTTTTTTGCGATACGGCACAGTGTTAACTGACAATTGTGCGGTCATGCGGCACTGTACCCAAATAAAATGTATGTCCTGTTTTTGCCACAAAAAGATATTTTGTTTTGGTGGTATTTGATCAACTCTGCAGTTTTTATTTTTTCCGCTATAAACATAGAAAGACAGACAATTTTGAAAAAAAAAACAAAAACTAGAATTTTTTTATATTTTTTTATTGGATGTGACTTATAGCAGAAAGTAAAAAAATTTTATTTCTTTTCTTTAAAATAGGCCAATATATATTCTGCTATATACTTTTGGTTAAAAAAAATAACAATAAGCGTGTATTGATTGATTTGCGTAAAAGTTATCACATCTACAAACTATAGTTTATTTTTTATGGTATTTTTTTAATTTTTTTTTTTTTACTAGTAATGGCAGAGATCAGCAATTTTTAGTGGGACTGCGACATTGCGGCAGACAAATTGGACACCTAACTGACACTTTTTTGGGGACCAGTGACAATATTACAGTGATCAATGCAAAAAATTTGCACTGTTACTGTATTAATGGCACTGACAGGGAAGGGTTTAACATTAGGGGCGATCAAAGGATTAAATATGTTCCTAGGGGTGCTTGCTAACTGTGGGAGGGTTGCTCTGACTGAGGGAAGACAGAGATCGTGTTCCTGCTAAGAAAGAACACAGATCTCAATCTTCTCCCCTGTCAGAAGGGCAATCTGCCTTGTTTACATAGGCAGACCCCCGTTTTGCCTCTCTCAGGAATGATTGTTGGTGGCGGACTCCCACTCTGTCCAATCAGTGCGTGATCGTGCTTCCAGCAGTGTTCCCGCGCCAACTAGTGGCTATTCCAGGAAATTACATACATGTACCTGATTTCGCACCACAGAGCCACTTTACCACAGTAAATGGACGTAAGGCAATTAGTAAGTGGTTAATGTACCTCGGTTGCAGAAAAAAAAAAAAAACTTTTAGAAAAAAGCCTTTCCCTAGCCCTTGCTGTATTTCTTAGGAAGCTTCAGAGACTTCCTAGTATATAAATTGGGAGGAAGAAACCAGTAAGACACTAAAAGGAGTTTACCAGCTGACCTCTGCACCCATCAACTATGTTTACACAGCATCCCTGGCATTAGTCCAGGCATACATTTGCGTGGCTTGTCAATGTAGGCTGCAAAGGCATTGTATTAATGGACAATATATATTAATATCTAACATACTTTGTAACTTGGATGATACAACTACCTATACTTGACTGTTATACTAACATTTGTACATGGAGGTCGGATCACTTAACTAGCCTAATCAAGGAAGGTCATGACAATGGTATCCTAGTCAAAAAAAGAGAGAATCTAGTTCTGAAAGCCCCTAAAATTCTGACCATATACTTTCTTCCTAAGATCCACTAGATCCACCAGGGAGATCTATGTGTCTTTATTACTAAAGACTGGAGGAGAAAAATAAATATGTTCACCTATCCTAGATGAAGGATAATTGATCCGACTGATGATAAAGACTCCGGCTTACCTAAAAGACACCAAACATGTTTTGTCAGAACTGATGAATATGCAGATAGATGAACACACCTATCTTGTCACGGCAGATGTATCATCTCTGTACTCTGACTTCTGTGTATTCATCTCTGTGAGCTATGTTAAATATTATCTTGGCACTAGCACCATTCCTGATTTGCAGCAAACATTTACAGTGCCTTGCGAAAGTATTCAGCCCCCTTGAACTTTGAAGCCTGAAATGTGGCAAAAGGTCGCAAACATAAAGATATAAAACTGTAATTTTTTGTGAAGATTCAAAAACAAGTGGGACACAATCATGAAGTGGAATGAAATGTATTGGATATTTCAAACTTTGTTAACAAATAAAAAACTGAAAAATTGGGCGTGCAAAATTATTCAGCCCCTTTACTTTCAGTGCAGCAAACTCTCTCCAGAAGTTCAGTGAGGATCTCTGAATGATCCAATGTTGACCTAAATGACTAATGATGATAAATAGAATCCACCTGTGTGTAATAAAGTCTCCGTATAAATGCACCTGCACTGTGATAGTCTCAGAGATCGGTTTAAAGCACAGAGAGCATCATGAAGAACAAGGAACACAAAAGGCAGGTCCGAGATACTGTTGTGGAGAAGTTTAAAGCTGGATTTGGATACAAAAAGATTTCCCAAGCTTTAACCATCCCAAGGAGCACTGTGCAAGCGATATTGAAATGGAAGGAGTATCAGACCACTGCAAATCTACGAAGACCTGGCCGTCCCTCTAAACTTTCAGCTCATACAAGGATAAGACTGATCAGAGATGCAGCCAAGAGGCCCATGATCACTCTGGATGAACTTCAGAGATCTACAGCTGAGGTGGGAGACTCTTCCATAAAGGCTAGATTTGTGCAATATACGACTGATTGTTGACCTATGGACAGAGTGGCAAGAAGAAAGCCATTTCTTAAAGATATCCATAAAAAGTGTCATTTAAAGTTTGCCACAAGCAACCTGGGAGACACACCAAACCTGTGGAAGAAGGTGTTCTGGTCAGATGAAACCTTTTTGGCAACAATGCCAAACGTTATGTTTGGCGTAAAAGCAACACAGCTCATCACCCTGAACACACCATCCCCACTGTCAAACATGGTGGTGGCAGCATCATGGTTTGGGCCTGCTTTTCTTCAGCAGGGACAGGGAAGATGGTTAAAATTGACTCCATCCATCTTCCCATCAAATACAGGACCATTCTGGAAGAAAACCTGATGGAGTCTGCAAAAGACCTGAGACTGGATCATTGTCTTGTTGGAAGACAAATCTCTGTCCCAAACCATAAAGCAAAATCTACAATGGAATGGTTCACAAATAAACATATCCAGGTGTTAAAATGGCCAAGTCAAAGTCCAGACCTAAATCCAATCGAGAATCTGTGGAAAGAACTGAAAACCGCTGTTCACAAACTCTCTCCATCCAACCTCACTGAAATTTTTGCCCATTCCTCCTTGCAAAACAGCTTGAGCTCAGTCTCTCGATGTGCAAAACTGATAGAGACATACCCCAAGTGACTTACAGCTGTAAGCGCAGCAAAAGGTGGCGCTACAAAGTATTAACTTAAGGGGGCTGAATAATTTTGCACGCCCAATTTTTCAGGTTGAAATATCCAATAAATTTCATTCCACTTCATGATTGTATCCCACTTGTTGTTGATTGTTCAAAAAAAAAAAAAAAAACAGTTTTATATCTTTATGTTTTGAAGCCTGAAATGTGGCAAAAGGTCAAAGTTCAAAGGGGCTGAATACTTTCACAAGGCACTGTATATTGCATTTATTGAATTTTGCAATGTCACACAATTATTGCTGGTTCGACGGGACATATTACTTACAAACAAACAATTTATAAATGGCACGATGGGAAACATATGCTATTTACAATCAACCACCAAACAACCTGCTATTATACAAGAGATATATTGATCACATACTCTTGATTTTGAGAGGGGACGAACATTCCCTGGGGGAATTCATGACCAATTTGAATGACAATCCTCTCAATATCCAATTGTCTTTTTGTATATAGCAAGTTGGAGGTTAATTTCTTGAATCTGAATTTGAGAGTGATTAATGATACAATTCAGACATCGTCATTTTTAAATCCACGGATTGTAATAGCTATATACAGTATCTCACAAAACTGAGTACACTGCTCAGATTTTTGTAAATATTTAATTATATCTTTTTATGTGACAACACTGTTATACAAACTGCTACAATGTAATTTCTTCAAAGTGTAAAGTAGTGAGTGTACAGTGTAAATTTGCTGTCCCCTCACAATAACTCAAGACCATTAATGTCTAAACCGCTGGTAACACAAGTGAGTACACCCCTAAGTAAAAATGCCCAAATTGGGCCCAGTTAGCTACTCTCCCTCCCAGTGTCATGTGACTCATTAGTGTTACAAGGTCTCAGGTGTGAATGGGGAGCGAAGGTGTTAAATTTGGTGTCATCGCTCTCATTCTCTCATACTGGTCACTGGAAGTTCAACATGGCACCTCATGGCAAAGAACTCTCTGAGGATCTGAAAAAAGTATTGTTTCTCTACATAAAGATGGCCTAGGCTATAAGAAGATTGCCAAGACTCTGAAACTGAGCTGCAGCACAGTGGCCAAAAGACCATACAGTGGTCTAACAAGACTGATTGACCATGGCGAGGCCTGTTCTGAGTGAAACCTAAGAGGTTGAGTGCACATGCTCAGCGTCATATCCAGAGGTTGTCTTTGGGAAATAGACGTATGAGTGCTGCCAGCGTTGCTACAGAGGTTGAAGGAGTGGGGGTCAGCCTGTCAGTGCTTAGACTATACGCCGGACACTGCATCAAATTGGTCTGCAGGGCTGTTGTCCCAGAAGGAAGCCTCTTCTATGGATGATGCACAAGAATGCCCGCAAACAGTCTGCTTGTCTTTTGCAATCTAAGGACATGGCTCCAGTATGAGACCACGGGACATGGCTCCAGTAATCCATGTCCCGTGGTCTGATGAGACCACGATAAACCTATTTGCTTCAGATGGTGTTATGCATGTGTGGCAGCAACCAGGTGTACTGCAGCAACCAGGTGAGAAGTACAAAGTCAAGTGTGTCTTGCCTACAGTCAAGGTGGGAATGTCATGGTCTGGGGCTGCATGAGTTCATTGAGGGAACCATGAATGCCAACATGTACTGTGACATACTGAAGCAGAGTAGGATCCCCTCTCTTCAGAGACTGGGCCGCAGGGCAGTATTCCAACATGATAACGACCCAAAACACACCTCCAAGATGACCACTGCCTTGCTAAAGAAGGTGATGGACTGGCCAAGCATGTCTCCAGACCTAAATCCAATTAAGATCTGTGGGGCATCTTCAAACGGAAGGTGGAGGAGCGCAAGATCTCTAACATCTACCAGCTCTGTGATGTTGTCATTGAGGAGTGGAAGAGGACTCCAGTGGCCACCTATGAAGCTCTGGTGAACTCCTTGCCCAAGAGGGTTAAGGCAGTGCTGGAAAATAATGGTGGCTACACAAAATATTGACACTTTGTGCCCAATTTGGACATTGTCACTTAGGGGTGTACTCACTTTTGTTGCCAGCGGTTTAGACATTAGTGGCTGTGTGTTGAGTTATTTTGAGGGGACAGCAAATTCACACTGTTATACAAGCTGTACACTCATTACTTTACATTGTAGCAAAGCGTAATTTCTTCAGTGTTGTCACATGAAAAGATATAATGAAATATTTACAAAAATGTGAGGGGTGTACTCACTTTTGTGAGATACTGTACCATTAGATAGCTGCCGCCATCCCTCCTGGCTTAAAAATGTCCCAAAAGGACAATTTCTCCACATGAAAAGAAATTGTCATAGCTTAGAGGATTATTACAAACAATGCACTTAAAAGATTCCTGGAAAAGGGTTAAAATGAGAATAATCTAAATATTATTATAGAAGTAGTAGCCAAGTACAATAGAGACTTTTTACTGTCCGATAATACTCGACAACAAATGAAACCTTTTTGCACTTTTATTACGAATTTTTCGATACAACATTACCAAATAAAAAGATTTTTCAACGAAGGTGGAATATCTCACAAGCAGATCCCGTACTGAGGATATGTCTAACTGATAAACCGGAGGTATTCTTTAGACCAGTGGTTCTCAATTCCGGTCCTCGGGACCCACCAACAGGCCAGGTTTGCAAGATAACTAAATTACATCACAGGTGATCTCATTTGCTGCTCAGTGATTGCAGTATTCTAGTCTGCATCCCCCAAGGTAATACTTAAAATCTGGCCTGTTAGTGGGTCCCGAGGACCGGAATTGAGAACCACTGCTTTAGACGAGCTCCCAACTTGCGAGACAAATCCGCCCCTAATATCATTAATCCTCCTCAAAGACCCCCCCTTTTTTAAAGATTTCCAATTTATTTATTACAATTTCCTTGTAATAAATGTGTCATTTGCACTACCACTCCTGGGAGGAAATGTAAAAGTAATAACTTTTCTTCCACAGTCACTGGTAAAGATTATACCATAGACGACTTCATATATTGTGAATAAACACATGTGGTCTATCTTCTTCAATGTTCCTGCAACAAACAGTGTGTTGGCAGGACCACTAGAAGACTGAGGGATAGCCTACGTGAACATGTATACAATATTAAAACAGGTTTTAAACAACACAGTTTGTCGGCCCATCTCAGACAGTGTCATAGTAGAGACCCAAGCTCTTTTCAATTTATTGGCATAGCCAAATTGAAGCCCCATTGGAGGGGTTGTCATTGTATTAGAGAGGTCTCCAAATTAGAGATGAAATGGGCGTATGAACTGATGAGTTTTAGCTCACGAGGGTTTCATGTGGATTGGGATGTCAATTGTTTTATAGATACACGATAGGTCGTATTGATATCCGTCCTTTTGTTTATTTATTTCTATTGTTTCTTCACGTGTGGAATTTATGTAATTTTGTGATTATACAAGGCTTTCCATTCAACAATTTTATTGGCCCTCCTATTTGAAATGTATTGGTCCTAATTTTGTATTAACCAGACCGTATATACACTATATTAACTTTTGTATTCATCTACATTTTTATATTTTGAAGTTCTTTCTATTCATCCTATACATACTTATTAAAAATAGTTTTTGTATACACACTATTTTTATATATATATATATTCTTAGCAAAAATCTAATAAAAAAAAAAAGGGGAACTATTTAGTCGTCTTCATATGGCACTTACAATTCTTTCTTATACACATTTTCAATACCCCCCCCCCCCTTTTTATTACCACTTTTATTTTTAGCAGTTTTTGACCTCATAATATCATTGTAACACTTCTTATTTGCTGTATTATTATTTTGTTTTTCAATACCGACACCGAAGGCGCCGATCCGATGTTCAGCTTCACACTGAAGTTGAAAACGAAAGTGACAATTGTCATTCCCTTCTTCAATTTGGTGATGGACTGGAAATTACGCGCCACCTATGTTTTTCTCAGTGACGGTGGACCGGAAGTGATAATATGTCTTGTTTTTATCTCACACTGCTGTGTTCTTTATTACACAATATTTTTAGTATTGTAATCCATGACCCTCTTCTTTAAGCCTCATATAGAAAAAAACAAATAATACACAACTTTACACATCTATATTGGGCAATCTCAAGTTTTGACACCATTGGACTCCAACAAAATGGCGACATACACCGGAAGTGACACTTCCCGCGTCCACAGCTGCATTTTTGCTAATGGGATTGTGATAATTGAGAGCCTTATATAAATATTTCAACCATAGGCAGTGTCTGTAATGCTCCTGATGATGCACGTGATGCGAAACATCCTTAGAGTTACTGAGACATGCCTGAGGTCCAGCCACCAATCTTTAGCGTAGTGGCTTTTGATGTAAGTTGATGGATATGGAAATATCTGCATTTTTTGTCTTCTTTGGACCTTGTCAAATGCCATTACACTGTTTATAGTCAGTGTTATTTTAATGTTTTGTATATCTATTTTTTATTAAATAAATATATTTTTATATCAATACTACACTATGAGTATCTCCTTTCTATTTGGACCTATATACAATACAACTCTATATGGGGAGATCCTTGCAGTGACTGGTTGATAAACTCACAGGCTGCAGCAACAGTTCTCTCTGCTCTCACAGCTGATTTGTGTGAGAGCAGAGAGAACCAATGTTTACTTTCGGTTTCCATTGAGTACCAGGTAATTGCAGTGATTGGACACAGCAATCACATGGTACAAGACCATGTGATCACCCAAACACAGTAGTAATTTATGTAATGGGCTCCAATGCAGCCTGATTGGCAGGTACATTAATCCGCATGGACGCCACTTCCGTGGCACTATTTATAGGCTGTGGGCAAACAGGAAGCTATATAGCTAAGCTAATTTCTTTTACTGTAAAATACACAAACTGGGTAATAACCTAGCAAATCTAATGAGAAATCGTAGACTTTGTGCTGCCAGAAGGGCCCAGGAAGGGGTTGGCAGCATCCAACAAGCTCTCAAGTTTTACTTAGAGGAGGAAAAATTATTCTCTTGAGGTAATGCATGCACTTGGTTTTACGAATCCGAGCTGATTTCTCTGAGTGAGGATCTGGAAAAAAGGAAGGTAGTATAATGTCCTGATTCAAATGAAAGGTGGACACCACCTTGGGCAAAAAACCTGGGTGTAGATATAGAATCAGTGATTCTAGATAAAAAAAAAACAAGAAGGGCTCTTTCCAAGAAAAAGCTCCTAGTTCCAATACCCTTCTAGCTGAAGTTATCGCAATCAAAAATACCAGTTTTCTGGTCAAAAGAACCAGGGGAACCTGCCCCAGAGGTTCAAAAGGCTGTTTGTGTAAAACTGCCAACACCAAATTTAGGTCCCAAGAACACAATGGTGGTTTCACAAGTGGAAGCAAACGTAACATTCCCCAGATGAAGGTCTGAACCGACAAATGGGAAGCGATAGGTTCTTGGAAGAAAACCAATAAGACTGAAATTTGCCCTTTAATCGTGCTCAAGGCTAGTTTCATATCTACCCCTGCTTGAAGGAAAGCTAGAATTCTCCCGATTATATATTTGTGGGGATGCCATTTCCTGGCTTCACACCAGGCAATGTAGGATTTCCAGACTCTGTAATAAATGTTTCTAAAGACTGGTTTCCTAGCATATATCAGCGAAAAAACTGCAGGGCCAGACACACCCTGCTCCTTCAAAATTAAGGCTTCAATAGCCAAGCCATCAAAAAGAGACTGTACAGCAGTGTGGAATATCGGACCTTGAAAGAGTAGGTGCGGACACAGTGGAAGAGCCCAAGGCCTCGTCACTGCCAACCTGTGGATTTGTGCATACCAAACCCTCCTCCGCCATGCCAGAGCTACCAGGATTACTGGTTTCCCCTGTAGCTTGATCCTGCACAACAGACACGGTATCAGCTGCACCAGAGGAAAGGCATGAATCAGGGAATACTACTTCCAAGGAGTCACCAAAGCATCCACTCTGACTGCGAGTGGATCCCTGGTCAGTGCTGTATCTTGGCCTAGGCCAACAAGGCCCAGGCCTAGGGCAGCTCTTTGCAGGGGGGGCAGCAAAAAAGCTGCACCCCGCACAAAAAAAAAACAGCCTCCTCCCTGCTCCCGCACGAAAAGGGTCCTCGCCGGCTTGTGCTGCACTTTTAGTATAGTGCCAGTCTTATGGGGCGAATTGGGCCAGAGGGCAGGGTACATGAGGCAAATAAGTCTGGCACCCCCATAAATCAGACACACTGCTACCTGCCAGTATGATAATACTGGCGGGTGAGGACATTTGGACAGACGGCAGGCCACCAACCACACCTAATACAACTGGCCCGACAGCCCCCAATGCAAATAAGTGTGCACTGGCACTGCAGCCTAATGCTCCGCCTACCCTCCTCCACCCCCAGGTATGGCAGGTATCATGTCAATAATATAATTTCATTTCTTTAAACATCCTTGTCCTTGAGCGAGCATACTGAATTGCATTATATAGAATTAAGACTTTTAATTGTATATGATGGCAATGATATTTTGGACCTGCTTACCTCATATGTCCTATCGCAAATTCGCAATATGTCACTGGATTTGTAAGATTATTCCTATTTTATAAGATATTTGGACTTGTGTTTGCTGCCACTAGTTATTTCACTTATTTGTATAATGAATAGGAAGTTCATAGTCATTATACAAATAAGTGAAATATTCCAATAATTACAATCAGTGGCAGCAAACACAAGTCTAAATATCTTAGGATGCACTAATGGCTACTGATAGGCTGCAACCTGGATGTCAACAGATCTACATCTGGGACCCCCCAGCATAGGCAGATTGATTGAAAAATCTTGGGATGTAAGGACCATTCCCCTGGAAACATCTGTTGACGGCTCAAAGAAATCTGCCTGCCAGTTCTCTATTCCTGGAATAAAAACTGCTTTCAGGCATGGCATGAACTTCTCTGCCCAGGACTGGATGATAGCCACCTCTTTCTGGGTTGACTGACTCTTTGTGCCTCCTTGATGGTTGATATAAGCCACAGCCGTGGCATTGTGGGATTGCACCCTGACAGGGTAACCCGAAGTCTGTGCGTCCAGCATTTCAAAGCCCGACTGACTGCTCGGATTTCCAGAATGTTGATGGGGAGAACTCTCTCTACCCAAGACCATTTCCCCTGGACAGGGACTTCCTCCAGAACTGCACCCCAGCTGGAGAGACTGGCATCTGTAGTCACCACTTTTCAGGCCACTAGAAGAAAAGATTTACCCTTCTCCAGATTTCTGGTCAGCAACCACCAATTTAGACTCTGGACTGGTCCATGTCTCTGGTAACAAGAGTAGGTCAGAGACTGAACCCTTCCAGTCCATGTTATTCAGAATGTTGTTCTGTAAGGGTCTGGCATAGAATTGAGCATAGGGATTTGCCTCGAATGCGGAAACCATTTTCCCTAGTAACATTATGCAAAGACGTATAGAAGGATACCTCAGCCTTACTACGGATCAAACCAGATCCTTCAGGTCTGTGACCTCTCTTGTTGGCAAGAATATCTTTGCCTGTTCCATGTCCACAAGAAAACCCAGATATTCCAGACGCTTGACCGGTTGTAATGCTGAATTTGCGAAGTTCAGTATCCAACCCAGACATTTTAGGAACTGTACTGTCTGGAGGACATTTCGGCTTCGAACTGAAGCGGATCGATCTATTAGTAATAGATCATCCAGATATCCTATTACAGATATCCCTCGGGACATTAGAACAGCCAATACTGGAGCTAGGATCTTTGTGAACACTCCTGGAGCTGTGGCAAACCCAAAGGGCAGGGCCACAAACTGAAAATTATGTTTTTCTATTGCAAAGCGTAGAAACCTTTGATGGGCCTGGAATATAGGCATGTGAAGATATGCATCCTTGATGTCTATGGATGCTAGAAATTCCTCTCCCTGCAGGGAGGCTATGACTGAAGGAATTGACTCCATACAGAAAGTACGAACGTTCAGGAGCTGGTTTAGAGCTTTCAGATCCAGAATAGGTCTCCCATCCCTGCTTGGTTTGGGGATTATGAATAGGGATGATCGAACTTTTGAAAAGTTCGGTTCGGCCAGAACATCCGAACTTCCCGAAAGTTCGGCCCGGATTTCAGAACCCCATTGAAATCAATGGGACCCGAACTTCGGTAATCAAAAAACACAATTTTTAAGCCCTAAAACCCAATAAATGCCCCTAAAAAGTGCCTAGGGTTCTGGGTCATGCCCCAATAACTATTAATCACACAAAAAAATTCTTAAAAATTGTCATTTTTGATAAAAAAAAGCTAATTATTGAAAAATATAAAAATCTCTTTTTTTTTTTTTTTTTTTAATTTTTACTTTGGATTTAGTATCTGGAGGGTCTAAAAAGTGTACATGTGAAGTTTCAGCTCTGTAGCATGTCCAGAACCATAAAAAAAAAAAAAGATTGTTTGTATTAGAAAACTTTCAGCACAGGAGCTTGGCTTCGCTGCTGTAACACCTTGCCGGTTTAATAGAAGGCATTTTTTTGGGTTCTTTGCAGTCAGGAAAAACATCTGAACTTGTGTATAGTGGTACTGTGCACAAGTTCAGATGTTTTGCCTGCCTCCAAAACCCCCCAAAAAATGCCAGCAAAAACACACCTTTGGCATTTTTTTGGGTTCTTTTGAGGCAGGCAAAACATCTGAACTTGTGTATAGTGGTATATATACACACATAATTATATGTATATAGACACCTAGCCATATATAGGTGTGATAGTAGCAGAAATATATTACTGTAAATGATTTCATTAGCGCAAGCATTTATTTCTGCTACTATCACACCTATATATGGCTAGGGGTATATATACAGACATATATGTGTATATATACCCCCTATACACATGTTCAGATGTCATGTCTGACATCAAACATGTCCTCAAAAAAGCACTGGCAGTGGCAGCCCCTGCAGCATAAAAAATGCTTGGCTGGTGAGAAGCCATATTCCTGTGTCGAAGCAATTCAGAGAAATGATCATTTCTCTATAGCGGTCACCCTGCTATGGAAGGGTTTTGTCACCCTGTCATAGCAGTCATTGCCAGTTAACCCTACACTACACTACGGTCCCCTTACACTTTAAATTTTTGAAGCTAACTTAAGTGTAGTTTCTGTAGGGAAAGTGTTAAGGAGCACTCTAAAAGTCCTCACACTAATAAATAGCTAAATGACAAAGGGATATCTAGTGTAGTTAAAGTAAAATTAACAGAACTGCTTCCACTCTCTTCCATGTCCAGTATAACAATGCTAGGAATATGGCGGGGGCGATCTTATATACTGGGGGCGTATTCACTAATGATTACCCCCTAGTCACTTCAATCACATTCCTAGCATTCTCCTGCCCCCTCAATTGGCTTTTGCTAATGGTTCTGGTCCAATCACGGGCTTTTAAAGCCCATTTCCTGAAGCATTGCATTTTGGGCGGTTCTGGTTGCCGAATTCCGAACTTTTTGGGCAAAAAGTTCTAAATTCGGCCGAACCTCGAACACCCAATGTTCAGGCCGAACCAATGGTCGACCCGAACCGTTCGATCATCCCTAATTAAGGTTCAGGAGTTTTTACTCAAACCTGTTCATTTGTTCCCCAGGAAACTCCATTATCAATCTTTGAGCCCTCAGCTGGTCCAACGCCAGAAAGAGAGAGCTTCTTTTTAGGGGAATCTGTCAGTATACTTGACCTTATAAACCAAGGATATGGGAACACCTGAAATTCCAGTTTGTACCCTTGCAAAATGCTGGAGATAACCCAGTTTCCACCTAAACCTGTGAGAACTTCAGCAACCTTCCCCCCACCCAAAAGAGTGGAGGTTTCCCTTCAATGTATTTATACATTTTTAAAGTACAGACAACAAATGCAGGCAGACCAAAATAGCAGTCCAAAAACATTGGACATATCCAGGGTAATAATAAATATCCAATGATAAAATAAACCATTATAGGAGTCAATATATCATTATAAAATATTACAGTAAGCAAACACAGGTTAGCCAACCTACACCTGGAAGAAGACTGAACAGGTGCCACTATATGAGGGGAATCAGGAGAAAGAGGAACTGAGAAAAGAAGTATAAAAGAAAATGGAGGGAAAAAAAGGGGAGGAGGAGAATGGTATAGAGTCTCATACCTCCTCAATGAGAACTGTGCCATATTCACATGTGCATGTTTAGAGTGTGCATTGGAACCACATCCATCTAAATGTTTCTTCCTCTTCCTTACCACTTACCACATAAGGATTTAGAAAGGCTTTCCATGGAGTGGGTTTTGGCTGTTCTAAAACCATTGTAAAAGCATAGGGCATAGTAAGGTGGGAGTAGACTAGTAAAGTAATGAGTCAATTGTCAAAGTCTCCATGTATCCAAGGGAGGCTAATCATCCCATCAAGGAATATGAATATTTGTGCCATTTTTGCAGTATAAAAGCAAGGGTGGAAAGTTGGCCACAAAGATTTGTTCAACCGTCGACTTGATTTTTACTCCTAGGCAAGTAACCCTCTTTATCACCTTTTAAGAATATATAGAACCACTGGATCAATTTCCTGGTCCACTAGCATCCAGGTGGTTCAAGTGAGGGGTGGTACTACAATAGACCCAGGGAAGCCTGAAGTTAGAGAATGTAGGGTTCTTACCCATTTGGAAGTGGGTTTTCTGGACAAAGGGTATTCTAGCTTTATGCCACCAGAGTTCCCATAGCACTGTTGAGCATTTTTCGGGGGCATTCAATCCCATGAGACATTCAGTGAGATGCATCTGTATTTAGGGCAGGCTCTGGGTTTGCCGCTAGAGGAGGGAGAGGAAAATAAAATAAAAGGGGGAGGAGGGGGCTGAAGCGGAGAAGATGTAGAAGAAAGGAGTGAAGAAAACGATACAGAAACAAAGAAGAGGAAACACAATCAATCCACGGTAACTTTCAAATATACTAAGCCAAACTTGGCACTCGAAGCAGAAACACACACCGCTGCTCAATCTCTCTGGACAACAATCCAGAAGGGGGGGGGGGCAGCAGGGGAGTCCAAAACCTATGTGGGCGTAGTGGAGCACAACCTTAGGAGTGGAGCTGTCCCAACCCTCTATTGGATGGCTAAGTCCAAGAGAGCTGCCGCTTGGGACCTGTCAGGAGTGAAGAACAGATCTGAATTGAGAATTTCAAATGGGTACAGGGACTCAGGCACTGAGCATCCTAATGGAGAGCCCCTTCCTAGAGGGTTCAAAAGGGAATATTACCCCGGAATACGCCACCCCGGTCATTTGGGCAAGCTTCAATGAACAGAGTTTAGAAAAGTTGATAGAAAACTATGAAAAAATATATGCTAATCAGTACAGTATGTGGATGTCACTGAGAACCACCACATCAGGTGTTTGCATGTTTTTTTTTTGCATTGCTAAATGTCCCTTAAACAGTTATTGGGTAGATCATAATTAACCTGTTTCCAACCCTTGTATAAACCTAGAAAAAACACCCCTAGGTAATGGGATTATATAGGCAACCGCTAACCATGGATTAAAATGTAAATATTTATTATAACATAGTAAAAATTAGATACATGTATACAAGATAGATACATGTATACAAGATAGGACACACAAAGTATGTCATGCAAAAGAAACACACATTTTATCCATACATTTATATTGCCGTGTTCATCTTTCATATTATGTATTACAACATCATGTGAGGAAGTAGATGTTCCTCATATACCAGACACGTTTCAGGTGATATCCACCTTTCTTCAGGGGTACAGAAGATAGAGGTTTGCACAACTTCCCCAGATGGAGGTATTTTGTAGGGAGAAAAAAAGCAGTGTATTTAAAAGCCCAAAATACAATTTGGAATGAGCATGCCTAAGTAGTGTAGTGGTGATGAAAGGTCTGTGAAGGAAATGTTCCAGTCAACCTGGATACATAAGGTTTCACAATGATCCCCCAGTAAGCCGGGTGGTGTCCCTATAGAACGCCATATGTAAGTATAAGATGTATTCAGATCAACCTGAAATGTTAATGAGTCCTGTACAGGTGAATATCCCCAGACAAGGAGAGGATAAGACAAAGTGCAGAGGTCAGACACTTTCAGTTTAAATTTAGCCGCGATATCCGGCAGCTCAGACTTGTTATAAACCTCTCCTAATTTATTCATACCAAACAAAAAAGTTTGAGCCATATTGTAAATACACTTTAAATCCATAATTTGTTATCATTAGAAGTTATAGGGTTGATCTGGAAAATGGAAGAGAAGAAAAATAGGACACAATTGTAGTTGTATCCCTCAGAAACCAGAATTATTTTTAATGTTTCTTGTTTAATGTTTCCCCAAAATAAATAGAAACATAGATTCCACTATTTATTTTGGGTATGTTTCCACTATTTATTTTGGGGAAACATTAAACTATTAAGCCCCGTACACACGCACAGATCGTCGTCATACAAATGTTCGTCTTTTCTCCCCGGGATGTCGGTGTCTGTTGAAAAGTGCAAAGACAGCACAAGGACAGCACAAGAATTTTGTCCGCAGACTTCAGCTGACTGCAGAAGTGATGTCATGTAATGGTTAACTTTCCCTGTGTTTTTTATTTTCTGAGCATGCCCAGTCTTGCAAATCTGCGGTCTGTCGGCTGATTTCTGTACTGACAGGCGAACAATCGTCCGTTCTGGTGTCCGCAGACAAAAATTTTCATGTTTGCAAGAAAGACTCTTGTCCGCGGATTGTGTGCAGACAGCTGTCGGAGGCACCATACTAACACGCGTACAATCGGCAGATCTTTCGTCCGCCGACGTTTGTATGACGACGATCTGTGCGTGTGTACGGGGCTTAAGTCACAACCTTAGTTATATGCCTATTATCAATTCCCATTAATTTTTAAATATAAAGTTTCTGAAGCAGACATTTTTGCACAGTGTCCGTATCTGGTTTACATTCATGTGATGAATAGCCAATCAGAATAGACATGAACCTGCAACATATATACACAATAGGTATCCATAATACATATTTATTTGTAAATTTGCATTTTTGCTTATAATATTTTTTTTTTTTTTTACATCTTTATGCATGTCATATTCCTTATTTATACCACTCACTTTATATAATTTGTTCTTTATTAACAAGTTATTGCTTCCTATTAAGCAAAGGCAGCAGGCAAGATTTGTTGTTCCAATGGCTTCTTCTCCCCCTTGCTTCCCCTGAGGATGGGGGCATGTTCCTTCTAACCAGCTGCTCTCTCCCAAGTAGCTTCATTCTCCATGGCTTATTGTTTTCATACGATGTGTGCCCCATGTGTACCAGGCAGTCATTTCTCTGACAACTCAAGTGACCCTGCTATGAAAAAAGCCTTGCTTCATACCACACTATACTTATACTACTGCAGATCGGTTCCTGACTCCAGGAGCCAGCAGGAGTGCAGATCAGCACAGGAAAGGCAACCTAGACATTTTCTACTGGACTGACGATCAATTGTCTGCAAGGGTAAGGTTTTATAATGAGTTGGGTAAGCAGAACCACCAAGAATTGCATTTACATAAATGATAGTTATCTTTTGGAGCGCCTAAGGGAAGCCCAGGGATAATTATATAAAAATATACTGAAGGAATGTAAACTCAGCTGCTGGCTCTATGGGATAAAAAACTGTACAGCTCTATATCAATTTAAAAAGCCCTGCAAACCAGCTGACAAGACAAATGGGAAATGTGGCAAATATGATGGTGCCTGTCTTCAATTTTGCAGTGAAATTGGGATTAAAATGTAAACTCACTTTCAACTTTTGTGCAGTTTAGGTGGTGGCTAGCATGAGGACCATACATTCACTACATTACCAAAAGTATTGGGACACCTGCCGTTACACGCACATGAAGTTTAATGGCATCCCAGTCTTAGTCCATAGGGTTCAATATTGAGTTGGCCTGCCCCTTGCAAGCCTTCTTGTTCACATCAGTGCCTGACCTTCCACGCTTCTGGAAGAATGGTCAAACATTCCCATAAACACACTCCTAAACCTTGTGGACAGCCTTCTCAGAAGAGTTGAAGCTGTTTTAGCTGCAAAGGGTGGGCCAACTCAACCCTACAGACTAAGACTGGGATGCCATTAAATGTCATGTGTGTGTAAAGGTAGGCATCCCAATAATTTTGGTAATTTAGTGTATTTAAAAAAAATAGCTTTGTATCTATGCAAATAAGCAAACACTTGCCTGATAGCAATTTCTCCTAGTACCTCCTATATCAGGTCTGGTAGAACTATTGGCTATTGGAAGCAAATTGTTTACATATTTCATCCTGCTCAGGATTGATCTATGATAAATGTTTCAGTCAAACTGTTAGCAAGTAAAAGTGTTTGTTAGGTACATAATTTTGCTTAATCGGCACACCTATTCTATTTAATTCGGCACACCTATTCTATTTAATTCAAGTGAACTAAACTGTGACTTTTCAAAGTATGGGTTCGTGTACCATTCCTCTACTATTTATTGCACACGTACCATATTACATTTTACACAGTGTTTAAACATTTATCCCAATTTATAGCAAACATTTCAGAGATAAAATTGTTTATTTTTTTTTTTCTTTCTAAGGAGTTTCATTTACAAATACTGTGATTTAAGTGTAACTGATTTTGTAGCACTATGGAAAACATGACTCTTGTGAAAAACCTGTATTTGGCATCAATTGGTCATAATCCAGCATTGAGTATATATATATATATACAATATCCTGTAGAGCTCAGAGGCATTCCTAAGATAGATTGTCTGTATGAGAAGATCATTTCTGGTTTATTGTTTTTGTTTTCCCTAAATGTCTCCTATAAAAGATGGTGTACTAGTGAGACAATTTAACAATGTTTCCCAGAGGTGCAATGATTTAGGATTCTAATTCTTGCAACTGATGATGCATTTATAATGGAAATAAATTGTGATGGCATAATTACTATAGGGATAAATCAAGTTTATCCATTGGAAAGGTCATTTAGACATTCATGTTACTGAACAATAACATACCAATACATTAGTTGCCATTGCACAAGGAAAGGGAAACATAGGGTCATGTTCCACTAAGCTTTTAAATCCAGCTTTATTTATAGTATAAAAATGTAGTGCTCAGAACATGGTTGTATTGTAAACCCACTGTTCCTGAATTATTAGGGTCTGAATCTCACTGGCAAGGATGTGAATGAGGTATTGTTTAGTATGATCACTGCATGTGAGTCGGGTGGTGCTCCCACTCTGCATATTAGTATGGAAAGTCTGCTTCAATTGCTGTCTACCTAGGTGATCAGTTAAGAAAATGTAAAATGCAAAATGTATCTTTTGGCAACACAAAGAATGTTTGAAAAAAAAAGTGTTAATAGAAGTTTGTCAAACACATGTACAAAATAAGTACACATTTACTAAATAAGTAGAGCATGTCCAATTTGCAAAGTAAATTTCCACTTTGCAACAAAATTTTCACTTAGCGTAGTGAAGCTCTGTTGACTTTCATAATCAAATCATGTACAAGAAAAAACATCCTGTTTTTTCCTTGCATTTTTTTTGAGTATTCTTTTCAGTGTTTTATCACATTCTCAAAGGTAAGTGAAAATGTGTTTTGCAAAGGTGAACATGCTTTATGCCTTCAGTAAATCAGCCACCACGAGTGCATGACATAACTGTATTATATAATCTTTGATTATAGTAAAATATCACATTTACTGGTTAAAATGAGGAATAAAAAGTGTATAAATGTACCACAAAACAACCAACATTAGAAACATATATTTGTCTTAATCTGAAGGCATTACTTTTAGAATAACTATACTGAAAATGCAATGTTTAGCCGTACAGAACACCAATATTGTGAGTTTGTTCTAAATGTGGACTGTAATCTTTGTGCAGTAAAAGTCAGACTTGTTTGTGTTTCCACATTTCCTCCCACTCAATCAATTGTAGCCAAAGGCTACATTTGCCTTCATGATGCTGTTGGCAGTCCTTTGAGTATTCTGCTGAACAGCAGACCAACAATTTCTGCAGTATAATGGATGACTGTAGTAACCTGCAAGAGACCAGCATCCACGTGAAAACATTTTTTGTATTGAAGATAATAATGTTTGTAATCCACTTGCTTTCCTATCTGGCCATTCGGTTCTGTAATGTAAATAAAGGGACACTGGAGCTGCCAATTCTATAAGCAAATACACTTCCTGATAAAGTATGCATGGAATATTTGATCTACAGGTTAAGCAAAACATGTTCATTTCTTGATACCTCAGGCAAAACAATAAATCATCACAACAGGGATTCACAACGGTATGTCTTATAGATCCATTTTTCTAGTCACCTTAAATTGTTGAAATTGCAGTGCCAGCCAGATTATATTTTTTGTGTATACTGTAATCATGATTGAAATGATGATTTAAAAAAAAGATTTAAATATCAGAAAATATTCTTCTGAAATAAAATAATTTGATGCAACACACATGTTTTAATTCTTTACAAAACATATTTGATCCCTTTATTTTTGATTTGACGTTGACATATAAATATTGGCTAAAGAGTTAAACAAAATCACACATTTGTTTTCAGATATATACAGTCATGTCACCTTTGGCCTTAAAACTAATATTGCCCCCCTTTAGTAGAAGTGACTTTTTGCTATGTAGGCCTTTTGCCTAATTGTCCATCAGCCTCTGATGTCAACTTGGTGACATTTTTCCAGGCATCCACTCTTTCATGCAAATGTTCTTCAGTTGCAAAGCGTTTTTTGGTTTCCTTACTAATTTCAGCCCCCTCCATCACTACAATGGAATTCAATCAGGGCTTTGACTAGGTAATGCCTCCCATTTCTTGTTTTTGAGCCATTTCTTTATGGATTTAATATTTTGTTTTGCACCATTGTGATTTTGAAAGATATATTTACATTCTCTTTAAATAATGTTACCCCCGACATATTCCTGATATGTGGAAAGAACAAATACAGAGGGAGCACCAACCTAGCACATTATTTTTAACAATAAACAGTTTTTAAGGTAGATGGAACATAGGCACAAATTGAGATAGTAAGTCCACCAAGGAGGTCCACTGGGCGTAGGACACTGGTACAGACCGTGTTGAGATGTGGAACCTCAGAGCTAATTTGAGGTTCCACTGACTAGGCTTTATATACACATAATAATGATGGTAGGTCACAAGGGCAATGGAATAAAGCGCGCCAAATCATCATCATTATTATGTGTATATAAAGCCTAGTCAGTGGCACCTCAAATTAGCTCTGAGGAAAGGGGTAGGCCCCTGAAACGCGTATGCGGCACTTAGAGGTTCCACATCTCAACACGGTCTGTACCAGTGTACTACGCCCAGTGGACCTCCTTGGTGGACTTACTTTTTCAATTTGTGCCTATGTTCCATCTATTTTTGTGAGTATGATGTACACATGTTTTTAACAATAAACAGTTTTTAAGGTAATGCGCTAGGTAGGTGCGCCCTCTGTATTTTTTATTTCCAGTTCTCTTTGTGGTTTCCCCAACCATCCATGAGTGGCAGCACAGCAGGATGACGACAATACCAGCTAAGGTCGTGTCCAGTGATACAAGTCGCATGAACAACCCCTCAAGCGCAGGAGCAATTCTTTTCAATTTTATATTCCTGATATGTGCCTGTTGTACTATGTGTTTGTGATAAAAAAGTATCCTGTTCTCTTTGTATTGCTTTCTTTGTATGAAATACCTGGTGATCATGGCACCACCCCTGCTTTTTTATTTCAAACTGATAATGCCAGGCATGAGAGCACATCCATCTCACCGTGGTCAGTTTTCTGGCTGTGCTGGGGGCACAGTCTGCCTGTGGATGGGGGAATCAGGCAGACATTGGTACCCTCAGGGCAGTTCCTGGCTCCCCATGCCCTGTGCTTGACAATCCTTTGCCAATAAGCCTTAAAATTTGCTTTGTTTTGTTTACAAACCGAATGAAACCAGCTGAGAAATGTCCCACTTCACTGGTAGTTTTAATGCATCCTTCAAGCATGTTTTTCAACCACTTGTTGCCCATGGCAATTCTGATACGTCTAACATACTTTGCATTGTTATACTAAATAATTACTTAGAATCCCCAAACATTTTATATTTTCTGAACGCAAAGACCCTGGAGAAAAAACAAGTGATTTTTCCAATTTTTTATGTCACACGGTATGCGTACATCGGTTTATCAAACGCAAATTTTCAGGAAAAAATTCACTTTAATGAATTTTAGTGCACACACACACACACATATTATAATACCCAATTTCTGCTAAAATATAAAAAATTATGTTACACCGAATGAATAAATACCTAACATATCATGCTTTAAAATTTTGCAAGACAACAAATGATACCTAAAAATCTCCATAGCAAGCTGTGACGGAAGTCACTTTGGTTGGGGGGCCTGTGGAACCCAGCTTACCTTAGAGAGATTGAGAAAACCCTCTCTCAGCTCCCTAAACCCTCTCTCAGCTCCCTAGGCCCTTCCTAAGTGTCACACTGTAAGTCACCCTGTGTCTATTAGGGACACAAAGTGTCCATTAAGTAGCTGTGTATCATTTTCTGAGAATATGGTTTGAATTACTTCAAATGGGACAGTAATATTTATCAACCATATATCTCAAGAAATATATGAAGACTATTCCTGGCCTGTTTGTTTCTGAACAAGTTAATTGAAAGAACTAATCCCATTGGCCTCTGATCCATGTTTGTCAAAGTTAGAGACGGGCAGTCTGTCACTGGTGGTTTCTTCCTATTGTCTGTACAATAAGGTGTTCTGTGTTTATACTAAGGATAATGAGGAGAGCAGTGGCGGCCGGCCGATAGGGGGCGCAGGGACGCCCCCCCCCCCAAAAGAAAAGAAGGAAAAAAGATTTAAAAAAAATAATTGTCAATTTTCAGCCACTAGGGGCGCCGGACCTAGTGGTGGGTATGGGGGGGTGGGGTTTTTGACCCCACGTGAGCCGAACAGATGCACCGATTGTCGGCCTTCTGGGGGTCATCGGGACACTCCCCACTTTGCTGGACTCCTGGCTGTGATTGGTCCAGACTCCAGCCTGGACCAATCACAGGAGGACATCCCGGGATGGGCCTTTGGTGGCGTGATGCGTGGGGGCGGTGCACTGCCCAGGCGTCATGTCCTTCCCGCCCGCCCCGCCCGCCGGCGCAGAGAGAGGAGAGCGAACCGCGTGAGGAGTCAGTCGGACGGACTTCACTGCACTGTCTGGGAGGATCGATTTGTAGACAGTGACACCCGAATTCATCTCGCATCGGCCGCAGTCGACTCTGAGTCATCCGTCAGAAGAAGCTGACTCTGAGCTAGCTCGCTGAGTCGCTGACCTGTCCTGTCGTCCTGAAATGAGGTGACCACCTGAGCTGACCTGGAGTGACACTTGGAGGACCGGAACGTTCGTCTCCGACTCCGATGTCCGACAGTAAGAGAAGGCAAGGCACCGGGACTCCGACCGGGACTGTATGGGAGCCGCGGGCGGGAGGTGCCTGCACTGTCTGTGCCTATCAGGTCAGGAGAGCAAAGTCGGGCCTTGGGGCACGCATTGAATGGGGACATGCTGGTCGGGGCACGCATTGAATGGGGACATGCTGGTCGGGGCACACATTGAATGGGGACATGCTGGTCAGGTCACTGCATTGATGGGGACATGCTGGTCAGGTCACTGTGCATGGATGGGGACATGCTGGTCAGATCACTGTGCATTAATAGGGACATGCTGGTCAGGTCACTGTGCATTAATGGGGACATGCTGGTCAGGTCACTGTGCATTGAATGGGGACATGCTGGTCAGGTCACTGTGCATTGAATGGGGACACGCTGGTCAGGTCACTGTGCATGGATGGGGACATGTTGGTCAGGTCACTGTGCTTTATTGGGGACATGCTGGTCAGGTCACTGTGCATTGATGGGGACATGCTGGTCAGGTCACTGTGCATTAATGGGGACATGCTGATCAGGTCACTGTGCATTGATGGGGGACATGCTGGTCAGATCACTGTGCATTAATGGGGACATGCTGGTCAGATCACTGTGCATTGAATGGGGACACGCTGGTCAATCTTGAACCAACCTAATGATTGTTTGGTAAGTCACGCAATTTTTTACCGCGTTTTTTGCCGCAAAGCAATACCTATTAAATTTTTTTTTTGCGCCCCCCCAAAAATTTTGAGCACCAGCCGCCACTGGAGGAGAGGTACAAATAGAGGAAGAGGAATTTGGAAGGAGGTTGCGAGAGATGCACATACAGCACAGGGGTCCAGTGTCAGAGCAGGTCCTGCTAGGATGGCATTAATCTGTGCGCTTGGATCTCTGGAAGGAAACGCTAGCCTGTGAGCAGTGTCACCAGGGAAAAATCCTCCCCTCTATCCAGAAAAGGTACTGGATTGCAGGAGCTGTTTTTGGGAGATACACCGCACAAGGAGCAGACAGCTGAGTAAAGCAGGCTGGTCTGGGCAGAGATGCAGTTGGAAGAGAGCTATAGAGCCCTCCGGTGGCATGTATCCCAAACATGCCCTTGGATAGCGGATGACAGCCCAACGGAATGCTTTGGCTATGGCGGCTGGGGACTGTTGTACGAGAAGCTGTCAGGGGACCCTAACTTTGGTAGCGATTTGGAGTGGCGGTTAGAGGAAATTATGGATTACAGTGAAAGGATTCTGAACATCTTGGAAGTGCTCTGGGCACTGGAAGATATGGAGTTTCTGGCCGCTCAGGAATGGGAGCTGGAAATTGCCTACAGACGGCTGCTAGACGGCTCAGCACCAGGGCTGGGCTTCCCTTGCCTGGGAATATCCAGAAGTACCAGCTGACTGCCAACTCTTCAGCCAGAATTTCTGGACAATGTGGCACAGTATAGTGTGCTTTGCTCACCTGCACCCACGGTTTGGGATGCATAGGTCTTATGGCGGATGCAGCAAGTGTTGACTCACCTTGATGAACCTGTTTCTGCACAGGACAAGCTTGGATGGAGGAATGCATCTGTCCAGCAGCTGGATAAAGGTACGGGAGATGAAGCAGCCAGCTCATCTTCCCAGCTGCAGTTTAAAGGTATGGGAGAAGAGGAAGCCATCTTTATTTCCTAACCTTGGATTACAGATTTAATTGACTTTTTATCGGAGGATGATATGGATGATAAATCACCTGCCAAAGTGTTGGGACTGGGCCCGATTGCCACCAACCTGTGCCCTGGACTTTCAGCAATTCCAGAGACTGGGGATTTAAAAGAATTTTCTGCTGAGGAGGAACATCCCCGTGAGTTTACAGCAGAAGAGCGGGCATCCAGGCATAGCGCTGCTAACCTCTGCCTGCAACAATTGGTGACCCAGGAAAATGTGTGCAAGCAGGGCCGGCCTTAGGTGATCAGGCGCCCTGTGCGAGCTAATCCTGTGGCCCCCCCCCACGCGCATTTTCTTGCACCTTTTTTGCACTTTATTTAACTTTTCTTTTTTATGATCACTAATAACTTAGCCCCCCTTACATCAGAGCCCCCCCCCCCACACAGAGCCCCCCTTACATCAGAGACCCCCCACACAGAGCCCCCTTTACATCAGAGACCCCCCACACAGAGCCCCCTTTACATCAGAGACCCCCCACACAGAGCCCCCTTTACATCAGAGACCCCCCACACAGAGCCCCTTTTACATCAGAGACCCCCCACACAAAGCCCCCCCCACACAGAGCCCCCCCACACAGAGCCCCCCATCACATCAGAGACCCCCCACACAAAGCCCCCCTCACATCAGAGACCCCCCACACACAGAGCCCCCTTACATCAGAGACCCCCCACACAGAGCCCCCTTACATCAGAGACCCCCCACACAAAGCCCCTCTAACGTCAGAGACCCCCCACACACAGAGCCCCCTTACATCAGAGACCCCCCACACAGAGCCCCCTTACATCAGAGACCCCCCACACAAAGCCCCTCTAACGTTAGAGACCCCCTCACAAAGCCCCCTAAGATCAGAGACCCCCTACACACACACAAAGCCCCCCTCACTTCAGAGACCCCCCACACAAAGCCCCCCTCACATCAGAGACCCCACACACAAAGCCCCCCTTACATCAGAGACCCCCCACACAAAGCCTCCTTACGTCAGAGACCCCCCCACACAGAGCCCCCCTCATCTCAGGGACCCACCACACAAAGCCTCCCTAACATCAGGGACCCCCCACACAAAGCCCCCTCACATCAGAGACCCCACACACAGAGCCCCCTTACATCAGAGACCCCCACACAAAGCCCCCTTACATCAGAGACCCCCCCCACACATCAGAAACCCCCCACACACAGAGCCCCCCTAACATCAGAAACCCCCCACACAAAGCCCCCCTTACATCAGACCCCCCCTCCCCACAGAGCCCCCCACATCAGAGAACCCCCATCACATCAGAGACCCCCCACACACACAAAGCCCCCCTCACATCAGAGACCCCCTACACACACACACACACGAAGCCCCCCTCACATCCACACATCAGAGACCCCCCACATAAATCCCTTCTTACATCAGACCCCCTCCCCACAGAGCCCCCCACATCAGAGAGACCCCCTTACATCACAGACCCCCACACAAAGACCCCCACATCAGAGAGCCCCCCCTTACATCACAGAGCCCCCCCTTTACATTTTTTGAAGGAAAGAACTCACTTACCTTACGTTGTCTGCAGCTTTTTTTTTTCTTTAAACTTCCCACCCACACATCCCCGGGAGTGTGGGCGGGCGGGAGGAGAAGGGACGGGGCGAGGAGGAGCTGACGATCTCTCCTCTCTCCCTGCACTGACGCCAGAGGAGAGATCGTCAGCTCCTCCTCGCCCTGCCCCTTCTCCTCCTCCCGCCCACCCCCACTCCCGGGGATGTGTGGGCGGGAAGTCAGCGTGGATGGATCGGAGGCTGAGCTGTGTGAGAGATACACAGCTCGCCTCACTGCAACAATAGGTGACCGAGGCACGGCCGCACAGCGGGAGGTAAGCGGCGGCCGCGGCCTGTGTTAACCCTGTCCAGGCCGCGGTCGCCGCTCACCTCCCGTTGTGCGGCCTGAATCACCTGATCTTCTGCGAGCTGTGATGGCCGCACGGCGCCCTTGTTGCCCTTGGCGCCCTGTGCGGCCGCACAGCTCGCACACCCCAAAGGCCGGCCCTGTGTGCAAGGCCATTGACTTTTCAGTTTATTTCCCTGAGGAACAGCGGGCATCAGGGCCTAACATCAGTTAACTCTGCCCAACACCAACAACAGCATCAGCATCCCTGAGAGAAGAGGCAGCTGGCCTTTCTGCAACACCACTGACAGGTACATGGGATTTTCTGCCAGCAGCATCTGTGGAGTTACAAGAAACTTCCACAGCAGAAGCGCTGACAACTGGACAGAGTGTCCAAGACCTCTGCCCGACACCTGTGGTAGTTCTGGAAGCCCAGGTGAGAAGATGGCGATCACTCCCCAACAGCAGATCAGTATTAAAGGGGGAGAAGGGGGAGGAGGTTGTCGTCCTCCCTCCCCAACAGTCAGTCAGAGCGGAGAAAATTGTCTTCCCTCCCCAGGATCTGTGCACCTGAGAGATGGTACCAGAGAAAGGTTGTCCCAAACGACGGATGAGGGTAAGGAAGATGGAGCAGCTGATCCCCCTTCGCAGCAGCAGACGGTGCCCTAGAATGATGACATCAACCCAGCAGAAGAGCTGGAAACAGGACAGAGTGCTGCTGGCCTCTACCCTCAACTATCAAAGGATGGGTTTCCTGAGAAAGTGGATGGGACTACAGTCTTTACTTGTATACCCCAGGGATGCTAGGCAGTCAGCCCAGATGCCCAACTGCCTGACAAAGTGAGCCCAGCCTCCCTGTCTTCTATACAGCGGCTGAAAAACTCCAGTGAGAAGGGCCAGTCCACACTTCTCCCCAGCAGTGGGTATGTTCTACGAGAGAGGCAGAGGTTGTCTGGCTGGGTGAGTAAAGCTGTGTTCCAGTTTGGGGTCTCCCCTTGCGTTAGTCTCCTTTGAAAAGGAAAGAGATGTGACGGGAGTCACTTTGGTTGGGGGGGCCTGTGGAGCCCAGATTACCTTTAGAGAGGTTGGGAAATCCCTCTCTCAGCTCCCTAGGCCCCTCTTATGTGTAAGTCACCCTGTGTCTATTAGGGACACAGGGTGACCAAGAAAATGATAGACAGCTAATGGACACTGATAAATATTACTGTCCCATTTGAAGTAACTCAAACCATATTCTCAACCATATATCTCAAGAAATATATGAAGACCATTCCTGGCCTGTTTAGCTCTTTCAATGAACATGTTCAGAATCAATCACATTGGCCTCTGTTCCATGTTCTTCAAAGTCAGAGATGTACAGTCAGACAATAGGAAGAGACCACCAGTGACAGTGTAGCAACCTACAAGGTAGGTGCTAGGCAAAGTATAGTGGGCCTTGGCTGCCTAACAGCAGGGCCATGATTTTCAGCTGGGCTGTCATGTCTCCCAAGTTGTGCTATTGAGACTGGGGAGTCTCCCTACTGGCTCCATGAGAAGGGTTCTCATTGGGCAGTGGAGGAAACCCAATCAGTGGCACATTCAGGCCTGTATCTACCCCAGAAAGGCAGATTCTGCAGCACAGGATTCTGGGAGTGGGTATAAGTTTGGGGGGAGCACATGATGCAGCATCTTTGGCGGGAAGCAGAGTCCCAGGAGGGAGAGTGCAGCTGTCTCTCCTCCTGTCAGCAGGATCGGGTGTCCTGGGCGGCTTGCCTGAGGGGACGGAGTGAGCTGAGCTGCAGAGAGGATCCGGTGTGCTGAGGACCATTGGAGCAGAGGGGGTCCAGTTTCAGGAAAGCATTCCCAGTTTGTTAGTACTGTAAACTGCCCCTGGGGTCTGCCTAGCAGAGGGGACCACTCCGGTGAAGGTCCAAGGGATCCAGGAGCCAGCTAGCTGTAAAGGGGGGTGCCAGTGTTTACCCTGAAGTGTAGAGGGGGTGCCTAGTGAGAGGACCCTGAAGTGTAGAGGGGTTGCCTAGTGAGAGGGCCCAGAAGTTCAGAGGGGGTGCCTAGTGAGAGGACCCTGAAGTGTAAAGGGGCCGCCAGCGGTCTGGCCCTGAAGAGTTAAAGTGTACAGTTTGCAGTGTACAGTGTTAAGAGTTGCAGCAGCAAAGCAGTTACAAAGAGCTACTTCAGTCAGTGAAGGGCTGGAGGGAGCTGTTTACAGGACTTTTGAGCTAACCAGAGTGTCAAAAGTCAAGTTCAAGCACAAGTTCAGCAAGTCAGTATTTTTCAAGCGCCAGCAAGCGTTGGTCGGCATTCAGCTGGTGTCAAGACAGCGCTAACAGGCATTTTTCTGCAAAGTGTCCCAGTTGTACCTAGTTGAGCCAGAGGAGTATCCCACTCATTCCCTTCTCCCATCCCCATTTAAAAGAAACAAAACAAATCAAATATGCCGGAATGGTCATTGACTCAAAACTCACACTTGGGTATTCAGCTTAAATGGGCTGAGGGTGTCACCGGTAACAATGGCAGACCCACATCAGGCCCACTGCCTGTAAAACCTGCTACATCTGTATCATAAGATGTTCTGTGTTTATACTTAGGATAATGTGTAATTTTGTATTTTGTTTTAGCCTTGTTGCCGGCAGTCTGGTCATCCAGGTTTAAGTGCGCTGAGTTAATTAGCATGTTAATGATAACCTTGTCTAGATGGAATTAGATAACGAGGTCCATCTGACTTATGACTAACTATTGTGTGATGTTTTAAGTAAATATTTGGTTCATTGTTCATGTAGTGACAGACTTTTTATTCACTTGAGAAGTATGTCAGTTTATTGTGCAATAAAGGAGTTGATGATTTTAGATACATACAAAACTATCCTGAACTTAGCTTGTATGTAGGGAGGCTGGAATATCTGATATCTATGTTCAAGACTAGGGATGATCGAACTTTTCAAAATTTTGGTTCGGCCAGAACATCCGAACTTCCTGAAAGTTCGGCTTGGATTTAAGAACCCCATTGAAATCAATGGGACCCGAACTTCAGTAATCAAAAAAGACCATTTTGAAGCCCTAAAACCCAATAAATGCCCCTAAAAAGTGCCTAGGGTTCTGGGTCATGCCCCAGGGACTATTTATCAAAAATGACAATTTTTAAGAACTTTTTTTGTGTGATTGAGAGCCAATTATTGCAAAAATTAAATTGAAAGAAAAAAAAAATTCTTTTGGTGTCTGGGGGGGTCTAAAAAGTGTACCTGTGAAGTTTCAGCTCTGTAGCATGTCCAGAACCAGAAAAAAAAGATCGTTTGTATTAGGTCACTTATAGAACAGGGATATGGCTCCGCTATTTTCACACCTTTGCCGGTTTTGTAGCAAGCGTTTTTTTGGGCATTTTTTGGGGGACTTTGGAGGCAGGCAAAACATCTGAACTTCTGTGTAGGGGTATATATACAGACACCCATGTCTGTATATATACACATACACATATATAGGTGTGAAAATAGCAGAACACTATGCTTGCGCTAATGAAATAATGAACACCAATATGTCTCCGCTCCTATCACACCTATATATGTGTATGTGTAAAAATACATATAAGTGTGTGTGTATATATAACCCTATACAGAAGTTCAGATGTTTTGCCTGCCTCCAAAGACCCACAAAAAATGCCCAAAAAAATGCCTGCGCCAAAAAAAAAATGCCCAGGTGTGTTGTTGCAGGCGTTTTTTTTTGGGCATTTTTTGTGGGTCTTTGGAGGCAGGCAAAACATCTGAACTTCTGTATAGGGGTATATATACACACACACTTATATGCATTTTACACATACACATATATAGGTGTGATAGGAGCGGAGACATATTGGTGTTCATTATTTCATTAGCGCAAGTATAGTGTTCTGCTCCTTTCACACCTATATATGTGTATATATACAGACATAGGTGTATGTATATATACCCCTACACAGAAGTTCAGATGTCATGCCTGACTCCAAACATCTCCTCAAAAAAGCCCAATAAACGCCTACAGCAAAAAGCAGGCTGACCGGCGAGAAGCCATATCCCTGCTCTGAAAGTGACCTAAGAGAAACGATCTTTTCTCTATAGCGGTCACCCTGATATGGAAGGGTTTTGTCACCCTGCCATAGCAGTCAGTCAGTTAACCCTACACTACACTACGGTCCCCTTACACTTAAAACTTTACCTGCAGAAACTAGATTATTAAAACTAACTATAGTGGAAAATAGCACCCAAACTACACTAGATATCCCTTTCCTCACACTAAAAATTACTAAATGACACTTTGTAGCAGAAGTAACAGAACTGCTTCCACTCTCTTCCATGTCCCTGTATTACAATGCTAGGAATTTGGCGGGGGCTATCTTATATACTGGGGGGGTATTCACTAATGATTGGCCTATGGACCCCCTTATTCACTCCAATCACATTCCTAGCATTCTCCTGCCCTCTCAATTGGCTTTTACTGATGGTTCTGGTCCAATCACGGGCTTTTAAAGCCCATTTCCTGTACCATTGAATTTTGGTCGGTTCTGGTTGCCGAATTCTGAACTTTTTCAGCAAAAAGTTCGGAATTTGGCCGAACCTCGAACAGCCAATGTTCGGGTCGAAACGATGGTCGACCTGAACCGTTCGATCAACCCTATTCAAGACTGGAGGAAGCCGTATACTGATGGAAGTCCACAAACACAGCATGGGTCCATTACAGCAGCGCTTTAAACTGGTAATCTGTAAAGGCTTTTAGAGTTAAACAGAGTGAGAGCAATAATTCTAGTACCGGACCTCCTGATGTTCTTGGTGATACCTCATATGTGTGGAGCAATCACCGTTTACATATGCGGTACCAATGCTTTCATATTTGCACGTGAGCATGGAGGGAGGGGGTGCTTTTAATTTTTTTTTTTTTTTAAATTTCTGTGTAATCTGTATTTATTAATTTTTATTAAGACACTTTTAAATTTTTAAATTTTTCACTCTCCATTAGGATTGTACAGTTCCGTTACACTCATACTTGGGAGATGCCTTTAAGTTGTATGCAGAGTGAGACATGAGAAAAAAAAAAAGAAATTCCTAAGTTGCATCAAATCATTGCATGGTATTCCTTTTTTTAAAACATTCCTTATTTATATATTTTAAAAGTACAGACAAGGATACAGGCAGAACAAACAGCTGGATAATACCATAGATTTTTATTTAAAAAAATAAACAATTATAGAAGTCGATACATCATTTTAAGATATAATAGTAAGGAAACACAGGTTAGCCAGCCTACATCAAAAAAAGAAAACATGGCTTTCCTCGAACGGGGGCCACTATGTGAGGGGAATCAGAAGAAAGTGGAACTGAGAAGAGAAGATTAGATGAAGATGGAGGGAAAAAAGGAGGAGGAGGCTAATGGAATGGAGTCATTCCTCCTCAATGAGAACCGTGCCGTGTTCACGTGTGCATGTGAAGAGTGTCAAGTGAAACCACTTCCATCTAAATGTTTCTTCCTTACCACTTACCACATAATGATTCAGAAAGGCTTTCCATTGAGTGGATTTCAGCTATTTTAAAACGGTTGCAAAAGCATAGGGGGAGACTCTCGCTTCCAGAGTGCCGAGATACATGCCCTTGCTGCATTCAACAGGTGAATCAGTAAGGAATGTTTAAACCTACATCTTTGAAGATCAGAGAGGAGAAAAAGCTACTTGGCTGGGTCTCTACCCAGATCAAAGTTAGTTTTTGGTCTCAGTAAGTTTCTTGATTGTGTCTCGCACCTGTTAGGTTGTTTGCATGCCCAGAAGATATGAAGCATGGTACTCTCCTCTTCCCCACAATGACAACAAATGTTCTTCGTGTCAGGTGAGTATCTCGTACCCCAGTTCCTGATATTTGCATGTGATGGACAAGTAATGAGCAAAGTTTAGAGCATGGTCTCTCTGCTCCGGGGACAGGGTAGTGGCCAAGTCCCTTTCCCATTTTTCGTAGGAACGAGGGGACAAAAGTCTCAGCTGGTTATAGTAATAGTTTATAGTTTATACACAGTGGAAACCCTGTGTGAAGAGGGACCTGGCTCCACACATTCATTTTCAAAAGGGGTAGTAGGGTGGGAGGAGATGCAGTGGCAAAGTAGACCAGTAAAGTAATAAAGGAACTGTCAAAGTATCCATGTAGTCAAGGGAGGCTCGAACATACTTGTCAGGTCAGTAGGGATGCGGATATGTGATCTGGAAAGGAAATTGCAAATTGATTATCGGAATCTACTATTAAAATGGCCCGGGGGGAAGGCTGCATGGCCAATCACTGGACAAAGTCAAGTAAGGCCTTGGTCTGACATGAAAGCAGATTGCAGCTAGTGAAGCACCCTCAGGGTTGTCCTAATTAAGGGGGGAACCTGGAGGTATCCTATGAGTCACGGCTCTACTCAGGGCAAGCACAGTAATGGTATGGCTGTTCAGGATGGGGGGCAAAGAGGAGAAGATGTAGAAGAAAGAAGATGTAGAAGAAAGCAAAGACCCTGGAGAAAAAAATGGTGGTTGTTAAAATTCTTTATATTACACAATTTTCGTAAAGTGGTTTATCAAATGCAACTTTTCAGGAAGAATTTCACTTTAATGAATTTTAGTGCACAAAAAACATACTATAATACCCAATATTTGGTAAAATATAGAAGATAATGTTACACCGACTAAATAGATACTTCACATGTCATGTTTGCATGACAGGTGTTAATTTTAGCAGCAAATTACGATTTAGTTGGGAAGGCCTGTAATTCTACACAGTGCTCTGGACAGTGGTCTGAGGAGGCCTGTAATGCTGCACAGTGCTCTGGATGGTGGTCTGAGGAGGCCCGTAATGCTGCACAGTGTTCCGAACAGTGGTCTGAGAAGGCCTGCAATGCTGCACAGTGCTCTGGACAGTGGTCTGAGGAGGCCTGTAATGCTGTACAGTGCTCTAGACGGTGGTCTGAGAGGCCTGTAATGCTGCACAGTGCTTGGGACAGTGGTCTGAGAGGCCTGTAATGCTGCACAGTGCTTGGGACGGTGGTCTGAGAAGGCCTGTAATGCTGCACAGTGCTCTTAATGGTGGTCTGAGGAGGCCCGTAATGCTGCACTGTGGTCTGAGAAGGCCTGTAATGCTGCCCAGTGCTCTTGATGGTGGTCTGAGGAGGCCTGTAATGCTGTACAGTGCAGCATTACAGGCCTCTCGTACAGTGCTCAGGTCAGTGGTCTGAGAGGCCTGTAATGCTGCACTGTACAGCATTACAGGCCTCCTCAGACCACCATCAAGTGCACTGGGCAGCATTACAGGCCTTCTCAGACCATCATCCCGAGCACTGTATAGCATTACAGCCACCATCTGTCTAGAGCACTGTGCAGCATTACAGGCCTCCTTAGACCACCATTAAGAGCACTGTGCAGCATTACAGCCCTTCTCAGACCACCGTCCCAAGCACTGTGCAGCATTACAGGCCTCTCAGACCACCGTCCCAAGCACTGTGCAGCATTACAGGCCTCCTCAGACCACCGTCCCAAGCACTGTGCAGCATTACAGGCCTCCTCAGACCACCGTCCCAAGCACTGTGCAGCATTACAGGCCTCTCAGACCACTGACCTGAGCACAGTGCTTGGGACGGTGGTCTGAGGAGGCCTGTAATGCTGCACAGTGCTTGGGACGGTGGTCTGAGAGGCCTGTAATGCTGCACAGTGCTTGGGACGGTGGTCTGAGAAGGGCTGTAATGCTGCACAGTGCTCTTAATGGTGGTCTAAGGAGGCCTGTAATGCTGCACAGTGCTCTAGACAGATGGTGGCTGTAATGCTATACAGTGCTCGGGATGATGGTCTGAGGAGACCTGTATTGCTGCACAGTGCTCGGGATGGTAGTATGAGAGTCCTATAATGCTGCACTGTGCTCTAGATGGTGGTACGAGAGGCCTGCAATGCTGCACAGTGTTGGATGGTGGTCTCCGGTCTGAGGGATGGCCTGTAATGTACAGTGCTCTGGATGTCGATGGTCAGAGGAGGCCTGTAATGCACACACAGTGCTCTGGATGGACAGTGGTCTGAGGGGAGGTTTGTAAGTGTAATGTACACACTCACAGTGCTCTTTGCTCTGGATGGTAGTCATCGGGAGTGGGACTCTCATCGGGAGGCCTGTAAAGCACAATGCTGCTCTGCATGGTCGTCTGAGGACTCGGAGGTCTGTAATGCTGACTGCACAGTGCTGCTAACTGCTGCTAAGTCAAGCATGTTATGGACTCAAATTGCTTGCTTACTGGGAGTGGAAGCAGGCAAAGCTCAATGAAACCAGAAGTTCACAAGGGTAAATGTCCCTGACTCACATTTTCATTTCATTTTCATTTGTTACCAAAAACTTCATTGATTTTTATCATAGTTTCTGTCAGTGGATGAAAATGTGGTGTACTTTTCGTTTCATTTTCATTACTGTAAAAAGGCCGCTGACAAAAATTTTGACGAAAATGTTTTTGTTGACGAAATTAACACTGCATGACGCAATGCGCTGGTTAATTGAGCAACTATGTGGTAATGAGGTCTAGTGTTGATTAATGTAAAGCTATGCAAACATGTATGTATCTTACATACTAGGAGGAGAACAGCTGGTGGAGTCAATGGTCGAGAAGGACCTGGCTGTTCTGTTAGATCAAAGGCTTAATAATAGCATGTAATGCCAAGCTGCAGTTTCCAAAGCGAGCAACAACTTTCTTGTATTCAGAGAGGCATGAACTTCAGAGAGAGAGATTTAATTTGCCCCTGTACAAATCATTGGTAAGACCTCATTTGGAATATGCAGCCCAGTATGCAGCTCAGTTTTGGGCATCAGTTCATAAAAATGATATTGGGGAACTGGAGAAAGTGCAGAGAAGGGCTACTGATAAGAGGCACGGAGGAGCCCAGCTATGAGGAAAGATGAATTGAAACTGAATTTATTCTCTCAGAAGAGGAGATTAGGGGGATATAATAAACATGTAAAAATACATAAGAGAGCAAAGGCGGCGGCACATCCACCTAAAATTCTTGATGTTTATTTAAAAAATCCTTGAAAAAAAATGACATGACATGCATCTGCTGAATTGTTCTTTGAACTGTGAGTGCATTTCACACACATGACAAGGGGCAAGGGGGCACTCTTTACTTCTGGAGGAAAAGAGGTTTAATCTCCAAATATTGAAAGGCTTCTTCACAGTAAGAGCTGCGAAAATGTGGAATAGACACCCTAAAGAGGTGGTTCTAGCCAGCTCAGTAGATTATTTTGAGAAAGACTTGGATTCTTTCCTATATACACATATAATGTAGCTGGATACTAATATTTAAGTACAGTTGATCCAGGGAACATCCGATTGCCTCTTGGGGGATCAGGAAGAAACCTTTTCCCCTGCTGCAGAAAATTGGATAATGCTTTATTGGGGGTTTTTTTTGCCCTCCTCTGGATCAACTGTGGGTAAATGATTGTATGTATAGGATTGTATATTGTTTTCCCTTCTATTGGTTGAACTAGATGGACTTGTGTCTTTTTTCAACCAGATTAACTATGTGACTATGGGCCTAATTCAGTATAAGTTTGGAGTAGAGCTGCTCACTTCTCCAGAAATAACTCCAGCCTAAACTCATTGCATCCTAATTAGGTAAGTGGCTGGAGTTAAACCATCAACTAGATGCTTTAATGAATTCGGAGTTGGAGTTAACTTAGGAAATTTGTCTATTCTGAATCACTTTTATGAAAAACACAAAGGGAATTTGGTTAACTCCAAACTCAAATTCAGCCTATTACACAGCAATCATTTATTATGGTTTATCTTAATTTTAAGGTATAGTTATGTATCTTATGTGTTTTAACCTTTAGATTTTCTAATAGCAGACTACACAGCTGTCTAATTAGCAGTCTTCATTCTTTATTCATCTGAAACTTTCAGGCATATCTGATTGTATTCAGCACTTTGGTGTAGTGGGCTAAGCTCACAGCCAAAGATTGCTAGGTCATGAGTTCAAGGCCCAACCATGATAACACCCTGTGTGCCATCATTTTTTTTGGCCACATAGTAATACATTGGCTACATCACCTAAAATTGCATGTCAATGGCCTTGTATATTCAAGAAACAAACATGCATATGTGCAGGGTGCAATTATGCATTTGCCAAGTTTCAGTATTTATTTATAGCTGTCTAAAATTTAAGAAGGTGATGGCACACTTGGGATTTGAACTCATGCTCTCAGTGTTTATAGCCAGGAACACTAACCACTAAACCATTGAGCTGAGCATGATTACCCCTGGAATATTTATTCCCATGTTTCAATAGTTAACCACTTCCTTACAGGGCAGTTACACCCCTTCCTGCCCAGGCCAATTTTCAGCTTTTTATACTGTTGCATTTTGAATGACAATTGTGCGGTCATGCAACCCTGTACCTAACACAAATGTATGACAGTATTTTCATAAAAAATAGTGCTTTCTTTTGGTGGTATTTGATCACTGCAAGGTTTTTTTTCTATTGGCAAAAAGAAGACCTAAATGTTTGACCCCTAAAATAATGTGTTTTTGTTTATGTAATAAAATTTGGTAAATCAATATGTTTTTTGTTGCACTGACGAGCATTGATGAGGCTGCGCTGGCAGGCACTGATGAGACACTAATATGCAGCACTGATAGATAGATAGGTGGCACTGATATGCAGCATTGATGGGCATTGATAGGTGGCACTGATGGGCAATGATTGGCACTGGTGGGCAGCACTGAAAGATGGTAATGATGGGCAGCACTGATGAGAAGGGCACTAACAGGTTCCCTGAGCACTGATTGGCATCAATGGTGGCATGGGTGGGCATCCCTGGTGGCTGTAGTGGCATCCCCCAAGGGTCTGCACTGGTAATCAATGCTCTGATTACAAGCACAGACCCCCCCCCCCCCACACACACACACACTTACTTTGCATATGAATGCCATTTCTTCACAGCTGAAAGTGGCCCTCACCATGATTAGCCAGTTGATTGTGACCACTTGCTGGAATGTGTGCAAGCCAATTTGGTGTCATTTCTGGTCCAGGGCGAACGACAATGTGCCATTTGCAATTTATTGTAAAGAGATTTTGCTTTATTTTAAAAATGGCGCACATAGACAACTAAAATGTATTGGAAATGTTTTACCTAGGCCAGTGATGGTAACCCTTAACCCCCCCCCCCAAGATGTTTTTGCCCTACATTTCCCAAAATGCTCATGTACTCTGCAGTGTAGGTGAGCATCATGGTAAATGTTACAAAACACCTGTGTTGGCTTAGGTCAGTGATGATGAACCTTGGCAACTAAAAAGGTGAGTGAGCGCTGTAGCAATCTTTTATTTAGTAATCATTTTTAGTGATTTTTTTTATTAAATGTTTTGGTTACATTCATCCACAGCGACTGAATGGAAATTTAGTATTATTCCTTAATTTATATATTTTAGCTAAATATATACATAAACACTTTAATTTTTTCTTACAATTTAGCCCCCCCCCACACACACACACCTCCCCCCCCCCCCCCACACACACACACACACACACCTCCCCCCCCCCACACACACACCTCCCCCACACACACACACACACCTCCCCCCCACACACACACACACCTCCCCCCCCCCCACACACACACACACACCTCCCCCCCCCCCACACACACACATGCCTCCCCCCCCCCCACACACACACACACACACACACACCTCCCCCACACACACACACCTCCCCCCCCCACACACACACACACACACACACACACACACACCCCCCCCCCCCCACACACACACCTCCCCCACACACACACACACACCTCCCCCCCACACACACACACACCTCCCCCCCACACACACACACCTCCCCCCCCCCCCCACACACACACACACACACACCTCCCCCCCCCCACACACACACACACACACCTCCCCCCCCCCCACACACACACACACACACCTCCCCCCCCCCCCACACACACACACACACACACACACACACACACACACACACACCTCCCCCCCCCCCACACACACACACACACACACACACCTCCCCCCCCCACACACACACCCCCCCCCCCACACACACACACACACACCCCCCCCCCCCACACACACACACACACACACACACACACACACACACCTCCCCCCCCACACACACACACACACACACACACCTCCCCCCCCCCACACACACACCCCCCCCCCCACACACACACACACACACCCCCCCCCCCACACACACACACACACCTCCCCCCCCCCCACACACACACACACACCTCCCCCCCCCCACACACACACACACACACACACACACACACACACACACACACACACACACACACCTCCCCCCCCCCCCACACACACACACACACACACACCTCCCCCCCCCACACACACACACACACACACTGAACTTGGGTAGGGTTTCTCCATTTACTCCAGCGAATACTGTACTGCCATTGCACACACACAAAAAATACAAGAAATGGATTACATTCAATAGACACAAAAGATATCTGAATTACATCTAGACAAATATGAAGAAAAGAAAACAAAAAACCAGGAGCTGTGTACAAATGAATAAGCTTTATTGAACATGTATAAAACATCAGTAATCACTCAAGCAAGCATGTGAAATGTGCAATGCCCCCCCCCCAAAACCCCCAAATCAAGTAATTTGATTTCAAATTACAGTGCAAAGATACAACATATGATGGATAGATAGAGCTTACAATATCCAAAAGTCAAGATCCAAAAGTCAAGCAAAATAAGTTGTAGACACCTTAGTATTAACATAAAAGTATGTTGGGTATGTTTTATGCTTAATTGTTTGCATGAGCCTGCCTTTTCATTTAAATACCATCAAATCAGTAGAACATACAGCTACACAGAGGCATGAAAATTGCAAAAACTATACTACTCTATACATAGAGGCATGAAAATTAAAAAAAAAAAACATGTATAGAGTAGTATAGTTTTTGCAAAGTGTGTCTTTATGTAAACAGTTAGAGCATGAAAAGTATTCATCCAACAGAATACACTTACTGCAATATGGATCTTTAGGCATGCCAGCAAACCAAACCCACCCCCAAAAGCAAATTCGGACATAAAGACCTGTGGCCCTTCCACAGGCCAAATGATATGATCTCATACATCCCTTTATATAACCTTGGTTAAACTACACCCACCCAGTATAGGAAATGCCCAGCAAAGTAATTAATTGGGTCTGTTGGTTCCTAAACCAAAATCACCAGTTCACTAATGAATGAGTGTTTGGCTGGCCATCCATGATCCAAGTTTCTTACAAGTCAACACACATAAGAAATGCTTTCAATAATCTCAGCATGAGCACAAAGTGGCTTTTTCATTTAGACTAATGCCTCGTACACACGTACCGATCGTCGGCCGACCGATCGGCCGTCTTTTGTCCAGGGCTGTCCTGTCTGTTGAAAACTGCAAAAGACTGCACACGAATTTTGTCGGCACACGAATTTTGTCGGCCAACAACAGAAGTGATGTCATGCAGAAGTGATGTCATGTGATGGTTAACTTTCCGTGTGTTTTTTCTTTTCTGAGCATGCTCAGTCTTGCAAATCTGCTGATTGTCGGCCGAATTCTGTACTGACTGGCGAACAATCGGCCCTTCTGGTGTTGGCCAACAAAAATTTTAATGCATGCACGACAGATTCTGTTCGGCCGAAAATGCGATGTCGGCTGTCGGAAGCATCATACTAACAAGCCTACAATCGGCCGATCGGTCGTCGGCCGAATATTTACGGCCGACAATCGGTACGTGTGTACGAGGCTTAAGGCTGGCCATACATGTTCCAATTTTCTTACAATTTTCTGTACAATTTTCTTGAAATTTACCTTCAAGTATGTAGTACAAAGGCCTGCCTAATTAGATACAAGTGAATGTGTTTTTTTAGCTTTGACCTCACATTATGTGGTTTGTGGTAGATCTACCAGAAAATTGTACAACAAAAGTTGAACATGTATGGCCAGCTTAATGGGCCATACACACTATAATGCCTCGTACACACGTACCGATATTCGGCCGACGACCGATCGGCCGATTGTAGGCTTGTTAGTATGATGCTTCCGACAGCGCATTTTCGGCCGAACAGAATCTGTCGTGCAGGCATTAAAATTTTTGTTGGCCAACACCAGAACGGCCGATTGTTCGCCAGTCAGTACAGAATTCGACCGACAATCGGCTGATTTGCAAGACTGGGCATGCTCAGAAAAGAAAAAACACACGGAAAGTTAACCATCACATGACATCACTTCTGCAGTCGTCTGTTGTTGGCCGACAAAATTCGTGTGCAGTCTTTTGCAGTTTTCAACAGACAGGACAGCTCTGGACAAAAGACAGCCGATCGTTCGGCCGACGATCAGTACGTGTGTACGGGGCTTAAGATTTTCTGAAGACTTTTTCCTTTAGATTTACCAAAACCAGATAATATGAGGTCAAACCTAAACACTTTCAATTTGTATGCAATCTGGCAGGCCCTTGCACTACATAGAAAAGGTAAATCTGAAGGAAAAAGTCTTCGGAAAATCTTATAGTGTGTATGGCCATACATGTTCAATTTTTGTTGTACAATTTTTTGATAGATTAGCTTTGACATCACATTATGTGGTTTGTGGTTAAACAACATTTTCACTTGTATCCAATTAGGCAGGCCTTTGTACTACATACTTGAAGGTAAATTTCAAGAAAATTGGACAGAAAATTGTAAGAAAATTGGATCATGTATGGCCATACACACTATAAGGTTTTCTGAAGACTTTTTCCTTCAGATTTACCTTTTCTATGTAGTGCAAGGGCCTGCCAGATTGCATACAAATTGAAAGTGTTTAGGTTTGACCTCATATTATATGGTTTTGGTAAATCTAAAGGAAAAAATCTTCAGAAAATCTTATAGTGTGTATGGCCCATTAGTCTAAATGAAAAAGCCACTTTGTGCTCATTCTGAGATTATTGAAAGCATTTCCTATGTGTGTTGACTTGATGTAGTAATTTTTTATATATATATCTATATATCTTTTTTTGGGTTGTTGAATTCTGAGTTCTGGGGTTGCACTGCATATGTTCAATCAATTTGAGAATTCTCAGATTTGCAAGCTCAAACACTGCTATTTTTCAGAGTGTAATGTGGCTCTATATAGGAAGCAACACTAATATGGCTCCCCACTCAACAAATATAATAATTTCACACATATACAATGTTTTATTTTTGGGGTGTTGCTTGTCATATATAACAACAGACAGTTGTAGGTAGTTCAGGGATTTGAACACCCAAATACATTGTTGCAAGGCAGCTGTGCTAACCACTTGGATATTTTGGTCAGTTTATTTAATCAAGCTCAAGCTCAATACATATTTGCAACATTTTTGCAAAACACAATTTACACAAACATAATCACTTTGTTACATTTATTTCATAATATATGCCACTGATAGTTTCTTAGCCTATCAATTTAAGTTTAAAATACAAATTTTTCACAGAAATAAATGTTTTAAACACCTATATATAATTTCCAGCATGCAGGATTATTTTTAAAAATTTGTTGATTATATACAGTTTTACTAAACTAGGTTAATTATTTGGGAATTGTGGTCTCTGAGGTTTTTTTTTTTGTTTCTTGTTATCTTTATACCAAGCATACATGCACTGGCACCTTAAGAGCCCATTCACATTGAGGCGACACGACTTCGGGGGGTGACCTGTGAAGTCGCGTGCACCGCGACTTGCAGAGACTTCACATACTGGAAGTCTATGCAAGTCGCTCCGAGGTCGCCCCAAAGTAGTACAGGACCCTTTTTCTAAGTCGGAGTGACTTGTGTCGCTCCTATTAGAACGGGTCCTGTACTACTCAATGGACCGTGACATACCGCGAATTGTCAGGCTGACAAGTCGCCTGACAAGTCGTGCTAATGTGAATGGGCTCTAAAAATTAATATAGTTTGATTAAATTAGTCCATCAAAAAATTTTAATAAATAAAAATTATTTGAGCTTGAATTGGGTCTAAATAGAATATATATATATATAAGTGGTTAGCACCGCTGCCTTGCAACAGTGTATTTGGGTGTTCGAATCCCTGAACTACCTACAACTGTATGTTGTTATATATGACAAGCAACACTAATACGGCTTCTCCCCAAAAATGAAACATTGTATATGTGTGAAATTAATATATTTTTGGGGTTGGTTAGATATAGGAAGTAACAATAATATATTGTTTTTTGCATATATATATATATATATATATATATATATATATATACATATAGAAAGTAACAATAATATATGTTTTTTTGCATATCTAACCAACCCAAAAATATATTAATTTCACACATATACAATGTTTAATTTTCGGGTTAGTGTTCCTTTTCATATATATATATATATATATATATATATATATATATATATATATATATATATACACATAGGCAAATCAATAAATAAAAAACATATATATATATATATATATATATATATATATATATACATATATATATATATATATAGATAGATACCCAAAAAATAATTATATGTGTGTGTGTTTATATATATATATATATATACATACACACACTACATAAATATATATATATATATATATATGTGTGTTAGATATATATATATATATTTTTGTTAATTCATATATATATATATATAGACATACATAGATATGTGCAAAAAAAAAAATAAAAAATAAATAAAAAAAAAAAAAAAAAATTTATTAGCCCCGGAATAGTGCCGTTTTACCGCGAATTTGCGGCGGTATTTGCCGCAAATTCAATAAAACTCCCACTAACGTTTTCAAAAACGTTATTTTCAGCCTAGTTTTTGGTTTGGAGCATGCTCACATGAGCTATCTGCCAGAAATTGACTCTGGAGCTATTTTTGCAATTTACACTTTTATTAATATCTTTTTTTCTACTTAACATTTTCACACAGTTTAAAAGCAGTTTAGCTCAAAATCATATAACACATCTTTCCCACACATTTTTTATTTTTTTCCTGCCATATTTTGTGATTTTGAAAAAATTAGTCCACCTTTTAGCTGGACTGTTTTTAAGTCCAGTCCTGACATTAGTTGATCTTAATGAATCTCACAGTTGGCGTTATTTTCCGCCCGCCGTTCTTTGAATACCAATTTCAGACTTAAAAATTCGCCGGTTCGCAAAATCCCGCCGAAACGCCAATTCACCGTACTATGAATCAGGCCCTATGTAACAACAAACTATGGTACCTAAAAAATCTCCATAGTCAGCGCTTTAAAAGCCTTTACAGATTACCAGTGTAGAGTTAAGCAGGAGGTCTGGTACTAGAATTAGGGCCCCCACTCTGACATTCTTGGTGACACCTCCCATTTGTGGTGCGATTCAGCCACACCCTTGACGCTTTTCATCCACCAATCATGATTGCCTCACTTCCTTCTGAAGCAGTAATGGTTGGATGACAAAAATGTCAAGGGTGTGGCTAGATGATGTCATTACGCTGACATGAACCAGAAGTTGGCCATCATGGCTAGGTATCTGAAGCCAAAGTCTAACCTTAAGGGGGAAATGCTTGTTTAAAGAGACAATCGTTTCTTTGTGCACTGGATGAAGTGCACTCATTTTGTAAGTGATATTTTAACCCCTTGCTTTAATAAATTGATCTGTTAAGCTGATATATTGCTCAATGAGGTTTTTTTTTGTTCCTTTGAGCTACTTTAGGAGGAAACGTGTTCATAGGTGGAGAAAGACACAGATGAAAATGTGCGTGGAGAAACACCCTTTAAACGGCAAGGTGCATATTGATCTAATTTTCAATAGTCAAAATCTGGGGAGGCATGCAGTGCCTCATGGGTTTTGCAGTTCTACAACAGCTGCAGGGTCAAGGTTGCCTACCCGTGCATTAAGGTAAAAAACCTTCTGCAGTAACGGCTTGTAAACATCAAACCTGAAACAGAAGTGACAAAACCCTTTTTGCTTCCAGTTTCAAAAGCCATAAAGGTGATGAAGAATTTAAGTTTCTCCTTCATCTCTATGGTATGCTGACTTAAGTGCCCACTTCAGTCCCAGGCTCTCTGGTGAAACATTGTGGCCTGGGAAGGCGGCGAGTGGCTAGTGTAAAAGTGATCCGACCACTGTGTAGCCGCTTGGATCACTTTGACATTAGAGAGGATCGCTGGCTCTAAAAAAGGATACTATGATCATGGCTGCAGCATTTTTAGTATTGCTTATTGCAGCCAAAGTTTCCAGTGTCACTGATCACAGCCAGTGTTTCCATCATTGCTGATCACAGTCAGCACCAGTATTTCCAGCATCACTTGGGGTATCTACTTTGCAAACTGTGGTCATTTTTCTGGTGGTGTTTCTGCTATCCTTGGACTTCAGGGGACTTCAGGAGGAATCAAAAGTGTAGTTTGTGCCTTTTAAAAGTCTGAAGGTGCTCCTTGGATTTTGGTTCCCTCTAGGCAGTCAGACAAAAGTCTCACACATTTGATATCTGCATATTCCAGGAGAGTTACAAATACCATAAGTTTGTGTGAAAGATATAGAGTCTACAAACTAATTATATGCACATATTTATTTTTCTCAAGAAGCTTAGCAGAATACACTTTGACCTAAATTTATTAAGAAAGATAATTTCTGTTATAGAAAATATAAAATAAATAAAGGGAAACTTACTTTTAAGGACATAAATGTTCGAAAAACTTAACATAACAAAAGTGGTTATAAAATACCACCAAAAGAAAGCTCTATATGTCTCAAAGCCATTATATAAAATTAATAAAGGTTCAGAGTTGCATGACCGAGTAATTTTTAGTCAAAGTATCACAGGGTTGAAAACTGACAAAGAGCCTGGTAATAAAGGTGGTGAGACACACTGGTACTGAGATGATTAAAGTGGATCTTCACTGCATCTGAGTACCACAAACCAAAAACTCTGCTTTGAATATTAAAAATGGATTAAATAAACTCCCCCATCCATCCATGTCATGCATTTGGGGAGAAATCACATTAAATAACACCCCCTAGCATTTCTGGCAGTGGACATCCTAAGTAAGGGCAAATGAGCTAAGGGCAGCAAGTAAATGTTGCATGAATCAAGTATACATGCAGGAGAGTGTGCTTAGCTGAGAAAACCCCTCCTCTTCTCCTCCCCTCCTGAAGACTCCTGGGATGTATGACATCATTTGCCTAGGCAGAAAACCAGGAAGTAAAACAAGTAAATATGATCTACTTTCCTATCTATTTACTAATGCTAGCAGCATGAGGAATAAAAATAATCAATGTTGATTGGGAGAGCGAAGTTCTACTTTAATATATACATAATAGCAATATACAGTCAAAAACATGAATGCAATTATAAATAAAATATACTTATTTACATCTAGCACATATACACAAGACCTACCTTGTTTTTATAATTTACATTTATAAAATTCTTCTTGAATGTTTTGCTGCTTTGGGCTTTCCTCGCACAAATTCGTTCTCAGGCATGTTTACACAGGAGGTCTGAAATGTTTTCCATACAGTTAAAATGGGTTTCTATGATAAGTAATGTAACACAAATTGAAGGGAATTTATTAAATCTTCCCCAGCTGCTGTATGTTTAATTAGGACATCTGATAATATATACAATATCTACTAAGAGATTCCCAGTTGAGTCTGTTCACATTCGCCTTTTGTTTCCTAATAAGAGGGGATGATACCACCCCTTAAACGTCGTGGTGCTCATTAGTGCTTTATTATTGACAGGAGTCCCCTGGCAGCTTAGTAACTTCTAACAGAAAAGATGAGTAGCAAAGAATCTTCTGGTTTTGCAAAGTTAATCAACTCTATTCTCCATTCTTTGTGGATCTACAAAACTCTTTAATATAAGAAAATTAAAGTTCGCGCTGATGGTCAGTAAAAAAAAACGTGTTTTTAAAGTGTTGTCACTGTTTGCCATTGGCAAGTATGCTTTAAAGCTGAACTCCAGTCAAACAGCTAAAAATACAATTTAAATAGCTTGGGCTGATGTAAATGTACAATATATATGTACACTGTATATGTGTGTGTATAAGCTGAAATCCAGCCAACAGGTGAAAAAAGGATTTTTAATACAGAAATGTTGGCTTACTGACATGTCCATGTACAGTATAGTATGCACTCATTACTTGGTCAGGGCCCTTTTTGCATGAATTACTGCATCAATATACAGTATATATATATATATATATATATATATATATATATATATATATATACAGTGTGCATATATATTATACATTTACATCAGTCCAAGCTATTTAAATTCTAATTTTCTGATTTTCTAATATTCTAATTTTCTGAGATACTGAATTTTGGGTTTTCACTAGCTGTAAGCCATAATCAGCAAAACTAAAAGAAACAAATGCTTGAAATATATCATTCTGTGTGTAATGCATCTGTATAAAATATATGAGTTTAACGTTTTGAATTGAAATACTGAAATCAATTAACTTTTTGATAATCTAATTTTAAGAGATGCACTTGTAATAAATAAAATACATATACAGGATATCAAAAAAATGAGTACACCCCTCACATTTTTGTAAATATTTTATTATATCTTTTCATGTGACAACACTGAAGAAATTACACTTTGTTGAGTTATTTTGAGGGGACAGCAAATTTACGCTGTTATACAAGCTGTACACTCACTACTTTACATTGTAGCAAACAGCCATTAATGTCTAAACTGCTGGCAACAAAAGTGAGTACACCCCTAAGTGAATCTGTCCAAATTGGGCCCAGTGTCAATATTTTGTGTGGCCAACATTATTTTCCAGCACTGCCTTAACCCTCTTGGGCATGGAGTTCACCAGAGATTCACAGACTGCTACTGGAGTCCTCTTCCACTCCTCCATGACGACAGCTGGTGGATGTTAGAGACCTTGCGCTCCTCCACCTTCCATTTGAGAATGCCCCACAGCTGGTGGATGTTAGAGACCTTGCGCTCTTCCACCTTCCATTTGAGAATGCCCCACAGATGCTCAAAAAAGGTTTACCAGTCCATCACCTTTACCCTCAGCTTCCTTAGCAAGGCATTGGTTGTCTTAGAAGTGTGTTTGGGGTCATTATCATGTTGGAATACTGCCCTGTGGCCTAGTCTTCGAAGGGAGGGGATCATGCTCTGCTTCAGTATGTCACAGTACATGTTGGCCTTCATGGTTCCCTCAATGAACTGTAGCTCCCCAGTGCCGTCAGCACTCATTCATCCCCATACCATGTCACTCCCACTACCATGCTTGACTGTAGGCATGGTCCTGGTACCGGTGTCCATAGCCGATGGTCGGCTGTCTTGTAATGACAACCGATGCAGCTGAGAAGCCGCTCGGCTGTCATTCCAAGGAGCGGGAGGGGACGCCCCCCCCCTCCCGCCGCCTTCCGTGGCTCGCCCAGGTCTCCAGTCCCATCGGGAAACCCGGACATCCTACCTTCACTGCCACCGTCTGACCGGGTCTCCATCTGCGCCGCTGCCGTCTGACCGGGTCTCCATTTCTTTGAATTCGGCGCCACCAAGTACCCGGAAGTGATGTCATGTCCTGACATCACTTCCGGGTACTGGCGGCGCTGAATTCAAAATCTTACAGCATTTAAAACAGCCAAACTTGGCATTTTGAATGCTTTAAGTGTAGAGCAGGGGTTTGGGGTCTTTTAGACCCCCAGATCCCTCCACCACAGTACCTGTAGACATTAAAAAAAAAATTTTTAATGTCTGAAAATATCGGCAGACATCGGCCGATACCGATATCCGATGACCAAAATACCGGTATCGGCGGTAAAAAAAACTATATCGGTCGAACACTAATAGAGATATTCCCAGACCTTGATGACAGGGCTCTGTGGGCAGACCTATAGACAGCTTCCCTAAATTCAAATAATCAAATAATCACAAGACGCTGCAGACAGATGCACCCTGAAGTTTGGGTAAGGGGGGTTATGTCCTGAGGATGTTGTATGTGAACATGCTTCATGTTACACCTTAGGGCTCCATGCACACTAGCTTCTAGGAGCAGAAAAATGCTAATAGCAGCTTCTAGGAGCTTAAAAAAAATGCTAAATAGTGCTAGCCTATGTGTCCAAGCACACTACTTTAGGCTATTAGCGTTTTTTGAGCTTCAGCATCTAGAAGCAGAAAAAAAAAATGTTTTTGTAGAGTTTCTTGGAGCGTTTTTCCAGCAGAAGCTCTCCTAAACGCTACTAATAGCATTTTTTCAGTAAAAGGAAAAAAGCTCAAAAAAGGCTAATAAAACAATAATGCTCCTAAATGCTTCCAAATGCTCTTAAACGCTCCTAAAATGCTGCTAAAACGCTACTACAACAAGCTATTTCTAGCGTTTTTTTTTTCCCAGTGTTTTTTTTTAACAAAAAAAAAAAATGCTAGTGTGCATGATCAGCTATAAATCATTCTTATAGTATCTCCACTAAAACAATCCTCCTTTTGAGTCCACAGATCCGTCTCCCTCCTCTTTTCTTTTTCTCCCCCCAGGGAGTCCTTTCCTTGCATCACTATGAGGGACAGATGACAGTCCCTATTCTAATAGAAAATCTTCAAGTAGATATAGAATAGAATAGTAAACTAAAATGGATCCTATATGGATACTGCAATAGAGTAATGATTCTGTATATATAAAGTGACGAACATGCGTATTAGGACTGGACACCCACGTACAGTATGTAGGGTAGTAGGGTGGTTAGTGCCATAAAGGCTGCCCGGAGCTCCAGGACGTTGGAGAAGAGGCCCTGTGTCGGGAATTCCCATCTGCCCTGAGTCTTGTGTGTTTCGCTGGTGGCTCCCCACCCTGCTGCGCTTGCGTCCATAGTGACCGTGATCCAGTCTTGTGGACCCAACTTTCTCAATAAAGTATCTTGGCGTGTCCACCACCAAAGACTTTGGCTCATTTGGAAGCTGACCCTGATGGGTTGAGCTAGCCGTGAGTTTTATTTCATCCAGAGCGTTAATAATCTGGTCTTTCGGCAGTTTCGATACGCCTGTCTAGAAGATCCCTGAAGGAGGAGGAATCCTCCATTGGGAGGGTTACATTTTTGGCCAGTCTGGTGACTGCCGCGTCCACCACAGGCGGATTGGACAATGACGCCCGTCTTCTTCTGTGAGGGGGTATAGCTTCTGGAGTCTACTGGAAGAAGAGGATCTTCTTTCTCCCTTCTCCCATTCCTCCTGAAACAGACCTCTTATTTCTGTCATAAGAGGGAAGGTAGCAGCCTGCTTTTGCAGCCTGGGGTAGTAAGTCTTCCCCCTCTTTTGGGGGGGTTCCGGGTCCTTCCATTCCAGTGCCGCCTTTGCGGCTTTTATAAGTGGGGAAACCATAGAAAATTTTAATCCGGAGTCCTCTGGGTCCTCCGCCTAGGAAGAGGTTACTTCTTCCCCTTCTTCCCGGATGTTCTGCTGCGTCACTGAACCTGGGGATTCAGCTTGCGGGGTCCGCTGAGCTGGCGCTATCCCTGATGCACTGGGCCTTTCTCTTTCCGAGGAGGCCTGGATGGTAGGATCATGAGCCGGTATGGGGACCGTGACTTGCCCACCTGCCATTGGTTGCGTCAGGTGCCCCAAAAATTCTGCCAGTGAGTCTTGAACTACCCTTTTCAGCAGGGTTGAGACTTGCTGGCTTTCAAGCTTCTGGTCTCTGGCTAGCTGTCTGAAGCAGAGACTGCACACTAATTTGCCCTCCATTGGGTCGTCTCCGCATGACCAGCATTTGCCTCTCAGGCGCTGCGCCAGCTGTGGCGATGCTGTGTTTTTTCTTTTTTGAGAGCATTTGCGTCCTCGTGCTTGAGGCCTGCCAAGACTCGAGGAGTCACTTTCTGCCCTGGAGAAACTTTGGTGATCCAGAGAGGCCCTGGAATGCGAGCAGCTGGGGCTGAAATAGATAAAAAGGCACGCTCGTCAGGGCATAGGGCACTCTTTTTTCCCGCTTCTTCTTACTTACCCAATGTTGGCTCTTACCTGATATGGTGGTGGTCTTGTGTGTGTGGCGGTAAGCTCATGTTGAAAATGGAATACCAAAAGGTGCAGGGGTACTGCATGGTCATAGAAAATTATTAGAAATCTTCCCTTTTCCTTTCCTTTCTATCTGTATACATGCAAAGATACCTTGTGACATGAAATAAACACCTGTGTTTATTTAAATCTACGCCAATACACTGAACCCTTATATACTTTTAACCGACTATTTCCCCCCCCCTCGCAAAATTCCCTAAAAAATGTTTTTTTTAAATATATATATATATATATATATATATATATATATATATATGTATATATATATATATATATATATATACATACACACACACACATTTTTTTTTTTTTAAATAGTAAATAATTATATAAAACAAAAAACCCCCCCTCTTTTTTTTTTTTTTAACCCACTCCCCCCCATCTTACGTCCCCCCCATGAGACACTTACCTGTTTCAGTAGACTGTCCTGGCGTGCTGCTTCCTTGATGTCTTGTTCCAGCGGACATGTTTTTCTTGTTGGCTGGGGGGGGTTTAAATAGGGTGCTCAAATCACCTTGACCCTCCCCCCCAGCTTTTATTAATGGAAAGTTAATTTGGATGAGGGAAAACAACTTTTTCCCTCATCCAAGGCCCGAAAAGCTACCGCGCATGCGTGCGCCTTCCGGATCACATGGGGACGCCGAGGATGCGGAAGTCAGCCACTCCGGCGTCCTCCTACCCCTATACAACGAGCAGTAAAGAAAGGAAGTTATTGCACCTACGATAATCCACTAGACCACCAGGGAACACTTTATAATAATACATACATCAATATATGGGGACATTTAAATGCAAACCCCGGCCCCCTAACAGAAAGACACCAAAGGAAAGAAGGAAAGAGACAGGAAATATGCTGCCCTTGCTGCAATAAACAGATCCCACAACATGGGAGCCACGAGAGGGACACCATCTCTACCAAGAGAACTCCTCACCCAAGAAGACCACCAGAAGGGGTTCCCCACCTTGTTGGCGCCATTGGCATGCCTAAGATGCAGGACTTCGTCCTGGGAGAGGCTGAATCCAGACGGACTCCGACGTAGTCGGCAGGTAAGAGCTTTTGTCCTGAATATGATGGTCTGTAGGTGTTGATCTTTTGAGGACAAAAAGGAGAATGGGGAGGTTGCTCTCAGTCACACTTTTATACATTTAAACAGGTCCTGTGGGTGGATATAGGGGTGGATCTATATCATGTGTATGCTGCCATGTTGGCGTCAGGAAAATGGACTTAGCCTTTAAGAGCATTACTGCTTAAAAGTCTGGTACATAAAAAAATAATAATAATAATAATAATAATCATAATTTAAATAAGAATTAACTGTGATCCTAAAAATGTAAAATTAATTATACATATTCAATATAACTCAGGATCAGCTATTTCTAAATCAGACACATTTTTCTATATTGGATTTTAAAAAGGAAATGTGGTCAGCACTAGAAGGCCTTTGGTTTCCTCAAGTAAACCTAGTAATCACAGAAAAGAAAGTCTAATTATATACACAATACTTAGGAACCCATATTCTGTATGTAACCGCTGGGACCAACTGTGTTATTGTAATCATGTGTTTGCTTTGGAAAGTACGTATGTAAACCCCTCACTTGTCATAACAAGATTGTTTTTTTTGCATATTAGTAAGGTACTAAACAACCAAGAGGCCATTCACAAAATGTACACGTAAGAACATTAAATGTAAATGGCTATTGCAACTTTATAGCAGAAAATTACACTGTTCTCAAATAAAATTACAGGTTAGAGAAAAGCATTTCAGACTTTGGCAAAACAGATATTTAACTGCAACTGCCAAACCCAATACTCCTTATGCGATAGTCAATGGGGGGGGGGGTAGATATGGGGCTTGATATAGGCCAGGTAGCAGAGAGTAGAATACAATACAATAATACAATGGATAAAAATATACTACCATGTTAATTAAATAGTTGCATTAGTAAAGGCAACTACATACATGGATATATAGTGAATGGTTCAGTTCCTATATGTACATGTAGGGGATATTTGGGACTTTACATGATGTTTATTACAAAATGAATATTGTAATTCATATATGTACATGGCTAAAGGACATTTACAGCAACACACTTCAGCACCCAATAAACCAATAAGTAGACAATGAGTGATGATATCATTAATTACTGTATTACATGTAATGACAAGGAATATAAAATATAATGAAAAACTGTAACTAGAATATAAAACATAGCTGCATCTTGGAAAGCTCTACAAGTTTCATGGTAACAGACCACTTCCTCAGGATCAGAAGCAGTGTTGTATCTATAAACAAATATAAATATGGATGTAAATTTGTATAATGGCACAGCCATCGAGGAGCAAATACATGAGGAAGGACGGGACTAGCCAATCCTGTCTATTTACATAAAACTACAGTATAGGTAACATGCTATAATGCCAGATCCGGGCCACTGGGACAGTCTTTTCTGGGAACTGTGGTGATGGGGTCTGCGCAGGACCCAGGCGCCTAACAGAGTCTCCATGGAATATTGGATATATAAAAAAGCGACACCACCAGGTGTCCAAAGGTACTGAGATTGCAAAAACCATCCCTACAAATTGTGAGGATGAACATAATTAGTAGTTATACAACCAATGTCCATGGAGAAAGTGAAAACAGACAGGAAGCATAGGGGGTAAGAAAGAAGAATAATGTGCAGGTGAGTGCACCACGGAAGACAAATCCAAACGTGAAAGAAAAAGAGTAAAAAGTGAGTGAGATAAAATAACAGTGGTATCCCACAGGAAAAGAACAGCCAGTAAGAAAATGGATAGGAAGGGCATGGAAAGCCCGATGGTTTACCTAGTGAAACGTATTAGAACGGTGCGATATCAGGCAAAAAGTGCAGTGTGCTCAAGAATAGCTCGGGCTATTTGGCCATAATTAGTCTAGATAAAGGCGTCCAAGCTCAAGCGCAAAACCCTGCCAACGTCACGCTGGCCTAGTAAGTGGGGAGGAACATATCCACCAGGGAGACCCACGTCGCCCACAATTGGCACCAAAAACTCTCCACTCACACCAGCCGTGATATTATAGGGGCACACTAACCATGATGTCAATTGACGCCATGTGTGTAGCGCTGTACGTGGCGTCGATGCACTGTGGGAACCGCCCACCCAGCTCCCTGCAAGCCTCATGTTGAGGGGGAGGGGAGAGGGGAGGGTGCCCAGAATGCCTTGCAGCTCCCGGATACTAGACAGCCAAACGGCCCCAGAGCGAGCACATCGCATGAAATAGGATAAGGACTGATGCGTGTCTATAAACAAATTTAATAGAATAATCAAACATATACAAGTCAATTGCCTCCATCCCTAATCTATATATGAAAAGGAACATTTTAAGTTAATGGGACTTTATATGAGGTGTATGTGAAACAGGCACCTCCATCCCTATTCTAGACAATGGGGGGGGGGGGGAGAGAATATATGGGGCTTCATATAGGACAGGTAGCAAGGAGTAGAATATGATAAAACAATGGATAAAAATATACTACCATGTTTTTAGCTTTTATTAGCTGTAGCTTTTTTAGCTTTTTTTATAACAAAACTATACTTCCACAAAAGCTTATGGCTCGAAAACTATAAACGCCGAATAGCCATGTTTTTCAGTGGTTTTCAGCTTTTTTTCAGCTTTTATCAGAGTTAGAGCGTTTTTAAAGCTGAAAAACGCCTCCTAAAACCCACTAGTTCTGGAGGGTTTTTCCAGCCAGAAAACGCTCCTGCCATAAACTCCTGATAACAGCCTATGTGTGCATGGACACATAGGATAACATGCTGGGGAGTTTAGTCCTCATGCACACTGGACGTTTTTACAGCTGCTGTTTTTGGCATCAGACGTTGTTTTGTGCAGCCAGTAAAGTGTGAGCTGGAGTTTGGCTTCAATTTGTTTAGTGTATTTAAATTTGCTAATAGGTTTAACACTACCCTCCCCCCAGAGTGGCGCAGATGCTATATGTTGTGCCTCTTGTGCTCATTCATCCAGAGTTGTGTCTTACTAATACTGGGCAGATCACAAGGTGAAAAAAAAAGGAAAAAGGCCAAAGGCAGGAAAATGGATGCATCCACCACATATAATTATTTGTAAGCTGCAATATAAAATTTTTTTTGGTTTTGAGTTTAATACTGCTTTAACCACAGGAGTTCAAAAAATAGTACTATGTTGTCAGTTAGTACCTAGTGAACAGCTGTGATTTTTGGAAAGTGAACTTTTGATACAATAATTGGTGCAGAGTCATTATTAAGACTCCAGCCCATGCAAAAGGGAATTATCTTACTTATTGGTCATCACTGTTTTTACACTAAAATTGCTTATAAGAAAAATAGTCCCTGATCAGCCACATCCTTCAGAGTAGTACAGTGGTGACACTGAACTACCCTGATGAAAGGATTTACAAAAAAAATAGGAAAAAAAGAAACGTAAATTAAAAGAAAAAAATTAAATAAAATATATTTCAAATTAACTTTTATTTATTTTTAATTCTGTCACCAGTTAATATCCCTGATCACCACCATAGCAACCAGTCATATGATGACATTGTACTGCACTGGTGACAGTATTTAAATAAAATTTGTTTCTATCCACATATGTTTTTAATTTCATTTTCAAAAAAATTGCGACAAAAAATACAACTTCAAAAAACTTACCATGCCTCTTACTAAATACCTTGAGACTGTCTACTTTCCAAAAAGGGTAATTTTGGTGGTATTTTTTACTGTCCTGTCAGTACACCAGGATTGATCAATTTTCAAATATATACAGTATCTCACAAAAGTGAGTATACCCCTCACATTTTTGTAAATATTTAAAATTTATATATAGATGGCCTAGGCTCTAAGAATATTGCCAAAACCCTGAAACTGAGCTGCAACACGATGGCCAAGAACATATAGCTGTTTAACCGAACAGGCTCCACTCAGAACAGTCCTCGCCATAGTCAACCAAAGAAGTTGAGTGCATGTGCTTAGCGTCATATCCAGAGGTTGTCTTTGGGAAATTGAAGTATGAGTGCTGCTAGCAATGCTGCAGAGGTTGAAGAGGTGGGGGTCAGCCTGTCAGTGCTCAGCCTATACGCCGCACACTGCATCAAATTGGTCTGCATGGCTGTCATCCCAGAAGAAAGCCTCTTGATGATGCACAAGAAAGCCCACAAACAGTTTGCTAAAGACAAGCATACTAAGGACATGGATTACTGGAACCATGTTCTGTGGTCTGATGAGACCAAGATAAACTTATTTGATTCAAGCGTGTGTGGCAACAACAAGGTGAGGGTTACAAAGACAAATGTGTCTTGCCTACAGTCAAGCATGGTGGTGGGAGTGTCATGGTTTGGGGCTGCATGAGTGCTGCCAGCACTGGGAAGCTACAGTTCATTGAGGGAACCATGAATGCCAACATTTACTGTGCCATACTGAAACAGAGCATGATCCCATCCCTTCGGAGACTGGGCTGCAGGGCAGTATTCCAACATGATAACAACCCCAAACACACCTCTAAGATGACCACTGCCTTGCTAAAGAAGCTCAGGGGAAAGGTGATGGACTGGCTAAGCATGTCTCCAGACCTAAACCTTATTGAGCATCTGTGGGGCATCCTCAAATGGAAGGTGGAGGAGTGCAAGGTCTCTAACATCCACCAGCTCCGCTGTGTCATCATGGAGGAGTGGAAGAGGACTCCAGTGGAAACCTGTGAAGCTCTGATGAACTTCATGCCCAAGAGGGTTAAGGGAATAAATATATAGTGTTGCGCAAATAAAAAATGATTAAATTAATTAATTTGTGCTTAAATTATTAAAAACCCAAAATATTTATATGTGACATAATATTAAAGTGCCAATAGTGCTAATAAAGTGGTAAATATAATATAATATAATATATTATATTATATTATATTATATTATATTATAATATAATACTCATAGAAAAGAGAAAATATATAGATATAAAAGTCCAGTGTGCAAAAAGCCAATAAACAAAGTCCAAAATGTAATCCTAAAATGATCTGTGCTCCCAGAGAGAAGTGACCAGAGTGTCACAGTGGACAGCCAGCCGTGCACCCCTTTGTGAATGGGTGCTCACCTCAAATCCTTAACAAGAGCGCATAGATTGTTATCCCAAAAAGATCATCCATCCATATCCTTCAGGGCTCCTCTCATTCACAGGAGTTGCAGTGTCAATCAATGCAGTATATATGCAAACAAAAAGACTTGCAATAGTGTATGAAATCCTTAACCACTTAAGCCCCGGAAGATTTTACCCCCATTCCGACCAGGGGGTATTTTACGACTCGGCACTGCGTGACTTTAACTGACAATTGTGCGGTCATGCAATGTGGTACCCAAACTAAATTTACGTCCTTTTTTTCCCACAAACAGAGCTTTCTTTTGGTGGTATTTGATCACCTCTGCGCTTTTTATTTTTTGCGATATTAATAAAAAAAGAGCGAAAATTTTGCAAAAAAATGACATTTTCAACTTTGTCTTTTAAAAAATATCCAATATACTCAATTTATGTATTTTTTTTGGCCAAAATATATTTAGCTACATGTCTTTGACAAAAAAAAATTCAATGAGCGTATTTTTATTGGTTTGCGCAAAAGTTATAGCGTCTACAAACTATGGTGTAAATACAGAAATTTACGCAGCTTTAAATTTTGACTGCCTATCTCATTTCATGAAGTGCTAAAATGGCAGGGCAGTACAAAACCCCCCCAAACTACCACTTTTTGGAAAGTAGACATCCTAAGGAATGTTCTGAGAGGCATGTTGAGCTCATTGAATATTTCATTTTTTTGTCACAGGTGTTTGAAAAATGACTAATAATTTTTTTATTTATTTTTTTTACACAAAGTTGTCATTGAAATGATATATTGCTCACACATGCCATGGGTATATGTGTAATTACACCCCAAAATATATTCTGCTGCTTCTCCTGAGTACAGGGATACCACATATGTGGGACTTTTTGGGAGCCTAGCTGTGTACGGGACCACAAAAACAAATCCCCACCATCAGAATTTCAAAGGGCGTACATTTTTCATTGCATTTTCTCACTACCTCTAACGGTTTAGGAGGCCCTGAAATGTCAAGATACCACAAAACCCCCCCAAATGACCCCATTTTGGAAAGTAGACACCCCAAGCTGTTTGCTAAGAGGCATGGTGAGTCCATGGAATATTTTATATTTTACCACAAGTTTTGGGAATATTACTATTTTTTTTTTTTATTTTTTTTTTTTACGTTGTCACTAAAAGATAAAATTCTCACACATGACATGGGTATATGTGGAATTACACCCCAAAATACATTCTGCCACTTCTCCTGAGTATGGGGATGCCCCATGTGTGAGACTTTTTGGGAGCCTAGCTGTGTACAGGACCGCGAAAACCAATCAACACTCCCAGGTTTTCTAATGGCGTAAATTGTGCATGTCACCTCTGCACTACCTGTCACAGTTTCGGAGGCCCTAAAATTCCAAGATAGCACAAACCCCCCCCAAATGACCCCATTTTGGAAAGTAGACACCCCAAGCTATTTGCTGAGAGGCATGGTGAGTCCATGGAATATTTTATATTCTGCCACAAGTTCCGGGAAATACATATATATATATATTTTTTTTTTTTTTCACAAAGTTGTCAGTAAATGAAATATTGCTCACACATGCCATGGGTATATGTGAAATGACACCCCAAAATACATTCTGCTGCTTCTCCTGAGTACAGGGATACCCCATGTGTGAGACTTTTTTGCAGTCTAGCCGAGTACAGGTCCCCGAAAACCAGTCCCCGCTTTCAGGCTTTCCAAGGGCGTAAATTGTTGATTTCACTCCTGACTACCTATCACAGTTTCGGAGGCCCTAAAATTCCAAGATAGCACAAAACCCCCCCAAATGACCCCATTTTGGAAAGTAGACACCCCAAGCTATTTGCTGAGAGGCATGGTGAGTCCATGGAATATTTTATATTTTGCCACAAGTTCCGGGAAATATATATATATATATATATATATTTTTTTTTTCACAAAGTTGTCAGTAAATGAAATATTGCTCACACATGCCATGGGTATATGTGAAATGACACCCCAAAATACATTCTGCTGCTTCTCCTGAGTACAGGGATACCCCATGTGTGAGACTTTTTTGCAGTCTAGCCGAGTACAGGTCCCCGAAAACCAGTCCCCACTTTCAGGCTTTCCAAGGGCGTAAATTGTTGATTTCACTCCTGACTACCTATCACAGTTTCGGAGGCCCTAAAATTCCAAGATAGCACAAAACCCCCCCAAATGACCCCATTTTGGAAAGTAGACACCCCAAGCTATTTGCTGAGAGGCATGGTGAGTCCATGGAATATTTTATATTTTGCCACAAGTTCCGGGAAATATATATATATATATATATATATATTTTTTTTTTTTTACACAAAGTTGTCAGTAAATGATATATTGCTCACACATGCCATGGGTATATGTGAACTGACACCCCAAAATACATTCTGCTGCTTCTCCTGAGTATAGGGATACCCCATGTGTGAGACTTTTTTGCAGTCTAGCCGAGTACAGGACCCCGAAAACCAATCATCGCCTTCAGGCTTTCCAAGGGCGTAAATTGTTGATTTCACTCCTGACTACCTATCACAGTTTTGGAGGCCATGAAATGCCAAGACAGCACAACCCCCCCCCCAAATGACCCCTTTTCGGAAAGTAGACACCCTGAGCTATTTGCAGAGAGGCATGTTGAGTGTTTTGCAGATCTCACTTTTTGTCACAAAGTTTTGGAAATTGAAAAAAGAGGAAAAAAAATGCATTTTCCTGTTTTTTCTTCATTTTCCAAAAAAAATTAGAGCTGCAAAATACTCACCATGCCTCTCAGCAAATAGATTGGAGTGTCTACTTTGCAAAATGGGGTCATTTGGGGGGGGTTTGTGCAATCTTGGCTTTTTATGGACTTCAAAAGTGTGATAGGTAGTAAGGAGTGAGATCAACAATTTACGCCCTTAGAAAGCCTAAAGGTGCGCATTGGTTTTCCGGGTCCTGTACGCGGCTAGACTGGCAAAAAGTCTCACACATGGGGTATCATTGTACTCAGGAGAAGCAGCAGAAAGTATTTTGGGGTGTCATTTCACATATACCCATGGCCTGTGTGAGCAATATATCATTTACTGACAACTTTGTGTAAAAAAATAAAAAAAAAGAAAAAAATTTTTTTTCCTCGAAACTTGTGGCAAAATATAAACTATTCCATGGACTCACCATACTTCTCAGCCAGTAGCTTGGAGTGTCTACTTTGCAAAATGGGGTCATTTGGGGGGGTTTTGTGCCATCTTGAAATTTCAGGGCCTCTGAAACTGTGACAGGTAGTCAGGGGTAAAATCAGCAATTTACGCCATTAGAAAACCTGAAGATGTGGATTGGTTTTCGGGGGCGCGTACACAGCTAGGCTCCCAAAAAGTCTCACACATGTGGTATCCCTGTACTCAGGAGAAGCAAAAGAATGTATTTTGGGGTGTCATTTCACATATTCCCATGGCATGCATGAGCAATATATCATTTAGTGACAACTTTCTGTAAAAAAACAACAAAAAAAAAAAAATAATAATTTTACCGAAACTTGTGGCAAAATATAAAATACTCCATGGACTCACCATGCCTCTCAGAAAAAAGCTTTGGGTGTCTACTTTTCAAAAAGGGGTCATTAGGGGGGTGTTTGAACAGTCCCGGCATTTTATGCTCAATCTTATCCACACATCACCCACTCTTCTAACCACTTGAAAACCAAGCCTTTTCTGTGCCTTTTTGTTTACATGAAAAAATATTTTTTTTTTACTAGAAAATTACTTGGAACCCCCAAACATTATATATTTTTTTAAAGCAGAGGCCCTATAGAATAAAATGGTGGATGTTGCAAATTTTTTTGTCACACGGTATTTGCGCACAGATTTTCCAAACGCAATTTTTGCGAAAAAAATACATTTTTTTTAATTTATTGCACAAATACACTATATAATTCCAATTTTTTTGGTAAAATTTAAAAGATGATCTTATGCCGAGTTCATAGACACCTAACATGACATGCTTTAAAAATTGCGCATGCCTGCGCAGCGACAAAAACGTATGTACATTTTTGAAAACCTTTAAAAGTCTCTACAGGTTACCACTTTAGACTTACAGAGGAGGTCTACTGCAAGAATTACTGCACTCGATCTGGCGATCGCGGCGATACCTCACATGCATGCTGCAATTGTGGTTTACATATGACACTAGACCACCGCTTGCGTGCGCCATTGCGCGCAAGCACCGGGGGTAAGGGGGGGGGGCTCAATTTTTTTTTTCTTTTTTCTTTTGCTTTTTTATGTTATTTTGACACCTTTCCTTTAATTTTTTTTTTTTTAAATCATTTTTATTGTTATCATAGTGAATTTAAATATCCCCTATGATAGCAATCTGTGGTGACAGGTACTCTTTTTTAAAAAAATTGGGGTCTTTTAGACTCTAGATCTCTCCTCTGACCTTAACGCATCTGACCACACCAAAATTGGTGTGATAAAATACTTTCCCAATTTCCCAATGGCCCTGTTTATTTCTGGCGAAACAGAAGTCATAAAATGCTCGTAGCCTCCGGCATCTTAGGCCATAGAGATGATTGGAGCCATTCTCATCTCCAATTAGCTCTATGGTTAGATAATTGAACCACCGGCTGCACTCTCGGGTTAACCGGTGGGACAGGAGAGCCAGAGAAAAACCATGGAAGGCTGCGGAAGGCGGCGGTGGGGGGGGGGGGAGGCCCCTCCCACTGCATGTAAAAGCAGTCTAGCGGCCAATTACCTGCTAGAATTGCTTTTACATGTAAGCCGACCGCTGGCTGTAAAAAACGATACCAAGATGATGCCTAAATCTGCAGGCATCATCCTGGTATAACCACTCAAAGTCCAGCAACGTACCAGTACATTGCTGGTCCTTGTTTGGCATATAGGTTTTTTTTTTTTTTTCATGCAGCCTGTGGGCTGAACGGAAAAAAAGAGAACCTATCAGAAATCAGCACAGGAATAATGCGTAGTATTACTCATCATTAACCGCCCAAACAACCACCCACTGAATTTAATGATGGGTATACACGACACTATCCACGTATACCAAAATAGGATTTTAACTGCAATGCTGAAATCAGAAAATCACCACAGCTGCTATCAGCAAAGGTATCCATATATGCTGAGCGCAAACGCTGTTTGTGTCAGAATATATAAAATCAATGCGTGGTAGCCGACGAGGGACCTGCAAGAGAAACAGGTCACAAAAGAATGAAAAAACAAACAAAGGACATTGAAAAAAAGTATAGTAGGAAGGAGTAGAAGGACATATAAAATGACTGACAACAACAGTTTTTGGATCTTCATCATTAACCGCCCAAACAACCACCCACTGAATTTAATGATGGGTATACACGGCGCTATCCACGTATACCAAAATAGGATTTTAACTGCAGTGCTGAAATCAGAAAATCACCACAGCTGCTATCAGCAAAGGTATCCATATATGCTGAGCGCAAACACTGTTTGTGTCAGAATATATAAAATCAATGCGTGGTAGCCGACAAGTACCTGCAAGAGAAACAGGTCACAAAAGAATGAAAAAACAAACAAAGGACATATAAAATTACTGACACCACAACAGTTTTTGGATCCTTTTATTTTTCTTTCTATGTCCTTCTACTCCTTCCTACTATACTTTTTTCAAACTGTTCCTTTACTTCTTGATTTGGGAGGGACTGCGATCTTCTGCGATCTTCTCTTCCAGCTTGGGTCTCTCAAAATGTCGATGGACATCCAACATCCTTCGAGACCCTGTGTTTATGTGCCCTACACTGTGTCGTGCTGTACCCTACGCTAATAATCCACTAGTGTATGGTAGCGCTCGAAACATTCCCCGATGCAGAGACCAGGTTGGTCAGGACATTTGGGACAATAATAACGGGTGTCACGCCTAAATCCGCGCTTGCTACAGACACGACATCTTCTTTGGGGCCATCTTTGGGTAGGGGTACTCGGGAGGACATGTGAAAAATGCCTCTCATGCAGCCGGCTCACTGCATCTGGAAGGGGAAGTTGGGCAGGCATGCCTCCTGGGTACAGGTAGGCAAGGATGATCTCTTCCTGGAATTCCCGGAAAGATCCAGTTCGTCCTGACGCCCTGTATAGGACAAAGGCGTTCAGCATAGCCAATTGGTATAGGTAAACAGACACTTTTTTGTACCAGCGTCTGGCTTTACGGGCAACTAAATACGGCGCCAAAAGCTGGTCGTTAAGGTCCACCCCTCCCATATTAAGGTTATATTCGTGGACACAGAGGGGTTTCTCCATAACGCCAGTTGCCGTAGGAATTTGGATCGTCGTGTCTGGGTGAAGGGAGGACAGAACATAAACATCCCGTGTATCCTTCCACTTCACCGCAAGTAATTTGTCCGTTTTCAAGCAGGCTCTCGCCCCCCGACTAAGACGGGAATCTACAAGCCGTTGGGGGAAGCCCCGGCGATTAGGTCGCACGGTGCCACATGCGCCAATTTGTAAATCGAGAAGGTGACTAAATAGTGGCACGCTTGTATAAAAGTTGTCCACGTACAAATGGTACCCCTTTCCGGATAAGGGTGACACCAAGTCCCAAACGATCTTACCGCTGCTCCCTATGTAGTCTGGGCAGTTGGGGGGCTCCACACAGTTTCCGGGTCTATGAGGGAAAAGATAGCTAACTGTATAGCCTGTGGCCCTGTCACACAATTTATACAGTTTGACCCCGTACTTGGCACGCTTGCTGGGGAGGTACTGTTTCATAGCAAGGCGGCCAGTAAATTTAATCAGGGACTCGTCAACGCAGACAACTTGTTCGGGGGTAAACAAGGCTGCAAACCGCTGATTGAAGTGGTCTATGAGGGGCCGAATTTTGTGGAGCCGATCGTATGCAGGGTCTCCCCGAGGACGACAGAGTTCATTGTCGCTGAAATGCATAAATCGCAGAATTTGCTCGTATCTCGTCCTGGACATAGAGGCAGAGTACATGCGCATATGGTGAACTGGGCTAGTGGACCAATATAGCCGCAATTCACTCTGTTTAGTTATGCCCATGTGGAGGGAAAGGCCCAGAAAGATCTTAAATTCGGAAACCGTTATAGGTTTCCAGCCGAATTGTCTGGCAAGGTGTGAATTTGGGTTGGCGGCGATGAACTGTTGTGCATATAAATTTGATTGATCCACAATAGATCTGTAAAGATCTTCCGTGAAGAACAGCTCAAAAAAGTTCAGGGGCGTAAAACCAGCTGTCTCCACGTGGATTCCAGGTTGGGCGGTGAATGGGGGAAGTACTGGCGCTGTAGTATCAGTGGGTTGCCAATTAGGAAATGCCAGCGCATCAGGGAGGGCACTATGGGCTCTACGGGCCTGTCTTCGAATACGCGGTGGCTGCGGGCCACTACTTGTGCTAGCCACCGCACCAGCTTCAACTGCACTTAGGGGACTCGCCACGTCACCAGGTCTTACTGCAGTGCTGGTTGTACTAGGTCCAGGTTGTACTAGGCCGCTGGCGCTTGCCAGGTCGCCAGAAGGATGAGCGGCACTAGTACCCACACTCTGCTCCATACGAGCACCCTGCGATTCCTGCATCACAACAACTTCAGAATGGGGTCGGGTACGCCTGGGTCTAACAGGGACCCATCTGTCGTCGGAGCTATCTGTCAGGGAGCCGCTGCCGTCATCAGGTTCATATACTGACACTAATTCGGTCATTGTAGCTTCCCCTTCGCTATCAGATGACTCGGTCAGCATAAAACTGATAAGCTCTTCATCCCTGTGCGAACGTTTGGTCATTTTGGTAACTAAATTTACTCGTACAGTGATGCGACTCACAGGTAATAAAAGTACCTGGTTGTCGAAGATTATTTCAAGCGCTACAAAAAAAAACTGCTAATGCTAGCAGGGATCAGGCCTGACTCTGCTAACACAGCGGTTTTGTGTCTTGTGTTTTTTTGCAAGTGACAGTAATCTATTGATTACTACACTTGCCTGGGTGAAAGGGTTAAACGCAGGTGCTGGCCGGAATCAGTACTGATCGTGCAAACACCGCGTTTTGGGAACCCTAAACTATGGGGGCGCTAGTATAGTTCTGATCAGATCAGATATTGATCTGTTCAAACACTATACTAGAAATGGAAGTGTAGGTGCGTGTGTGCGTGCGTGCGTGCGTGTGTGGCAATCAAGGGGTTACTTCTAAACTATGCGCTGGGGATCTGGGGGGGGTGGCGGGGACCCTAAACCTCCTTTGGGAAAGAAACTAGCTAGCTAGCGCAACCTCAAGTCACAATGACACCAATACAAAATACAGTAAAAACAGTATATTATGTGTGTATTAGTGCTAATGTGACAGAGGGTGTAGGGGTTAACGGGATGTGATCAGGGGGGGATCAGGGGTTTAAATCTTTATTGGAAGGGACTGGCGGGTATCCTAAGGATAAAAGGAACGGTGGCAAGCGCTAAACCTGGTCACAAGTCACACTTATACGGGTATATAGAAAATGCTATATACTGTATACAGTGTGCGTTGTGGCAGGGGGTGTAGGGGTGATCAGGAGGGGATCAGGGGATTAAATCTTTATTGGGCGGGTGGCGGGGACCCTAAACCTCCTTGGGACACAAACTTAGTCGCCTGCGCTAATTCTGATCACAATGACACTAATACAAAAATACAAAAACACAGTATATTACGTTTGTATTAGTGCTGATGTGACAGAGGGTGTAGGGGTTAACTAGCGGTGATCAGGGGGGGATCAGGTGGGATCAGGGGCTTAAATCTTTATTAGGGGGGGTGGCGGGTAATTCAAGTGGAAAAAGGGGGGTCGCAAGCGCTAGACCTGACCACAAATCACACTTATACGGGTATATAGCAAAATGCTATATACTGTATACGGTGTGTGTTATGGCAGGGGGTGTAGGGGTGATCAGGGGGGGTCAGGGGCTTAAATCTTTATTGGGCGGGTGGCGGGGACCCTAAACCTTCTTGGGACAGAAACTTAGTCGCCTGCGCTAATTCTGATCACAATGACACTAATACAAAAATACAATAACACCGTATATTGCGTTTGTATTAGTGCTGATGTGACAGAGGGTGTAGGGGTTAACGGCGGTGATCAAGGGGGGGGTCAGGGGAGATCAGTGGGTTAAATCTTTATTAGGGGGGGTGGGGGGTAATTTGAGTGGAAAAGGGGGGGTCGCAAGTGCTACACCTGTTCACAAATCACACTTATACAGGTATATAGGTATATGCTATATGCTGTATATAGTGTGTGTTGTGTCAGGTGCTGTAGGGGTTAATTGGGGGGGCGATCGGGGGTGAAATGTGCCTATCTAACTGTGTGTGGGTGTGCTTGGTGCAGTACTCACAGTAAGATGTGCTCTCCTCTCACGCTGGATCCAAAAAGACCGTTGTGGGGGGAGGGCACATCTCCTCTAAGCCTGTGTTTACATTTCACAGGCTTAGAGGATGATCTGATTGGGCAGGACCGATCAACAGGTCCAGACCAAAAATGATTGGCCTGGACCTGATGACTGATCGGTTCTGAACCCAATCGAGTCATCATCGGCGGCGGGGATGCGCGGGAGCGCGCACAGGGCCGGCAAATTGTGCTGACGTAGGCCTACGTCAGTTTGCCTGGCCGGGGCTGAGTGCCGACGTAGATCGTCGTGCGCCGGTCGTAAAGTGGTTAAACAATCAGCTTTTATTAAATAAAGGTGGATAAATCTCACTAACATTTGTAGGTGCAACACATGCACTTGGACAATAGCATCAAGTAAATGGTGGAAATCGTGGTGGTATAGTGGGAGAGACTGCACAGCGCCGCCGGTCTCCACAGCGTGCGCCGATAGCTGACAGCCTCACCTAGACAATAGTGTATTGCTCCGTCCGTCCTTTCCCCTCCCCTACGCGTGACAACACAGGGGGATATTCAGTGGACTCCAGTGGCAACCTGTGAAGCTCTGATGAACTTCATGCCCAAGAGGGTTAAGGCAGTGCTGGAAAATATTGACTGCCACACAAAATATTGACACTTTGGGCCCAATTTAGACATTGTCACTTAGGGGTGTATTCACTTCTGTTGCCAGCGGTTTAGACATAAATAACTTAACATACAGCCATTAGAGGGGGCAGCAAATTTACACTGTTATGCTAGCTGTACACTCACTACTTTACATTGTAGAAAAGTGTCATTTCTTTAGTGTTGTCACATGAAAAGATATAATACAATATTTACAAAAATGTGAGGAGTGTACTCACTTTGGGAGATACTGTATGTACCATAGTTTGTAGACTCTATACCTTTCACACAGACCAAATAATATACACTGATTTGAGTTATTTTTACCAAAGAAATGTAGCAGACTACATTTTGGCCTAAATCTATGAAGAAAGATTATTTGCAAAATATTATAACAAACAAAAAAAACAGAAAAAGTTTCTGTTTACAGTATATAGCAAAAAATGAAATGGATGACCGAGTTTGGGGTGCACAGAGTCCTGAGCTCAACCTGATAGAACACCTTCGGAATTAATTAGAGCAGAGACTGTGAGCCAGGCTTTCTCCTCCACATCAGTACCTGACCTCATAAATGTTCTTCTTAAAGAATGGTCAAACATTCCCATAGACACACTCCTAAACCTTGTGGACAGCTTTCCCAGAAGAGTTGAAGCTGTTATAGCTGCAAAGGGTGGGCCAACTTAATATCGACTAAGACTGAGATGCCATTAAAGTTCATGTGCGTGTAAGGGCAGGTGTCACAATTCTTTTGATAATATAGTGTATGATTTTACTGAGCCCATAAGCTCAAGCTTGCATTAACATAGTTAAAATTGCCTGCTTGGTAATACAAAAAGGTGCTGAGAGATGCACCTACTGGTGGACATGTAAATATAAAAAAATTCAAAGCAATATTTCACAATTAACTAACAAACAATAAATAAAAGTTACTGTTTACATTTGCATTTTTTTCAGTCCCGAACACACGAAAGGAATGTCTATACAAAAATATTATATATTCCTTTTAAGATGTATATATTTTTTTCTTTTTCTTTAATGTAAATAAAATAGGAAGGAAGAAGTTGCATTGAATGTTAAAATGGTTATATCATCCTTGCTTTCTCTTCAGTGAAATAATAATTGGAAGGAAATACATCTGTAGCAGACACAGAGACAGTCTGCACAATAACAGGCAATCTGACTGAAATCAGACTTGCTAATGCTAATCTCTTGGGGGTGTTTGAATACACTTAAAGCAGTTGATTTAGCCATTCATTTGCTCTTTGTGATCTTACACAGCACCATTATGTTTTATTCCATTGTAAAAGGCAATTTCCTAAGAAAACCAAAGAGTGTGCTGGTGCCTATACTGCTGACATTATTTTGAGAGGCTACCCTTTATTCCCACAAGTGGCAAATGATCTCTATACAGTTCTAAGACAAGTGTATTGAATTGCTCATAGAGCAAAGGGATAAATAGACAAGGCCTTCCCATCTATCGCAAACTGAATAAAAGTTTTGGACACAGTTGCCCTTTCAATAAAATCTGCCTGGATTTGAGCCAGCATTATGTAAGGGGCTAATTATTACTAATTACTTGATTTCAGGTATGTGTCCTCATGCTTTATTTTGTTTTCATTTTGTCACCCTGTATTTGACAAATCTTTGTGGCCATACAGGTTCATACATATTAAATCATATAAAATAAACAAGGACATGCATTAGCAATCTAAGCAGCAGACAGCTTTGGAAAATAATCATGAAAGGCACAAGGTCTATGAGACCGGCACACTGAAACTGGAAAGCTACAGCATACTGTATGTATATATATATATATATATATATATATATATATACTATATATATCAATAGTGCAGTTTTTAAGGTTCAGTTATGCAGTTTCTTTTTTTATACATGTGTTTTGGGTTTTTCTTCATGCGTTCTTTTTAAGTACGCATTTCCAATTATTCATGCTACTATTAGTTGCCAGGCAGTCTTGCCCACACATACATACCAATAGAGTATTCTTTTAGGTTTTTGCATGCAGTTTTTCTGCAGGCATTTATATGTATGCATTTCTTTTATGTGCACTTTTTATATATACATGTGTACAGGGCTCAAAATTTAAAGTCCTGAGCTACTAGCCAGGCCTTAGGGGTTACTCGCGACCAGTTGCCCCACCCAACCCCTACCCTGCTCCGCCCCTAATTCCACCCCTAAACACGCCTTCCTAAATTATGCAGAATTAAGTTACAAAAAAATATTAACAACAACTTTATCAGTGCAGCCTCTTCAGTGCCCATGAATGCAGCCTATCAGTGCCCATCAATGCAGCCTCATTAGTGCAGCCTGATTAGTGCCCATCAATGCAGCCTCATTAGTGCCCATTAATGCAGCCTCACCAGTGCACATCAATGCAGCCTGATCAGTGCCCATGGAGCAGGTGCATCCAAGCTACTACCTCCTGTGCAATGTCTGGTGAGCCTCAAACACACAGCACCCAGCCTATGAGGTCTCTGTAAACCTTCATGTAATCCAAGCAAAAAAGGAGAAAGGCGGTTTTATGGTAGCATATAAACAACAGTCAAATAAAATCCAACGCGTTTTGGCATTCAGGCCTTCATTATGGCTCTGTCTGGGGATCAGTGCCCATCAATGCAGTCTCACCAGTGCCCATCAATACAGCCTCACCAGTGCCCATCAATGCCACCTCACCAGTGTCCATCAATGCCACCTCACCAGTGCCCATCAATGCAGCCTCTCCAGTGCCCATCAATGCCAATCAATGGTACACATCAATGCAGCCTCACCAATTGCTATCAATGCAGCCTCACCAGTCCACATCAATGCCCATCAATGCAGCCTCACCAGTGCTCATGAGCCTAGTCTGACCAGTGCAGGGTATCAGAGAGAGGGGAGGAAGAGGAGATTTGGCCAGATCATCACACACAGCGGGGATATCCCGTTGTGACAGCTTTGATTTGAAGCGCCAAGCGCTTGCAGTCACACAAAGTCCCACCTTCTGGACCAGCTCATTTAGACGTCACATGGCCCAGTATTGGACCAGTGTGCTGTGTATCAAAGGGACCAGTCCAAGAGGAGGGACTTTGCTTTGAATTGCCCAGAGCTTGCAGTCACACAAAGCTGTCACAGCAGGAGATTCCCACTCTGTGTGATGATCTCGCCGGCTCTCCTCTTTCCCTCCTCATTCTCCCAGCAATCAGCCAGGGGAAGAGAGACTCCCATTCAACCCCAACTGCTGGCAGCACTCGCCACCCCCTCCCATGCATTCCCACACTCGCCCTCAAGCTTTTTCCACAGGGCTGCATATGTATTCTATATGTATTTGCTATATATTCTTCATATTCGTTTTTGTATATCTTCTTTTTTTCTGTTGTTAATAATTGGTTGCAAGTGGCGTCGGTCTGCTGGGCTTAATAGTTCCATAGCACCACAGCGGCATTATATGCAGGAAATGTGATTTGTGTTTGTCTTTTCTTTTCCTCTCTTTCCACCTTTGCATTGCCTCTTTAATGCTGAGGGTTTTGTGATTGGCTGAGCCCAGGATACCCACCCCCAACCTCCTTTCTTAAATAGAGCTTGCCTATCTGGTATTTAAAATGGTTTGAAAAAGGAACCAATAGGAGTTCCGAAACGTGTCACCATAGTAACCAGCCTGCTTCAGGTGTGACATCAGATCCTGCCTTGTGTTCCATAGTGGCTCTCCTCACCTCCTGGAACACTGGACTTGGTTTCCTCACTGACTACATGCTGTTTGGATGGAAGTCGTTCACCAAAGGAGCCGATTGTGACAGCAATGTGGCATGGCTGAAGATAAGCTCTTTGATTTTATATTTCTGTGAGTTTGCATTTGGCTTTTTAATCATAATAGTGGCCAAATCAGCCATATACCTTGAAGAACTACTTACAGGTATATTGTGATATTCAGTATATCTCAATTTAAAGAAGCTTTTATTGGAAATTATTGTTTTTGTCTATTCATTCCCAAGTTTATTTTTACTGTCATTAAAGGTCTTTGACAATTATTTACCTGAAGTTTGATAAATAACACAACCTATAGGGTGCCTTGCAATCTTGTATTGACCATTGGTCAAACATATGTGCAGATATGCATACTGTGTATGAGGGAAGTATAATATACTGTATATGAAACAATGCTTATTCCCCTTGGGTCATTTTTTTTGGGTTGGAATTAATTTATTGTATACATGTCTATTGTATACATGTCTGTTGGTTTATTGATTACAAATTGGAGGCTGGATTAGAGATGGTTCCTTTAAAGTCCTATTATTTTTTATGTGTTTTATTCAATTTAGGATGCTCATAAAGAATGTGGTGCCCACAGTGACGTCACAGTCCAAAAAGGTTTTATGTTTATGTGTATTCCCAACAGTTTAAAAGAATAACTAGAACAGTTCAACTAGATGTTTATCCAACATTACATTATATGTCATTATAGTGTCACTCTAGTGTTAACTACAGTATACTATATTTCACCTAGTCAAATGTTTGATTTTACAGTATTTTCTCTTTGAAAACACATATAAAGAAATATATGAAAAAATAGTAATTCAGCGACAAGCATTTTACCATACCACTATGCTTCATCCCCATGTTTCTGTTTCTGATTTTTTTTTCCATTAATTTGTTTCTAAGCCTGTTTATTAGTTGTGTCCCCAATATAAAGTCATCATTTGTGTGAATACCCTATAAAATTCTGCTTACACCTTGATTTTAGCTATTGTTATTTTTGTTCAGATTGTGAGATAAAACATAATGTTTGAGAGTCAGCTTTGAAATTACAATATGTTCAATGAATTTTGTAAAATAAAAGCTTTCTATTTTCTCACATCTCTATAATGATCAATTTGTTTGGTATTCACTATTAAGGGCAATATTCTCAGCTATTAGTATTATTATGCATTTGTTCTCTTCTATATGTATGTTGTTTGATAATGGCTCTATTAATGTCTGAATGCCATTTACCACCCACACTCTCCCAGTCAGCAAGACAAATACTGTGCATGCAGAGACATGTTTCAATGTACAAAACCAGAGTTCTTTGACATAAGCAAAATAAATTCTTCTAAATAAACATTTGGATACTTGCGAATATTTACCGTATATGCTTCTAAGTTAAATAAAGAAATAAAGAAATTATTAGCCATTATTATAAGGCCACTTTACTTTTAGATTATTTAAATATACTGTATGTAATTTGCTTATATTTATTATTATACTGTATGTCATTTGATTTGTAAGCATAACCTGTCATTTACTAAGTGCTTTTGTGCTCTGAAAGGTGGTGACTTTGGAATTTGCAATCAATCTGTATTGGCTGGAGCACAAATGAACAAGGAAGAAGGCACCTAAATAGTTCTTTGTAAATTTATATCGAATGTCTTAATCATCATAAATCATTGATGTTCATGCAAGTCCCAAGATTTTATTGTGGAGTAAAGGCTTAACACAGTTTGGCCAAGGTAAATGGGAAGTGTTGTTATTTGAAATTGGGGTAGTGTTAGTGTTGGTGGGGAGAATTAGTGTGTTATATCCTGAACTCCCTGTTAGGTGTGAGTGAATCTGTCGACTAGTTTGTAAGGGCTGCAACATTGGTTAAGCAGCAGCCATTCTTCTTTGGCATATCAACTCAGTTAGTTGTTAGGTAAGTGATTAGGTAGCTAGTACTAGCTAGTATTAGCTGTGTAGAGGGCTTTGCTAGTGCCAGTCAGTTTGACTCAGGAAGGGTGAATTAAAGGAGCTAGTTATGAGGAATAGGGCACAGGGACTGGTCCAGGGGACTTATTGGGTCAGGCACTGGCTGGCAGAGGGTTTTGTGGCACCTGCCTGTGTGTTTAGAGCTAAGAGAATTGGCTTGCGCCTATGCAGGACCAGCTCCTTCTATAAGAATGGAGACATGGACACTGCGGCAGCTAGTTGTAACATAGGCACTGTGACAGCTAGATTAGGAGGTAGGGGCAGTGGTCAGTGTTCAGCAGCAAAATGCCAGGAGTTCTTTTTGGGAGAAGTAACTCACAGGAGGAGGAGCTGTGAGTTCTAGAAGACATGCTGTAAAGTATTCTCATAGTGGACGGGGACTAGCCGAGGGAGTATTGCTGGACGTGAAAGTAAAACTGCCCAGGGATGCCATAAAGACCAGATGTTCGATACAGGATCCATTTCTTCAACCTGGGCTTCTGTCAGAATGAAGCATGGCTGGGCCTGAAGGAGCCAGGCCCTCAGGTGTAGAGTTGCCTGTCATATGGAGAGGTTGTCAATTGACTTCCAGTTGGGTATGGATAGTAGAGGATACTAGCATCTCTCTCTCCTGTGAGGATTCCCAGTGGGGACTGTTTTATGTGGGAGGGTGTAGAGCTAGCATAGGTGGCTACAGTCTGGTCTGTAGCTGAGATAGATGGGCTAACCTTGGGTGACCATTCTAGGGATTGGATTGGGGATTATTCTGCTGAGGCAGGGGGAGGACGTTCACCTTGCCCTTCTCTACCACTGAAGGATTAGGGCTCAGCTGCTGAACTGGTTTCTAGGTTTCCTATAGGATAAAGTCAGCTTAACCTGTGTAAAGCTATGAGTCCAGGTCATCCTTATTAGATTTGTATGTGTCTGGAGCAATAGGATAGCTCTCAGTTCTTGCTAAGTTGAATGGGCCTGGAGTTTTGACAGGCTTAATAGAGGTTGTGAGCCTGGGAATAGGGAGGGACAGCTGATCACACCACCATATATATGTGGTGTACTTCAGCTGTCACCCCTATACATTTTTCTTCACATACTGTACCTTGTGTTTCAGAGAGTAGTTTTGTGGGTTTACTGGGGACCTTAGTATCACAGTGAGAGGGTCAGCATGAGGGTATAGCTGGCTTAGCTGGAGTTTCGCCACGTCAGTCTCAGAGCTGAGTGATATACTGCCCAGCTGTCCCAAAAATAAAATCACACCATTAAAATGTTTTTTATAATTTTTCATTGTTGATCTTGTATTTCCCCCTCACTGCTCACATAGCTTCTCTTAGTCCTTAACTTTCTGTTAACTGTGTTACATATGTAGAACCCTGCAGGTACTAGTGTCTGTATATAGTTAATTATTTTCTTTTTGTAGATAGGGCAGACCAAGGTAGGCTGGCTTTGCTGGGTCTCAGTCAGTCCCTTGGGGAAACCTTGTAGATTTCTACCCAGGCTACTGAGGAACAGGGAAGATAGCCACTGCTTGGCAGTATTGTGGGAGCCCTGGCCAATGCCAAGCTGAGAGTTTGATGGGGTGGGCACCACATAAATACTGCTAGGGCCTGCCATGTGGAGAGTCATGTGGAGAGATGGAAATGAAGTGCAGTGCGAGGAGGGAGCCCCTGGGTGGAGGGGGATGCTGCCTCTGGCTGGACCTGTGGTTGAGGTGACCACCACTGTTACTGCACCACAGTCAGGACTAGCTGCTGACATTCCTAAGGCTGGTGAAGATATAGGGATGATCGAACTTTTGAAAAGTTTGGTTCGGCCAGAACATCCGAACTTCCTGAAAGTTCGGCCCGGATTTCAGAACCCCATTGAAATCAATGGGACCCGAACTTCTGTAATCAAAAAACACAATTTTTAAGCCCTAAAACCCAATAAACGCCCCTAAAAAGTGCCCAGGGTTCTGGGTCATGCCCCATTAACTATTAATCACACAAAAAAAAGTTATTAAAAATTGTCATTTTTGATAAAAAAAGCCAATTATTGAAAAAAAAAAAAAAAGAGATTTTTTTATTTTGACTTTGGATTTAGTATCTGGGGGGTCTAAAAGGTGTGCATGTGAAGTTTCAGCTCTGTAGCATGTATAGAACCATGAAAAAAAAAAGATAATTTTTAGAACAGTAGAACAGCCCCCTCAATTGGCTTTTGCTAATGGTTCTGGTCCAATCACGGGCTTTTAAAGCCCATTTCCTGAAGCATTGCATTTTGGGCAGTTCTGGTTGCCAAATTCCGAACTTTTTGGGCAAAAAGTTCTAAATTCGGCCAAACCTCGAACACCCAATGTTCGGGCCGAACTGATGGTCGACCCGAACCGTTCGATCATCCCTAGTGAAGAACAGGCATCCCAGTGAGCTGTACTGAGAGTAACTATTCCTCTTAGATGCCCCACTTCCACTGATCTTTGTTTCTGATCGTTTGAACCTCTAAAGCCAGAAGAGGGGATAGAAGCAGCTAGGCACAGGGCCCAGCTAGTTTCCAGAGATCCCAGGAGAGATCACACCCCTTGCTTTAGGAGGACTGTGTTGTACTGTATTCAGAGATTGTGGTATGTTAAGAGGAGTGGAAATACAGTTTCTGCCGTGCATGTTAGATTTTGTTGTGAAAGAAATTGCCTCACATAAGAGAGCCTTCTTGTGGGCAGTCTGAAGAGTGTTTAAAGTGAGTTCTCAGTGTACAAAATTAACGAATGAATGGTGTCTTGGACCTTTCCCAAACCCTATCCAAGTTAAAATCCCCTAATAAATACAAACAAAACCATTCCACTGACTGTTCTCTGACTGCAAGTGACTGTTACAAATGCTGGTTGCTTGGCTGTTGGGCTGGAATGTCTCCCGTCTGGCTGCACACACGGTGAACCTTTTTTAAATCAAGCGGCTCCTACGGGGGAAGAGCTACACATATATCTCTATACAGTAGAGGCAGTGTCTGTCCATACCCACCTCTATCTTATCTGTTCTGTTCTGATATCCTCCAGTATACTGTACATATATTATAACCCATACACTGACTTTTGCGTATGCTTCACACTCAATTTCAAAGATTTCCAGGCCAATCTTTTTATTATGAACATAACCTGAGTACAAAGCCAGCAAAGGTTTTGTAAACAGGTGGAGGAGGAAAAGTGGAAGTAAAGTAAAGTAAAGTTCAGTCTAAATAGTCACACAGTGTTTGTACATACGGTATAAAACTTGATTTACAACAGTATCAATTGATACCTGAATTTAAGATATTAGTTCCTCGCTTTTCTGGCTCCCTTTCCACCCGTTGAGCTGTAGGTAAGCTCTTAATTGTGTTAGCTTTTTAGTACTGATATGTAGCTGCAACATTGCTGCCTGCCACTGGATTCTGCTGGGAGAGTTCTACTTTGAAGTCAAATATAGCTCAATTTTTTCTCATCAACTCAATTTTTTATTGAGGTTTCCAGTTGTGCTGTCTTCAGATTTTTTTTACTACTATAAAGATTGTTGACAGAACATCACTAAAGGCTTGCAGGATCTTTAGACTATGTGGATTCTAAAAGTAAGTAGAGACAATGGAACCATGATTTGAAGGCAATTTCATTACTGAATGCTCTGAAAGAAACCAAAGGTTTGCTTACCCATCACTTTTAGCATTTTTAGCACTTTTTCACCACATTTTGTCTTCCTGCGAAGACTGTAGCACTTTCTCAGAAGACCGTTTGAATCTCCATTATAAGTTGGTGACAATAAATTGTATTTTTTGTTGTATATACATTTTAATTTAAATGGTGGGATTGAGCCGGCAACACTGTAATCCATATAACAATTTATTAGTGACTGCTTACAAAGGAGTAACAATAAAACATAAAATCTGATGCAAGCTTTGGTCATAGCATCATTTAAATCGAAATGTAAAAAATGCATACTTGTACAAACTCCACCCTAAAACAAATGTGCATAATAAATTGAAGCAGTTGATTGATTAGGTGGTTATACAATATTACCATAATGCAGGCACAGAAATGAGACATTATATATGGTGTTCCATTGTGTATGGTGTTCCATTGTGTTCTCTGTTTTAAAGTATGCTATGTAAACATCCTAATATATATTATAGATATGAGTGAATTAATGTGTTTCAAGGACGAAGATAAAAAGATCCATGGGTAGAGAACATATATACATACACACACACACACACACACACAGTATCTCACAAAAAGTGAGTACACCCCTCACATTTTTGTAAATATTTTATTCTATTTTTATTCTATCTTTTCATGTGACAACACTGAAGAAATGACACTTTGCTACAATGTTATACAAGCTGTACACTCACTACTTTACAGTGTACATTTGCTGTCCCCTCAAAATTACTCAACATACAGACATTAATGTCTAAACCGCTGGCAACAAAAGTGAGTACACTCCTAAGTCAAAATGTCCAAATTGGTCCCAATTAGCCATTTTCCCTCCCTGGTGTCATGTGATTTGTTAGTGTTACAAGGTCACACTCTCTCAAATTGGTCACTGGAAGATCAACATGGCACCTCATGGCAAAGAATTCTCTAAGGATCTGAAAAAAAGAATTGTTGCACTACATAAAGATGGCCTAGGCTATAAAAAGATTGCCAAGTCCCTGAAACTGAGCTGCAGCACAGTGGCCAAGACCATACAGCGGTTTAACAGGATAGGTTCCACTCAGAACAGGCTTCAACAGGGTCAATCAAAGAGGTTAAGTGCACATGTACGTCTATTTCCCAAAGACAACCCCTGGATATGAGGCTGAACAAGTGCTGCCAGCATTGCTGCAGAGGTTGAAAGGGTGGGGGGTCGGCCTGTCAGTGACCATACGCCACACACTGCATCAAATTGGTCTGCATTGCTGCCGTCCCAAAAGGAAGCCTCTTCTAAAGATGATGCACAAGAGAGCCAGATGATGCACAAGAGAGCCAGCAAACAGTCTGCTTGTCTTCAGCAAACTAAGGACATGGATTACTGGAACTGTGTCCTATGGTCTGATGAGACCAAGATAAACTTATTTGGTTCAGATGGTGGCAAGCGTGTGTGACTCGTGTTGAGCGAACACGGACTGTATTATTCGTGTTCGTACCGAATAATTGGATTTTTTGTACCCGAACACGGACACGGACACTTTACTGTATGTTCGGGTAAAAATCCGTGTTCGGTCGTTTTATTTCCGGGTTTTGCATGCTTTGGCGCTCTTTTCATGGCGGGCTTTCAACAGCCAATCAACAATCGTTTAACTGGTGTGCCTTAAGCCATCCCAGCCATGCCTGCAAATGTCTCAGTAGCTGTGATTGGCCGTCTGGAACTTATAAAGACTTGGTCACATGCTTCAGGCAGCCGCAGCGGCTTCATTCTGCTGCTTAGATCAGGGACAGAGCACACATACGTGCTGGCTGCTGATTAGGGAAAGACAGGCAGGGAAAACGAATTGGTGTCCGGATAGAATTGAGGGACAGGTCGGAGTGTTTAGGCAGGGCGAGTTGTAGGCATTTTAGGGATAGAGTCTGCTGAATTATAGGGTCAGAGTGTTCTACAAACTACAATCGATATTGCTGTGTGGTGTGGGATAGGAGATAGGCAGGTGTCAGTGATCCACATCCATTTTTCTGTGTGTGAGCTGCAGTGAACACAATCTTTTTGGGCTGCAGTGAACACAATCTTTTTGGGGTGCAGTGAACAACATCCTTTTAGGGTGCAGTGAACACAATCTTTGTGGGGTGCAGTGAACAACATCCTTTTAGGGTGCAGTGAACACAATCTTTTTGGGGTGCAGTGAACAAAATCCTTTGTGGGGTGCAGTGAACACAATCTTTGTGGGGTGCAGTGAACAGAATCTTTGTGGGGTGCAGTGAACACAATCTTTTTGGGGTGCAGTGAACAACATCCTTTTAGGGTGCAGTGAACACAATCTTTGTGGGGTGCAGTGAACAACATCCTTTTAGGGTGCAGTGAACACAATCTTTTTGGGGTGCAGTGAACAAAATCCTTTTTGGGGTGCAGTGAACAACATCCTTTTTGGGGTGCAGTGAACAACATCCTTTTTGGGGTGCAGTGAACACAATCTTTTTGGGGTGCAGTGAACAAAATCCTTTGTGGGGTGCAGTGAACACAATCTTTGTGGGGTGCAGTGAACACAATCTTTTTGGGGTGCAGTGAACAAAATCCTTTTTGGGGTGCAGTGAACACAATCTTTTTGGGGTGCAGTGAACAAAATCCTTTGTGGGGTGCAGTGAACACAATCTTTGTGGGGTGCAGTGAACACAATCTTTTTGGGGTGCAGTGAACAAAATCCTTTTTGGGTGCAGTGAACACAATCTTTTTGGGGTGCAGTGAACAAAATCCTTTGTGGGGTGCAGTGAACACAATCTTTTTGGGGTGCAGTGAACAAAATCCTTTGTGGGGTGCAGTGAACACAATCTTTGTGGGGTGCAGTGAACAAAATCCTTTTTGGGGTGCAGTGAACAACATCCTTTTTGGGGTGCAGTGAACAAAATCCTTTTTTGGGTTGCAGTGAACACAATCTTTTTGGGGTGCAGTGAACAAAATCCTTTGTGGGGTGCAGTGAACACAATCTTTGTGGGGTGCAGTGAACAAAATCCTTTTTGGGGTGCAGTGAACAACATCCTTTTTGGGGTGCAGTGAACACAATCTTTTTTGGGGTGCAGTGAACAAAATCCTTTGTGGGGTGCAGTGAACACAATCTTTTTGGGGTGCAGTGAACACAATCTTTGTGGGGTGCAGTGAACAGAATCTTTGTGGGGTGCAGTGAACACAATCTTTGGGGGGTACAGTGAACACAATCTTTTTGGGGTGCAGTGAACAAAATCCTTTTAGGGTGCAGTGAACACAATCTTTGTGGGGTGCAGTGAACAAAATCCTTTTTGGGGTGCAGTGAACAAAATCCTTTGTGGGGTGCAGTGAACACAATCTTTGTGGGGTGCAGTGAACACAATCTTTTTGGGGTGCAGTGAACAAAATCCTTTTTGGGGTGCAGTGAACAACATCCTTTTTGGGGTGCAGTGAACAATATCCTTTTTGGGGTGCAGTGAACAACATCCTTTTTGGGGTGCAGTGAACAAAATCCTTTTAGGGTTCAGTGAACACAATCTTTGTGGGGTACAGTGAACACAATCTCATACTTCTGAAGATTTGAGGGTGCTGCCTGTTCCATACTCCTCCTCCTACTCCTCAACCATCCTTTTAGGGGTACTACTCCTCAACCATCCTTTTAGGGGTACAAACAATAGTAATTGGGGCCTACTGTGGTGGTGTACGTGTGAGATACATACACTTTTTTGGATCATATTTTCTATTCCGCTATTTAATCAAAAACCTTTGGGGATCAGTTAAATTGGGGGATAGTCTGTGTTGGTACGTGTGAGATCCACCTTTCCAAGTTTTTGGGCTTCATCTCATACTTCTGAAGATTTGAGGGTGCTGCCTGTTCCATACTCCTCCTCCTACTGCTCAACCATCCTTTTAGGGGTACAAACAATAGTAATTGGGGCCTAGTGTGGTGGTGTACGTGTGAGATACATACACTTTCTTTTTGATCATATTTTCTATTCTGCTATTCAATTAAAACCTTTGGGGATCAATTAAATTGCGTGAGATTTGAAGGTGCTGCCTGTTCCATACTCCTCCTACTCTTCATCCTGCTGCAGCACGCACGCGTGAGTCGCTCTGCGGAACAGCACCACTTCACCACCAATAACTGGGCCTCCATGCGAGACCTGTGTGCCTTGTTGCGCTGTTTTGAGTACTCCACCAACATGGCCAGTGGCGATGACGCCGTTCTCAGCTTAACTATCCCACTTCTATGCCTCCTTGAAAAAACAATTCGGGCGATGATGGGAGAGGATGTGGCACAGGATGAGGAGGAGGAGGAGGAGGATGAGGAGGTAACATTTCCAAGGCTTTCAGGGGATGCGCCAAACCAATTTAAAAAGGTGTATCTCACATGTACCGGTACAGACTATCCCGCAATTTAATTTTTTACACTCAAACAGGGTGTATATTGAATAGCGGAATAGGACAAATTTTACAAAACGGTGTATCTCACACGTACAAACACCAACTAGGCCCCGATTACAATTTTTTGTACCCTAAAGGCAGGATGAGGAGTAGGAGGAGTTCGGAACAGGCAGGAGGCAGACTGAAGCACCCTCAAATCCTCGGCAGTATGAGATGCGCCCCAAAAATTGGAAAGGTGTATCTCACACGTACCGACACAGACTATCACTGTCAGGGCACTACCAACGTCATTGCTAATCAGCGAATTCGCGCATTGGCGCGAACGCGCATGCGCGCCCAATCACGGGCGAACGCAGTCCGAAATGTGCGTGCGCCAATGCGCACGCGCATACGCAAGTGCGTAATGGCGCTTGGCGCTAAACGGCCTATTTAAAGCCAGCAATCTCAACAACAAGTTGCTGGATGATCAACAGCCTCCCGTGTTCCCTGTGCCTTGTAACCTGCTGATCGTGATTTCCTGTTGCCGACCCGGACTGTCTGACGTTGTTTCTCCTGGCTCTTGACCCCTTGGCTTACTCCTGGTTTCCTGCTGTCTGCTCCTATACTTGACCTCGGCTTGGCTCTTGACTTCTCTACAGCATACTCCCAGTCTGTTCCTGTTTGCATCCTGCTACTGCCTGGCTTGCCAAAGTGTTCCGGACCTGCTTGGAACTTCACAACAAGCTTTGTTCCTGCTTCCATCTGGTCATCCCAACCGGCAACCCGTGCAACTTCGGGCACAGCACTCCCTGTCCCACTTCCAGGGGTGCTCTGCACCTAGCCGCAAGGGGGAGCCCTCTCTACACTCCGGCTTCGGATCAGGTACGTGACAGTATCATCCAGCCATGACAGAAGCCGAGAGAGGTGTCTCCCCGTTGGAAGCTTTATGTCAACAAGTAACAGCATTGACCCAAGCGGTTAAGAACCTCCAAGATGGCTACTTCCAGATAGAAGGTCGCCTCCAGAACCTGTCAGCACCATCTTTGCCGGCAAACCCTGGTCCATCCGCTGCAGTCTCCGCCTCCGCTCCTTCAGCTTCAGGACCCTCAGCACCTGCTGTGATGGCTCCTCCCCCTGAGCCGAGGGTACCCACTCCGGAACGTTTCTCTGGTGACCGCAAGAAATTCAAGTCATTTAAAAACGCTTGCCTGCTATATCTGGCTCTACAGCCTAGAACTTTTGCCTCAGAGACAGTTAAAGTGGGGTTTGTTATTTCCTTATTATCCGATGAACCCCAATCATGGGCCCACCATCTGTTGGAACAGAAAGACCCTGTATTGAACTCTATAGACGTTTTCTTTGCTTCTATGGGTCAATTGTATGATGACCCGCAACGCACGGCCACTGCCGAAGCTACCCTCCACAAGTTACAGCAAGGCCGACGCCCTGTGGAGGACTATACCGTGGACTTTCGTAGGTGGGCTGCAGACACGGGTTGGAATGAGGCCGCCCTCAAATATCAGTATCGGCTAGGCCTTTCCGAGACCCTTAAGGATGAACTCGCAAGAATAGAGACCCCCACCACATTGGAAGGTCTCATTCAGCTTTCTATTCAACTGGACAGACGTTTACGGGAGCGTCGGTCGGAACGTGCACAATTATTTCAGCCATCTTGGATGCTGCCCAAAGTTCCGCCAACTCCGGCACCGCTGCCCACGGCTGCCAGTCCATTTCCCCCTGACGAACCGATGCAGATTGGGGCGGTCCGCGCAGCTTTAACTCCTGCTGAACGACTTCGTCGCCGGCAAGCAAACCTGTGCCTTTACTGTGGAGGAGATGGACACTTCCTTCGCAACTGCCCGGTGAGACCAAGTAAGGCTCCTTCTCCCAGCTACATGCATCTCCAGATTCCGGGACCTTCCCCAACTCACCTAGTCCTCTCTGTGTCTTTACAGGTTTCGGAAGGGGAAGTCAAGCTGCCCGCCATCATTGACTCCGGAGCTTGCAGTTGCTTCCTGGATATCTCTCTAGCAAAGGCCCTTCATATCCCGCTTCAGACTAAAGGCCATAAACTAGAGATCCACCTTGCAGATGGCACCACGCCCAGATCAGGGCCCATTACTCAGGAAACCCTACCAATCCTTTCCACAACTGGCCCCAACCATCAGGAATTCCTTCACTTTGATGTCCTTCCTTCACCCATGTTTCCCATAATTTTGGGAATTCCTTGGTTACGGGCACATAACCCACAGATAGACTGGCTCAAAGGGGAGGTTTCCTTCAAATCAATGTACTGCCTCCAACACTGTATGCCACCTGGAATCCCGCAGTCTACAAGCTGTCTCTCCATCCAACCTGTCTCTAATGCCAGCCAAGAGGTCCCTTCAGTTTATCACGACTTTCTGGATGTCTTTGACAAGAAAAAAGCGGACGCACTACCACCTCACCGTCCCTATGATTGCCCAATTGAACTGTTGCCCGGTGCAGAAATTCCCTTTGGGCGTATCTTTCCACTTTCTGAAACAGAGCTTGAAGCCTTACGTCAATATATTGATGAGAACCTCAAGAAGGGATTTATTCGTCCTTCTTCTTCCCCGGCAGGAGCTGGGATCTTCTTCGTGGAGAAGAAGGATCACACTCTCAGGCCATGTGTGGATTACAGGGACCTAAATAAAATTACCATTAAAAATCGGTACCCTCTTCCCCTCGTTCCCGAACTCTTTCAAAGGTTCCGTACCGCCCGAGTTTTCACTAAACTAGACTTGCGAGGGGCCTACAACCTGGTACGGATCCGCGAGGGCGACGAGTGGAAAACTGCCTTTCGAACCCGCTTCGGGCACTACGAATACCTTGTCATGCCCTTCGGGCTGTGCAACGCCCCGGCCACTTTTCAACACCTAGTGAATGATATCTTCAGAGAATTTTTGGACAACTTTCTCATTGTTTACTTGGATGATATCCTTATTTTTTCTGCCACCCTGGAACTGCACAGAATGCATGTAAGGAAGGTACTGGCTACTCTAAGGAAACACGGACTTTATGCAAAATCAGAAAAGTGCGAATTCGAAAAATCGTCTATACAATTTCTGGGCTTGATCATCTCAACAGATGGAGTGGCAATGGATCCTCAAAAAGTATCTGCCATCCTGGAGTGGCCTGCTCCCACAGACAAGAAAGGCATCCAAAGGTTTGTGGGTTTTGCAAACTTCTACCGGAGGTTCATCAAAGACTTTTCTCGCATTATTGCTCCTATTACCCAAATGACCCGGCAACACACCCGTTTTCAATGGTCCTCAGCAGCTCAGATGGCATTTGACAAGCTCAAAGCCCTGTTTACCTGTGCCCCTGTGTTACAACATCCAGATCCAGCCTTGCCTTACGTCCTAGAGGTCGATGCTTCAGAAGTGGCCACAGGAGCAGTTCTCTCCCAACGCCAAGGACCCAAGGCGATGCTTCACCCAGTTGCTTTTTTCTCCCGGAAGCTCAGCCAACCTGAAAGGAATTACGATGTGGGTGATCGGGAACTGTTGGCCATTAAGGCTGCTTTTGAAGAATGGCGGTATCTGTTAGAAGGTGCAGCACATCCGATAATGATATTCACTGACCACAAAAATCTTGAATATCTCAGATCGGCCAAACGTTTGAGACCTCGACAAGCCAGATGGGCATTATTTTTCTCAAGATTCAATTTTCATCTCACGTACCGTCCGGGCTCCAAGAACGGGAAGGCGGACGCTCTCTCACGGATGTTCCCTGAAACCCCTGTGGATACCACCCCCAGCACTATCCTGTCCTCCCAAAATTTTCTCCTAATGCAACCAGACCTTAGGTCTACCCTGGAATCAGCCTCTGCCCAATGTTTTGTTCCTGAGATCCCTTCACTCGAGAAACGAGGAAAACTTTTTTGGCACAAGGACAAGATCTTTGTACCTCAGGAAACCAGACTCGCAGTCTTTAAAGCATGCCACGATCACCAACTAGCTGGCCACTTCGGGGTCCGCAAAACTCTGGAACTAATCCAACGAGCCTATTGGTGGCCAAACTTAAGGCAGGACTGTCAAAATTACGTGAGCTCCTGTACAATCTGCCTTCGTAACAAGGGCAGCCACGTCCAAGCCTGGGGTCTACTAAGACCACTTCCTGTCCCAAGTCGGCCATGGGAAATGTTGTCTATGGACTTCATAGTAGATCTACCCTCTTCAGACGGATTCTCCACAATCATGGTGGTGGTGGATCGCCTATCAAAAATGGCCCACTTCTTGCCCATGATAGGTACTCCTTCGGCCATGGACACGGCACACACTTTTGTGAAAGAGATCCTAAGGCTACATGGTCTACCCGGCAGTATCGTGTCCGATCGTGGGGTACAATTTACCTCCAAATTCTGGAGGGCGCTCTGTAAGGTCTTAAACATCCAGGTCTGCTTGTCTTCAGCTTACCACCCTCAAACTAATGGCCAAACTGAAAGAACTAACCAGACATTGGAGCAATACCTCCGCTGCTTTTCTACCTTTTCCCAGGACAACTGGGCAGTCTTACTGCCATGTGCGGAATTCGCTTATAACAACTCCATCCATGCCTCCACTCGTCAGTCTCCATTCTGGGCGAACTACGGATTCCACCCATCATCTCTGCCTACACCTATGCCCGAAGCTACTGTACCTGCCGTCCAAGACAGGGTAGCCCTTATACAAGAAAACTTCCTACTCTTACAGGAAACTTTGCAAAAAGCACAAATGGATTACAAGGAATTCTATGACAAGAGGAAGAAGGACAGTCCAGCTCTGAAGGTAGGAGACAAAGTGTGGCTTTCCACAGTGAACCTTAAGTTGTCCTGCCCATCCAGAAAGCTGGGTCCGAAGTTCATTGGCCCCTTTTCGATCAAAAGGATGATCAATCCCGTGGCTTTTGAACTTTGTCTTCCAAGCACATACAGGATTCACCCAGTCTTCCACGTCTCCCTGCTAAAGCCTGCAAATCCTGGCCCCTTTCCTGGAAGAGATGACTTGCCTCCACCTCCTGTTACGGTAGATGGAGAAACTGAGTACGAGATTGAATCCATCTTGGATTGCCGGAAAAGAGGAAGGCAGGTTCAGTACCTGATAAAATGGAAAGGCTATGCACCTGAGGAGAGTTCGTGGGAACCAGCGAAGAACATACACGCTCCCAGACTCCTGCGAGTGTTCTTCAACAGATTCCCTGAAAAGCGATCTTACTTGGGCATCCGGAGGCTGCCCCTCGGGGGGGGGCACTGTCAGGGCACTACCAACGTCATTGCTAATCAGCGAATTCGCGCATTGGCGCGAACGCGCATGCGCGCCCAATCACGGGCGAACGCAGTCCGAAATGTGCGTGCGCCAATGCGCACGCGCATACGCAAGTGCGTAATGGCGCTTGGCGCTAAACGGCCTATTTAAAGCCAGCAATCTCAACAACAAGTTGCTGGATGATCAACAGCCTCCCGTGTTCCCTGTGCCTTGTAACCTGCTGATCGTGATTTCCTGTTGCCGACCCGGACTGTCTGACGTTGTTTCTCCTGGCTCTTGACCCCTTGGCTTACTCCTGGTTTCCTGCTGTCTGCTCCTATACTTGACCTCGGCTTGGCTCTTGACTTCTCTACAGCATACTCCCAGTCTGTTCCTGTTTGCATCCTGCTACTGCCTGGCTTGCCAAAGTGTTCCGGACCTGCTTGGAACTTCACAACAAGCTTTGTTCCTGCTTCCATCTGGTCATCCCAACCGGCAACCCGTGCAACTTCGGGCACAGCACTCCCTGTCCCACTTCCAGGGGTGCTCTGCACCTAGCCGCAAGGGGGAGCCCTCTCTACACTCCGGCTTCGGATCAGGTACGTGACAATCACGCAATTTAATTGTTTATACCCAAAGGTTTTGATTAAATAGCGCAATAGAAAATATGATCCAAAAAAAAGTGTATGTATATCACACGTAAACAACCACACTAGGCCCCAATTACTATTGTTTGTACCCCTAAAGGCAGGATGACGTGCCCACAAGGTGGAACTCCACCTTGCACATGCTGCAAAGACTGTGCGAGCAGCAGCAGGCCATAGTGGAGTTTCAGCTGCAGCACGCACGCGTGAGTCGCTCTGCGGAACAGCACCACTTCACCACCAATAACTGGGCCTCCATGCGAGACCTGTGTGCCTTGTTGCGCTGTTTTGAGTACTCCACCAACATGGCCAGTGGCAATGACGCCGTTCTCAGCTTAACTATCCCACTTCTATGCCTCCTTGAAAAAACAATTCGGGCGATGATGGAAGAGGATGTGGCACAGGATGAGGAGGAGGAGGAGGATGAAGAGGTAACATTTCCAAGGCTTTCAGGGCAGTCATTCGCAAGGGGCTCCGAGGGTGGGTTCCTGCACACACAAACGCCAGGGACACAATTGTCCAGCAGGGGCACAGTTCTGGAGGATGAGGAGGATGAGGAGGAGGAGGAGCTGGAGGAGGAGATAGAACCATGTTCACAGCAGGGTGGCACCCAGGCCAGCTCATGGCCATCACTGGTGCGTGGCTGGGGGGATACAGAGGACACGGACGATACACCTCCCACAGAGGACAGCCTTTCGTTGCCTCTGGGCAGCCTGGCACACATGAGCGATTACATGCTGCAGTGTCTCCACAATGACCGCCGAGTTGCCCACATTCTAACTTGTGCTGATTACTGGGTGGCCACGCTGCTGGATCCCCGTTACAAGGACAACGTACCGTCCTTAATTCACTCACTGGAGCGCGATTGCAAGATGCGCGAGTACAAGCGCACACTGGTAGACGCCATGCTGCTGGCATTCCCATCTGACAGCGGGGCCGCAGTGGAAGCACAAGGCAGAGGAGGAGGAGGTCGCCAACGCAACCAGGGCACCGCCAGCACCTCAGAAGGCAGGGTTAGCATGGCCGAAATGTGGAAAAGCTTTGTCAGCACGCCACAACAAACAGCAGCACCAGCAGCTCAGATGGAACGTCTTAGCAGGAGGCAGCATTTTACCAACATGGTGGAGCAGTATGTGTGCACACGCCTACATGTAGTGAATGAGGGGTCTGCCCCCTTCAACTTCTGGGTCTCCAAATTGGGCACATGGCCTGAGCTTGCCCTTTACGCCTTGGAGGTGCTGGCGTGCCCTGCAGCCAGTGTATTATCTGAATGGGTATTTAGCACGGCTGGGGGCATTATAACAGACAAGCGCAGCCGCCTGTCCAGAGACAATGTGGACAAGCTCACGTTCATTAAAATGAACCAGGCATGGATCCCACGGGACTTTTCCGTACCTTATGCAGAATAGCAATGGATACCGACCTTACCCACCCATTGTTCCATTTTTGCTCTTTCTCACTCTTTTGGGGTGTACCCTCATTTAAAATTTGTGAAAAGAAGCAGTGTTGGCTACCTCGTCCTCCTCCTCAGGGCCAGATTAACGTAGGGGCTATTGGAGCTGCAGCTCCAGGCCCCTACCTTTTATATAGGCCCCGGGTTGGCCATATTCACTGTTACCGCTCTTCTGTCACTTGTAAACACAGAAGTCTGGCTTCTATGCTCGCTTCCCCAGGCAGCACCCTCAGAACCTCCCCACACAGCGCGAAGGCCGGACAAGGAGGGACAGTTGCCGATGCATGGATGTGTTTATGGGCTTCAGAGACAGCATCCCATGTTGAATTAGGCATGCATGGCTGCACCCTTCCTCCTCTGGGTGCATGGCAAGGCACGGCCCTTAAGGCCCTTCAAAATCCTCAGCACCAAGCCCATGATGCTCTTAATCCGGCCCTGGTCCTCCTCCACCGCCGCTTCCACCTACACCGCCCATAGGTGTGCGCAGCCTATTGCATTAAGGTGTGCACCCCAAAGTTGAAATACACATGCATGTGTTTGCCTACAGGTACATGGCCCCGATACATTACTCTCCCTGCTGGCAAAGAGAAATAGAGCAGAGCAGGTCCGAGGGAGATCTTTCCCATCTCCTCACTGGCAATGCTATGTGCCCTAGGTGATTAGGGTGTGCCCAGGCACACCCGGCACACCCTGTGCGCACGCCTATGTCACCGCCACATCCACCACCACCTCAACCTCCCTCCTACTCCATATGGGCCTCGTCCTTCAGAGATGAAGAAGAACATTGTTTTATTTTTCTGTTTTTTTTTGTTGTTTTAAGTTATTTCCCTATCCACATTTGTTTGCAGAGCACTTGCCATGCTCTTAATTACGTTTTGCTGCCATTTGCAGCACTCTAGCCCTTTCCTTTGGTGTTTTAGAGCCATTTTAGTGCCTTAAAGTTCGGGTCCCCATTGACTTTAATGGGGTTCGGTGTCCGGGAAAAGTTCGGGAAAAGTCCGGGACACGGACCCGGACTTTTTTTTAAAGTTCGGCCGAACCCGTCGAACACGGACATCTAGGTGTCCGCTCAACCCTACGTGTGACAGCAGCCAAGTGAGGAGTACAAAGACAAGTGTATCTTGCCTACAGTCAAGCATGGTGGTGGGAGTGTCATGGTCTGGGGCTGCATGACTGGGGAGCTACAGTTCATTGAGGGAACCATGAATGCCAACATGTACTGTGACATACTGAAGCAGAGAATGTTCCCCTACCTTCAGGGACTGGGCCGCAGGGCAGTATTCCAACATGATATCGACCCCAAACACACCTCTAAGACAATCACTGCCCTACTGCCCTACTAAAGAAGCTGAGGGTAAAGGTGATGGACTGGCCAAGCATGTCTCCAGACCTAAACCCTACTGAGCATCTGTGGGACATCCTCAAATGGAAGGTGGAGGAGCGCAAGGTCTCTAACATCCACCGTGTTGTCTTTATGGAGGAGTGGAAGAGGACTCCAGTGGCAACCTGTGAAGCTCTGGTGAATTCCATGCCCAAGAGGGTTAAAGGCAGTGCTGGAAAATAATGGTGGCCACACAAAATATTGCCACTTTGGGCCCATGTTCACTTGGGGGTGTACTCACTTTTGTTGCCAGCGGTTTAGACATTAATGGTTGTGTGTTGAGTTATTTTGAGGGGACAGCAAATTTACACTGTTACACTGTGTGCAGTGGAGGGAACTGTGATTCCCTGCACTGCACAAAAAGAAAATGAGGCCATGTTGCCTTAATGTACCATTTTAAAATGCTTTGATAAATTAGACCTACTTTTTATATTAGGTGTGTGTGTGCGTGTGTGCGTGTGTGCGTGTGTGCGTGTGTGCGTGTGTGTGTGTCACTCCTTTGTAACCAGTCACAAATAAATTGTTATATGGACTACAGTGTTTCCAGCTCAATCCATCCATTTCTCTTGTTCTGGTGTGTATGGACAAACTGAGCCCAGGCACCTATGTGTGTGTATCTTGCATTCAGATTGGGTGTTCCTCGTTGTGTGTGCGGGGCATCTCAGACTTAACATATTCTTCAGTGCATTTTTTTAAAGTGCTTTGTATATAAAGTGAAGTTTACAAGTAACATGATGTCAAAATATATAACATTTAGGTATTTCCCCCGGACACAAAGATATTGATTTAACTTGTACTTGGAGGTCAAAACTAGTATTCAGAATTATTCTGTATTCGAACGCCTTATGCAATGACATACTTCCAGAGGCCCAGTCTGTCCAGACAGTATAGTCACCTTCAACTAGACACAGTTCTTCACAGAGACATACTGCAATTGTGCGAGGTAAAATTGCATTGGATTCAACTTCTAACACTTACTGAGAGAATATGGAATGTAGCACCCTCTTAGACCCAAAAACTATACTTTCTTCTAGCACCTACCTTTCTGCTTACCAGGAAAATTGCCAGGTAAGTTTAGAATGCTCTCTGCCTACCAGGAAGCAAGATCTATTGATAGGGTCTGCTTATGGTGCTCAGGTACAGCTCAGCTTGTCTGAATGTTTCACACTGGTCCAATGGAGAGGCATATTGGCAGTGGCGGTTTTAGGCACGGGCGAACGGGGCAGCCGCCGCCCGGAGTGGCATTTTTTCATACCACGTGGGGGGCGGCATGCCCGGGCCGCGGACCGGTACCGGTCCGTGGATCAAATGGTACCGGACCGCCCGAGCCCTGTTCGCCCATGCCTAAAATCGCCGCAGCCGAGCCGAGCCGAGCAGAGCATTGCTCCCCCCCGAGCCCGCCCATTGTGTGACAATAGCGAATGAAAATTCGCTATTGTCACACTGATCCTCCTCCTGGCCAATCAGGGAGCGGGTCCTCCCGCTTCCTGATTGGCCAAAAGGCAAACCCCACGCCATTGGCTGAGGAGGAGGCGCCGCGGGAGGACTGAAGAGAAGTGAAGAGAAGTGACTATGAGGTAAGTGCACGGACGGGCCGGGGGGAACGCTGGCGCTCTGCATTGAAAAGTGGCACTCTGGCATGCCATCTCTACATTGCATTAGAGTGCCACAGAATTGCCCCTTTCAGAGTGCCACAGAAATGCCCCCTTTAATGCAGAGTGCCACAGCATTGCCCCCTTTAATGCAAAGGGGGCAATGCTGTGGCGTTCTGCATTAAAGGGGGCATTGCTGTGGCGCTCTGCATTAAAGGGGGCATTGCTGTGGCGCTCTGCATTAAAGGGGGCATTGCTGTGGCGCTCTGCATTAAAGGGGGCATTTCTGTGGTGCTCTGCATTAAAGGGGGCATTGCTGTGGCGCTCTGCATTAAAGGGGGCATTGCTGTGGCGCTCTGCATTAAAGGGGGCAATGCTGTGGCGTTCTGCATTAAAGGGGGCATTGCTGTGGCGCTCTGCATTAAAGGGGGCATTGCTGTGGCGCTCTGCATTAAAGGGGGCATTGCTGTGGCGCTCTGCATTAAAGGGGGCATTTCTGTGCTTGCTCTGCATTAAAGGGGGCATTGCTGTGGCGCTCTGCATTAAAGGGGGCAATGCTGTGGCACTCTGCATTAAAGGGGGCATTTCTGTGGCGCTCTGCATTAAAGGGGGCAATGCTGTGGTGCTCTGCATTAAAGGGGGCATTGCTGTGGTGCTCTGCATTAAAGGGGGCATTTCTGTGGCGCTCTGCATTAAAGGGGGCAATGCTGTGGTGCTCTGCATTAAAGGGGGCATTGCTGTGGCGCTCTGCATTAAAGGGGGCATTTCTGTGGCGCTCTGCATTAAAGGGGGCATTGCTGTGGCTCTCTGCATTAAAGGGGGCATTGCTGTGGCGCTCTGCATTAAAGGGGGCATTGCTGTGGCGCTCTGCATTAAAGGGGGCATTGCTGTGACGCTCTGCATTAAAGGGGGCATTTCTGTGGCGCTCTGCATTAAAGGGGGCATTGCTGTGGCGCTCTGCATTAAAGGGGGCATTGCTGTGGCGTTCTGCATTAAAGGGGGCATTGCTGTGGCGCTCTGCATTAAAGGGGGCAATGCTGTGGCGCTCTGCCTTAAAGGGGGCATTTCTGTGGCGCTCTGCATTAAAGGGGGCAATGCTGTGGCACTCTGCATTTATTGGGGGCAACAATGCTGTGGCACTCTGCATTTATTGGGGGCAACAATGCTGTGGCACTCTGCATTTATTGGGGGCAACAATGCTGTGGTACTCTGCATTTATTGGGGGCAACAGTGCTGTGGCACTCTGCATTTATTGGAGGCATTGCTGTGGCAGTCTGCATTTATTGGGGGCATTGCTGTGGCACTCTGCATTTATTGGGGGCAACAATGCCGTGGCACTCTGCATTTATTGGGGGCAACAGTGCTGTGGCACTCTGCATTTATTGGGGGCAACAGTGCTGTGGCACTCTGCATTTATTGGAGGCATTGCTGTGGCACTCTGCATTTATTGGGGGCATTGCTGTGGCACTCTGCATTTATTGGGGGCAACAGTGCTGTGGCACTCTGCATTTATTGGAGGCATTGCTGTGGCACTCTGCATTTATTGGGGGCATTGCTGTGGCACTCTGCATTTATTGGGGGCAACAATGCCGTGGCACTCTGCATTTATTGGGGGCAACAATGCCGTGGCACTCTGCATTTATTGTTATGTTGTCATGTTATTTTTTTTTTGGGGGGGGGGGGGCGCCGGGAGGGAGTCTTGCCCAGGGAGCAATTTAATGTAGAACCGCCACTGCATATTGGACAATAGAAGGAAACCTGAGAATTGAAGGCAAAGGCATTGTTGCAGCCCTAGGGATTGACAGAGGAAAGTGTCTCATTGCATGCTGAGTGACTGTATAAATGCCAGGGACACGTGTGCTCGGGGTCTTCGCCTGGAGAGTGGGGTCCCGGAGGGAGAGGGTGGCTGCCCCTCCTCTGATTTTCAGGTCAACCACCTGAGGCCATATGGCAGCTTCTACAGAGAGAAGCTAAACCCAGAGATCCTGCAGAGCTGACTGGAAGGATCTGATTCACCCTACTGTGAGAATAGATCTGTGTTGTGAGGCCTGTCCTGTGAGGGCCATCCCTTCAACTAGAAGAGTCAGTGAATGGGTGTCAGTCAAGGGGATGCTAGAGAGTGTCCGGGATATAAAATAGTTGCATCAAGTCTGCTGCTAGAGAGAGCAAGAAGACTTAATTCTTCCATACAAGTGGCAGTATGGTAAAAGCAGTGTATCTGCTTTCACAAGTAATCTGGGGAGGCCAAGTGAGAGTTTTCCTTATCTACTGTGAATAGTTCAATTGGAGTATCCCACTATTCCCTTCCCCCATCCAAGTTTTCACAATAAATACAAAACCAAATACCCTGGTCTGTTTATTGAGTAATGAGCAAACAGTTGCTGAAGGTTTTTTTTCACATATCCCTCCTTACTCCTGTCTGCAGGTAATTAGAGGGGTGCCTAAGAAGTCAACACAGGGCAAGCCCTACGGGGACAGTGCTACAGGTAGAAACAAAAAGGGTCTAGATAGAACTGAACAAACTAGCAATAAACAGGGGAGAAGGGCAGAGGGAGATGCCAAATCATAAGTAAACAAGTTGTAGTTGTAGACATCTAGTGGCAGTTTAGTTGCCCTAAACTGCCACTAGATGTCTGCATACAATAGAATATGGTTCCTGACAATCAGGTTACTATTATTCTATTGTATGCTAGGTTACTATTAAACTAGGCGGATACAGAAAATGCAGTTAAAATCACACCTTTAATGAAAAAGCAAAAAATAACAGTACAGGAAAAGAAGTCAAAAAGTGAAGCCAGGGTATGGATGCCAGAGCGGGTAATCAGACCAGCCGGGATCAGGAAGCCAGAAATAAGCGTAGTAAGGAGCCAAAGCAGGAACAGCTATCCGAAGAGAAGTCAGCCAGACCAGGTCATACACAGGAGCACAGACCGGAACACACTGGATATCATGGACCACGCAAGGGCGAGGAGATAATTAGCTAAGCTGCTGAAATAGCCAAAAGGGGCTGGCTGTAGGCTGGACTAATGAGTCAGGTTATTGGTAGCTAGGAGAGTCGCTGTGGAAACAACAAGTGGCTGGTAATTAAACGACAGCTGAGCAGCTCTGAGAACTGAAAGAAAAGATCTGCCCCTAAGTAGCAAAAGCTAGCCCTGACAGTACCCCCTCCTCAATGACCCCTCCTCCTCAGGGGGGCCCCAGGCTTGAGGAGAAAGTGTCTATAGAAAGCATGGAGGAGGGCAGGGGCATGTATGTCTGAGGATGAGATCCATGAGCGTTCCTCCTGACTGTAACATCTTCAGTGAACAAGATATTGTATGTGTCCATGAAACCTACGGGAGTCAGTGATGGATTTATCTTCTATTCCTCATGATTGTCAACCTGAACTGGGTGAGGGCATGGTACCGAGGTGGTATAGCTGTTGCAAACCAAAGGTTTTGATAAGGAAACATGGAATAGGTTAGAAATATGGATGTTGGAAGGAAGACCTAATCGTAAGGTTATCCCAGTGGCCTACGCGAGTATGCGGAAAGGCCCAATAGATCGAGACTCCAGTTTTAGTGAGGGAACACGGAGTCAGAGATTACAGGAAGACAACTGGACCCTCTCCACAATTTGGTAGAAGGGCGGAGGTGGGCGTCAGCGGTCAGCATGGAGTCTGTACCTCTTTATGGAGTGTTGAACTTTTCTGGGAATCTGTTCCACTTTGGGTGCAGGTCCAAGAATCCTTGCATCTAATGCAGGTGTTCCAAGGAATGCAGGAATGTGTTAGGCAACATGGATGGCTGGAAGCCATAGTTTGCCATAAACTGAGATAATCAGGAGACGGCATTGATGGCGCGATTGAGACCAAACCTTGCCCAAGGTAACAAGTTTGACCAGTTGTTATGGTGGTCAAAAATATAGCAACATAGGAACTGCTCCAAAGCTTGGTTGGCCTGTTCTGCGGCCGAATTGGACTGCAGGTGATATGCCGAGCATAAGGTAAGCAGAATTCCCAACTGTGCACAAAAGGCTCACCAAAAACCTGAACACAAACTAGTTACCTCTGATAACTTTAGGTAACCCATGTAACCGAAAGACCTCCTGAGCGAAAATTGATGCCAGCTCTTTGGATTCTGCTAAAGAAGTTGCCTAGGTCCAATTAGACATTTTCAAAAACTGGTCAACCAACATAGGAATAACTGTGTAGCCCTGGGAGTTGGGTAAATCCAAAATAAAATCAATAGACAAGTGGGTCCAAGACCTCTCACCACTGGGTATGGGTTGTAAGAGGCCCACTGGAAGGTGTTGGGGTGTTTTATTCTGAGCACACATGGGACAAGCAGCTACAAAAGTGGTTACATCAGCACAGAGACTATGCCACCAGAACTGTTAAGATATAGACCATATGAGCTGATTATTCCCTGGGTTCCCAGCTGCTTTAGGATAATTGTAGGTCTGGAGCAAAGCAGTGCAGAGATTCTCTGGGACAAAGCATCTTGCATTGTAGCAGCAGTTTTCCTCCTCTTCCATTTACCCTATGTAATTGAAGCATGACAGAAAAAGAGCCCATCATGCCCCTCCGGGAGATACTGTACGTGTTTAGCCTCAGACAAAAATGTGAGATTCTTACAGTCAGTTAAAATGAGGACCTGCACCAAAGTATCCTAGAAGAGGACTCCATTCTTTAAGATCTAAAATGATGGCTAATAATTCTCTGTCCCCAATCTTGTAATTGCATTATGCTGGAGACAATTTTTTTTTAACCACAGGGATGCAGAGAGGTAGAATGTTGAGACAGGGGAGTGCCTACTCCAGTCTCAGATGCATCAACTTCAAGAATGAAGGGTAATGTAGGATCAGGATGTGCCAGCACAGGAGCTGTAGCAAAAGAGTCCTTAATGGATTCAAAGGCTTTAATGCGATCCAGGGACCAATTCTGTGGGTTGCCATCTTTCCCGGTCATATCAGTCAGGGGTTTCACCAGTGAAGAGAAATTACAAATACATTTCCGATAATAATTGGCAAAGCTAAGAAAATGTTGTAGAGGATGTAGACCTATGGGTCTAGGCCACTGTAAGACTGCAGATGGTTTCTCTGGGTCCATCGCACACCCAGCAGCAGAAATTACATAACCCAAAAAATGTTCATAATGGAACTCACACTTTTCCAACTTGCAATACGGGTTGTTCTCTCTAAACCCCTGTAGCACACTGGAGATGTCTGTGTGGTGGTTCTCAAGGGATTTTGAATATATGAGAACATCATTGAGGTAAGGTAATGGGAGGTGCACCACACATTGCTGCAACATATCTCGGAGGACATTGTTAATAAATTCCTGGAAAACTGCAGGAGCGTTGCAGAGACCAAAGGCCATTAGGAGGTATTCATAGTGTCTGGCCTAGCATTAAATGCAGTTTTCCATTTGTTGCCCTCTTTAATTCTCATGAGATTGTATGCCCTCAAATCCAGCTTAGTGAAGACCGTTGCTCCCTTGAGGCAGTCAAATAATTTCGTAATCAATGGGATTGGATAAGCATTTTTAACAGTAATGTGAGTGAGCAGAAGAGGATTTGTGGATGAACCCCCGAGATAGTGGATCCGCAACATACTCCTCTATAGCCTTATCCTCTGAGACAGACAGGGGGTAAACTTGGCTACGAGGAGGAATGGCACCAGGTTGAAGGTCAGTTGTGCAATCATAGGTCAGGATGGTATCTTCCCGCCACATCAGTCTTTTGTCAAAGACATCATTGCCAGAAGATTACTGTAAATTCAGTGAAGAGACTGAAGACATGCACATGCCCTTAATCACTTTCTGAAAACATGTATTAGTGCATTGTGGCGACCACGACAGAACACCGGCGCTACACCAATCGAAAGAGGGATTGTAGCCACTTAGCCAAACAAAAAAAAGGACAAACCTGATTTTACGAAAGCCTTTAGTGCCATTACAAAGATATCCCACCAGACCTGCTGCACGCTAGCATATCAGTCATTCCCAAACTGAGATAGACCTGTAGCTGGCACATACTACCGGGTCTTTACCCACTCTTGAATTGTGATGTTAAATTCTTCACCAAAATTATTGCTACGCGAATTACTTTTCTGTTAATACACATTATCTCAAGTGGGATTTGTTCCAACTCGGGAGGCCTGAGACAATACTATTTGAACCCTCGTCATTGACAAAATAGGGAGATCCAATACCCCCTTCTCCTTTTATCCACAGATGCTGAAAAAGCGTTTGATAGAGTTTCATGAAGAAAAACCCAATCCACTCTAAGACAAGTGAGAATACCAAACCCCACGATGTCATGGTTTTCTGCATTGTACACTAACCCTTCGGCTACTATCCGCATGAATAGGTTAGACTCATTTACGATATCCAACAGCACTAGGCAGGGCTGCCCACTGTCACCTTTACTTTTCATCCTCAAGTTGGAACCATTTTCTCAACATGTTAGATGTAACATTTCCATTCAGGGCGTGCAATGTGGTAACTATTGTGGTAGAAATTTGTGGTTGAGACTCTAAATAAAAGTTAACTCTGCAATTGCATGACTAAGGCACTTCAAATGTGCTCTTGAACACCGAAACCTGCCCCCCTAATCCAACCACCCTTATTGCTACCCCAACTATCTCTAAAAATTGGCAAACACAATTGTTGGAGTAAAATATTGGCCGTAATGGCCGTTTATTAGAACCAAAACAAATTATACCAAACATTCATTAAATCAGGAAACAAATAATAATACAGTGACAAGAAAACTGAGGCTGCCGATCGTTGGAGGCACCAATTATCAATCATCCACTTTTGTATCTTCTTAACTATTTTCTTGGTCCCCAGCCGTACCCTCCGGCTCGGGGATGACCTCGATATTCAGAAGATACCACCATTTTAACCTTCCAGTTAAAACCCCCATTAACTGGCATTCCACAGGTGACTCCATACCTTAGATGGGTCCCTAAACTGATAAACATAGCATGGTATTTTACCCGCCTCCAAAGACCCCAACCGCCACCAGCACAAAGGGGGACCACCTTTGTGCCCCGCCAAACCCGCAAGGCCCTCTGCACCCCGTCCTATAAACCCAGTGCCCATAGATCAATGCCCACCGCGTTCAGATGTACCCCATTGTGGCGAAGGTAGTGCCAGGTATCCACTTCCAGCTCCCTGTGCCTTAACACCACCCCCCCCCCCCCGTTGTGCACAATGAACCTGCCCACTTCTTTGTTGACCTTCACTCTGGCTTTGTTACATTTTTCCACTGACCGAGTGAGTCGCCATGACGATCGGCCGACAATATCCGACCAAACCACCACCATGTCAGGAAAATCCGTCCTCAACCGCAGGACATCAAACTTGACATCCCTGATGAGATGGCGACAGGACCAGACCCCCAGATCGTTGCCGCCCGCGTGGATGACTAACACGTCAGGGGCCCTATCCCAGCGAGCGACCCTATGTACCTCGGGGACCACCCTGTGCCATAACATGCCCCGAATGCCTATCCACCGGACCTTGGCCTCGCACCAGGGGAAACCCAACTGACGTCCTTCATGCCTAACGTCCGCCCTCCTGGCCCCCCAGTATGCAAAGGAGTGAACCAAAATCCATACGAGGCACGCAGCATCTGTAAAGAAACAAAGCAAATGGAAGAGCATGAACATAGTCAATGGTATGCCCTACCACACGTAACTGAAAACAAAATTAAAAGTTCCCCCCCCTACCCCCACGTATACAAAGCATATTTTAACCACTTAAGCCCCGGAAGATTTTACCCCCTTCCTGACCAGGGCCTATTTTGCGATTCGGAACTGCATGACTTTAGGTACAGCGTCGCATGACCGCGCAATTGTCCGTTAAACGAATTTGACGTCCTTTTTTTCCCCACAAACAGAGCTTTCTTTTGGTGGTATTTGATCACCTGTGCGATTTTTTGATCATGCGCTATAAACAAAAAAATAGCGTAAATTTTGCAAAAATAGCAATATTTTTCAAATTTTTTTATATGAAATTCCCCCAAAAAAATGTAAAAATCTAAATTTTTTAACATTTTCAACCAATTTGGTTTATGCTACATATGTTTGGTAAGAAAAAAATAGCAAAAAGCGTATTTTGATTGTTAGTAAACGCGATAACTTTTGCGCAAACCAAAGGGAAAGATTGTCATTTTTGTTGCTTTTTTTTTTAACGCGTAATGGCGGCGATCTGTGATTTTATTTTTGTGGTACTGCGACATTGCGGCGGACAGATCGGACCCTTGACTGACATTTTTGGGGTTACCAGTGACAAAATGACACTGGTAGTGAACTTTATTTGAGAGGGAGGGGCTGTGTGTGTCCCTAGGGGCGTGATTCTAACTGTGATTGGCTGTGGCTTGAGCTGTAGAAACAGTGATCACACGGTTCTACTATGTAGGACCGTTGATCACTGTTTCTACACAGGGGAGAATGACAGGCGGCTTGTTTACAATAGCCGCCTGATTTTCTCCCTCTGCAGCGACGATCGCAGAGTGACCGGCGGACATCGGGTCCACCGGTCACACGCGCGGGGGGGGGGGGTCCGTGACCACGCGGGAGTGGGAGCGCGCCTCTAGGGACGCGCGCTTGCTCCCTAGACCCTCACAGGCTAGCGACGTAGATCTACATCACTCTGCCTGTGAGGGGCTGACTGCCGCACGACTATTTTTGTTGACAGTCGGCAAGTGGTTAACCACTTTACCACCGGAGGATTTTGCTGTCTTACGTCCAGGCCACTTTTTGTGATTCGGCACTGTGCGACTTTAACTGACAATTGCGCGGTCGTGCGACGCCGTACACAAATGAAATGTACGTCCTTTTTTTCCCACAAACAGAGCTTTCTTTTGGTGGTATTTGATCACCTGAGCAATTTTCACTTTTTGCGCTATAAACAAAAAAAGAGCGTAAATTTTGAAAAAATAACAATATTTTTCACATTTTTTTATATGAAATTCCCCCCCAAAAAAATGTAAAAATCAGAATTTTTTTAAATTTTTTGGCCAATTTGTTTTCTGCTACCTATGTTTGGTAAAAAAAAATCACAATAAGCGTATTTTGATTGGTTCGCGCAAAAGTTATTGCGTTTACTAACTAAGGGAAAGATTTCTGTCATTTTTGGTGTTTTTTTTTTTTTAACGAGTAATGGCGGCGATCTGCGATTTTTTTTGCGGGACTGCGACATTGCAGCGGACAGATCGGACCCTTGACTGACATTTTTGGGGGTACCAGTGACATTACTACAGTAATCAGTGCTATACATATGCACTGTTACTGTAAAAATTACACTGGCAGGGAAGGGGTTAATTTTATTGGAGAGGGAGGGGTTAATGTATGCCTGGTGCTTACTAACGTGTGTGGGGGGAGGTGACTGAGTGACACAGGGACAGATAGCAGGTTCAGCTATGCTGAACCCTGCAATCTGACCCTGCCTGTCACTAAGGAGATCCGCCCGCTTTGTTTACACAAGCGGGCGGATCTCCAGACTCGATTCCCTGACGATCAGGGAAGAGCGGCGGTGATCACCGCCACTCCTCCCCTGGCCCGACTCCCGCTGTGACTGGAAACAGTGGGAGCGTGGCACCCACAAGGGGAGGAGTCCAGCGACGTACCACTTTGTCGCAGTACAGTCAACGTGACTGGTCGGCAAATGGTTAAACCAAGTGAGGGCGGACGTAAAGCCGATACCGGTCTGATTCCCACCTGCCAAATAGAATTCTCCAACCCCCACCTGGCGGCTTCCGTGGCCGCCCCGATGCGGAAGGAGTGCGAGGCGTAGGTGCGAGCCTCCAATCCTGCTGCTGTCAGACAGCCGGCCGGAGAACCATAATGAATTGAAAATGGGACAGAGCCCCACCGTCAGCGTGCTTAAGAAAAGAACCAGGCTCGGGAGGGCGAAAACGCAAGTACTCGAGTACAGCAGAAACAGGGCAAATGGGTGATCCCTGCACCCGAAGCAGCTGCAAGCGGACGCCCCTACCCACCTGACCTGTTTTAGAGTGGCAGATAAACAGAAACACAGTGGCATGATCGCAGTGAACGTCTGCTGCCAGCAGGCCCCCCTGGGCCGACCTGGACGGGCTGACCAATTCACCCACCCTGAGAGCCCTGTAGAAAGCTAAAACGAAAGACAAACGGAATAAGAGGCCCTCGTAAGCAGAAGAGCAAATGGAACGTGTCTGCTTGAATAAAGACCCCAGAATTTCAAAAGTGATAGGCCAGTGCCCTTTAGGCCTGCTTGACCAGGAAGTCTTTGGTGAAATCCGGGACCCCCCACAATTTAAATAGGAAAGCTAAACCACTCAACTTGTGATTGATGGCCGGAGCAGATACTCCCCCCAAGAAATTCAAACAGATGAAGTAAATCAATATGGTTCTAACCTCAGAACTGACCATGTCCAAACCCGCCCGATGAAGAAGCTCCCACCACTCTTGCCAGACCCTGCGGTATGCATACCAAGTCGACTCAGTCATGGAATCGCGAATCAATCCAGAGGCAATCCCAACACAATCCGCCATAGCCGCTGTGGACAAGGGGCTCCAAGTTGCTCCGCCTCCGGCGCCAACTCCCGGAACCTGTCCACCTGAAAGCGGGATAAAGCGTCAGCCAACAAGTTTTTTACCCCGGAATATGCACCGCATACAAAAATACATTTAATTGAAGACAAAGCAAGATAAGGTGACGTAAAAGCCTAACCACTGGCGGCGAAGAACCAGAAAGTGAGTTAATGACCTGGACCAGCCCCATGTTGTCACAGTGGAGTCTAACCTTCTTATTCCTGAACAACTCGCCCCATAATTCCAGGGCAACCAGCACCGGAAAGAGCTCCAGAAGGACCAAGTTCCTCAAGAAGCCTGCCTCACGCCACACGGATGGCCAGAGCTCTACACTCCACTGGCCGCGACAAAAGGCCCCATAACCGGTGGAGCCCGCTGCGTCGGTGTAGAGATTCAGGTCACAGTTGCTAACCGGCCCATTCATCCAGAGCGAGCATCCGTTAAACGCCCCCAAAAAGGCGCGCCACACCTGTAAATCGTCCGACAGTTCCCTGGTTATGCGAATGAAATGATTAGGTGAACGTGCACCTGCAGTGGCAGTCGAGAGCCGACGGCTGAAAACCCTGCCCATTGGCATAATACGGCAAGCGAAGTTCAGCTTGCCTATCAAAGACTGCAGCTCGCGCAATCGGAGCTTACACTTACCCGACGCAAGCCGAACTTCCTCCTTTAGAGAAAACAGCTTGTCGTCTGGCAAACGACACTCCATCACCTGAAAATCTATGACAATTCCCAAGAACTTAATCGTAGACATGGGGACCTCCGTCTTGTCCGCCGCAAGAGGGATGCCGAAATGCTCTGCAATGTGCTGGACAGTGGCCAGCAGCACCCCACACAAGTTAGATGCTGGAGGACCAATACATAAGAAATCATACAGATAATGGACGACCGAATTGGCACCCGCCATGTCTCGGACCACCCATTCCACAAAAGAGCTCAAAGTTTCAAAGAGGGCGCAGGAAACCGAACACCCCATGGGAAGGCAACGGTCAACATAAAAGGAACCCGCCCATTGGCAACCTAACAGGTGAAAGCCAGATGGATGGACCGATAACAGCCGAAAGGTTTATTCGATGTCCGTCTTAGCCATGAGGGAGCCCCGACCGTAATGCCGTACCCAAAAAACAGCCGCATCGAAAGAGGTGTACAATACTGCGCTCGCCTCTGGGTCAATTAAATCGTTAATGGACCTGCCCTTGGGGAAGTAGAGATGGTGAATCAAGCGGAACTTGTTAGGTTCCTTCTTGGAAACGACACACAAAGGGGGACACCACAAAATCCCGAAAGGGTGGGTGCGAAAATGGGCCGGTCAGGCGACCCAAGGAAACTTCCTTGGCGATTTTCTCTGCAACCACAGAGTGAACATGAGCTGAACGTAAGTTATCGGCCACGGGCAGGGTCTGAGTCAGGGAGCAGGGGATCACAAAACCGGCCGAGAAGCCCGCCTCCAACAGCCGGGCTGCTTGCCAGTCCGGATACCTACTTAGAAAGGGGGCCATCCTGGCCACCCTCACTGGAGTTATGCCTTTTTCCTGCAAGATCGCCGGAACGGGACTTACCGGCCTTAAAACATTTGGACAGGGGGTGAGTTTCCCCGCAGTGCGAGCACTCATGCTTGTATCGGCAACCTGTGCCGAACCGACAGGAGCCCTCGTTGATTAGCCAGCAAAAACCCCGCCGTTTTGTGGCCGGCTGTCCGGGGGCGGCCGAACCGCCGCCCCCCCCCCCCCTGGAAAAAACGAAGAGAGAGCCCGGGCCGAGGTCATCAGGTTCATCCACAGGCTGATGTCCTTGTGGTCCCAACACAGAGATGGCCTGATCACTTTACGTTAACGAAACTGCTCGTCATACCTCAGCCATGCCCCACCCCCATAT